>NC_092762.1:54905819-55532486 GCF_047496795.1 Chiloscyllium punctatum | reverse complement strand
ACAATAATCTAAAAACCTGGTTCAATTCTTACTTTATGAGGGGTCCCTCTTAGACAATCATTACGGCTGTGTAGATAAATTCTCAACTATGCTAACCGTTTTATGGAATTATTTTATGTTCTTCTGATCACAGAAGAGTAATGCCCACTAGTATTTCACTTTAGATGCCATTATACCAGTATGAGACATATAATGCCAGCTGTTAGAGGCGTGCAAGCACATGGGACTGGCTTGGAATATTTAGACATCTGCAGTAAGAGGTATTAAAACCCTTGCACTCTACAATTATGTTATCCATTCTGTGCAGGTGAGACAATTTATATTTAAAAGGCCAGCGACTGAGGGAGAAAAGCAGGTATCCACCAGCCTTTGCAACAGTTTCTGAAGTCAACAAAATATCCATACAAGTTATCAGAAGCAGGATCCCAATCCAACCTGTAAATAGAATGCAGTTTCAAATTGGTTGTGAATTTGACAAGATATCAATCGCTGATCCCCAGCTGAGATTCAGACCTCATTCTCAATACAGCCAGGGAATGAATAATGAGTTTCACACCTCGTTTCCAGGATTGCTTACTTCTGTTCCTGCTTGACAGTTTTGTTGGTGTGAAGCTGATATTTGCATAAAAATCTAGGGTGTACAAAACAAAACATTCAAACATTGGCAAGTCTGCGCAGAAACTTGGAATTTAGAAAAAGGAAACAAATCATCACAGTTCCTTTGCAGGAGTTATTGCAGGGAAATACAGCACATCTTCCCCTACTGTTAGGCTATAAAGTTGTCATGTTTTTAAAAATTAATTCACCAAAAATATCTGGCTATCAATCAAAATCACAAAGCACTGGACTCAAGAGGTTCAGAGCTCATGTTCTATAAAACAAAGATTTTTTCACAAGTGAAATTGTGTCCTGCTCTCTCATCCTGCTATTAAAAGACAGCTTTAGAATGGATTTAGAGAACAGCAACAGGGATGATCTTAGATTTTAAATCATTCCACCATGTGGAAACTAAGAAAACTCAGTTCGCCCATGATGGGAAACAAAGATTAGGTGGATGAGCTTGATCTGAGATTTTAGCATAATGAAGCGAATCAATAAAGAGAGCTATTTTCCATAAAACTGGGTCAAAAGAATTAGATGGCAACTTCTAACTAAAGGCTCAGTAAACGTGCTGGCTTGTGTAGAACTAAACAATATAGGCCCATGAGGTCCAATGTTCGACCCCTGGTACATGCTGAATGGGAAAAGCTTTTGGAGTATTCCAGCCAGTCCAATGCTTGCTGCTGGAGAGGGAAAGAATTAAGGAATCAATATTGCTGTTTGTGATTACAGTCACCACAGCTCACAGATATTTGGGTACAGGATCAAGGGTTAATTATGTTGTCCTACAAATGCATGGTTTTCTAATATTTACTGCTCAGGCTTATATGTAAAAAGTGATGAAATGGATCATGTACACACAGAGCTATGGGAACCACTACAGCATGTGTCAGTACTTCAGGGAAAAAAAATGGAGAAACTAATGAAGCCACAAATCAGTTTAGGCATAATTTAGAATATGAAGACTGATTTCCAAGCCTGCACTTATGACTAAAAAGAAATTTAATTTTGTTCTTTTTATTATTACAATGGCTATTTATTCTTTTTGCTCTTAATTTGCCAATAAATGATTCCTTCCATTTCCTGTAAGTCTCCAGGACTCACCTCACTGCCCTCTCCCCAAATTCTTGTACCTAAAATTGTATAGAGCAGTTTAATGTTTTTAATTGAGTTAACGGTAGCATTCTCAAGTGAGTCAGATGGTTCTAGGTTCACACGCTATTTTAGGCGTACAGCACAGAATTTAGTCTGACACTCCAGTGTCATCCTGAGGCAATATTTTCTGGTTGAAATTGCAATGGCCTACACTGATGTCTGTAAAATATTCTATGCTCGAAGTATAGGGAAGTTTTTCTAATAATGTGTCCAGCTGTTGTATTGGGATGTAAGGGCCAGAAAGGGCAAGTGCTGAGGAGTGCCTTAAGCACTGGAATGATGTCAATCAGACTTGGTGGGAGAACAGGTCATCCTCATAGTCTCTCTAATAATCTCCATCTTATCAAGGTTACCTGTTGTTACCAAGAAATAAGCTAAGAGTGGGAACTTGTAAGGTCCAGAATAACATGGGCTATTGTATGAATATGACAGAATCGCACAAGAAAACCAGCAAGGCCCATCTTAACTTCAGAAGCAACTCTTTTAACTAAGTTCAGGATTTTGATGTGAGATTCTGACTAAGGAGGAACAAGTTGCCCAATAATGGGGATTGTTACTAGTTGCGGACCTGCATATCTCACCTCATTAATGGTCAGCTTCTCATCCTACTACTATACAAGCTTAACAACACTGAGAATTCGCAACATGGAAGTCAGAGAGGGTACCTGATGATCTCAACTCGCTGCTGCTTGTGAAGAATCTCATGTTATTCAGCACTAAACAGCATCTCAGAGCACGATCTATGGACATCAGCTGCACTAACCTCTCATCCATGAACATTGGCATCTGGTATTTGTCGATCTTCCGGAACTTGTGGTACCTCTTGAATCCATTTTTAAGATGCTTCAGAAACACAGAACTGCATTGTAAAATGTACCAGTAAGCAATGTTGAAAAGCCGCTGTAAGGGCATCTTCCCTAGAGGGTCAGGCTTCCAAATCAGGCCAGTAACATCTCAGGGCTGCTGATATGCTCTCTTAGCATTAGTTCACTTCGTACCCACCTGCCTGGGGTAAGTGCAGGCTCATAGAGACAGGTTGGGTGGGGATGTGGGGAGGTGCAAAGCCTATGGGGAACACAAGAAAGGTTGCCAGGAAATTGTTCTGCATCTTTGGAGCTCCATGAACTCACAGTTTAGAAGCTGGAATCCACTGTAGCCATCCACAATGCTCAAATGAGGAATTGTAATAGGATAGGCAATGGGAGCGGCCAAATGCAGAAAGAATGATGTAAGTGTCTCAACCAAGGCAAGACCCATTGATGTAAGGCCCTTAATGTTCCCATGACGCACCTTAGGAGATAGGTTAATATAAGCTATATTAATGAAATATGTTATTGTTGTTATAATGCATTTTCCAATAGTCTGAAAATATGTATAAAACATGACATACAGGAGCTAGTTTAATTTTGCCTCTTTCCTCATGCAATCCAATGGTTCAAAACTGAAGCTTAGTTTTAATGAAATGCTGTTCCTCAATTTGTCTTGCCTTCACTTTGTCCCTGTTAGCAAATGCATATACGAAGCTAAATATGTGCCACAACTAGCGTAAGACCACCAGTTGCAAAGAGACGGCCACCCTGCAACTTTCTGAGGTGGAGGCAGGAAGCTATCGAAGTCAAAGTCATCATGGCCCAAGGAAGTGGAACCCCAGTGGCAAAGGCCAGCCACTCCTCCAGCCCCACACTGCACTGGAGAGGTAACCTCTCCAATCTCTTGGGACTATCTCCTGACACATCAAGACAGTAGGGTTACTCCGTGAGTTGCAGTGATCACTTCTCTCGCTGCCAAACTTCTGCGTGGAGAGATTCAGCTGGCATCCAGGAAGGATATCACTGCAGTGCCAATGATGCCTGACATGTATTTAAGTTGAGAGTGGGAAAGTTCAAAGTTTTTACATAGAGAATGGTAGGAGTCTGGAACACACTGCCAAGGATCGTAATGGAGGCACAATCAATATGGTGTTTAAGGGACTTTTACATAAACACATGAATATGCAAGGGATATGGACCAAAGGCAGGCAGAAGGGATTAGTTTAATTTGGCAAGGGCAAAAGCTTCCAACCTCGTAGTTTGGGAACCCCGCACTGCCCGATTCTACCTCCTTCCCAAGATCCACAAGCCTGACCACCCTGGCCAACCCATTGTCTCAGCCTGCTCCTGCCCCACCAAACTCATCTCCACCTACCTCAATACTGTCCTATCTCCCCCCTAGTCCAGGAACTCCCCACATACATTCAAGACACCACCCACGCCCTCCACCTCCTCCAAGGCTACCATTTCCCTGGCCCCCAATGCCTCATCTTCACCATGGACATCCAATCCCTCTACACCTCCATCTGCCATGACCAGGGCCTCCAAGCCCTCCATTTCTTCCACTCCTGACGTCCCCAACAGTACCCTTCCACTGACAGTCTCATTTGTTTGGCTGAACTGGTCCTCAACTTTAACAATTTCTTCTTTGAATTCACCCACTTCCTCCAGACCAAAGGGGTAGCCATGGGCACCCGTATGGGCCCCAGCTATGCCTGTCTCTTTGTCGGCTACATAGAACAGTCCATCTTCCGTAATTACACTGGCACCACTCCCCACTTCTTCCTCCGTTACATTGATGACTGCATTGGCGCCATCTCGTGCTCCCACGAGGAGGTTGAGCAGTTCATCAACTTCACCAACACCCCGACCTTAAATTAATCTGGACCATCTCTGAGACCTCCCTCCCCTTCCATCTCCATCAATGATGACCGACTTGACACTGACATGTTTTACACACCCGCCGACTCCTACAGCTACCTGGATTACACCTCTTCCCATCCTACCTCCTGCAAAAATGCTATCCCGTGTTCCTACTTCCTCCGTCTCCCTGTATCTGCTCCCAGGTGGACCAGTTCCACCACAGAACACACCAGATGGCCTCCTTCTTTAGAGACCACAATTTCCCTTCCCACGTGGTTGAGGATGCCCTCCAGCGCTTCTCATCCACATCCCGCACCTCCGCCCTCAAACCCCACCCCTCCAACTGTAACAAGGACAGAACCCCCCGGTCCTCACTTTCCATCTTACCAACCCTCACATAAACCGCTTCATCCGCCGACATTTCCACCACCTCCAAACAGACCCCACCTCCAGGGATATATTTCCCTCCCCACCCCTTTCAGCTTTCCGCAAAGACCATTCCCTCCGTGACTACCTGGTCAGGTCCACGCCCCCCAACAACCCACCCTCCCCTCCTGGCACCCTCCCCTCCACTGCAGGAATTGCAAGACCTGCGCCCACACCACCTCCCTCACCACCATCCAAGGCCCCAAAGGAGCCTTCCACATCCATCAAGGTTTCACTTGCACATCCACCAATATCATTTATTGTAACGGTTGTTCCCGATGCGGTCTCCTCTACATTGGGGAGACTGGACGCCTCCTCACAGAGCGCTTTAGGGAACATCTCTGGGACACCCGCACCAATCAACCCCACCGCCCCGTGGCCCAACATTTCAACTCCCCCTCCCACTCTGCCAAGGACATGCAGGTCTTGGACCTCCTCCACCGTCGCTCCTTCACCACCAACGCCTGGAGGAAGAACACCTCATCTTCCACCTCGGAACACTTCAACCCCAGGGCATCAATGTGGACTTCACCTGTTTCCTCATTTCCCATCCTCCCACCTTACCTCAGTTCCTACCTTCCAGCTCAGCACCATCCTCATAACCTGTCCTACCTGCCAATCTTCCTTCCCACCTATCCGCTCCACCATCCTCTCTGACCAATCGCCTTCATCCCACCCCCATCCACCCATTGTACTCTTTGCTACCTTCTCCCAACCTCCTTCTGACCCATCCACCTTCATCCCCACCCCCATCCGCTTTTTGCATTCTTTGCTACCTTCTCCCCATCCCCACCCCCCTCCCATTTATCTCTCCACCCTGAAGGCTCCCTGCCTTCATTCCTAATGAAGGGCTTTTGCCAGAAACATCAATTTCCCTGCTCCTCAGATGCTGCCTGACCTGCTGTGCTTTTCCAGCACCACTCTAATGTAGACTTAGTTTAATTTGGCGGCATGTTTGGCACAGCATTGAGGGCTGAAGGGCCCATTCCCGTACTGTACTGTTCTATGTTCTATGTCTGGGTTCAGATGCTGCACATACTGACACAAGGACTCAACCCCTTCTGATAAAATCTCCACAAATGTGTCAGTTCAGGAAATTAATAGCAACAGCAAAATCTTTAACCTTTGAGCTGTGTTGCACTGACAGCTCTGGATTTCACCTGAGTTTCTCATCAAAAATATTCTATTCAAGATGACCTTTCGACTGCTAAATTCATTTTCTTCTGGAGAAGTATAATGCATCTTCTATATATCATCACTTCCCCAGTAGCATTACATGTGATAATTTTTAAACAGTGGAATATTTTCCTATCTAAAATTGTTAATACAGTAGTGATAGAACATTGGGTATGTGATGTCTTTTCACCATGGAAACAAGAAGTACCCAATCAAAAGTAATAATCTGAACTGTTACATTCCAATGTTGATGTGTTACTGTCTCTCAGTGCTATGTGAAGACCTCATGTCGATGTAATTTGTGAGTTAAACAAAAGTGCCTATTCTTATATTCATCTTGCAAGTGCAATATTTCTCCTGCAACTATCAAAATTAAGTACATTTTCCAATATTCATTTTAGCTTCAGTGATTAATTCAATATGATACAGTATTAAAGGTTATTTCTTCTATTCTCTGAACAGATGAAAGACAAGGCAAAAAGAAAATCTGTGAATATTTCAGTTCTGTAGTGGCAGGGGTGAGAATGCATTGGATGAGCTGGCAACAAGGTTGGAACCCAGATATACAGTGCACAGCTTCTCAGAGAGCAAGGATGGGGTTGGGGGAATGGTTTGTGGGATGGCATTACAGAGGTTTATAAAATTATGAGGTACATGAATAGGATGAATAACTGAGATTTTTTTCTGAGGGTAGGGGGAGTCCAAAGCTAGAGGGCATAGGTTTAAGGAGAGAGGGGAAAGATTTAAAAGGGACCTAAGGGGCAACCTTTTCATGCAGAGGGTGGTGTGTGTATGGAATGAGATGCCAGAGGAAGTGGTGGAGGCTGCTACAATTACAACATTTAAAAGACATCTGGATGGGTACATGAATAAGAAGGGTTTACAGGGATATGGGCCAAGTGCTGGCAAATGGGACTGGATTAATTAGAATATCTGGTCAGCATGGATGAGTTGGACTGAAGGATTTGTTTTCATGCTGTAAAACTCCGTGACTCTGTGACTCAAAGTTCAAACTATATCTTCAGGCCAAAGTGTGAAGCCTGGAAAATTTCTGTACGTTTTTATGACTCTTTGACTCAATGGTGGGTTGATGGTATTACCAGTGACTGTAGACCTCATTAAGCAAAGGGTATTGGATTGCCAAAAGGTGGTTTAAATGTTGGCTGTCCCCATCCATCTACTTCGTTGATGTCCAGCATACGAATATAAGGCTCTAGAAGCAGGTTCGGGTGTTGAGTGTGTAATCCTACTTATCTTGTGCTTGAAATTCTCACTATCATGATGGCAGTGATAAGCCCATTTAATTCAGTCCATCTGATATTAAAGATGTGGCTAAATACCCAGACACAGTGAGGCCTGTGGATTCTGCTACAGACTACATTTTGAAACCAGCCAACTTCTCTGCCACATTCTTGCATTCTAGTCGTTAACCAACAAGGTGAAAAATTACCCAACCATGCCCTGCCCAGGATGAATCTAGTCAGTCATTTATCCCCCTTAAAGTTGATTCAGACTCTCCCAAATCATTAGCAAAGTGATAGAAGATGACATCAACAGTGCTATGACACCTACTCACTTAGAGTCTTAGAGATGTACAGCATGGAAGCAGACCTTTCAGTCCAACCCATCCATACCGACCAGATATCTCAACCCAATCTAGTCCCACCTGCCAGGACCCGGCCCATATCCCTCCAAACCCTTCCTATTCATATACCCATCCAAATGCCTCTTAAATTTTGCAAATGTACCAGCCTCCACCACTTCCTCTGGCAGCTCATTCCATACACGTACCACCTTCTGTGTGAAAAAGTTGCCCCGTCGGTCTCTTTTATATCTTATAAGCTCAGTCTGCTTGCTTTCTGACTGACTAGACCACCATCTTGGGCTAGAAATGGATGCAATGCCTGGATGCCATAGGAAATGCCAGAGTAGCAACCTGTATATCATGGAGCTTGAGCAAACCTGAAGTCAACCTGCAGCAAATGGAAACCCATCAATGGTTATACATGACACAGTCGAAAGTTTTCAGATTTAGTCAAGGCCAATCATTGAAGTCTCAGGGTAACAATGAGGAAGCTCTTCAGGGAAATGTCCTCAGCTCTGCTACATTCAGCCACCTACCCATCACTGAGACTACAGTAATCCAATCAGAAAGCCCATCAGCATTTTCATATGGTAACTAAGGAGATGCAACGAATGATATCTTGCTCATGTTCCAAGAATGAGTAAAAAAGAACTTCAGAAATGCTGGTCAAAAGGAACGTAAATCTCTTTTTAAAAATTAGTAAAGGAAGCCGAGGAAGCAGGAAAGCGTTTTTCTTGTTGGGAGGTAGAAACTCAGCCTTCGAAGACCCAATATGTAAAAATAGTTTACAGTCACTTCTATGAGAGGGTGGTTTGTCCCTAGATGCTCAGACTATCACTATTAGAATATAAAGTAAGGAGGTCACTCCTGATCTCAAGAAATCCCATTAGGTCAACAAGTGAGGACTCTGGCAGACAAATCCTGATAGAAAAGTGTTAATATACTCTTCAACATATAGAGTCAAAAAGTTTGGTGCTGGAAAAGCACAGCAGGTCAGGCAGCATCTGAGGAGCAGGAGAGTCAACGTTTTGGGTATATGTTTGAAACATTGACTCTCCTGCTAGTCAGATGCTGCTTGAACTGCTGTGCTTTTCCAGCACCACACTTTTGACTCTAACTCTCCAGCATCCTCAGTTTCTCCTCTTCAATATACAGTAGGTTTCAACTTCTCATAATTATTAATTTTGATGTACTATTTTGAAATAACTCCACAAAGACCATTATCCCATGACCAAGTCACCCTCTAGTGACACACAAACAGTCCTTGACTATAGTACTGCCTCATACCAAGTCAGGCACCCAAGTGCCTGTATCTCTGACACTTACACTTTTAATTTTTTTCCCCAGCACCCATGGTGTGTGTGTCCAGGTGTGAGACACGGTGAAAGGCACAAGGTACACAAATCTTTATTCAGTTTCCACCACCAAGAAGAAAGAAAACACCCGAGTGGCCAGTGACAAGCACTGCCCTTCACATCAAAGGTCAATGCTGCGTGATCAAACAGTGAAGGGGAGGGCAGGGATTAAATCAAAATACAGTTAGAGGGGGAAAAATGCACTCCACTCCCTGTGGTGCCCACCTCTCCCTGAACAACTCCAGGGTGTTGGAGGACACCGCGTGCTCCTTCTCCAAGGCTCTAATGTAACCCCGGAAGAGGGGCAGGCAGTCAGCCCTAACGACCCCCTCCACGGCCCGCTGCCGGGACCTGTTTATGGCCAGTTTGGCCAGGCCCAGGAGCAGGCCCACGAGGAGGTCTTCAGACCTGCCCTCCCTCCTCCGTACCAGGTGCCCGAAGATCAGGAGGTGCAACCAAAAGCAGAGGAGGAGGTTTTTAAGAAAATCAAACGCCCACACCCAATATACACATGGCCCACGGACTCCACAGCGCCACAGAACAAGCAGTTGGGCTGGGAGTCCGTGAACCACCACAATCTGCGGTTGCAGGGGACCGCTGCGTGCAGCACCCTCCACCCCAGATCCCCGAGAGAAAGGGGGAGGACTCCCGCGTAGAGAGCCCTCCACTGGGGATCCCCACCGCCTGGTGGCAAATGGGCACGCCAAGGCGTGTCCGGATGGTGGATGAGGGAGAAGAGGTGGACGGTGTGCAGCAGCAGTCGATACAGGGCCCGCCTTTCTATGTCCTTAAAAGGGACAAAATTAAAATTCCGGAGGCGGCTCAGGTTGTGGGGCACAGGCTCCTGCAGGAAGTACGGGACCTTGGGGCCAATGTGAAATTCTGTCCGGGCTGGAGTGAGCGCAGACGGGATCCCACTGAACATCCTCCAACTGGTGCACTACGTCGGGTCCGAGCACCGCCGTCGGATGGCAGTGGCCAGGTACCGGATGTCTACCGCTGCCCTGCTCGCTATGTCCTGCAGCAGCGTCCAGCCCAGGCCCCCGGCACCCAGCTTGTCCTTGACCCTGGTCGCCCTCGCCGCCACGGCCCTCCCTTCAGACAGCCACTCGAACACGTGGATACGGAGGTGCGGATTCCTGAGCAACAGCTCCCTGATGACAGCCACTACTCCTGCCAGAGGGAAGGCACAACGTGATTCGACCATGTTCCAGACAGTGATCAGGTCCTGGTAAAAGACAGGAGGGCAACCTCCAAACCATCACGGTTGACGAACAGGAGGTGCATGTCGTAGTTGAGGTTATGCACCTGGCGGAAAAGTACGTCGCCAGGGCACACCACGTAGGAGGAGGCTCGACGTAAAAGTATCGCCGCAAGGTCTGAAGGCGGAACATTGCGATGCACACCAGCGACTGACCGCCCTCCTCAATAGGGAGACTCAGAACCTGCGCGGCGACCCAGTGCATCTTTTTGTCCCAGAAGAAGTCGACCAACATTCTCTGGATGTCAGCGTCAAAACCAGGAGGAGGGACCAAAGTGACCAGCTGATACCACAGCATGGCGGCCACCAGCTGGTTTATGACCAGCACTCGACTCCTGTAAGATAGCACTCGGAGCAGTCCTGTCCAGCGGCCTAGGCAAGCAGAGACTTTGGCCTCCAGCTCCTGCCAGTTGGCCGGCCAGGATTCCTCAGCGGGGCTGAGGTAGACCCCCAGGTAGAGGAGATGGGTGGTACTCCAGCTGAACCCCTGTAACTCCTCCAGTAGAGAGTCCACCCGCCACGGACCAACCAGTCGTCCGGAACATTTGGCCCAGTTGATCCTGGCGGAAGACGCTGCTGAGTCCACGGCCTGGCACTCATGCATCCTCCCCAGGTCAGCCGGGTCGGTGAAAGTGAGGAGCAAGTCGTCGGCATAGGCCGCGAGGACCACCCCCAAGCCCGCGCCGCGCAGAACCAGCCCCGACAACCTCCTCCGCAAGAGGCGCAGGAAAGGCTCCATGCACAGGGAATACAGCTGGCTGACGGGGGCAGCCTTGATGTGCTCCTCTCCCAAAGTGAAGGGGCACCGTCAGGGACCCATTAACTTTAAACAGACACTCTGCGGCGGCGTACAAAAGTCGGATCCAGGCGACGAACCGCGACCCGAACCCGAACGCCCGCAGAGTCCCGAGCAGGTACTCGTGATCGACCCTGTGGAACGCCTTCTCCTGGTCAAGAGACAGGAAGGCGCTCGGCAGACCAGCCCGCCGACAGAAATGGATCAGGTCCCGGATCCGGTGGACGTTTTGTGTATCCTCCGGCCCGGGACCGTGAAGGACCGGTCCGGGTGAATCATATGGGTCAGCGCGGAAGCCAGGCGAGAAGACAACACTCTGGCAAACATTTTGTAGTCCGTGCTGAGGAGGCAGACTGGACGACAGCTGTTCAAAGAAGGTCCCCCTTCTTTGGCAGCAGGACGATAATCACCCTGCGCCAAGAAAGGGGCAGCTCGCCGGCATTTAGACACTCCCCCAGGACCTGTGCGTAGTCGCTCCCCAGGATATCCCAGAATGCTCTGAAGAATTCCACAGTCAGCCCGTCCAGCCCCAGGGACTTGCCCCTTGAGAGCCAGTCGAGGGTGCTGGTCAACTCCTCTAAGGTGACGGGAGCGTTGAGCCTTCCGGCGTCCTCCGGGCTGAGCTGCGGCAGGTCCTCCCACAGAACTCTGTGAGCATCTTCACTGGATGGATCCAGAGAGAACAGAGCCGTGTAGTAGGAGTGAACCTGGGCCCTGATACCCACTGAATCCCGGACGAGGGACCCGTCATCGGCCAGCAGCACAAGGAGCTACTGACGGGTGCCACGCCTTTTTTCCAGCGAGTAGAAGAAGGGGGAGCCGCAGTCCAGGTCCTGGAGGAGCTGGATCCGCGACCTCATGTATGCGCCCTGAGCCCCGACAAGCTGCTGGTCCCAGAGCGCGGCATTCTTCTCTTTGTACACCCTGCGCAGGGCCGGGTCCACGTCGGGCTGACCGAGACGTGACTCCAGGTCGAACATCTCCTTCTCCAACACCTCGATCCTGGATTTCCGCCCTTTTGTCGACCGCCTCACGTACTCCTGACAGAAAACATGGACGTGACCCTTGCCCACGACCTCACCCATGTTAATCTGTCAGCCAGGGCTCCCCGATTGAAACTGATTAATAGACCCAATCAGGAAGCTCATATACTATGAGATCCAGTTGGCTGACCTTGATACAATGATTACATGTTGCTTTCAAGGTTTCAGTAAAACAGAATTGCTTGAGAATTCCATCACCAGAAAAGTATTAAAGGGATTAAGAGTTTTTGCAATGTGCCTGTTGGAACCATTAGCAAACAATGATTGTAACAAAAAGGAAAAGAGTCTGCTTGATGTTTAGCTTCAGGTAATTACCATATGTGTGCGCAGTAACTGAATTTTCATGAAGTATTCAATGCTTCAATTAAACATCTATTCTTCTCTCTTGAACAGAGTTGTTCGGGCCAGGACAATCCTAGCTTGTATGTCTAGGTAGTTCTGAATTAATTGACCTCAAACAAGTTCTAAAATATTGTCACTCCAGTCTTAAGAAAGCAACTAAATGAGAGCTGCATGGTTAATATTGGTTACACCTTTCCCAGGTGATGACAAATAGGAGGTTGAACCTTGTTGAGTCTATGGGGAAGATTTGCAAAAATTGATTTCAGTGCTGCACTCTGTGACACCATCCACTTCTGATGGTTGCACAATTATTCTGGCAAACTAATTTGATATTGATATATGAGTTCCCTGATTGAGGATTTAAATTTGGTCCAATCAGGGAACTCTAGCTGATGGAGAAAAAGAGGAGTGTCACCTGCACACACACACACTATGGGTGCTGGGGAATAAAAATAAGCACTACCGCACGTAGGCGGTAGTGTGGGGGTTAAATATAAAAAAGAAAAAATATATATATATATATAAACAAGGAAAAAATAAAAACTAAAAAAAATAAACAGGAGTGTCAACATGACATTCTGGCTTAGTTGGTCAAAGTACTAGCTTGCTAAACAGTGAAATTTGGGGTTCAATTCCTAGTTGTGTCTACACATCATGAACTATTTTTGATCACACAGCATTGCCTTATGTGAAGGGTCACTGTTTGTCACTGGCCACCTGGGTGTTTTGCCTATCTTGTGTGGAGAATTGGATCAGTGTAGGACTGTGACTCTCTGTGTGCGCACACGTGCAAGGACTCTCCCTGTTGCTGCTTGGGGCCTGCCTCCCTGCTGCTGCCTGGGACTTTGGAGAGGCCTGCCTCTGCTGCTGCTGCCTGAGGCCTGCCTCTGCCTTCGCTGCCTGGGACTCGCCTTGGGGCCCCTCCCCAAGACCGCCGTCTCCACCGCTGCTGCTGTTGTCTGAGGCCTGCCTTTCACCACCGCTGCCAGGGACTCGATTTTGGGGGCTGCCTGGGACTTGCCTTGGGGGCCTTCCCCAACAGGCCTGCCCCCCACCACAGCTGCAACCGAGGAACTGCCCAGGACTTGCCGGAGGCCTACTTTCCACCACTGCTGTTGCCTGAGGCCTGCTTCTACATCTGCTGCCTGGGACTCAATTTTGGGGCTGCCTGGCACTTGCCTTGGGGACCCTCCCCAACAGGTCTGCCCCACACCGCTGCGACCGAGGGCCTACCTGGGACTCGCCTGAGGCCTGCCTCCACCGCTGTTGTCGCCTGAGGCAGGTCTCCACCGTCGCTGCTTGGGACTCTCCCTGCGACCTCCACCACTGCCGCTGCCAGAGGCCCGACTCCACCACCGGCAGCAGAGGATGGCGAGCCCGAAGGTCGCGGGGCCCAGCCGCACCTACGCCGGGGTAGCCGCTGCCTTAGGCTCGGCTGGCCCAGCCCCGGCTGCAAACCACACCCCCTTCAGGCACCTCACGAAACGCCTGGGGGTCAAGGCCTATCCCCACCCCAATATGACCATCGAGGCCTGCAGCAAGGCTATGGCTAGTGTGGTCGGCCCACTGGCCATAGTCGCTGCGGCCCGGATGTACGGGAAGGCTGTATTTTTCCTGAAGACCGAGCAGGCGGTCCACCTGGCCGTGGAGAGGGGGCTCGCTGTGGGCGGGACACATTTGCCCGTGGACCCTCTGGAGGTCACGGCCCAGAGGGTCGTGATCTCCAACGTCCCGCCCTTTATTGCCAGCGAGCTCCTTCTCCCCCACCTCACCACCTTGGGGGAGATCCGGTCAGGGATCCAGCCGCTCCTGCTCGGTCTGAAGGACCCCGCCCTCCGTCACGTCTACTCCTTCCGTCGCCAGGTGTTTATTTGCCTGGCCCGGGAGGAGGTCACGGAGGGCTCCTTTACCCTCCTCCACGAGGGCGCGGCCTACCGCGCCTTCTGGACGGCGGACGGCGTGCGGTGCCACCTGTGCCGCGAGGTGGGGCACATTAGAAGAAACTGCCCCACCCAGAAGGCCGCCCAGCCCTCGCCAACGGCTGACGGTGGTGCCGCCGCGCCCACTCCCCCTCCCCCAAAGTCAACACCACAGGCCCCGGCACCGGAGCCTGAGCCGGAGGCTTCCGATCCTCCAGCCTCCGGCAGGGAGGGGGGTGAGCGTCCAGCCGGCCGGAAGGCGCTCAGGAAGGCGCGACGCGTCAGGCCCGCCCACGGGGAGACCACCCTATCCCCATCCCCGACACCCAGCCCACGACCTGCCCCGCCCCGGCACGACGATGCCCCTGCGGCCGTGCCAGCGTCGCCCCGGCGCGGGAACCCTGACCCCCAAACCCCCGGACCCGTACCCGACCCTGACCCCACGTCTACCCCCTGCCCCGATGGAGAAACCCCTGGGGCTGCGACGCCTGCCCCAGGCCCTGCAACACCAGGCCCCGGGGACCCCGAGCCCGAGCCCGAGCCCGAGCCCTGCCCCGCCCAGCCACACCCTGGCACTAACCTGGGGGGGACCACTGCTGCCCAATCTCCTGCAGCCACCGTGTCCCCGGGCCCCGGAGAGGGAACTGGGCCCCTGCCCCGCCCGCCGTCACCTGATAAACCAGGGGCGGGGCAGGAAGTGACACGGCTGACCCTCCCCACCCTGGCCACGCCCCCTGCCTTCCCCCAGCCAATCGTATTCAGGGAAAGGCTGGGGGGAGGGGCCTCAGGCCCCATGACCACCAAGGCGGGCGGGGAGGGAAAGGCCCATAAATCCCCCCCTGTCTCTCTAGGGAAGAGGGGCTGGCCCTTGGAGGGGAGAGACAGTCCTGCAGCGCGCCGGCGGCGCTGCCCCTCTCCAGGGGACGGGCCCACGGGACCCTCCAACGATCCCGCACCGCGGCCTGACCTGCCCAACAACGACGACGAGGGCCGCGGTGCGGGCGTCGACAAAGGACCCTTTACTGGGTCGCCGAGCGGCGGAGGGGAGGTAGGTGTTATCCCCGCTCCTCCCTCCCAGACTGTTCTTCCGGGAGCCTTGGCCCTGGGGGATGACCTTTTCCCCGAGGAGCCAGGCGTCCCGGTGTCGGGAGGAGAGCGGGGCCCCGAGCCTCCGCCGCCCGACGACCCGAACTCGGGGCGTTCCGGGACGGGGTGCGCCGAGGAAGGTACCGCCGGTGACCCTGGGGGTGGGGTCGCCGGGGGTTCGAGGCCGGTTGGCGGCGCCGGACCAGCCCCCATCCTCTCGGTGGGGGAGGGGTCGGCGACCGAGGGCGACCTCCCGGAGGAGGGTTCGGGGTCGGTGGCGGACACCGGGGACGACGCGGACTCTGTCTGCAGTGATGTTTTTGAGTCCCAGGTGCCCCCCGCCGATCTCCCCCTCATCCCCCTCGAGGAACTCCGGGAATTTGTCGAGGAAACTCGAGGTCGCCGGGATAGAGCCCAACTGGCGCTCGACCGCTGGAGCTCTTTTGAGAAAGTTTATTGGTCGGCCCACGCTGCTCGCCAGGCGCCTGGGCTCGACGTCAACGAGCGAAAGCGAGTCAGGAACTTCCTGGGGGCACTCCTGGTGAGGGCGAGGGACTCCTGTGCCCCTCCCTCGTCCTCCCAGTAATTGTACTTGTTTTTTAACTGTACTGGTGGTGGTAGCACAATGCTTCCGACATGGAGACTACTATAGCCAGCCTCAACATCAACGGCAGCAGGGAGTCACAGCGCAGATTCCAGACCCTCTCGGTCCTTCGGGACGGGAGGTATGCGGTGTGCTTCCTGCAAGAAACCCACACTACCCCGGGAGACGAAGCCACCTGGCTCCTGGAGTGGCGAGGGGGGGGTCTACATGAGTCACCTCACCCGCAGATCTGGCGGGGTGGCTATCCTGTTGGCCCCGCATTTTCAGCCCGAGATCTTGGGGGTCAGGGAGCCGGTGCCAGGCCGTTTGCTTCACCTGACGGTTCGGCTGGGGGGCGCGGTGCTTCACTTGGTGAACGTATACGCTCCCCTGGCCGGGCCGAGGCAAGCGAGCTTCTTCGAAGAACTGTCCACTCATCTGGCTTCCATCGACGAGAACCAGTGCGTCGTCCTCGGGGGAGATTTCAACTGCGTCCTCGAGGGCAGGGACCACGGCGGTACCCGCACTGGCTGCGCGTCGGGGAAGAGGTTGGGGGACTTGGTCAAGTCCTTCGACCTGGTGGACGTCTGGCGGACTCTCCATCCCGACTCCATCGCCTTCACCTTCGTGAGGCCTGGGGTCGGAGCGTCCAGAATCGACCGCCTGTACGTTTCGCGGGCGTACGCCTCCTGTTTTCCGAAGGCCTCCACGCGGCAGGTGTCGTGCACGGACCATCACCTGGTGTGGGCGGAACTCCTTCCGTTCGGCGCCAGGCTCGGCTCCGCGTACTGGCACTTTAACAACCTGCTGCTGGAGGACGAGCAGTTCCGGGACTCGTTTCGTCGTTTCTGGGCCGGCTGGAGAAGGAAGCGGGGAAGCTTCCCCTCCCTGAGGCTATGGTGGGACGTGGGCAAGGCTCACGTCCGCGTCTTCTGTCAGGAGTACGCGAGGGGGTCGACCAAGAGGCGGAAATCCAGGATCGCGGAGTTGGAGAGGGAGATGCTCGACCTGGAGTCACGCCTCGGTCAGCCCGACGCGGACGCGGACCCGGCCCTGCGCGGGGTGTACGAAGAGAAGAAGGCCGCGCTCCGGGACCTGCAGCTCGTCGAGGCTCGGGGCGCGTACGTGAGGTCGCGGATCCAGCTCCTTCAGGACCTGGACCGCGGCTCCCCCTTCTACTCGCTGGAAAAAAGGCGCGGCACCCGTCAGCAGCTCCTTGTGCTGCTGGCCGACGACGGGTCCCTTGTCTCGGATCCGGAGGGCGTCAGGGCCCACGTCCGAAACTATTACACGGCTCTGTTCTCTCCGGATCCGTCCAGCGAGGACGCTCGCAGAGTTCTGTGGGAGGACCTGCCGCAGCTCGGCCCGGAGGACGCCGGAAGGCTCGACGCTCCCGTCACTTTAGAGGAGCTGACCGGCGCCCTCGACCGGCTCTCGAGGGGCAAAACCCCGGGGCTGGACGGGCTGACTGTGGAGTTCTTCAGGGCGTTCTGGGACGTCCTGGGGAACGACTACGCACAGGTCCTGGGGGAGTGTCTAAATGCCGGACAGCTGCCCCTTTCTTGGCGCAGGGCGGTCATCGTCCTGCTGCCGAAGAAGGGGGACCTTCGTTCTTTGAAGAACTGGCGTCCGGTCTCCCTCCTCAGCACGGATTACAAAATTTTCGCCAGGGTGTTGTCTTCTCGCCTGGCTTCCGTGCTGGCCCACATGATTCACCCGGACCAGTCCTACACGGTCCCGGGCCGGAGGATACACGACAACGTCCACCTGGTCCGGGACCTGATCCATTTCTGTCGACGGGCTGGTCTGCCGAGCGCCTTCCTGTCTCTCGACCAGGAGAAGGCGTTCGACAGGGTCGATCACGAGTACCTGCTCGGGACTCTGCGGGCGTTCGGGTTCGGGACGCGGTTCGTCGCCCGGATCCGACTTTTGTACGCCGCCGCAGAGTGTCTGGTTAAAGTTAACGGGTCCCTGACGGCGCCCCTTCGCTTCGGGAGAGGAGTGCGTCAAGGCTGCCCCCTGTCCGGCCAGCTGTATTCCCTGTGCGTGGAGCCTTTCCTGCGCCTCTTGCGGAGGAGGTTGTCGGGGCTGGTTCTGCGCGGCGCGGGCACGGGGGTGGTCCTCTCGGCCTACGCCGACGACGTGCTCCTCACTTTCACCGACCCGGCTGACCTGGGGAGGATGCGCGAGTGCCAGGCCGTGTACTCTGCGGCGTCTTCCGCCAGGATCAACTGGGCCAAGTGTTCCGGACTACTGGTCGGCCCGTGGCGGGTGGACTCTCTGCCGGAGGAGTTACGGGGGTTCAGCTGGAGTACCACCCATCTCCTCTACCTGGGGGTCTACCTCAGCCCGGCTGAGGAATCCTGGCCGGCCAACTGGCAGGAGCTGGAGGCCAAAGTCTTGGCTCGCCTAGGCCGCTGGACAGGACTGCTCAGAGTGCTATCTTACAGGAGTCGAGTGCTGGTCATAAACCAGCTGGTGGCCGCCATGCTGTGGTACCGGCTGGTCACTTTGGTCCCTCCTCCTGGCTTTGTCGCTGACATCCAGAGAACGTTGGTCGACTTCTTCTGGGACAAAAAGATGCACTGTGTCGCCGCGCAGGTTCTGAGTCTCCCTATCGAGGAGGGCGGTCAGTCGCTGGTGTGCGTCCGCACCCAGGTCGCGACGTTCCGCCTTCAGACCTTGCGGCGATACCTTCACGTCGAGCCTCCTCCTAGGTGGTGCGCCCTGGCGACGTATTTTTTCCGCCAGGTGCGTAACCTCAACTACGACACGCAGCTCCTGTTCGTCGACCGTGACGGTTTGGAGGTCTCCCTCAAGGTGCTGCCTGTCTTTTACCAGGACCTGATCACTGTCTGGAACATGGTCGAATCGCGTCGCGCCTACCCTCCGGCTGGAGTAGCGGCTGTCGTCAGGGAGCCGTTGCTCAGGAATCCGCACCTCCGTACTCGCGGGTTCGAGTGGCTGTCGGAGGGGAGGGCCGTGGCGGCGAGGGCGACCAGGGTCGGGGACGTGCTGGGTGCCGGCGGCCTGGGCTGGACGCTGCCGCAGGACATAGCTAGCAGGGCAGCGGTAGACGTCCGGTACGTGGCCACCGCCATCCGACGCCTTAAAACGGCGGTGCTCGGACCCGACGTAGTGCACCGGTTGGAGGACGCTCAGGTGTGCGGTGGGATCCCGTCCGCGCTCACCCCGGCCCGGACGGAATTTCACATTGGCCCCAAGGTCCCGTACTTCCCGCGGGAGCCTGTGCCCCACAACCTGAGCCGCCTCCGGAATTTTAATTTTGTTGCTTTTAGGGACATAAAAAGGAGGGTCCTGTATCGACTGCTGCTGCACACCGTCCACCTCTTCTCCCTCATCCACCGTCCGGACACGCCTTGGCGTGCCCATTTGCCACCGGGCGGTGGAGATCCCCAGTGGAGGGCTCTCTACGCGGGAGTCCTCCCCCTTTCTCTCGGGGATCTGGGGTAGAGGGTGCTGCACGCAGCAGTCCCCTGCAACCGCAGATTGCGGTGGTTCACGGACTCCCAGCCCAACTGCTTGTTCTGTGGCGCTGTGGAGTCCGTGGACCATGTATATATTGGGTGTGGGCGTTTGCACTCCCTTTTTGATTTTCTTAAAAACCTTCTCCTCTGTTTCTGGCTGCACTTCAGTCCCACGCTCCTGATCTTCGGGCACCCGGTACGGAGGAGGGAGGGCAGGTCCGAGGACCTCCTCGTGGGTCTGCTCCTGGGCCTGGCCAAACTGGCCATCAACAGGTCCAGGCAGCAGACCGTGGAGGGGGTCGTTAGGGCCGACTGCCTGCCCCTCTTCCGGGGTTACGTTAGAGCCCGGGTGTCCTTGGAGAAGGAGCACGCGGTGTCCACCGACACCCTGGAGTCGTTCAGGGGGAGGTGGGCGCCGCAGGGAGTGGAGTGCATCATTTCTCCCTCCAACTCTATTTTGATTTAGTCCCTACCCTCCCCTTCACTGTTTTGCTCACACAGCATTGCCCTGTGGTTTGAAGGGCAGTGCTTGTCACTGGCCAAAAAAAAAAAAAAAAAATACAATATATATAAAGTTTAGGCTTTAACTTTCACGATTAACAGGAGGTAGATACGTGTTAACAGAAACACCCCACAGACTGCATTTTAAATGGCTGATGCAGACAAGATAAATCCAACCTAAAGGTGAGTCAATTGTGGGTCACCAAATCTCATTCGAACTTCGTTTCCTTACCAGAGGTTTTAAATTCTTCACTTCTGAAGATTTAGCTCCAGAAATCACGCAAAATCTCTCTAACTGGAGACTGCACTAATGACTCTTCCAGCTTTGTAGCCTAAGGGTGGCACGGTGGCTCAGTGGTGAGCACTGCTGCCTCATAGTACCAGGTACCTGGGTTTGATTCCTGCCTCAGGTGACTGTGTGTGGTTTGCACATTCTCCCTGTGTCGGTTGGGTTTGCACCAGTTTCCTCCCACTGTCCAAAGATGTGCAGGTTGGGTTAATTATCATGAGAAATGCAGGGGTGGGATGGTCAGCTTCCACACTGTTGGGATTCTAAGAATCTCTTTGCTTGAGACCTTGTTCTCCAGAACACGTGAGACTGCTCCCCAACACTTAATAAACAGTTCACTTTCAGCTTTTATCACACAGCCAGCTTCACTCTCACTGAATTCCTCTAAAGTTCAATTTTCTCAGCTGCTTCAGAAAAATACTGCATGAGAGCTCCCTTCACCCCAATTTTCAGCGGCACTTAGCTATCAAAGACTTGAGGGACTGCTCCTGCTCTTGTGCCTGGAGAATGCTAAAAGCAGACCTCAGGCTGCCTGAAGGTGCTCCCTCACTTGAAGTGCTCTTACCTTCAAAGTGCTTCAGTTCATTTTAGCCCATTTTCGAGTTGAAACCTTTTATTCCCGACGGCAAAAAAATGTTATCCAGAAGAACACATGATCCGTGAACTCAAAACATAAGGAACAATGACCATGTGTACAATGATTTTGAATTATATTTTGAAGCTTTGCTTTCTGGCTGTTGGATCTTCCCTTTTGTAAAGTAACAGCGTGGCCTATCTGGCTGGGCTGAAAAGGAAATGTTTCTATTCAGTCATATTTGAAGGACTCAACCAAAGTTCATCATCACCACACATGAAATGGAATATGTAGGACATTCCCCCTCCTCTCCATTCTCAGCTTTGCCTTTAACGTAAATTATTTTAGGCTGTATGTTTAGGGCTCCACTAAGGGTGGAAGGGAACAGTGCTCAAAAATATGAGCACCAATTGCCAATGTGGTTTTCTGACTCTGTTTCAGTCGATGAGGATTTTAGTCAATTAGAACATAGAACATAGAACAGTACAGCACAGAACAGGCCCTTCAGCCCACGATGTTGTGCTGACCATTGATCCTCATGTAAGGTTTACCTAATGTATGAACTCTCAAATTTCTGTGACCATATGCATGTCCAGCAGTCTCTTAAATATCCCCAATGACCTTGCTTCCACAACTGCTGCTGGTAATGCATTCCATGCTCTCACAATTCTCTGCGTAAAGAACCCACCTCTGACATCCCCTCTATACTTTTCACCAAACAGCTTAAAACTATGACCCCTCATGTTAACAATTTCTGCCCTGGGAAAAGGTTTCTGGCTATCAACTCTATCTATGCCTCTCATTATCTTGTACACCTCAATTAGGTCCCCTCTCTTCCTTTTTTCCAATGAAAAAAGTCCGAGCCCAGTCAACCTCTCTTCGTAAGATAAGCCCTCCATTCCAGGCAGCATCCTGGTAAACCTCCTCTGAACCCTCTCCAAAGCATCCACATCTTTCCTATAAGAGGGTGACCAGAACTGGACGCAGTATTCCAAGTGCGGTCTAACCAAAGTTTTATACAGGTACAACAAGGTCTCACGGCTCTTAAACTCAATCCTCCTGTTAATGAAAGCCAAAACATCATATGCTTTCTTAACAACCCTGTCCACCTGGGTGGCAATTTTAAGGGATCTATGTACTTGCACACCAAGATCCC
This sequence comes from Chiloscyllium punctatum, assembly GCF_047496795.1. Lineage (NCBI taxonomy): Eukaryota > Metazoa > Chordata > Chondrichthyes > Orectolobiformes > Hemiscylliidae > Chiloscyllium > Chiloscyllium punctatum. The sequence continues at coordinate 55,510,479 of NC_092762.1, read as the reverse complement.
GCTGTTCCTCCACACTACCAAGAATCCCGTCTTTAATCCTGTACTCAACTTTCAAGTTCATTCTTCCAAAATGCATTACTTCGCATTTATCCAGATTGAACACTATCTGCCACCTCTCAGCCCATCTCTGCATCCTGTCAATGTCACGCTGCAGCCTACAACAGTCCTCTATACTGTCAATGACACCTCCAACCTTTGTGTCATCTGCAAACTTGCTAACCCATCCTTCAATCTCCTCATCCAAGTCATTAATACAAATTACAAAGAGTAGAGGCCCAAGAATAGAGCCCTGTGGAATACCACTCACCACTGACTTCCAGGCAGAATATTTTCCTTCCACTACCACTCGCTGTCTTCTGTCGACCAACCAATTCTGTATCCAGACAGTTAAATTTCCCTGTATCCTATTCGTCCTGACCTTCTGAATGAGCCTACCATGGGGAAAGTTATCAAATGCCTTACTGAAGTCCATATACACAACATCCACCGCTCGACCCTCACCTTGTCTAGTAACATCCTCAAAGAACTCAATAAGATTTGTGAGGCATGACCTGCCCCTCACAAAGCCGTGCTGACTGCCTTTAATCAAGCCATGCTCTTCCAGATGGTCATAAATCCTATCCCTCCGAATCCTTTCTTACACCTTGCAGACGACAGACGTGAGACTGACTGGTCTGTAATTGCTGGGGAATTCCCTATTTCCTTTCTTGAAGAGAGGAATTACATTTGCCTCCCTCTAGTTTTCAGGTACGACTCCAGTGGAGAGCGAGGATGCAAAGATCTTTGCAAGCGGCGAAGTAATTACATTTCTCGCTTCCCAAAGCAGCCGAGGACAAATCTGGTCTGGCCCTGGTGACTTGTCAATCTTAATGTTTGTCAAAATTTTCATCACATCAGCTTCTTCAATCTCTATGTGTTCCAGCATGCTTACCTGCTCCTCAATGGTTTCATTCACTACAAGGTCCTTTTCTTTAGTAAAGACAGAAGCAAAAAACTTATTTAGGGCTTCCCCTACCTCCTCAGACTCGAAACACAAGTTTCCTTTGCTATCCCTGATTGGCCCTACTCTTTCTTTGATCATTCTCATATTCCTCACATACGTGTAAAATGCCTTTGGATTCTCCATAATCCTTCCTGCCAAGCCTTTTTCGTGCCCCTTCCTGGCTCTCCTCAGACCATTTTTGAGCTCCTTCCTCGCTTGCCTGTAATCCTCTCGAGCTGAGCAAGACCCTAGCTTCCTCCACCTTACGTAAGCTGCCTTCTTTCTTTTGACGAGAAGCTCCTCCGCTCTCGTCATCCAAGGTTCCTTTATCTTATCCCTTCTTGCCTGTCTCAGAGGAACACATTTGTGCATCACTCACAACAACTGTTCCTTAAACAGTCTCCACATGTCTATAGTGCCCTTTCCTTGGAACAATTGCTCCCAGTCCATGCTTCCCAATGCACGTCTGATAGTATCATAGTTTCCTTTTCCCCAATTAAATATCCTCCCATTGTGCCTGCTTTTCTCCTTCTCCATAGCTATGTAGAATGTGAGGCAGTTGTGGTCACTATCACCAAAATGCTCTCCCAGCGCAAGATTTGACACCTGCGCCAGCTCATTGTCGAGCACCAAATCCAAAATGGCCTCTCCCCTCGTTGGCCTGTCAACGTACTGAGTTAGGAAACCCTCCTGAACACACCTTACAAAAACAGCTCCTTCCAAATCATCTGCTTGAAGGAGGTTCCAATCAATATTGGGAAAGTTAAAGTCACCTATTACAACAACCCTACTACATTCACACTTTTCCAAAATCTGCCGACCTATGCTTTCTTCAATCTCCCTGCTGCTATTGGGGGGCCTGTAGTAAACTCCTAATGAGGTGACTGCTCCCTCACTGTTCCTAATTTCCACCCATACTGACTCAGTATGGTGGACCCTCCTCGACAATGGTAACTTCTGTAGCTGTGATACCCTCTCTGATTAGCAGTGCTACACACCCTCCTCTTTCCCCCCCCCCACCCCTATTCTTTTTAAATGTTCTAAACCCTGGAACATTCAGCAATCATTCCTGCCTCTGAGAAACCCATGTCTCTGTTATGGCCACAACATCATAGCACCAGGTACTGATCCACGCTCTAAGCTCATCACTTTTATTCCTGATACTCCTTGCATTAAAGCAAACACACTTTAACCAATCCCTTGGTTCTTTCCCAGGAAATTCCTCCCACTGGCTGCGCTACCTCTTGCTATTGCCTCATCTCCATCAACTCTCATCACCGGTATATAGCTCAGGTTCCCACCCCCCTGCCATACTAGTTTAAACCCTCTCCAACTACTCGAGCAAACCTTCCACCCAGGACATTGGTGCCCTTCCAGTTCAGATGCAACCCGTCCTTCTTGTACAGGTCCCACCTTCCCCAGAAGGCATCCCAATTATCTACATATCTGAAGCCCTTCCTCCTACACCAGCTGCGCAGCCACGTGTTAAGCTGCGCCCGCTCCCTGTTCCTCGCCTCGCTATCTCGTGGCATCGGTAGCAAATCCGAGAACATTACTCTGTTTGTCCTGCTCTGCAGCTTCCACCCTAACTCCCTGAAATCACTTTTTATATCCTCGATCTTTTTCCTGGCGATATCATTGGTGCCAATGTGTAACACAATTTCTGGCTGTTCGCCCTCCCCTTTCAGAATCTTATACACCCGATCAGAGATGTCCCGGACCCTGGCACCAGGGAGGCAACAAACCTTCCGGGAATCCTGATCCTGACCACAAAATCTCCTGTCAATTTTTGCAACAATCGAGTCTCCTACCACTAGCACAATGAGGTTTACTAAGAGCCTTGTTAAAGTTAGTTAAAGGCGGCTGGTTTAGTTTTTCCTAAAGATGAGGGTCACGGCTCCTCAGCAGTTAGTAACGCCATCTCACAAACCCGGATTCCATTCCACCCTCAGACAACTGTGTGTGGAGCTTGCGCATTCTCCCCGTGTCTGTGAGATTTTCCTCCGGGTGCTCCAGTTTCCTCCCACACTCCAAAGATGTGCAGGTTAGGTGGATTAACCATGTTAAATTGCCCATGTTGTCCAGTGATATGTAGATAGGTGGATTAGCCATAGGAAATGCAAGATTACAGGGATGGGTCTGAGTGAGATCCTCTTTGGAGGGTCAGGTGTGAACTCGAAATGCCCTCCACCACAGACCCCCCCCCCTCAAACTGTATTAAATAAGGGGGCACTACTGTGCAAATTTCAGGTCAGTGACAGTTTTGCTTTCAACATGAATCCTGGATCCAGAGAGAGGCACAACTCCTGTTTCTCCCTTCCCTCATTGAGTATTGAGTCCTGTATTTTAGTGATGAAGAGCTTTCCGTTCAGTGTGCATTGCCGGTGTGGAATCTTGTCTGGGATTGTTCAATGCCGGCAATGCACAGTGAATGGAAAGCTCTGGGGGCAAGGTCTGTGATAGATCAAAGCTCTCTGGACCTGATTTGTAGACCCTATCAGACTCCCAGTAGTGTTGGGATTGCTGAGGGCGGTGAGGGTGTGTATCAGCAAACCAATATGTCCAAGTAGGTGATGCACGTAAATAAGTGTCACCTACGGCCTGTTAAAGAAGGTCACGTGTGATTTTCCGGGATAGCAGGGTCCAGTTAAAGTAAATTATCCTTCACATTTTGCATTAGAAATCTTTTGGTGTTCTTTAAACTAAGTTGCATTATAATTTTTAAAAAAGAAAAATATAAAAATACATAGCAACCACTAAGGTTGTCTAGAGAGAATATTCATGCGAGCTATGCAGAACTTCACTAGTAGCAGAGAAAGAGGAATATGGCTTAATAAAGTCATCACAAAAGGAAGGGGAGAAGCTGAGGAAGTGTGAGATAAATGGTAACAATGCAATAACCAGAAATTTGATCAATCAGAAATTCATGGCTGGTTGAAATGATCCTTGCATTAGATAACAGAAAACTTCATCAATGAAGGTAAAGGCATGAGAGAAACAAAAGTAAGATAACAACTGCATTATGGAATAATGATCAAAAGGAGGGTTGGGAAGATGAACTGAACAGACATTTTTGCACAATATGGGTTAACTATCCAAAGAAGAGAAGAAGGGTGATACCAAAGCTGTGAACTCCCTCTCGCTATCCCCCACAACCCCCCAACTACTGTCAAAGATCTGACAAAGACCGCAAAGTTTGCATTTTGGCTGGGAGCACAGAGTTGGGTCAAGTTCCCATTTTGCAAACCCAACATGGGACGTAGTGCTCCAACATTTGATGTTTCATTCCAGATAAGGTAAGTATAACTAAGAATCATGGCTGTCACCTCTGGAAAGGGTATTCACCCAAAAATGGGTGGCTGCCAGTGACTGAGATGAGGTGGGCAAAAGGCTAGTCTCAATACTCCGTCACTTGGTCAAATAGAGTCATAGAATCACAGAGAAGTAAAACGTGGAAACAGACCCTTCAGTCAAACTTGTCCATGCCAACCAGATACCCTAAATTAGTCCCATTTGCGAACACTTAGCCCATATCCCTCTAAACCCTTCCTATTCATATATTCATTTAAATGTTGTAATTGTACCAGCTTCCTCCACTTCCTCTGGTAGTTCATTCCATACACACAACACCCTTCACATGAAAAAATTGCCGTTTCGGTCACTTTTAAATCTTTCCCCTCTTAACCTAAACTTATGACCTCCATGTCTGGGCACTCCCAATCCAGAGAAAAGATCTTGTCTATTTACCCGATCCATGCCCATCATGATTTTATAAACCTCTATAAGGTCACCCCTCAGCCTCCAATGCTCCAAGAAAAATAGCATCAGAGTATTCAGCTCAAATCCTTCAACCCTGGCAACATCCTTGTAAATCCTTTCTGAACCCTTTCAAGTTTCATAACATCTTTCCAATAGGAAGGAGACCAGAATTGCATACAATATTCCAAAAGTAGCCTAACCAATGTCCTGTACAGCCGCAACATGGCCTCTCAACTCTTATACTCAATGCTGTGACCAATAAAGGAAAGCTTACTAAATGCCTTCTTCACTATCCTACCTACTTGAGACTCTACTTTCAAGGAGCTATGAATTTGCACTCCAAGGTCTCTTTGTTCAGCAACACTCCCCAGGACCTTATTATAAAGTGCACAAGTCCTGCTCAGATTTGCCTTTCCAAAATACAGCACCTCACAATTACCTAAATTAAACTCCATCTGCCAATCCACAGCCCATTGGCCCATCTGAATTGTGATCTCATTGTAATCTCAAGTAACATTCTTCGCTGTCCGCTACACCTCCATTTTGGTGTAATCTGCAAATTTACTAACCATGTCTCCTATGTTCACATGCAAATTATTTATATAAATGGCGAAAAGCAGAGGACCCAGCACTGATCCTTGTGCCACGCCACTGGTCACAGGCCTCCAATCCACCACCACCCACTGTCTTCTACCTTCAAGCCATTTCTGCCTTCAAAGACTAGTTCTCCCTATACTCCATGTGACTTAACCTTGCTAACCAGTCTACCATGAGGAACCTTGTCGAACGCCTTGTCGAAGTCCATCTAGATCCCATCCACTGCTCTGCCCTCATCAATGCTCTTCATTATTTCTTCAAAAAAATGCATTCAAGTTAGTGATACCTAATTTCCCATACACAAAGTCATGTTGACTATCCCTAATCAGTCCTTGCCTTTCCAAATACATGTAAATCCTGACCCTCAGGATTCTCTCCAACATCTTTCCAACCACCAAATCAGGCTCACCAGTCTATAGTTCCCTGGTTTTTCCTTACCACCTTTCTTAAATAGTGGTACCACGTTAGCCAACCTCAAGTCTTCTGTCACCTCACCTGTGACCATCGATGATACAAATATCTCAGCAAGGGGCCGGACAATCACTTCCCCAGCTTCTAGGGTACACCTGATCAGGCCTTGGGGATTTATCCACCTTTATGCATTTTAAGCATCCAGCACCTTGTCCTTTGTAATCTGGACATTTTTCCTCTTTTTGCCCACATTTTGTATCTCCCATGACCTTCTCCAAAGTAAGCACTGATGCAAAATATTCATTGAGTATCTCCCCCATTTCCTGCAATGCCACACATAGGATCTTTGAGGGGTCCTATTCTTTCTCTTTTGTCCTTCATGTGGTTATAAAATCCCTTTGGATTCTCCTTAACCCTATTTGCCAAAACTATCTCATATCTCCTTTTTGCCCTCCTGATTTCCCTCTTCAGTGTACTCCTACTGCCTTTATACTCTTCTCAGGATTCACTCAATCTCTGCTGTCTGCACCTGACATATGTTTCCTTGTTTTTCTTTACCAACGCTGCAATTTCTCTAGTCATCCAGCATTTCCTAGACCTACCAGCCTTGTCTTTTACCCTAACAAGAACATACTGTCTCTAGACTCTCGTTATCTCATTTTTGAAGCATTCCCATTTTCCAGCCATCCTTTTACCTGTGAATATCCACCTGTAATCAACTTTTGAAAGTTCTTGCCTAATGCCATCAAAATTGGCCATCCTCCAATTTAGAACTTTAACTTTTAGAACTGGTCTATCCTTTTCTATCACTATTTTAAAACTAATAGAATTATTGTCGCTGGCCCCAAAGTTCTCCTCCACCGACACCTCAGTCACCTGCCCTGACTTATTTCCCAAGAGTAGGTCAAGTTTTGCACCTTCTCTAGTAGGTACATCCACATACTAACTCAGACAATTTCTTCTACACATTTTACAAATTCCTCTCCATCTAAACTCTAAACTATGGCAGTCCCAGTCTTTTATGGAAAGTTAAAATCCTCTGCCATTATCACCCTATCATTCTTATAGATAATTGAGATCTCCTTACAAATTTGTTTCTCAATTTCCCACTGACTATTGGCGAGTCTATAGTACAATCCCAATAAGGTAATTGTCCCTTTCTTAATTTTCAGTTCCACCCAAATAACTTCCCAGGAATATCCTCCCGAAGTGCAACTGTAATGTTATCCCTTAACAAAAACGCTACTCCTCCTTCTCTCTTGCCCCACTTTCTATCCCTCCTATAGCATTTGTATCCTGGAAAATTAAGCTACCAGTCCTGTCCAGCCCTGAGCCCCATCTCTGAAATTGCTATGATAGCCCAGTCCCATGTTCCTAACCATACTCTGAGTTCATCTGCCTTCCCTGTTAGGCCTCTTGTGTAATTTACCTCGTTCTGTGCTTTGTTCCTGTCTGCCCTGACTGTTTGACTTGCTCCCTTTCCCAACTGTGCAAGTCTCAAACTAATCAATTTCCTCACTATCTCCCTGGGTCCCACTCCCCCACCTTACTAGTTTAAGTCCTCCCAAGCAGCTCAAGCAAATCTCCCTGCCATTATATTAGTCCCCTTCCAATTCAGGTGCAATCCGTCCTTCTTGTACAGGTCACTTCTACCCCAGAAGAGATTCCAATGATCCAAAAATGTGAACCCTTCTTCCTGCACCAGCACCTCAGCCACTCATTCATCTGCTCTATCCTCCTATTCCTACCCTCAGTAACTTATAGCACTGGAACTAATCCAGATATTACTATCCTTGAGGACCTCCTTTTTAATTTCCTACCTAACTTCATATATTCACCCTTTTTCCTTCCTATTTCATTAGTTGCCATGTGTACAATGACCTCCTACTGGTTTCACTCCCCTATGAGAATATTCTGCACTTTCTCCGAGATTTCAATAATCCTGGCACCAGGGAGACAACACACCAGTCTGATTTTTCGCTGTTGGCTGCAGAAACATTAGTCTGTGCTTCTGACTAAAGATTCCCCAGTCACAATTGTTCATTTGGAACCTGACATACCCCTTGTTACATTTGCGCCAGTGTCAGTACCAGAAACTTGTCTGTTTGTGTTACATTCCCCTAAAAGTCCATCACCCTCTACATTTTCCAAAACAGCATACTTGTTTGAGATAGGGATAGCCACAAGTGACTCCTGCAATACCTGCCTCTCTGTCCAATTTTCCTGATGGTAACCCATCTACCTGACTATATCTGTGGATTTTGCTCCCTTCCTTTTACTGCCATGCATCACACTCCCAGCTCCTGTAAATTCTTCACTGCCTCCAACTGCCACTTCAACCGCTCCATGTGATCTGATAGGATTCACAACCAAAGACACTTCCTGCTGACAATCATCAGTAAAATGGAAACCCTCTCTAATATCCCACATCCGATAGGAAGTTCACGTCAGTCTACTAAAGGTCATCTTTGCACCTTATCAATCTACAAACCCAGAAAATAGCACAGTCTTACTGCTGTAAAAAAACACTGCTCCATGCTAACTTAGTACCGATGTTTTATATTTTTAAAGTTTAATCAAGAGACAGATCTCAATAAAACATATAATCAAAAATAATCCACTCTACTCACTATTAAAAAAAATAAAGTTGCACGTAAGATCCATGCACTTTATCTGTTCCTGTGCTGTGAGCTCTCCCACACAGGTTCCTCAAGGTCAGCTGTGATCTCGCTGTTTGTTCGATTTTCTTAGATGCACTCCAATGTCTAGAAACATTTGAACTCAAACAGCAATGGCAGTAGCTGCGCAGATTCACTGCTCTGTCAGACAGCAGTGTAGGTTTCTTTCTTTCTCTCTCTCTCTCTCTCACTAATCATGTGGTTCCTGCCTTTGTTCTCTTCCTCCTTTTCAAAGTGCCATTGTTTCGATCTTTTTCCCCACAAAGCCGCAAAACAATGTAACAGCTTATAAAACAGCAATTACTGCTCCTCGAATTCAAGGAAGTCAGTTCCTACACCTAAAATACCTCAAAAAAGGAGCAACTCTTACAGCCACAATTTTTTTCCCATCCTCCATCTTGGATTACCTATTTGAAGGGGAAAAAGGCAAAACACAGCTTCCCAGCAGTCACACTCTCGCTCCTTCACATATTCACCAGGCCACATCATGTCTCCCCACTTACCATCCTAGTTCCATATACTATCCATGCCAACCTATGCCCCTCTATCCACCATGATTTCCACTGACATTTTCTTTGCCAGTTAACTCAGTACCTGTCATGGGCAGACCTCAGGACTCCAATGACATGAAATACAGTTGGGTCACTGATTAAAAACATTCTCATTGGCAATCAATTCACTACATTTAATTTCCTTTAATCCATTACAAAACAAGCATTTATATTCATCATCCCACTTCAAAGATTTTATAAGTAGTCAGATCTGTCAATGAAACATGCATTTCAATGGCAGGCACCTCACTGTGAAAATGATAGGGTGTAAAACCAGACATGCAGCACTAATCTCAGGCCTATGTGAATCGTCAAAATGCAATAACAAGTGCTGTAGACATTTTTTAAATTGACTTAAAGGGCAGGAAATTTAAATGCTTTGACAGCTTGACATTTCTCTTGACAAGAGAAAGTGAGCACTGCAGATGCTGGAGATCAGAGCTGAAAATGTGTTGCTGGAAAAGCGCAGCAGGTCAGGCAGCATCCAAGGAACAGGAGAATCGACGTTTCGCCCGAAACGTCGATTCTCCTGTTCCTTGGATGCTGCCTGACCTGCTGCGCTTTTCCAGCAACACATTTTCAGCATTCCTCTTGACAATCCTTGCAACAGTTCTCTTGATAGCTCACTTGTCAGTTTCAACTGACTAGATTAGAGTGGTGCTGGAAAAGCACAGCAGGTCAGGCAGCATCCGTGGAGTAGGAAAATCGATGTTTCGGGCAGGAGCCCTTCATCAGGAATGAGGCTGGAAGCCTCGGGGGTGGAGAGGTAAATGGGAGGGGGTGTGGCTGTGTAGAGGGTAGTTCTAAGTTATATGGTTAAACCAACATATTTAACCCCCATCTCTGTTAGGTGCATCCCATATCAACAGCATCCATTGCAGCCTCACCCCCTCCCATTTATCTGTCTACCTCCAAGGCTTTCAGCCACATTCCTGATTAAAGGCTCCTGCCTGAAATGTCAATTTTCCTGCTCCTCCGAAGCTGCCTGACCTGCTGTGCTTTTCTAGCACCACTCTAATCTTGACTCTAACCTCCAGCATCTGCAGTACCCACTCTCACCTCATTTCAATAAACTAGACAGTTCTACTGGATTCAGGCACTGTTTATGGATGTTCAAGGACTACACTGCACATGTGTGTCTTTGGGACACTCACAGTGAAAATCCGATCATGTTGCAAGCAGCTGCAGTTTAACATGTGCAGTTTCCTCTGTGAGTCATGGATATGCAAAGTATGACCTGCCTCCCACTTCTGTGCCTCCCCACTCCCAAAAATGGTAGGAACTATGTCCAGGACAGGACGTCAGAATTTTCATGCCTACAGTACAATTTTAAGTTAAGTGGAGATCACCAGCTACAGTGCCATGGTGATAAGTCATATGGTTAAACCCATATATTTAACCCCCATCTCTGATAGGTCCATCTCATATCAACAGCATCCATTGCTGACATTGGGCACTATAATTAAGAGCTGAAGTTTTGAAAGTAATAAAAGGCCAAAAAGCTAGTGTTCAGGTGATTAGTCTTGAGTTATTGCATAGATTCTAGACCAGACTGGTAATGTAATTTACAACAGTTATATGACACAATGTCATTTAATGTACATAAAGGTACATATCTTACATTTAGATACTCTGTTAATGTGTTCAGTCAGTCAGTTTTGCAGAGCTCACAGACAATAATAAACAGTAAGCACAGGACCCACACTGTATCTATGATATTATGCCAAATGTTACGAAGCAGCTTAAACCCTTCTGCTAATTAAATCAACCACAGAAAGGCTTACCACACCTCGCAATCTCTTACAGGATGAGTGAGAGAGAACTACCAAAATTCCACTACTTAAAGAAAAGAAATTAGCGATTTATTCTTTAATTCCAAAAGAGAATATTAAACAATAACTATTTACAACTGTAGCCTCACCTTTCTTAAAAATTTGTGATCTACCTCCCACTCTAAAATAATATACTGATCCGATAAAGTCCCGATTAAATTTACAGCAAATCAATTTTCAAAATCAGTTGTCATCTTCAGGTGTTGAACTTCCTCTGTTTATAGATTTCCCTGGGGCATCTTCAGTCTTCTGCTACAAAGATGTTTCACATGAAAAAGCAAACTTTCAGAGAGAGGGTCTGCGGGTAGTCAGTTGATGGCAATAAATGCTCTTTATCTCTGGCTGTTCAAAATGCATGCTCTTTAATACATCAAAACACCAGGTCATCTCATTAGTTTGATGTTATCAAAATAGTAAAATTCAAATTTGACTAGGTTTTAGTATCTTGGGGCATAATTTAAACTGATTGGTTGAATTTAAGTTGTAGTGAAAACAACTCAGTATCTGAGTTACAGCTCAAATGTTACATCTTCAAATTGTCCAGTACACTTTCTGCCCCTGCAATCAGTCACATGACAGGTGTCGGCATTCATTCTCTCTTAAAGGTACATTACACAACTTCATCTTCATAACACAATGTAAATAGTTGCTGTTGTTAATAAACTTCAAGACATCTGTCTCAACAAGCACCTGATCTCTCTGGTATATGACGTTTTATGCAAGAAACTATGTGAGTCAGCACTAAAGTATTCTTCACTTTGTGAGGTTTAAACACGTATATCTGTATTCTTTAAAAGAGCAATATGTTTTCTTAGCTTGGAGATGACTGTTAATTAAACCATCATGAAACATTAGAAAAAGGTCTATTGAGAAACCCATTTATGTTTTGAAAATTGAAGTGAACACGTGTTAAAGTTGATAATTGGTTCAGCACCCAAAGGAGAATTTGTGCAAATTTATGTTGCTTTCCCACTTAATTCACAGATAAACAGGAATTGAATCTAAGTGTAATCTTTAATTCTATTTCTGCAGGCAACAGCAGGACATTTTAATGTTGTCAATATGGGCCTACTTTCAGGATCAAGTTTGAAGCCTCTCATTTAGAACCGTCACACCAGAAGATTTGATATTAACAGTCTTTGTGATATCCACCAGCACAAGCTCTGCTCCCCACCACCCCTCCCCCCCTCCCCCCAGCTTTCAGTTCCATTCAGATTTAGAGAATGAAAATGAAAGCTATAGTAAAGTAAACAATACAGACAAATGCGGGCTGACATGTCGGCTGAAGAAACTCTGTGGCAATGAGTTAGACAATAGCTTTTCAGCTCTGGGATCAGGGTTCATTGCTATCCAGCAGGATCCTGGTTGGTATAAACTCCAAATGCTGACAGTACATTCTTCAGAGTTTTGGCAGGCTCAATTATATTCCTCAAAGGTATGACCCATATAGCTAGGGATGAATGCCATATTTTTCTTTCACAAAGTGAGTAATTTGTGAAGATCAACATGCTACAAGTTAAATTTCACCAGTGAATATGCTTCAAGCACATGGAGTCAAGTGTTTCACTCACAATGAGTCTTTAGCCAATGGAGAAACAAGTAACCAGCAGTTACCAATCCAGTTTGAGAGCACCTCAATCATCCCATTGACATTCAAAGCCGTTTCTCATGTTTATCTGCAAAGGGCAAGACTGTCAAAGTACTGCGAGGGAGGAGAAGTGTTGAGGGAAAATGTTTAGAAGGTGGGACACATACAGGCAAATATTCGGACAATCTTATGAGGAGGCAAGTAGACATATGAGAAACATTGGTGTGCCAACTGCCGTTATCCGACTAGATGTGACAGAGAGAAGGGAAGGGGAGAATGGAATAAAATCCTTCAAAAAGGTGATGTGGGGTGTGGGGCATGGGGGAGAAGTTTTGTCATAGTTTCTGCAGTTTCCTGTTTTTAAAAATTCACTCTTTCATGGGACGTGGACCCATCCATCCTGAACAGTCCATCATTTATCATTGATTTCTCGCTGTGCTTGGGCAGTATGGCTTGCTTGGCCAAGAATCAACCACATTTCTATTGATCTGGAGTCAGGCAAAGATAGAAGATTTTCTTTCTTAAAAGACAGTAGTAAACTATGACAATTGGTAGTCACCATTATTTGAACTAATTTTGAATTCCAGATCTATCAACTGATTTTAAACTCCATCAGCTGTTGTGGTAGGGTTTGAGCTCAAGAAACCAGAACTTTAGCCTGAGCATCTGATTACTAGTCCAGTCACATTACCACTCTGACATCACTCTCACTGTTAATTAATAAGCAGCCTGAAACAGGCATACTACTTTCCAATGAGATTTGAAGTCTGTATGCTGATTGTGGAATCTAATGCAAAAGTTTACTTTAAATACAGGTAAGAGGTAGATTGTGCAAACTCCTCGAGTAAGACGACAAAATATAATCAGCTTTGCAACATTATATACTTTGAAATTCAAAGGGGGAAGGATTTTTGCAGGTCATTGCTGGTTTGAATGCATGTGCCTCAGTTTTGTTATCCTTGTTTTTTTCTCTTACCAATTGCTACGCTACTGCCCTAGACTAAGTGGATCCCTAGACTAAGTGGATCCGTGTGCTGCATCAGGTATCGGGTCCTCCATTCAAACACAGCCCAATGCTGAGTCAGAGCGCAGACCAGCAGAGACCAACACATGGAACAGTCACTTGCTCCTAGTTTTAACTCTACAATTTCTGACAATGCAATTGTGTTTGTGCCATTGAAATATTCATAATCATGACAAGAATCCTTCAAATCCTCAGAAACTCTATGATGGAAAATCACAGGGTATTGTTAATGGAGAAAGATGATTTTTGAATGGACAAGGCAAACCTATGAGTAATCACGGAGATGGAAAATGCCACAACTATGGCAGAACACTGTCACATAATTTGAACTTGTCACAAATGTAGAGCTAGAATCCCATATGTCTACCATTAATGGTAGTCCCAAAACATTTGACAATCAGTGGGGCATTAATTGGATTGAGGGGAAGTTTCCACCCCTCCATCTGAGTAGTTATATAGGCACTACTGCACCACAGGAGCCAGCAGCCACTACCATAGAACATAGAACAATACAGTGCAGAACAGGCCCTTCAACCCTCGATGTTGCACTGACCTATGAACTAATCTAAGCCTACCCCTCTACACTATCCCATCATCATCCATGTGCTGATCCAAGGATTGTTTAAATCTTCTTAATGTGGCTGAGTTAACTACAATGGCAGGCAGGGCATTCCACACCCTTACCATGCTCTGAGTGCAGAACCTGCCTCTGACATCTGTCCTAAATCTATCACCCCTCAATTTGTAGCTATGCACCCCTCGTACGAGCTGACGTCATCATCCCAGGAAAAAGACTTACACTGTCTACCCTATTTAATCCTCTGTATTGGGCTTCTAAACCAGTACTGCAGCAAGTCCCCAGTGCTGATCATGACTGGAGCCAGATGAGGAAGTACATAGTGAGAGTGCGTGTGTTTCTAACAGGCTAGGCTATCAAGGTGTAGCCTAGATGGAGCGGTGGGATGTGAAGTAATACTAGAGTGAACAGGCTGGCATGGAGGGGAATGCTGTGGGGAGGGCAAGTGCCTCCAGAGTGCCTATAAAAGAGGCATACACTTTGCCCACCAGGAGCCCAGTAAGTGAAAAATGGCTCTCCACTTGAGCCAGCCAAATCCAACTTCAGAACAGTTGCATTAATCGGCTACTTAAGAGGCTCAACTGGATCAGAAGCAGGAGGATCATCCCACACTTCCTTTATCATCTGGAAATTTTGCTGCAGAGTGTGGGGGGAAGCAAGTGAGTGCTGCCTGCCAACCCAACCTGCCGGGTATAGAGAATACTGCCTGCAACATAATGGTTTTGCCAATAACTTACAGGGCTAGAAAGCAACAACTTGGGTCAGCAACAGTGACTTTTATTAATCTCCACACAAAGATTTCCCAGGATGATTACACAATAAACAGAACAGGATTCAGTGAATACTGAACATGACAAGAGAGAGGCAGTAGAGATTCAAAGGTGGAAAAAAACCGAATGTCAGACAAAAAGGAATGCTCTGAGGTTTTATCAGGAAGAAAGGAGGTACATTAAATAAGAATTCAAAAGCTAGAAGAAGAATTGCATTTTTAAAGCTCTATTAAGAGGCCCAATACACTTTATTATCATATACATTCTTAATCTTGGAAATACTAACTGATGCAAAGCAAGTTCCAACAAGAAGCAGCAGACTGGAAATTACTCTGAATTAGAAAAATTGTCCCCAATATCATCTCAGTATCGTAGTATCCAGGTGGAAGAGCAGATGGCATGCTGCATTCCATTCCCTTTGAAGAAAAGCATCTGCAAAGTCCAGGAGTGCTGGAGTATCCAGGTAGATATTGTGCTGAAGTCCCTAAACTAAGTCTTGAAACCACAAACTTCGCGCTGAGAGGTCAAACTCTCAAGCACTGAGCCATGACAGTACCAGGCAGCTGATGCTGCTTCAATGGTTCCTCTTCTAATATTGGAAATCAACTTGTTTGAATTTCATCAGACCAAGGTCAGTAGGATCACAGAAACCCTGGTGAGAATGAGTCTCAGCTACAGTTCTACCTTCCAGGTATTTTGATCAATGGAGGAACCAGGCAGACTGCCTGCCTCAAACAGCCATTTTTCATTGCTGTCAGCATGTCACTGTTCCCTAGGCAACACCCTCCCTCTGTCAGGAAGAACACCAGCTTAGTACAGGGGCTGTGAGCAAGGAAGTCTGTATCAAAAGCCCCTGTCACTGCCCTAGAGTCAAAAAAACAATTTTGTTTCCCCTTCCCAGCTGCTGAGGTTTTCTGTTTTTCTCCACCTCTTCCCAGCACTGTGCGAAAGCCTCAATGCTCCCAATGCTATGTCTCAGTTGGAAGCATGGAAAGACCATTCACTTTAATTAGGAGGCCAAATAAGGTAAAGTTGCCCAATAGGTCTGTCCAGTAGCATGTGCAGCCTTGGGACATATCGTTCAACCACACCATTAGGGTCTCCCTTCACCTTGTAAAATCAATAGAAACAGAGAAGATAGGAGCACAAGCAGGCCATTTGGCCCTTCAAGCCTGCTTCTCCATTCAGTACGACTGTGGCTGACCATCCAACTAAGTATCCTGTTCCTTTTCCACTCTCTGCCCTTTGGTCCCATTCGCCATAAAAGATGATATGAATCGCCTTTTTGAAAATGTTCAATGTTTTGGCTTCAACTGCTTTCTGTGGCAGAGAGTTCCACAGGTTCACACTCTCTTGGTGAACAAATTCCACCTTATCGGAGTCCTAAATGGCCTTCACCACATCTTTAGACCATGACCCCTGGTTCTGGACTCGCTGGTCATCAGGAACATACTTCCTCAGTTTACCCTGTCTGGTACTATTAAAATGTTATAGATTTCTGAGATTGCCTCATGCCCACCCCCATTCTTCTAAAGATGAGTGACTATAGTCCTTATTGAGCCTATCTCAATTCATACATCAGTCCTGCCTTTCCAAGAATCAATCTGGTAAACCTTTGTTACTCTTCCTCTAGAGCCAGAACAGATAAGGAGATCAAAGCTTCCTCAGATAAGGAGATGAAAACTGCATTCAATACTTCAGTTACAGCTGCAGAAAGACATTCCTGATCCTGTACTCTAATCCTCTCACTCTGAAGGCCAACATACCATTTGCCTTCTTCACTGTCTGCTGCGCCTGCATGCTTACCTGGTATACAAGGACACCCATTACATCTTCCCTTTCCCAATACTTTTCCTGATGAAGGACTTTTGCCCAAAATGTTGATTTTCCTGCTCCTCGGATGCTTTTCCAGCACCACTTTAATCTTGACTCTGTTCTCCAGCATCTGCAGTACTCCCTATCGCCCAATATATCACCATTCAGGTAATAAACCATCCTCCTGATTTTGTTCCCAAAGTGGATAACCTCACATTTATCCACATTATAATTCAGCTGCCAATACAACCCAATATTATACCTTGTTATCTTGTGAAACTAGATCAATCCTTTGCTTATTCTGACAACGGCTAGAGTATTAATCTCCACATACTTGGCTGCATTCTGAGAAACCATTACTGCTGCTTTTAAATCTTGCAGCAACCAGTTTCCTACCTGACCCTACATCCTTCCAACTTTGCTGGAGAATTATATTGGTCCATTGCTGTTCAATACGTACATAAACTGTTCTTGTGAATTTTGAAATGGGGCAATTTTATATTCACTGGATGGCTCAAAGCACTTTGACACTACACCATCCAAATCTCCCTCTCTCAGCCCCACAAATGGCTCTTCAAGGCATTTAATTTGTGAAATTGAAATTATCATACACTGCTGCGATGGAGGGAGCTCCAATTAAATTCAAGCCAAAGGTGTATTGCCGCCCAATAAATGAAGTGTTTTCACTTTATATCAATCAATGTTAAGATTGGGGTCTATGACATCCCAGGTTTATATAATCAGTTCCTCAAAATACATTTCTACTTGATCACAAGGGAAGCATGCTTGTTTCTCTTGATTTCCACTCCTTTATTTTTGAGTGTTTCTCCACAGTTAATCAAGAGTTGAAAGATGTCATTCTCTACTTCTGATTGACTTCTTGTGCAGATGGTTTGGATTGGTTGGTGGTGGGGAGTGGCATGGGAGGAATCACAGGGTTAAAGAGTGAGAGACAACTTACAATTGGAAACAACTCCATGAGAGCATATGGAGCAGAGTGACCATGATCATAGGTTTGCAGATGACAGTATCAATCAATCATTGAAGAATGTTTCATCGAATGACCTGTGGAGCTCTCCTGCTCCCCACAGCCCATTAAGAATTCTCTAAAATGTAATATATTTTCTCATATTGGTTGGTCCCACCTCAAAGGGAAAACCAGCTTGAAACAACAACAACAAAAAAATGTGGACCTAAATGTTTTGTTGGTACTGGAGCGCCAATGTGAGGACTCCATCATGAGTCAAACCAGTACGTGTTATTTACTGGTTTTACTGGCTAAGTTGCCTGTTGGTGAACCATGAACTGTCAACGCTAAAGTTAAATCATTCTCATAACTGCACTGCAGGGATATGGATTAACTACAATGTCTCAACAGAAATATTATGCGACACATCATGTCAATATGGCAACTTGGTGTCATGTTGCATTATACTGAATTTTTAGTTGAACCTTTTTCTCCTTGTTTGTCTTGGGGATTAGGGCCCAAAATGAACACAGGCCCCTTAGGGAATAAGGCTGGGGAAATAATAATGGGGAGCCAGGAAATGTCTAAGGAGTTGAATAAATACACTTTCATAGTAGAAGATGCCAATAGCATCTCAATATAATTAATTACTCAATTGGGAAAAGGAAGAGAGGAAACAAATACAATAACTCTCACTAGAGGAAAAAGAGCCAGGGAATTAATGGAGTTAAATACCAAGAGGTCCCCTGGATCTGATGGGATGCATCTTAGGATATTAAAGGCAGTAACTATAACGATAGCAGTTGTGATCTTCCAAGAATCCTTAGATTCTGGGCAAGTCCCAGAGGAGAACTGGAAACCTAGCTATATGAAGGATGTTATTAAGCTAAAGAAGGTTCAGAAGAGATTTAGCAGGATACTGCTAGATATGAAAGATTTGAGTTATAAGGAAAAGCTGAATAGTCTGGGACTTTTTTCCCTGGATCATAGGAGGTTGAGACATGACCTTAGAGAGATTTATCATTAATGATAAGTGTCTTTTCCCTAGGGTGGGGTTTACAAGATTAGGGGACATATTTTTAAGGTGAGAGGAGATTTACAAAAAGCATATGGGGCAAATGTTTTACACAGAGAGTGATTTGATTGTGGAATGAACTTCCTGAGGAAGTGGTGGATAGGGGCACAGTTGCAATGTTTAAAAGACACTTAGATAAGTACATAAATAGGAAAGATTTTCATGAGCAGATAGGCAGGACTATTTAGGATTATGTTCAGCATGGGCTAGTTGGATCAAAGGGTCTGTTTCAGTGCTGTATGATTCTATAACTAGTAAACTGCCGATATAACAACTGTATGTTCAAAGAGAAGTCAAAAAGCAGGCAACCAGAAGCTAGTTCATGTAACATCTGGTATTGAGAAAACATTAGAGTCTATTGTAAAGGATGCAACAGGAGAGCATTTGTAAAGGAGAGCATTTAGAAATAATAAAATTTTATAAGTGATAACATGATTAAGCAGAGTCAGCATGGTTTCATGAAGGGAAAGTCAAACCTGACAAATTGTTTGAGAAGGTTACAAGTAGGATATATAAAGAGGAAGTAGTAGGTGTAATAAAGTTTGATTTTCAGAAGGCATTGTAAAGGTCACACATTATGCTACTTAGTAAGATAAGAGCCCATGTGTGTTGGGGCTAGTATATTAGTATAGGGTAGCAAACTAGCGAACTAATAAAAAACAGAGGCTTAGAATAAGGGATGCATGTTCAGGATCACAACCTATAACTAGCAGTGTGCCACACGGATGAGTGCTGGGGCCACAATTGTTTACGATGAGTATTAATTGACTTGGATAAAAAAAGTAAATGTATTATTACCAAGTTTGAGGATGACACAAAACTAGACGAGAAGGCAAGTGGTGAGGTTGACACAAAGATGTAAACAATTTAAGTGAGTGAGCAAAAATTTGACAGATCAAATACACTGTGGAGAGAAATGAGCTTATGTTCTTGGACCTGGAGATTATGTAAATAGATTAAGAGCTATATAGCATGGAAACAGACCCTTCAGTCCAACTTGTCCATGTCCATCAGATATCCTAAATTAATCATTCATATATCCATCAGATGTCATTTAAATGTTATAATTGTGCAATTACAATATTTTCTTCTTTGTGGAGAAAGGAGAAAGGCTCCAAAAAATTACAGAACAAACGAATTTAGGAATCCCCATGCATGCATCACAAAAAGCTAGCATCCAATTTCAGCAGGTAATAGTGAAGGCAAACGTTGACCTTTATTTCAAAGGAAATGGAGTAAAATAGTATGGAGGTTTTGTTAAAGCTAGACAAGACATTGTCAGAATACAGCTGAAATACTGTGAACAGTTGTCTTACATGAGGAAAGATGGACGGACATTGGAGGCAATCTCCGAAGGTTCACAGGTATGCTCTGACTGTCTTATGAGGAGGGGTGAAGTAAATTGGGCCTGCATGTGTTAGAAGATAGAAGAATGAAAGGCGACCATTTTGAAACACACAAGATATTTAGAGAATGTGACAAGATGGATGCAGAAAGGTTGTTTCCCTTATAGGAGAGCCTAGCACCAGAAGGAATCATCTCAGAATAAGAGGTCTTACATCTAAGACAGAGATGAGAAGGAATTTCTCAGAGAGTTTTGATTCTGTGGAATTTGTTACTACAGAAAGCTTCTAAGGCTGGCTCATTAAGTGCATTCAAAGCTGGGGTGGACAGGTTTTTATTCAGTAAAGGAATCAAGAGTTATGGGGAAGATGCAGGAAAGTGGAGTTGAGGATTGTCAGAGCAGCCATGATCTCATTGAATGAGAGAGTAGACTTGATGGGTTAAATGGCTTATTTCTGCACATATGCCTTGTTCTATTATGGAATGAAAATGGTTCTTATCGTGTGATTTTCCTAGTTGTAGTCAAAATGTAGCAGCAAGCATGTGAGGAGACAACTGAACATCACTCCCCACAATCAGCTCAGTTTCCCCCAGTCACCTGACTGTACACCAATACGCCCATTAAGAGCCGGCAGGCTTCACGGCCAATTGCCAGCCCAAACTCTGGTATTCCAGGTTACCAAAGAATGCTAGCCAATCAGAGCCTGGCAACTCCTGGGTTGTAAATGTCATTAGTTAAAGCCTACCTTCTTAGCAAATACCGCAATAAGAAAGTTAGTTAACATCTTGGGGCTGATCAGGGGGCTAACGAGTTTATCACATAAGAGCCTTAATTGGTGGCTGGTCAAAAAGTCCCCAGTCCCAGAACTTGAGAGAGATAGTGAGAAGGGGCAGGTATCCTGCCAGAGGCAACATGCTCAATTATTTTCCTTTCTCTCCACTACCTTCATTAACTCCAGGGAACAAGAGTCTTTGCTCTACAATTTCTAAAGTACTTGTTCACCTCAAGCTATATTTATTCCAATGACCATCAGTCTCATTTCTGGAACATTTTGCCAAATGACTTAACCCTTTTAGTCTCAATTTCAGTTTCTATAATTATTTTATGGCACTTTTCTCTTGAATATTTCTCACTTACACATTTCAATCTAAACTTGTGATAAAATATTTCTAACCTGCTGCTTTTCTCTCTGTTGCTGTTTATTCTACGTTTTTCTCTGCATTTCTTGTTATGCTGTTCATTTTTGGACTCTATTCCAATGTTGCTCACACTGGCTTCTTCTGCTGGCCTTTCTGACTATGTTTCTTGTTAAACTAAGTATTTTGTCTTGCCTCCTAACTTCTTTCTGCTCTGCTATTGTTTGACATCCCCTCCTATTAATAGAACTACTTTCAATGGGTTGGGATCTCTTCCCAGGGCCTTATTTACTCCAAGGCCCCCACTGTATGAGTTTATGTTTCTTTTTCCTGCTTTCCATCTTTGTATTTCATGTTCCTAACACCCCATGGGCTAACTTCTTGTCCCTCATCCTGTGCATTCTTCCAGCTTTGATATTTTCTAATGGCCTTCCCTGCTCTACTTATAATTGTTATATTGCTCCATTAACTTGTTGCTCTGAAATATTTGACTTTGGTACCCACTTGTAGTATTTGCCCTTTGGGATTAAAAGCCTCATAATTGACCATCAGAACAAATTTGTCTATCATCAAACAGATTACTAATTATTGCAGTTTGATCCTCAGTGCTATGATATTTGGCTATGCGAGGTACTTAGATGTTCATTATTTTCCATAACTCCTTCAAATTATGAAACGTTGTAATCCACGCCAAGCAACCTTGAAGAGTTTCAGAACCCAGTCTGGTTCCCATACAATTTACCAATAGTCTTCCTGAGAACTCTCTATTATTTAAGCTTATCTCTCATGTAATTACCCATATCTTCTTATAATTACCTATATCTGCCTGTCTGAAATCAGTTTCTGATGGCCTTACCTTCCATATTAAAGCACACTGAATCCTTTCTGTCTGCCGTCATGCTGTTCTTTCAAATGCTTTGCAAAAGCAAAACTAATTGTAGCTTCTTCGCAAGGTGGGGGCTGACAACGCATGACTGATACAAGGTTGCTACCAAAACGTATCCCCGCACTTTTGCCCTCATTTCTATTAGTTACAGTCCTTTCATACTGTCCCCACAACTGCATGACCATGCCAATTTATTGTTGTGTTCTCCATTTGTGTTGTACTGCCGACTGCCCTCTTTTTGGATTATGAAAGCTGTGGTATGGAATGCTTTCCTCAGAATATTTTTAATGCTTCTGACATTCATTCTAATAGCGTGTGTGTTTATCCACAAATTTAACTTGTGTCAAAACTCAAAATCTATCCATACTTAACATTCGGCTACAGTTCGATAACTTAAATGCCAACATAGACTGGTGAGTTTCTAAATGAAATTTGTGCTGTCTTGTATACAGTCTCTTGAGTTCCATCATGTATTCTTCAAGGATTCCAGTCCCTGTGTTTCTAAATTTGTCAAAATCTGACCAAGCTGTTACTGAATCACATTTTTTTGCAAAATGTTATCCATACGGGTTAACAGCCTGTCCAAACGTTCTTTCATGTTCAAATTGTTGGGCTCCAATTTCAATAAATCTGCGCTTCTCATCCAACTTCCGTAATGTAAGTGCAAAGGCATGCCCTCTTTCATCTTTGGTAAAGAAGTAAGAAAAACTCCATGGTTATGTCATTCTCTCACTGGTCAAATGGCACACTTTCAGAAAACAGGGTCAGACAATCATCCCCAAAAATGTAATATTTATACGCTGTTACCAAAGTTATACATTTGAAGGGAAGTGATTTGGAGAAATCGATGTCCACAATTGCAGGTAACAATCCATGAAAACGCACTCCCCACTGATTACTATCTCACCATACTTATCCAACCAAC
The DNA here is from genome assembly GCF_047496795.1 of Chiloscyllium punctatum. Taxonomy (NCBI): domain Eukaryota; kingdom Metazoa; phylum Chordata; class Chondrichthyes; order Orectolobiformes; family Hemiscylliidae; genus Chiloscyllium; species Chiloscyllium punctatum. The sequence continues at coordinate 55,487,561 of NC_092762.1, read as the reverse complement.
TAACAACTCTTATTGAATATACCATCACCCTGCTTCCACATTCCATTACATCACAGGCATTCCTGAAGACCCTATTAGATGGAGACGAATGCAGCCCAGGCCTGAGGTCAAGACTGAAGGCCAATGGATAATCAACTTACAAAATCCACAGGTAAAATTGGACAACATGGGGAGCTAGAATCAAGAATAACAGGTCAATGCATTGATTGTGTTGATTCTTATTGTGTGGTATTCTATGACGTTTTTTAGGTTTACCTGATTGTTAAATGTGGCTAAGCATTCCAGCTGCATGTGTAATAATACAGAGACACAGAAAACTGTCTCACACAGCATAGCAAAATTCATGCCATTACATTGCTTCTTATTTGTCTCACCAGCCCTTTTTACAATCAAGTGCAATTGAATTGAATTGAATTAGGTTTATTGTCACATGTATTCACTTGAGCACAGTGAAAATTTACAAGTCGTCATTTACAGCATCATCTTAGACACCGAGTTACAAAGCAGAAAAATAAGGTAAACAAAGTTAAGCATTACAGTTCCTCTTACTAAAAAATAGAAAAACAAAGAAACACATTTAATACTTTGAAACCACAGTCCATAAGCATCGAGCCATGCTGGGATCACAGTCCTCATAAGGGTGTGACCTCCTCCGCTTTGGGCTTGACCTCACCTCCTGCTGGGAGAAAGTGAGGACTGCGATGCTTGAGATCAGGGCTGAAAAATGTGTTGCTGGAAAAGCGCAGCAGGTCAGGCAGCATCCAAGGAGCAGGAGAATCGACATTTCAGGCATAAGCCCTTCTTCAGGAATGAGGAGGGTGTGCCAAGCAGGCTAAGATAGAAGGTAGGGAGGAGGGACTTGGGGGAGGGGCATTGGGAATGAGATAGGTGGAAGGAGGTTTGCAGATTTCTCCAGTTTCCTCATTTCCCCTCCCCCCACCTTATCTCAGTCCCAACCCTCGTCTCAGCACCGCCTTCTTGACCTGCAATCTTCTTCCCGACCTCTCTGCCCCCACCCCCTCTCCGGCCTATCACCCTCACCTTAACCTCCTTCCACCTATCGCATTCCCAACGCCCCTCCCCCAAGTCCCTCCTCCCTACCTTTTATCTTAGCCTGCTTGGCACACCCTCCTCATTCCTGAAGAAAGGCTTATGCCTGAAACGTCGATTCTCCTGCTCCTTGGATGCTGCCTGACCTGCTGCGCTTTTCCAGCAACACATTTTTCAGCTCACCTCCTGTTGGCCACCTCAAGTTGCTTGCTCCTGCTTTCTAGCATCTAACAGGAGGTTCAGCCCTGTTCTTGCTATCACACAAGATGATCTCTGATCACAGAATCTTCAAAAGCAATTCTGAAGTAACTTTCAAAAACATGAAACATTACCGTGGAGATCGTTCTACTAGAAGCTCAGCAGTCATTGTACTCTGAAGCGAAGCCTTAGGCTAGTCTCAACATTGGATTAAAAGTGGCATTTGCTAGGTCTTCTCTACATTCCAAAACGGATCACTGCTGACGATAGATATAATCAATCTAATATCAATGTTGTAGAACTGCTGGCTCTATTGGCTGTTGGCAATTAATGCTGAGAGTTTAAATCAGTTTCCCATTGCAAACTGATCATTGTTTTGTCGGCAGCTAGAGAAAGCATCTATAAAGAGTCAGCTTTATATTTTTCAATTTTCTTTCCCTCCTGCTAATCTCTGGCCTAAAGGCCTCAGTTGCTCTAAAATGATGGATTATGGTTCTATAATCATGAGCTATATTACACCATCAAAGGCTATTTTAGGGATGTGATTTGCAAGATTTCCATGCATGGAATTTGCCAGAGACAAGTACAATTACGTCTTCATTGAACCCCCAGCTATCTCTGAGAACCATGAGGAGCAAGTCCACTGACTGAAACTTTCTCCCAGCCAGTTCGAGATATGAAGAACCTCAGAGTTGCAATAATATCAGAACACCTGGAACAATAGATGTTTCTGGGTGTGTGGCCTGGAAAAGGACAAATTTGCATTTCTTGCTCTCAGCATCTTTCCCATCCTCAGGACCCTTTAATATACTTCACAAGCAACTGAATACTTTTGCAAAGTGGTTGCTCCTGTAATGTGGGCAATTTCTGTGCAGCAATTTCCCACAAACAGTCACAAAATAAATGCTGGCTAATCTTATCAGGTTGTTGGTCAAGGGACAATTACTGGCTGCGGCACCTGTAGAACTCAGCTGCTTTTCTTTGACTGGTGCTAGATGAGACCATTCACAGTTGCTGGGAACCAGACAATGTCAATGATGTAGTTGTATCCCTAACCGAGCAGGATGTCTTCATATTTGCACACATGGCCAGTGTAGATTGTGTGATCAAGACTCTTCAAGTTGGGCTTCCCAGTTCAGAGGCAAACACATGGAATCCAAATTATAACTAAAATCATAGACAGTACATTTATTTTTATTGTTCACTCATGGGATGGCAGCATCACTGGCTGGTCAGCATTTATTTTCCGTCCCCAGTTGCCCTTGGGAAGGTGGTGGTGAGCTGTCTTCTTGAATCATTGCAGTCCATGTGCTGTAAGTAGACCCACAATGCCCTTGGAGAGGGAATTCCAGGAATTTGACCCAGCTAGAGTGAAGGAATTGCAATATATTTCTAAGTCAGCATGGTGAGTGGCTTGGAGTGGAATTTGCCAGTGGTGGTGTTCCCATTTATCTGCTGTTCTTGTCCATTTAGGTGGAAGTGAACCTAAGTTTGAAAGCTGCTTTCTAATGACGTTTGGTGAATTTTTGCAGTACATCTTGTAGATAGTACATATTACCGCTACTGAGCACCAGTGATGGAGGGAATGGATGCTTATGGATTTGGTGTCGATCAAGTAGACTGTTTTGTCCTGGATGGTGTCAAGCTTATTGAGTGTTGTTGGGGCTGCACCCATCATGGTAATTGGAGAGTATTCCATTAAGGTCGAGGCTTGTGTCTTGTTGATGGTGGACAGGCATTGGGAGTCAGGAGGTGAGTCACTCACTGCAGTGCTCCTAGCCTCTGACTTGCTTTCGTAACCATTGTGTTTAAGTGGTGAGTCCAGTTGAGTTTCTCATGAATGGTAAGTCCAAAGATGTGGATAGTGGGAGATTCAGTGATAGTAACACCATTGAATGTCAAGGAGAGGTGGCCTGCATTTGAGAGGATTAAATATACAGGGAAAGGACAATGAAATGGGATCAGCTTAGAGACTACCACCTGAAACCAGTACACCTCAGAACTAGCAAGAAATGCATTTGAAATATGCTGTAATTTTCTGAAACTTACTTTCACAAGAGCATTTACCTGCATGCACCATGGATTATCATGTCAGTATTTTGTACAGCAGGCAAATACAGGTGTAACTGGCAGCATTGAGAAAGTCAACAAGGGAATGGTCTCATTTAGACCATGGTTGGAAACACAAATAGAGTGAGAAGGGCAGTTGGCCTGAAATAGAGATGTGCAGCATAGCCATTGAGATTTGCTCCTAGGCTGAGCAAGGAAAACTAACTGATCTTCCGGTTCCAGAATGAGAGACAGCTAGCATGGTTGTCAAATCATTCATGACAAGATCTATTGAACAATGACAAGTAGCAAATAATTGAAAAAAACTCAATTCTGTTTTTTTAATCATTCTTATGTGACATGTTTGATATTGCATTTCTATTATGACAAAACCCTGGTAAGAGTTTCTTTGAGGGAGTAAGGGAAAGGTGGTAATATACTACGTCACGATGTAAAGTGCAAATACTGACGAATGCAATATCAATTACACCCAGGTCAGGTAAAGGACAGCAAAATGCAAGATTGAATTTCCTCCTCTGGATCCGCTATGCCTCAAATGTAATGCAATTGCAGAAAGCCAATCTCAGCTCCATTTTTGTTCCCACAGCTTTGTGGTTTCTCTCAGTGAGATTGTTCATTTTGAGTCAATTAGCAGTATATTAAAGATGGTTCTCCACCCAGGGACAACATCCGTAGAGTTGAGTTAAATGTGTTCAAACTAATTTCCATTAGCAACATTGCCAGCAAAAAAAAATGCAAGGATTTCATCCAAAACCTCAAGTTCAAATCAAGGAAGTCAATGCCATAACCACAGTGGTCTTGCATAGTCAGTTTCTATTGATATAACTCTTAGCTTATAACTCAAATTGTATGTTGTCAGTTCTACAGAGAGCAACAAACTATTGAAATAAACATCACCAGATGCTGTTAACTTTGAACTGCATGTGCTCTGGTCCCTCCTGAGAATAGGTTCATGATATAACATTGTACCTAATTTGGCACCAGTAGATGGAGTAATGTTTTCGATAGGAAGCTATCACAGAATGTAAATGATTGGAATAGAAATCTTCACATTCACAAAAATTATTGCATCGCAATTCAAACCAGATGAACCACAGCCCCAAAAAAAGGGTGGAACGGTGGCACAGTGGTTAGGGCGGCACAGTGGTTAGCACTGCTGCCTTACAGCGCCAAAGACCTGGGTTCAATTCCCGCCTCAGGCAACTGTCTGTGTGGAGTTTGCACATTCTCCCTGTGTTTGCGTGGGTTTCCTCCGGGTGCTCCAGTTTCCTCCCACAGTCCAAAGATGTGCAGGTTAGGTGAATTGGCCATGCTAAATTGCCCATAGTGTTAGATGAAGGAGTAAATGTAAGGGAATGGGTCTGGGTAGATTGCTCTTCAGAGGGTCGGTGTGGACTTGTTGGGCCGAAGGGCCTGTTTCCACATCGTAAGTAATCTAATCTAAAAAAGCATCCAGGGTTATTTTTGGACTATGTTGTTATGAAGCAATAATATCCATTACCTGCATTAAACCTGGGTGTTGGCAGAAACACGAGAAGGGAAAATCATTTGCAAATCTTCTCACTTTGATTTCTAAATTGGTTTCATTTTATTAGCCAGTTTTATGGTAGCGAGTTTTGAGAAGATTTGTGGCTCAGGTTGAGGTTCTGCAAGTAGGTTTGCTTGCTGAGCTGCAAGGTTCATTTTCAAACCTACGTCCAGTAACCAAAGTCACTTTTGCATATTGAATGGTGCAATAGAGAAGGAGGCCATTCATTCCATCATGTTTGTGCTAGCAATTTGTCCAACCAATCGAAATGATCCTACTTCCCTGCTTTTCCTTAACAGCCTAACCTATTTTTTTTCTGCTTTAAGGATTTATCCAATTTTCCTTTTGAAGGTTATGAATGAATTTGCTTCCACCACCCTATCAGGCAGTGTTTTCCAGATCACAACACATCATCAATGAGGAGGCTTCTTATGGCCCAGATTGGCAATACAGAGTGACTGCCGTATCCACAGAACTGTTTTCTGCAGTTTCACTTACCCGCACTTTACTGCGGCCAAAACATATTATATGGAATGTTCCAGAACTGAGACTAGGGGTCTGTCCGGGAGATAAACTTCCGATTGAAATGAATTAGTTCACTCCAATCCGCGGTTTCGGGCCACCACGGCAGGTCTTGGAATGTACCCTGTATAGGCTTGGCACTTGGCAGGGTGGTCTCTCTTGGTGTGGCGGTCTTATCAGGAGGGGCTGTCTTGTGCTGATGTAGAGACCTCGTCCCTTTGTGGAGGTCTTCTTCGGCAGCTTCTGGGTATTCCAGCAGCCTGGAGGGTGGGTCTAGTCCTAGCGGAGACCCCGACTCGGTGTGCCCAGGGTAGTCTCAGCCCAGCCCTATTTCCCAGGGTCCCCCAAACCCCCAGGACCCGTTAATTGAACTGACGAACCAAACTTTTCTTATTTATGATTTCTGACAGTATGTTATGGCAACTTATAAAACTTTTCACTTTCGTTTTGTAAAAGTACATGTGACAATAAATTGCCATTGTATTCTATCCTATGCACCCCAGGAGCAGGAAGTTATCAGAGGCCAGCGACTCACGGATGTTATCAATTGAGGGCTGCACAAAAAACACAGCTTAATTCAATTCTTGAGAGGAGAAAATGAAACATGCCACTGTTTTGATGTAATGGATAACTTTGCATTGCCTAAAGAGAGTTTTTCTGCATCTGCTGCCAATGAAGGTGGCGCTTTTCTTAAGTGTTGTTCCAAAGTTTCCTCTGTTAATCTGGAATACAGATGGCTTTTTGCCAGAGAAGGTTCTGAAAAGGAATGCTCACAACATTATGGAGCTCCGGACAGGCTTGTAATTCACATCTCGAGTTCTGCAAGGTTTGAAAATTTTCTTGTACCTACACGGAATCTGTGCAATTACAGCAGATGCAGCTCACTGGATTTAGCTTTCATATACTGTTGCTTTGCAGGCCAAGTTGAAAGTTTTTAGGTACATTGGCAGCTTTGATGTTGAACAGTGTGGTAATAATATTTAATATCAGTCCTTACATTGTTAGGTCACGCAGAAGTTCTGGAGTAAATTTGCACACTGCCTGGCATACTGCTCCACTGTTGCAGGTTTTCTGTCTCTGGAGGATGGGAAAATGCATTTTGTCCCCTTTTCCGGCTGCATTTGGCACAGTTTTAAATTAGCTTCGAATGAATTCACATTCAGAAGAAATGAGAATCTGGTTCGGCCCTTGCAATTTGACATGGAGCTGAGACAAGTCCTGCTTAATGTTGACCATGAATGCCAAGTCAGATGTCCACCTGCACTCACTTAGCTCAGCTACAGGTTTCCCATGAAAACGTTCACTTCATTCCTCAGTTCATAAAATCGAATTAGCATCTTCCATTAGCTCAGCCCTATCACTACACAATAGCAAATAAATTCACTGTATTCTGATTCAAGTTCTCCTCTAAACTGTTGGTAGTTTAAAGCTTTATTTTTAACAAAGTTAATGCTTGATTCTTCTTTCAATACTACGCTGTTCAGCCACACGGATTGTGCACACAACTTCTTTTGTTGAATGAAGCAGCACATGCAATGAACTCACTTAGATCAAGGTTGAGAGTTATTTAAGGTTTGCATTTAGATTTATAGCTCAGGTTGTGGGTATGTTCGTCGAGGTGAGAAGTTGATTTGCAGACATTTTGTCCCCTGTCTAGGTGACATCATCAGTGCTTTGGAGCCTCCTGTGAAGCGCTGCTGTACTGTGTCTTCTGGAATTTATTTGGTTTCATTCCGGTTGCCGGTTCCGGTAGTTCATTGTAGCGGCCGGTAAATTGAGTCTAGGTCTATGTGTTTGTTGATGGACACACTAAACAGAGGACAGCTAGAGAATATCTAGAAGCATGCACTCATCCATGGACTCCGTCAATAAACAATAGACCTAGACCCAATATAGCAGCCGCTGCAATGAACTACTGGAACTGGCATCCAGAAGCAGCAGGAATGGAGCCAAATAAATTCCAGAAGACACAGTACAGCAGCGCTTCACAGGAGGCTCCAAAGCACTGATCATGTCACCTAGACAGGGGACAAAGCATCTGCAAATCAACTTCCAAACTCGGCGAACATACCCACACCCACGGAATCCAGTTATTTCTTGACCACAGCAGCTAACTGATTTGATATCTAGACATGGCTGCAGCACTATCAGTTGTAAGGCCATTTAATTGTCCCTTAGGTGGTGACATGTATTGCTGTTAATGGAAGTATATCATCTTATAGTGGCGTCACAGGTGGACAGGGTCCTGAAGGCAGCATTTGGCACTCTTGCCTTCTTTGGTCAGAGCATTGAGTATAAGAGTTGGGATGTCATGATGCAGCTGTACAGGACGTCGGTGAGGCCACTTTTGGATACAGTGTACAGTTCTCATTACTCTGCATAGGAAGGATATTATTAAATTGAAAAGTGTCTAGAAATGATTTACAAGGATGTTACTGTGACTGGAGCGTTGAGTTATAAGGACAGGTTGGATAGGCTGGGGCTTCTTTCCCTGAAACGTAAGAATTTGAGAGGTGACCTTTCAAGGTTTCTAAAAGCATGAGGGTCATAGGTGAGGTGAATAAGAAGGGCTCTTTTCTGAGGATAGGGGTGTTCAAAAGTAGAAGGCATAGGTTTAAGGTGATAAGTGAAAGATTTAAAAGGGATCTGGGGGACAACTTTTTTACACAGAGGGTGGTGCATATATGGAATGAACTGCCAGAGAAAGTGATATTTGCAGGTATAGTTACAATATTTAAATGACATTTGAACAGCTACACAAGTAGGAAAAGTTGAGAGGGTTCCAGGCCACATACTGGCAAATGGGACTAGTTTAGTTTGGGAAACCTGGTCAGCATGGATGAGATAGACTGCTGTTTAACTCCATAACTGTATAACTCAAAAACTACCATGATTCCATGCACAAAGCTGGCTGTACTTGTTATGACAAATGTCTCAGCAATAGCCAGAAAGTAAAACTCAAAATCTGTCACTGACTTTTCAACATCCCGAACCATATCATTAATCTGATCTGACATAGTCATAGAGTCATTGAGATGTACAGCATGGAAACAGACCCTTTGGTCCAACTCATCCATGCCGACCAGTTACTTACATTAATCTCGTCCCATTTACAAGCACTTGGCCCATATCCCTCTAAAACCTTCCTATTCATATACCTATCCAGATGCTTTGTAAATGCTGTTACATCCTATTTACAATTCTTATACTCAATGGTCTCACCAATAAAGGAAAGCATATTAAACGCTTTCTTCACTATCCCATCTACCTGAGACTCCACTTTCAAGAAACTATGAACCTGCACTCCAAGGTGTCTTTGTTCAGCAACACTCCCCAGGACCTTACCATTAAGTTCATAAGTCTTGCCCAGATATTCCTTTCCAAGATGCAGCACCTCACATTTATCCAAAATAAACTCCATCCACCAGTCCACAGCTCATTGACCCATCTGATCAAGATCCCATTGTACTCTTAAGGTAACCTTCTTCACTGTCCAATACACCTCCAATTTTGGCATAATCTGCAAACTTACTAACTATACCTCCAATGTTCACATCCATGTCATTTATATAAATGACAAAAATGAGATAAGCTCACATTCTGAAATAATGTGAGAGTTTCTCTGGAGTCAGTAAATTCACATTCAAAGTTTCTCTCTGAATGAGGTTTAAGGCATTTTTTTGCAATGTTTGTGGAGAATATTGGCACACTTAGAGAGAAGTTGGATGTGCAGCAAACAAATTTCACAAGGCCAAGAAAGGATAAAGACAGTGTTCCTCAGGGCCCAGTAATGTGGTGAGTGAACTTATCGTAAAAACACCTTCAGCTTCATTCAGAGAGAATGTTTGAAATTGAGTGTATTATTGCAATACAGATTTACTGGCTTCAAAGAAACTTAGATTATTTGAAATTCTTCATATTTGACTTCATCCTTTAATGTTATTCAGTGCTGCCTTATTTTTCATGACAGAGACTGTTTCTCTGCAGATCAGCTACACACACTGGCATCTCATCAAACATATGACATTCTGCATCTTCTGCTATTTGGAGGAGCCATTTTTGTGGTGTTTCTGTGGCAGGCTTTGTAATACAAACCCCTGCTTCAGTGTTCCTCTATTGGTGTCACAAGCTGCTCTGCTCCAAAGAGCAGTGGTTCCTGGCCATTCAGCCCTCCCGCCTCCTCCGTGCTTCTGCGCCGCTTCCCTGACCAGGATTCCCTCCCTCTGAAGTACTTCTCCACCTGATGTTCCAAGTTGCTGTTTCCATTTGAAGCTAAAGTTAGCCTTTGCAGCAGCCATTTGCTCCAAAATCTTGCGTAGGGACTGTGGGCCCTGAGTTAAATCTAGAAACAAGCTGCATCCAGCCAACTGCACAGTAGTTCCCAGCCCCTGGTGCCCAGCCATCCTTCCTCATATCACTTCTGCATTTTTCACCTTACAACTGTTCATTTCAATTTTAAGAGCAAGGAGTTGGCACATACATAATGGGTCAAATTTCTTCAGTCAGATGTTTGAACCTTGGCTATTCCAACCGATATTTAGATTGCACTGTTTATTACCTTGAGCAGTTTGAGCATTTTTAGTGAAGTAGTGTGACCTCACTGCCAGTTACTTTACTTTATAGTCACCTTGCTGATGGATGTAACAATACAACTCCTTAAGATCGAAATTAGATTTTATACCTTACATACACGAATAAACTCTTGAATCTTTCCAAGGACAGACTGAAACACAGCATAGTTTGATCCAGTTACTACTTGTTGAGGAATTTTACTTATAAAGAGCAAGTAAATGTAGAGTTACAGCAATACTCAAACCTCCCCTTAATTCAAATAATTATCGGACTCTTTTTGATAACAAAAATAAGGTAAAACCTAATTACTCAACCATGTTAATACACTCTGTTAACTTTTTACTAGTTGACTGTGCATTGTATTCCAATAGTTTTATTAATCTGGTTCTTCCTCTCTGATAATAAACATCTGAGATAATATTGACATTCCCTGTTTGAATCCCCAAAAATCATTGCCTCTTGATCCGCATTTCAGCTCAATATAATTTTGTATCGTATTTATCTCTACGTCAACACCAACTGCTTTGTAAAGCTGAGAGAATTTGGTAGCCAACTTAGCAATGTCTACTTAAAGGAATGGATCTGTGACAAACCTGATGATTTGTTCCATCTCATTTAATTCCTGAAATCACATATTGAATCCTAACAAGGTGACAGTGCTGGAACAGGCAGCGTCTGGCCTCCTCCGCTTGGTGGTGACATGGCATGGGCTGGTGTAGCCCAGGGTATGACTCGTGGTGATATGGTATGAGCTGGTGTAGCCCAGGGTACGACTCTGGTGGGTGGTGACACGGCATGGGCTGGTGTAGCCCAGGGTATGACTCGTGGTGACACGGCATGGGCTGGTGTAGCCCAGGGTACGACTCTGGCAGTGGAGAAAGAAATGTTGGACTCTCTTTTAAGTTAACCAAATACACATGACAATAAATGATTCAACTCAATTCAAATCAATGAATTTCTCTGCTAATATCCTCAGGTGTGCACTAACATTTTCTGGATGGAACTATATTTCTTTGTCTTTGATTTTCTTTCTAGCATTTTCTCCAGGATCAGATCGTGTTACAGCATTTCATTTTTTTTTAATTCTGAGGATCACAACCCAAGTTTCAATTGAATGCATTCACAGCACTGATTGTACTCACTAAGACTCTGTCCTTTCCCTGTACTTCATCATTCAGCTCATTCAGATCTGATATTATGTCTGTAAGGAACCCCAACGTCAAGAAAGCACATACTGTCTGACAGCGGACTGCATATTTCAGTCCTAGAATTAGTGTCATAGAGTCATATAGATGTACAGCATGAAAACAGACCATTCAGTCCAACTCGTCCATGCTGACCAGCTATCCCAACCTAATCTAGTTTCATTTGCCAGCACTTGTCCCATATCCGTCTAAACGCTTCCTATTCATATACCCATCCAGATGCCTTTCAAATGTTGCAATTGTACCAGCTTCCACCACTTCCTCTGGCAGCTCATTCCATACATCCACCACCCTCTGTGTGAAAAAGTTGCACCTTAGGTCCCTTTTATATCTTTCCCCTCTCAGCCTAAATCTATATCCTCTATAGGTTCTGGACTCCCTCACCCCAGGGAAAAGACTTTGTCTATTTATTCTATCCATGCCCCTTATGATTTTATAAACCTCTATGAGGTCACCCCTCAGCCTTTGACGCTTCAGGGAAAACAGCCCCAACCTGTTCAGCCTCTCCCTATAGCTCAAATTGAGTAATGACTTCAGGCATCAGATCTAAAAATCTTTGATGGACCATGCCTTGACATAACAAGTTCATGTTAGCATGGAGTATTGGTTCACTGTAGTCAGTACTGAGTTTGTTCGGTAAGGATTTAAACAAGCAGTGCTGAAGGATTCTTATTCAAATTGAATTTGCAGTCTTAAAAACTTCCATTACTTGGGAAAGGTTGACATAAGTTCTCACTAATGTTTCCTTGGGGATTATAAGGAGCGTTGATAGAAAAGGAGAAATCAGTATCATTTCTCCAAAATGCAACAAAGCCTGCAATTACATCAAGCATGGCGGGTGTACCATCTGTTGTAAAAGGGTGAAAAGATTTGCTTTAGTTATGTTATTAATAGCCAGCTGCACCAAAACAACTAGCTGGGCTGCATCAGTCATGTCAATGGATTTATTGAACTGCATTCAGAGTCCTTCAGGTCTTGCCTGTAGTTGCTGGTAGGCACTTTTGGACAAAGATTCTACTTATATTGCTACTGTAAAATTAGCAAGTGCCTTTCTCTAGATGGCTTCATTCTCTAAGTCTTTGAACTAAGAATCAGCAGCCATGCCCATTGCTTCTTCAATCACATCACCATCTGTAAATGATTTCTTGTGGTTTACCAGAAACTTCCAAAAGTAAGTGACACTTCAACGCAGACCTTATGTTTAGTTACTAATTTAGAAAAAAATAACTGTTAAGCTTTCAAAACAGCCTTCAGCTTGTCAACTTTCTTGGTCTAAAGCATAATGTTCAAAGGAATATGATCCTTGAACTTACTGTGCATGGTTGTTTAGTTAAAGGTTACACAACACCACGTTACAGTCCAACAGGTTTATTTGGAAGCACTAGCTTTTGGAATGCTGCTCCTTTAGATAGTGTGATTTTTAACTGTGTCCACCCTAGTCCAACACCGGCTCCTCCACAGCATTGTTGTTTAGTGTCATCCCAAACCCGTCTTTATGTATACTTTGGTGACATACAATGTGACCGATCATCCTTTACAATTGTGAACAGAAATTTATTTATTTTCTGACTCCACATAGAAGATACACAATTTTGGCTTCATTTTCGATGGTCTAGGGTCATCACTTTCCTTATTTTTCACCTTGTGGTTTGTGACGCTGCTCTAATGCTGATTGTGCTGCCTGGATATGTGCCTCTGGAACATCCAGAATGTCACTGTTTCTCTCAAGTGTGGAGGTGCGGGAGGTCACTACTGCCATTTGTTTCCAGGGCACCTGGTTGGTTTGTCTTGCTCAGATATTGGATGCAGGGTGTGGCAGCATTCCCCATAATTGTTCTTCATCCTGCACAGACCTAATGGATAAGGGAAGAAAGAAATCTGCAAGTTTACAGAGAATGAGCAGAGGAGTAGGACTAACTGAGCTGCTCTTGTCGAGAATCTGCAAGAACATGATGGGCTAAATAGCCTCGTATGTTTTCAGTACTGTAATATACTGGCCTCAAACATCAGCTCCTAGGACAATTGCTTGCATGCTAAAAAATTGCAGCATGCTGCTGTTATGCAGAGGGACCTGGGTGTCCTTGTGCATGAATCACTGAGGTTGGCCTGCAGGTACAACAGGCAATTAGGAAGGCAAATGGAATTTTATTCTTCATTGCTAACGGGATTGAGTTTAAAAGCAGGGGGGTTATGCTACAGCTATGTCAGGTCCTGGTGAGGCCATACCTGGAGTACTAGGTGCAGTTTTGGTCTCCTTACTTAAGAAAGGATGTATTGGCACTGGAGGGGGTGCAAAGGAGGTTTACTGGGTTGATTCCGGAATTCAGGGGATTGGTTTGTGAGGAGAGACTGAATAGACTGGGATTATAATTCATTGGAATTTAGAAGGATGAGGGGGAATCTTGCAGATATGGATAGAATTATGAAGGGAATAGATAAGATAGAAGTAGAGAGGATGTTTGCACTGGCAGGTGAAACTTGGACAAAAGAGCATAGCCTCTAAATTAGGGGGAGCAGATTTAGGACTAAATTGAGAAGAAGCTTCTTCACTCAGAGGGTTGTGAATCTCTGGAATTCCCTACCAGTGAGGTAGTTGTAATTTCCTTAGTAAATGTTTTTAAAGCTAAAATAGACAAGTTTTTGAACAGTAAAGGAATTAAGGGTTATGGTGAGAGGGTGGGTAAGTGGAGCTGAGGCTGTGAAACCATCAGCCATGATCTTATTGAATGGTGGAGCAGGCTCGAAGGGCCAGACGACCTACTTCTGCTCCCAGTTCTTATGTTCTTCATTTGTTTGCTTTTATTTATTCTTTCATGGGATCTGGGTGTCACTGGCTAGACCGGCATTTATTACTTGTTCCCCCAGTTGTACACAGGGCAATTAAAAGTCAACCACACTTTCGAATTTCTGAAGTCACACAGAGGCCAGACCAGGCAAGGACAATAGTTTCTTGCCCTAAAGGACATTAGTGATCCAAATAGGTTTTTCAGACAATTGGCAAAGATTTCATGGTCATCATTCGACTCTTAATTTCAGCTTTTTATTGAATTCAAACAATTCATAGACTGCACCACAAAAAGCATTCTATCTGGATGCATCATGGTCTGGTATGGCATCTACTTTCTCCAAAACCACAAGACAGAGAGTTGGAACATTGTCCGGTCCATTACAAAAACCAGCCTTCAATCCGTTAACTCCATCTATATTTACCACTGCCTCGGAAAAATAACCAGCATAATCAAAGATTTTCCCAGCCCAGTTATATTCTCTTCCACCCTCTTCTGTTCGGCAGACAATTTAAAAGTTTGCATACATAAACGAGTAGATTTGAGAACAGCATATTCCCCAATGTTATCAGACTTCTGAATGGACCTCTGAAGTGTTAATTTTGATCTCTCTCTCTGCACCTTCTCTGTGGCTGGAACAACATATTCTGCACTCTGTTCTGTTACCCTGATGCACTTTGTATGGTATGATCTGCCTGTATAGCACACAAACTTACACTTTTCACAGCATCTCAACAAAAAGAAATAAATCAATCAAATGCCACCACCAAACTTACTTTACCTTGTAATGATATTTTATCTGAAACAAACTGAAACACGATGCAACAAACTGGCACAGCCCATTATGAGCACTCTCACATTTTTTTCTCAGTTCCTGAAGCAAAAATCATCCATCAATAATGAGCAATGACAATTGATGTGTGCTTAGTGAGACAATACAGGCAGCTGATGAGGTCAAATGTTAGAGACTCTGCAATCAACTAATCAATTCAAATCTATACATTGGAGACCACAGCCATTGAGACTTGTTAGAGTAAAAGCAAAATATTGCAGATGGTGAAAATCAGAAATAAAATGAGAAAATCATGGACGTACTCAACAGATCTGGCAGCAGCTATGGAGAAAGAAACAGTATTTATGTTTCACGTCTTCTTCAGAACTGAACTGAGAATTATTAGGACTGTCTTGTTACAAGAGTTCTTGTCTTATCAGTACTTGTTTAATCTTGCAATCCATAGTTTCTTGATCATGACTTAACTTATTTTGCCTGAAGAACCTTTGGCAATATGTATAATGAGCTGACCTTTAACCCATTGAAGCAAAACAAAATTGACTGTTGATTTGTTTTAATTTGAATTAAAGGTAGCTATATTAGTCTAATATAAAACAAAGTACTGCAGTTGCTGGAAATCTGAAACAAATACGGGGAGTGCAGGAGAAACTCAGCTAGTCTGCAGAGTCTGTGGAGAGAGAAACAGAGTTAACGTTTTGAATCCAGTTACTCTTTGTCACAACTGAAAGTAACTTGGAAATGGTGGTATTTATACTGACCATGTGGAGGGAGTGTGGACTTGGTGGGGTGGGGGGGGGGAAGCAGGGGATTGGAAGAGGTGTGAAAGATTGAGACGGATAGATGGAGATTGTGTCCAAAGAGAGAGAGAAAGCTATATTAATTTGCAGTTCACTTACCATGTAATGGGGAACATTTATGCCCATGACAGTTAGTTAGAACCAATTTTAAATGAATATTGCTTTTAAGATTATCATGTCAGTTACTTTGATGTTAGCTCATTCTAATCTTCCTCACAAAATGGTACAATGCAGTGATGAACCTGGAATGCTTGCGAGCTGTAGAGGTAGAACAATGTTATACTCCCACTATATTCATCTGATCTCTGAATAACACTGAACAATGATGTGTATTTTATCTGCTCAAAGCAGAATGTCTGGAGAGGGGATTCGGAGCTGTAGAACTGTCCATTTCTGTGGTTCTGAATTTCTCTCATGTTCTAAACACAATTAATCATTCCATTCTCCAACTTTTGCTCTCCTCCACTTTTATTCTTGAGACAGCATTCTTATATGGTTTCCATTTTGTCCACTCCAGAAGAAAAGTTGCATTTTGCCAATTGTTTTTGTTCCAGGTTCACCTTCAAGAAAAGTCATTGCTGGTTCCTGTCAACAACACCAATTAATTCTGAAACAAGCAAGCACCAAAGCTATATGATGTTTGTTTAAGGCCCATCATGAAGTTGAAGATCTTGTGCATTTGTCTTTGCATGTAGAATGAACTTCCCGAGGAAGTGATGGATGCGGGTACAATCACAATATTTAAAAATCATTTGGAGAGGCACATGAATAGGCAAGATTTGGAGGGATATGGACTAAGAGTAAGCAGGTGGAACTATTTTAGTTTGGGGTAATGGTTGAATAGAAGGGTCTGTTTTGCTGCTGTATGACTATAAGAGTCAAATGATGACCATGAAACTGTTGCCAATTGGTTCACTAATGTCCTTTCAGGAAGAACATTGGCTATCCTTCCCTGATCTGGCCCACAGTGATTGATCCTCAACTGCTGGATGGACAATAAATATTGGCCTGGCCAGCCACGTACATATCTTGTCAATTAAAAAAAGCATTGAGTCCGCAGCTAAAAAAAATCTCTGCAGGGACTAGTCACACAATTTGATTTCTTAATCAGTGTAACCATCTTAACTTTTAGGAATGGATTTGCATTGTTCTGTGTATATTTGCACAACACAAATGTAACTGTTTTATCCTTCTACAGGCAAAACCTGACTATCCCATTTTCATTTGTTTCCTCAATCTCTCCAAAGGCCCACCAAGCTCCCATTAGATGAATTGAAGTTTGGTTAAAATTGTAAGCTATTCTGTTCCACAAGTAAATTAATCATTCAGCTCAATGAGTATTATACGATCATGTTGTTTAATTAGTATAATTACACGAGTGCAAAAGGGATATAAAATGAAATAGGACTTGCAAAGCTTTCTTACTTAATATAAACAGAATAATACCTTGCCTTCTGTCCAACAGTTTCGGGCAAAATCTTTTCTCTTCACAGTTTTTTGATGCTTAACTCCCAAGACAGCAACTCCTTCTTCAGAGAAACAAGTGGTCCCTTTTAGAGTCTGTGCTTTTGTTTTTAAAACTTCTGTTGCTGCCTAGGTTAGCACTTATTACCTATTCCAAATTGCTTTTGAGAAAGTGGTGGTGAGCTACTTTCTTAAACTATAACAGTCCATGTGGTGTACATACATCCACATGGTCTGTTAGGAAAGGAGTTCCAGGATTTTGACCCAGTGGACAGTGAAGGAAAGGTGGTTTAGTTCCAAGTTGAGACAGTGTGTCACCTGGAAGGGAACTCTGAGATACTGCCATGCATGTGCTGCCCTTGTCCTTCTAGGTGGTAGAGGTTGCAGGAATGGAAGCTGCTGTCTAAGAGCCTAAATAAGATAGTTATTGCCTAGCAGTTGCATGACAACAATGTTACTTGTTACAATCAGCCCAAGCCTGAATGTAACCCGGGTTTTGCTGCATTTGGACATGAATTGCTTCCAGGCTGGGAGCTGAAAATGATCCTGAATGTTGTTCAATCATGAGTGAACATTCCCACCTCTGACTTCATGATGGAAGGAAGGTCATTGATGAAGCAGCTGAAGATAGTTGAAGCTGGACACTACTCTGATGAATTCCTGAAGCGATGACCTGGAATTGAGATTATTGACCTCCAACAACCATAACCTTCTTTATTTGAGCCAGATGTGACCCTAACTCATGGAGAGTTATCCCCAATTTGCTTCAACTTCTGTTTTGCTCGGGCTCTTTAATGGTACTTGTTGCCTTTACATTGTGCAAGGTCATCCTCACTTCTCCTATTCAGTTCAGTTCTTTGTCCACGTAATAGGGTCAGGAGCTGAATGGCTCTATCAGACCCAGAAAGGGAGTATCAGTGCGCAGGTAATTCTCAAGTAAGTGTTGTTTAATTACACCTTCCATGAAATTACTAATGACTGAGAGTAGATTGATGCAATGGTAATTGGGTTGTGATTGGACTTCCCTTGCTTTCTGTGAGAAGGACAGACCTGGTCAGTTAGATGCTGGTTTTGTAACTGTACTGGATTAGCTCGACGAAGGATGCAGCTAGGTCTGAGACACAAGTCTCCAGTCCTATTGCAGGAATATTTCAGGGGCCCATAGGCTTTTTAGCATCTAATGCCTTCAGTGATATTTCTTGACATCACATGGAATGAACTGAATTTGGTGAATACTGAGATGCTCAGAAGATGATTAGGATCAACATTCACTTGGCATATTTGGCTTACAGCATTTGAAAATTCTTCAGCTTTGTCCTTTGCACTGATGAATTGGATTGCTCTATTATTTACAATAACTATATTTGTAGGGCCTTCCCTACCATTTATTAGGGTTATTAAGATGGACAAATCCCCAGGACCGAATGGAATCTATCCCAGGTGGCTAAGAGAGGTGAGAGAGGAAATAGCTGGGGCCCTGACAGATGTCTTTGTAGCCTCCTTAAACACAGGTGAGGTGCGGAGACTGGAGGGTTGCTCATATTGAGCCCCTGTACAAGAAGGTTAGTAGGGATATTCCAGATAACTACAGACCAGTGAGCCTGTCGTCAGTGGTGGGAAAGCTGCTGGAGAAAGTACTGAGGGATAAAATCTATTTATATTTGGAAAAGAGTCGGCTTACCAATGGTAGGCGATATAGTTTTGTGTGGGGGAGATTGTGCCTTACCAACTTAATAGAGTTCTTTGAGGAAGTGACCAAGTTGATAGATGAAGAAAGATGTCATATTCTTGGAGTTTAATAAGACGTTTGATAAGGTTTCCCATAGTAAACTAATGGAAAAAGTGAAGTCACATGGTGGGCAGAGTGTTCTAGCTAGGTGAATAAAGAACTGGTTGAGCAACAGGAGACAGAGAATAGTAGTTGAAGGGAGTTTCTCGAAATGGAGAAAGGTGACTAGTGATCAGTGCTGGGGCAACTGTTGTTTGTGATATACATAAATGATCTAGAAGAGGGCACTGTTGATATGATCAGCAAGTTTGCAGATGACACAAAGATTGGTGGACCTGATTGAGGTCTACAAAATCATGAAGGGTATAGACAGGGTAGATAGAGATAAGCTTTTTACCAAGGTGAAGGATTCAGTAACGAGAGGTCATGCTTTCAAGGTAAAAGGTAAAAAGTTTAAGTGGGATACATGTGGTAAGTCCTTTATTGAGTGGTAGGGTTTTTGCCTGAAACGTCGATTTCGAAGCTCCTTGGATGCTGCCTGAACTGCTGTGCTCTTCCAGCACCACTAATCCAGAGCCTGGAATGCATTGCCAGCAGAGGTAGTAGAGGCAGGCACGGTAGATTCATTTAAGATGTGCCTTAACATATGCATGAGTAGGTGGGGAGCAGAGGGATACAGATGCTTAGGAATTGGGTGACAGGTTTAGATGGTGGATTTGGATTGGCTCAGACTTGGAAGGCCGAAGGGTCTGTTCCTAAGCTATAAATTTTCTTTGTTTTCTTTCTTATTGAGTTGTTTAATTGTCAACAACCTTCACAAATAGATGTGACAGCCCTGCAGACCTTAGATCTGATCTGCTTGTTCTGAGACCTCTCTCTATTGAATGCTTTTAGGTTCTTGGAATGCAGGGAGCCCAGCTCTGTAGTTTCACCAGGTTGACTCTCTTTCTGTTATGTGGTTTTTATGCTCACACTGAAGGAGTTTGAGTTCAAGACAAACTTGTCAAGGAGAAGACAAGATCAAGAACTGCCTTTGGGCTCAGGCACCTTTAGAACCCTGTTTAGGGTATCATAATACTAAATGCAGATACTAATACACAGTATTCTGAGATTTATCAGGTCATTATCTTATTGTTACATTATTCTCTACATGCGCTTTTCTTTGTCTATCTAACATCATTACACTATGTTATTTATACCCAATGACAATCTCCATTACATCATTGCAAGGTTGCTCCAAGTTCCTAAAGCTTTTACACAGCACCTTTTCCCAAGCTTTTTTTCTCTCATTGATGAACAGTTACATGTATTCCCAAATGGATTACTTAGATTGCTTCTTCTTTACAACATTGACTCTACACTGTTTTCTATATAGCTCACACCCACCACAATCTTTGAGTTGATTCATTAGTTTTAGTAAGTGAATAAGGAAAACCTCTGGCAAGATATAGCAATACCTGAGGCAAAGTTGGTGAGCTTCCTGTTTCTCTGTGGACTTCCATTCACTCAGAGAGTTAACTGAAATGATGCCCTGACCACACGCCTTAAATGTGAACTACTTGCATTCACATGACTGCAGGAACAAATGGAGAATTTTGGTTGTTTGCTCTTTTCCCAACAATAGGATCTGGATCAGACAATGGTATTCCTTCTCCTCATATGTGTGATCTTTGAATATTAATCGAGATTCAAAATTCCTTTAACTGTAGGAATGGTACCATTGGTTTTAAAACATGGTCACCTTAGCTACCCACTGAGGATAATCCAAGACAACTGTAACATTCATACTACTATCTAGCTTAAATCTGGTCAGATAAACATTTTCAGAGGTGAATTCTGTCAAATCTAAATCAGGTGTAGTTCAATTCTCCGAGAGAAGGGTATTATTTATTTTCCATAGGCAATTATTTCTCAGACAAAGAAACTTGTCATGTTGCTGTCCTGACTCCCTCATCCACATTCAGTTTTAAAACTTGAATATACATGTCAGCCTATCTGATCTGTGCATAGTACCTTCATCAACATTTCTTCAATCAATTCAATTTATTTATTTTTTGACTGTGTCACAGAAGGCTGCTGCGGCATTGCCAATATCGATTTTTATGTGCATGAAATATTTTCACACATTATCATTCAGCACATGATCAGATTTGCACTATTTTTCTTTGCTTGCTCAAGAAAAGGTGTTAGAGACAAAGTTGATAAAACTTCAGAGTGACTAAATCATTCTTGTGTATCTTGCTCAAAGCATCAACATAATAAAGATTTAACTTCACTCTGAGTGTTCTGAAATTTCAAATTTAACATTACATTAAACATTTAACTACTGGAAGAATTCTCATGCCTGCCTTTTCCAATCAATGAATGTTAAGCCTCTTGCTGAAGAATTTTCTTAACTTACTTGTGGAAACACGTTGTAATCAAGTAAACAGTCTGAAGCTATTAAATCACTGGCAGAAGTCTGAGCTTGGCCTCAATGACTATTTTTTGGGGTTTATCTTTAAGGGATTAAACCAGCTTCAGGTAATCGGTAATCTGCCTCTTTTGTGGGTGCTCCATGCAGACTTTTCCTGTTGGCTGCTCGTGGGCTTTCACAACAATCACTGCCTTTTGTTTTCCCTTTAAAAAGATTGTTTCTACTGTTACTATCTATACAAACCTTTTATTGACTTATAGTTATTTTTGCTGGTTTCTCCGCAGTAGTTTCCTGTTCTGTGTTTTTTTCTTTTGCAGCAACTCTCTCAGCCACACCAACTTAAAGCTGAACTAACAATTTTTTTTGGAAAAGTTATTTTTGTTTGAGTTCTTCTCTTCTGCACTGGTCTCAAATCTGGTTCTCAATCTTCAATGCGGCCATGATTTTCTTGGCAGGGAATCCCATTGCTGCCGCCATCTTTTGCCATATGGTTTTAGACTCATATCTACATGTTTGTGTTCAGGACCCACTGGTCAAGAAGGCAAAGCCAAGAACTTTCTTCAATTATAAATGTCTTTCAAACTCTGTTTATTGTATATTAATATTGAATACAACTGTACATGGTGATTTGACAAAGTTAAAAATCACACAACACCAGGTTACAGTCCAACACGTTTATTTCTAAGTACATGCTTTCGGAGCATATCTTCTTCATCCACCCCAGTCTAACACCTCCACCTCCACATCATGGTAATTTGAGATATAGCAGACTCTACTCTTATTGTAGCATTGTTAAGAAATTACTCTCTGCATGTGCAGTAGCACAATAGGTTTAACAGAATTGTCATGAAAACAAGCAAAGGTCATTTGGTCAGCAGAGTGTCAAGCAGCCATAGAATCATACAACACAGAAATAGACCCTTCAGTCCAACCAGTCCATGCCAATCGTAATCCTAAACTAAACTAGTCCTACCTGCCTACATTTGGTCTATGTCCCTCCAAACATTTCCTCTTCATGTACTTATCCAAATGTCTTCTAAATGTTGTATTCATACCCGCATTTGCCACTTCCTCTGGAAGTTCATTTCACACATGAACTCCAGTGTAAATACATTGCCCGTCATGGTCTTTTTAAAATCTTTCTCCTCTCACCTTAAAAATATTCCCGCAGTCTTGAAATCCCCCAATTTAGAGAAAAGACACCAGCCAGTCACCTTAAATATACCCCTCATGATTTTATAAACCTCTATCAGGTCAACCTCCTGCGCTCCAGTGAAAAAGGTCCCAGCCTATCCAGCCTTTCAGAAGTTAATGCCAATCTTAATAAATTGACTGCCCCTGATTTTATGAAATCTTTTAAAATGGCAATTGACTTGTGGGTAGGTGCAGCTTTGTTGCAAGATAATGAATCCAGATTAGACAAAACAATAGAATACTTCTTTAAAATAAATTAAACCAGTGTCTGATTAAATACTTTGCAGTGAAATAGAGATTTTGGGATTATTATTGACTCTTCAACATATTGAAGGTTATGTCCATTATGGTTGCAAAGAAACGTTAATATATACAGATCATGATCCATTATTGTTTTCTGGAATTTAATAACTTGAAATGCAAGATTGTTCAAGTGGAGCTTATTGATTCAACCATTCAGTGTAAAGTTGTTCTTATTGTTGGAAAAGATAATATACTATGTGAGGATTGTGAATGGGCTAAAATAGTTAAACTGACCAGAAATTGTTTTAAGTCCTACCTAAGGAATGAGTAGGTGTGAATTAATGCACATTTCTTGTTTTTTGTTATATATGTATTTCACTTACCTTTATATTTTATTTAAGATTGAAGGCAGTAGCCATCCACTGGTTTATTTTTGAGAGCACTGCACTAGCCAATCAATTTCAACCTGCCTGGTATAAAAGGTAAACAAAGCCTGGCAGTTAACTGTCAATCATCATTAATTGTTGCATTCTCGATAGCAGGACCTCTACTCATTAGTATCCATTTGCTAACTAATCAGCACTCCATTCTCATGCAGTATAAATGTTGATTTTCACCATGAATTAATACTTTCACAAGTTGACCTGATGAGTGCAAGGGAAAAAGATTTTACAACTGTACATTTTTTCAGCAATATTCGATAGCTCTGGGAGAAGGCAAAGACAGAACGGGAGCTAAAGCTTCAAATTGAGGAAAAACCAATTGTACCAAGTGGAAGGTGATTTTGCAAAAGTAATCTAGAAGTAATGGAAATCAGTGTTAGAACAGTGAGAGGAATTCATAGGGAAGTTTCAAAGTATTCAGAGTCATAATTTTCATCAATGAAAATGGGCACAATGGCCCAATTCTGAGCCTGTAATATCATAAAGAATAAGGGTAAGATAAGGCAGGAGTGAAAGTGCATTTCAGATACTGAGAGGCCAGTACTGCAAAAACAAAAGCCCAGAGGAAAATAGACAGTTTAGAGCAAAAGCAAAAAGGAAATTAGGAGTGTAAAGAGAGGACAATACATAATAAACTCAAGGAGAACTCAAATGTTTTTTTAATATATTAAGCATAACAGGGTGACTGAGGAAGGAGTAGAGCAATAAAAGACCAAAATAGTAATTAATTAATGATATAGGTATGGGTCATAATGAATATTTTGTTTGTTTTTGCAGTAAAGGTTGATCATATAGTTAGGGAGGAGGATCGAGAAATATTGGATGAGATGAATATCAGGAGAGAGGAATTAGCATCCTTGAAAACGTATAAACTATAAAGGCTGACTGAAATATACACCAGGCTGTTTATAGAAGCCAGGGAAGTTGTAACCATTGATCTGACCATCATTTTACAATCTTTACTAGATGCAGTTGTAGTGCTGGATGAATGGAGGATGGCTTACCTTCTCCCTTCACCTAAAAATGGATTGAGGGGTATACCCCATTGTTCCAGGTTAGTCCGTCCATCCTTTGTTGCACTAAAATATACTATTGATTTGTAACTGTCAGGGTGTAACACTTTTATTTCAGCAAAACGTAGTTACAAGTATTTGCTACAATCACAAGTGCTAACATATCTGAACTTAAACTAAGAAAATTTCCCTTAGTATGTCATGCAGCAAGAAGACAGTGCTCAGTAAAATGGAGATTGAATGAATCATACAATTCGGTCACATGCCGTGATGTGGTCATTACATCATGAGCATGTGCTTTCAAGGTATATCATGCATCTGCTGAGAGACAGAATGCTTGGTCGTGGGCTAATAATTCGAGCAATTGTGAAATACAACATAAACTGTCACTCAGAAAGGCAAGATGTAAATCAAGAACAGTCAGCTGATAGGAGTTTTGATTAAGATGTGCAAAATTGTAAGGGGCCTAGATACAATAGATGGCAATGGCCTAGTTACCTTAGCAGAGAGGTCAGTGACTAGGGGAATAAATTTAAAGTGATAAGTAGAAAGAGATGAGGAAAAGTTGCTTTGACCCAATGGTTGGAAGAGTGCTAGAATTCTGTGCCTGAAATGTCAGGCAGGAACCCTCAACTCATTGAAAAAGATGTTTGGTTATGTACCTGAAGTCTCAATAACATTGAGGCATTTGGACAAGGTGCTGGAAAATGAGATTACGGTGAGGTGATTTAACTTTTGGCAGTGGCAGACATGGTCATACATTTTTCTACATGTTCTACATATCCTAAATATCTGAAAAGGAGAAATGTGCAGGGATGTGCAGAAGGGGAGGAAGAGGGGAGGCAGTGCATAAATTGTTCATTCAGAGAGTCAGCGAGGACATGATAGATTGAATGACCATTTTCCATGCTATACAGCTCGTATTACAGTTCCAATAGGCTTGAGTTTAGGCATTTTAAAATAACATTTATGTCTACTTTTAACAATTCAAAAGACCATCTTAATTCACCCAATGGTACCTGGTCTCCCCAAAGGTGTTACAAGGCCACATGGTGGCCCAATGGTCAGCACTGCTGCCTCTCAGCGCCAGGGACCCAGGTTCAATTCCTGACTTGGGTAACTATTTGTGTGAAGATTGCACATTCTCCCCATGTCTGCGTGAGATTCCTCTGGGTGATCAGGTTTCATCCCACCGTCCAAAGATGTACAGGTTAGATGGATTGGCCATGCTAAATTGTTCATAGTGTCCCGAGATGTGCAGGAGAGGTGGGTTAGCCATGGGAAATGTGGGGTAACAGGGATAAGGTTGGGGGCTGGGTTTGGGTGGGATTATCTTCGGAGGGTCAGTGTAGATTTGATGGGCTGAATGGCTTCTTTCCACACTGTAAGGCTTATGTGATATTCATATCCTTATCCTTCCCTCTTCAAAAAGGCTACCATGGTCATCCAAAATAAGCCACACACCCAGGACACCAAAAATGTGTGGGGTTAGTGCCTCCATGAAAATCATCTGTGTAATGTCCCTATTCTAGCCCCTTCCAAAATGGTGGGAGCTATGTCTGGCAGCAAGAACTGGGGTGGAGTCAGGGGGTGGGTGGTGAGTCTTGGTTCATGACCTCCTCCACTACTTTCACAACAACATAGGCTTTCACTTCTTGAAGGACCCATTGCTGTACATGGAGACCCATGAAAAAGTATGGTTTGTTTCCTCCTTTTTCCAATGTTTCTGTCGTTTTTCCAATATTTGAAATCTCTCTCCAGCTTTCAAACATTCGGAGGATGCAGTGAGGGTTATTCCAGCCTCAGTTGTGGGAGGGTGGGAGGGATATTTTTACTGGCATATTTAGCTCCAAATTAATGTGTGCAGCATTGTTTACTGCAAAACATAAATGAGTTCATTAACTACAGAAGTACTTGATCATAAAGCAGTGAAGTCATAATTCATGCACAGCTATGTGTTTTGTTTTAAAACAGCTGAAAAGTAACAAACTGTCAGATGCAATAATGCTCAATAAACCCCACGACCCACTTTCCACAAATCCTGTATCTTTTACCTCTATTCTTGCAATCATATTCCGGTGCTGATAATCCATCACAACCTATTTCATCTTGTTTTCCAATTCCCTGTTCACCTGGCACCTATCTCTCTTCTTGCCTATTTAGCTCTCATAGAAAGAAAGATTAGCATCTTTCACAACCTAAGGAAGTCCCACAGTGTTTCGCAGTCAATTAAGTACAATCTGAAGTGAGGCTTCTGTTCAATGTAAGTAATGTACATAATACACATATGAGCATATTATATTGAGTTTGTCACACGTCAAATGTCACAATTTAAATGGTCATAACTGTTACAGATGTAAAACAATATAATGACTCTTGAAAATGAAATTAGATAGGCACGTTCTGTTGCTGCTGCAACTGATAACTAATCACTAATTTGCCTTCAAAGTGTTTGAACCCGAAAATGGGCCGCCTTAAAATAGTTAAGCCTAGTTAAAGACAGTATTAAAATTATCACTGTGCGCTAATCACTTCCACTTATAAAACATACCCTGACCTTTGATCTACCACAAGAGAGCTCTTCATTATGTTATTCTCTCTTGAGATGCTAACTTTTCTCAAGATGTTGTTCAAGATAAAGGAATTTCCCTACTAGATTCCCTGAATAATCACTGTTCACAGCCAGAGAAATTAAACAGATTATTTTTCTTCTCTTTGCTGGAACATGGGCATTATTGTCAAGGCCAACTTTTGTTGCCCTCTCCCTAATTGCCCCTGAGCTGCCTGACTTGCCCCGCCATTTCAGAAGGTCATTAAGAGTCAGCAACATTACTGTTAAACTGGTGTTATATGTAATCCAGATCAGGCAAAGACAGCTAATTTCAAAATGTTTCATGGTCAGTATTACTGAGATTAGTTTTCAGTTTCAAGTTAAATCTAATTGAATTTATTCATTGCATTTTAAATGTCACCAGCTGTTGTGGTGGGATTTGGACATTGTTCCTTGTATATTGCCTTGGTCTCAGCCGTTTCTGCTTTGATATCATCTCCCTTATAATTGCACTTGTCCCTTATCCAGATATCCACAAACATATTGTTGTCCAGGCTTGGATACTTTGACCAGCTTACATTTTAAAAACACTTTACCCAAGCACTCATCAGTGAGGTGGATAAAGGGGCACAGAATTTGGTTTGTGGTTCAACTCGATTATATTACTAAAAAACCTTATTTGAAACTCCACATGAGCATTTTCCAAATTCCCATAATATTAACTCTGTGTCTAACTCTGTCTAAGCAAAGATATTGCTCACATGTTTGACCTGGCCATTGGAATCCCCTTTCTCTCCAACGTAGGGCTGGCTATCTTTCATGAAGGTGAATTGGTCTCCAGGTCAGGGCACATCTTCTCCTGGGTCTTAGATTTAGATTAGGTTACTTACAGTGTGGAAACAGGACCTTCAGCCCAACAAGTCCACACCGACCCACCGAAGCACAACCCACCCAGACCCATTCCCCTACATTTACCCCTTCACCTAACACTATGGGGCAATTTAGCATGGCCAATTCACCTGACCTGCATGTTTTTGGAGTGTGGGAGGAAACCGGAGCACCCGGAGGAAACCCATGCAGACACGGGGACAATGCGCAAACTCCACACAGTCAGTTGCCAGAGGCGGGAATTGAACCTGGGTCTCTGGCGCTGTGAGGCAGCAGTGCTACCCAATATGCCACCGTGCCACCCATGGTGCTGCACGGTCTTCCGCTATAAGTCTTGCTGTGAGTGTTCACTGTGTGTGTGGCTTCCAGTTGTGTGTTCTTACCCTCCCTCCCCTGCTCACCCCAAACCTTCCTGAATGTTCTGTGTCCTTTGGCTAATGAGATCATAAGCATGATTCGAAACATCAATGGGGTTGTGCCAATACCCTTCACTGTTGCCATGCCAGCGAGGTATAAAATGCAAGTCCTCAGGCACTAACTGTAAGCCAAGGTGCTAGAAAGTCTGATCGACATTTCTCCAATACACAACCCTCGGGCTGGTTGTAACTGGTTCTCACAAACCTTCGTGACCTCTTTGATTTTGGTTTCCACTGTTCCCTGTAGCTGATAGGTGTTGGCTACAGTTTAATTTAGTTTGGCCAATTTTCTGTTAGGTGTGATTTCTCTAGCTGTGAGCCAATTTAGAATGTCCACTTTTAGGCCCATGGTCGCTTGATCACACTTAGCTGGGATGATTACAACAGAGCACTTGGAATCAGCAATGCTTGCTCCCCCCTTTGCATTGACGCTCAAGCCAAGTTGACCTCCTTCTGTTTTATTTATTCATGCGTCACTGGCATTTATTGCCCATTCTTAATTTCCCTTGAAATGAAATCTGAAATAGCTCAACTGGGAAAAAAGTAATTTAAAAATAAAAGGTCACTGGATCAATCTTTCATTCTATTAAAGTTACTTATTTCTAAAATGAACCTGTTAAAATTCTGGTACCTGGAATAGGGGCATTATCTTATGAGGAAAAGTTGGGCAGGTCGGACTGTATCTGTTGGACCTTGGAAGAATGAAAGTAGGCCTTATTGAAATATGCCAAGATCCTTGGAAAACTTGACACAGTGGTTGCTAAAATGCTGGAGGGATGGGGAGCTTTATAAAAATAGGGCGATTTAAAATTAAGATGAGGAGGAATTATTTTCTCTCAGAGGGTCCCGAACCTTTAAAGCCTATCTCCCAGAAAAAAATGAAAGGGGTCAGATTATTACGGCAGAGGTAGATTGATCCTTGAACAAAGAGCGAGTGACAGGTTATTTAGGGTTGGTGGAATGTGGGGTTGAGGCTAAAGTGAAACCCTTAGTGACTGGTCGAGTGGTGTAGAAATGCTGACTGGCCTCCTCCTGCTTCAATTTGTATATTTGCATCTTGGTATGTTTGTAAGTATCTGAAGGATGTTGAGAAACTTGAAAGAGTTCAGGAAAGTTTTACAAGGATATTGCCAGGGTTGGACGGTTTGAGCTATCGGGAGAGGCTGAACAGGCTGTTTTCCCTTGAGCATCGGAGGCTGAGGGGTTACCTTATAGAGGTTTATAAAGCCACAAGGGGCATGGATATGTAAATAGAAAAGGTCTTTTCCCTTGGGTGGGGGAGTCTAGAACTAAAGGGCATAGGTTTAGGGTGAGAGGGGAGGAAGTTAAAAGGGACCTAAGGGGCAACTTTTTCCTGCAAAGGTCGTGCATCTATGGAATAAGCTGCCAGAGGATGTGGTGGAGGTTGGTACAAATACAACATTTAAAGGGCATCTGGATGGGCTTTTGCCCGAAACGTCGATTTCAAAGCTCCTTGGATGCTGCCTGAACTGCTATGCTCTTCCAGCACCACTAATCCAGAATCTGGTTTCCAGCATCTGCAGTCATTGTTTTTACCTCGGGTATATGAATAGGAAGATTTTAGAGAGATATGGGCCAAGTGCTGGCAAATGGGACTAGATTAGGTTAGGATATCTGATCAACATGGACGAGTTGGATCGAAAGGTCTGTTTCTACGCTGTACATTTGTATGACTCTTTGACTCTTAAGTACAACTGAGTTGTTTGCTTGGCCATTTCAAATGGCAAAAATTACCGGCTGTGGGTCTTGAGTCACATGTTGGCCAGACAGTGCAAGAACAGAGGATTTCTTTCCCAAAGGGCATCTATCAATGACTGAGATCACCTAATTCAGAATATAAATTTTGGTTTATATGGCTCAAAGGCACAATACCCAAAGCATTTATCCATTAAGCCACTGCGGGAAGCTTATCTTTCATATTTTCTGTGGTAAAACTTTCTCGACAAAACTTTTCGCATGAAATGGCAGCTTCAGGGCTTTTCTGACAGATCAGTTTCAAATGCACTGCACAGCGTGGTATTGAGTTAAATGGACAAGGAGGGTTCCAAATTCAATTCCAAGATCTGTAATGAGATAGTTGATCCCAGCTTGGTAATGTAAAGGTGTTGCAATCTATCTGAATGCCCAAGGCTAGGGAGAACAGCAATGGCTTATTCTCCTGATTATTTGATCTATGATCTCCCATTGGAAAGTGCAACATTTTGAATTTTGTGTGAACACATGGTTGTGATGCACCCCAAGCAGAAACGGTCTGTCAGAATTTACTATCTAGGGCTGCAGCAAAGTGGTGATGCAGCAGTCATTCAGCACTTGTGAAAAAAAACAACATTCTCCAGCAGTGAATCAGTGCTTTCTCACACTGGGTTTCCACAGGATCATTCTGGAACATGGTCCAGTATTAAATAACTTACTGAATGTCTGAGTAGTTGGAAAATAAGCCTTTAAGAAGCCATACATTTTAGCAGTGAACCAAAATCATATACACTATTATTAACTGTCCAATTGTCATTTAGTAACGATAATTATAAGTTAAAAAGACCTACCACATGATTTACCTTTCAAAAACTATTGTGTGACAAATAGGGGAACGGAACTGTGAATGCAGCCTTCTCACCTGGTGCTTCTTTGTTTTAGAAGAGATGAATAATGAAAAAAAATAGCACATGTAACAGACGTAAGAGTGAGGAATTATTTCGGTTCCTTACTAATTGATTGTTAAATTTACCACAGGATTGTAATAATACAACAGACTGTTCCCATGACTTAGTGAGGCATGAAGATTGTTAGATGAGACAAGCAATGCAAATGGACATAACATGACAGATTAGCATGCAAAAGCCTTTAGTCTTACATTATTTCCCAGTGTGGCTGGACAAAAATAATTTAGCTGTCTGGCCATTTCCCAATATTTTTGAAATCATAGTTATGCACCATTATGGAGACATAAGAAACCTTTTGCCAAAATTATATTTTTTTTAGTTATGGGGTGGAGGGCGATTGCTGTATTTATTTCCACTACTATTTCAAATTTGACTCATTTCAAAGGCTTAAACAGTTATAATTTATCGTCTATTTGACTTTGGAATGCTGAGCATGATGCTATCTGAGATCAGTGTCCACATCCGTTAATTTTTGATTTGAAAATCTGGAGAGGCCACTGTCAATGGCTAATGAACAAGAACAGGGACTCTGCCCTAGCCCCAGAGTGCTCAGGCCAGTTGAAATACTCCTAACATCGCCAAAGCTAAAAAAGGCCAGCTCACTGCAGACTTCAAATAAAGCCTATTATCTTCTGGAATTGTGTATTTCAGCACCCACAAAACCATCAGGGATTTTCAAATGTTAGTTTAAGAAAATGTGTTTAAAGCAAGATAAACATTTGGTCCATGTAATTGCATGAAGTCGTCCTACCACTTTATTCACATAAGAATGAACAGAATCAAATTCATTGGGGTTAGTAAAGCTAAAACAATGTGGTTATTTAATGAGTTCTCAAAGGATCAGACCTTCTTCAGAAGTAGTGTTAATTCAACTACAATTATATTTTGCCAGTTGGATATGCTTTGTGCACTGGATGTAATATTCCCAGCTTCCCAGTTGACTTAGTCTAGCAAAAGATACAGTTATACAAAATTCAGTTTGAAGAAGAGTCGATCTTCTCTATCCGCAGATGCTGCCTGGGCTTTTGAGTATTGGCAGCACCTCCTTTTTTCTATTTCTATCAAAATGTATGTCGGCTACTTCATTTTATATGTTAATATCAGAAACAATTCTAAGAGTAGGTGAAAGCCATTTTGTCCCTTTATTGGCTAATCACTGTCTCATGTTCTTATGCATTTAGCTCCTCGTACTCCAGTAACACATACAGTTGAAACTGAATCTAAATAACTGATTCCTACTGAATGCTGCAAAATTCAAAAGCTCACCTTCCTTAGCTTTCCAACAGTACGAAGACTCCAAACACCCAAGTTAACATCATGTAGTCATTACATTGATTTAACTTATTTCTATTTTCACCCTGGGTGACATCATAGGCAATGAGTCTTGGTGTTTTGATTTCTCAATTGTACATTAACTAGCCACGATTTTTGTTAGAATACTTGATTAGGAACTTGTTGCCATAGCCCTGTCTTTGTACTTCAGTTAATCGGCACAAATCTGATCTAGGGATGCCTTGGCTGAATTGCATTAAACCCAAAATTATTTCATCTTGTTTTTTGTAGTTGTAATCGCCCTAGATACTTTCTTGAATTAGATTCCAGATGAAGTCAGTTGTTGAAAAAGTTCATACATTGAATGCAAACAAACTGCAACTTTACAGAAAGCCATTAGTTGAGCTTTGAATAACATTGTGAATGGCAGCTGTATGAGTATATGGCTGTTGCAGCAGGTGATGAGTTAAGGGATATACCAGCGTCAGTTCAATCCAGCTGAGATCAGCACATGCATTTTGGGGGAGAAAGCATTTACTTGGCCTTGCCCTTGGCAACTAACCATAAACTGTCATCTCCTTATTATATATTTAATATATAATAGATAGCATGCACGTTATATAAATAAGCACAAACTCAATGTTGATACTAAACTTTCCAAACTGGATAAAGTTTGAGTTTCCTTGGATAAGAATTATGTAATTTTAGACATGTTGACTGATTAAAACCTTCCTTGGCTTAAATTTCCTCAGAGGAGAGCTCATTAAAAATTAATCAAAACTTCTGTTTATTCTAAATAGGCACTGGTTCCATCTAAAGGGCACACACACACACTTGACCAGAGTAAAATTTCTCCCCCTAGCTTTTTTACACCCATTTATTTATGGGTTGCTTGAACACTAAGGCTAACTATAGAGCTCATTTTTCTGAATTATGAACAGTTTAATGTGAGTGAACCCAAGCCTATAAAGAATTGAGTTCAAAATGCTCAATCTTTTATTTGATTGCAATTTTCCCTGATACTCAAATGTATTGTGTAGTGGAAGATTAGATTTTCACAATTTTTACACCGTGCGGAAATGTGAACTGAAAGACCTTTGCCTTTCACGATTTCTTATGTTCTCATTTATTTTGGTCTAACTTCAAATAAAATTCTAACATCTGGCAGAGAACAGAAATTTGCATTCCATTGACCAGGTCTAGATTAAAGGCCACAATCAACAATCAATCCAAGGAAAATGCTCACTTTGGCAAGAGGCAAATGCCTTGATAACATTGCAAATGGTAAACAGGTGTGCAAACAGGCTTAGGGTTGTGCCACTCTGAAAATTCCGTGAATGCTGACAGTTCACTGGAATCTTGTCAAAAATATAATTCTCCATGTATGAGCTGAGGCATGGAACACCAGTTGGCTATTGTGCTGTTGGGAGGTGAATACAGCTGACTGTGAAATAGCCCTCAACCAACAATACCCTAAAATCAGGATGCATCAGTGGTAGTGATCTGACTCTTCCGTGTTTGCTCCAGGAAAGTCAAGAGCAAATATAATCTTCCCAATCATCCAGGACATATCTACAAATTGCCTCTAGTCCGGGAACAAGATTTGGATTATTTCCAGTCTCCATGGTTTATTAAGACACCAGAGAGTGTATTTATCCATTACGTTTGTTTGCTGGTATAACCAACTCATGAGGTTCTGCAGCTACCGCAGTCCTCTGGGCACTCGAACTATCACCGAATGTCCTTTTCAATCATGTTTTTGATTTTCAGTGAGCCTAATTTTTTCTTAAGTATTTTGCATCAATGTGCAAAAATGCTGCAACCTTGGTTATTCCTCAGAGAATTCAACTGAAAGAAAATGATTATCTTCCAAATGAGTACCTCCTAGTGCACAATTATGCATCCATCCAGAAAGACAGCAGGCTATAATCTGGCCTCCTAGCAATATATTAAATGTTTCCTCAGGTTTTACTATAATGAGACATTAGCTAAAGCCACATAAATTACTCAGGACAGCTTTTCTTCTCCATTTGAAAACAAAGAAAACTAATAAACAACAACGTAATTGCTATATAACACAGGGGCATGCTATTCAACTTCATCCCTTCTCCTGCCTGGAAACAGGAGCTAAACTTTGTCAATAAATTAGTCAATACCTGCAAATGAGGTGGACAAGTACAAATTATACAGTGGGCAACAAGTCCTCCATAGTTGATAGCTTAAAGACTTTTAACAACTTCATGTATTGATGCTCATTGGGAACCCACATAAGTCATGTTGGGGACGTATCTATATTAAGGCAGACAAGTAGAGATGATTAAATGATCTACAAGACACCACAATCTCTCTATTTCTACAGGTTGGGTAGAAGGTTACTGCCAATGGAAAACTGCAAAACCAGACCAAATATTGGGGACACAAAGTGCAATAAACATTTTGGATTGTGTTTTTAACTATTTAATTTTTGATTTAAAAAGGTTTCAGTTTCACAAAGTTATTAATAAAGATTCTACCTCAACATCTTAACAGCTAAGGGATCAAGAGAAATCCAAGCTGTGAAAAGAAATAAAGTGGACAGAGTAAGCTGAAGATGGGGCGAATGGTGCATTGTCTGTTAGGAAGGATTCCTGGGACCTCCTGGTAGTCATTTCAGTTATTATATGCACAGGATAGTCCACCATTTCCCAATTGATAATTAAAGAGGCCAACTGGTAGAGTCCAGGCCAGTGAAGCAGCCTGGATCCCTGAACAAACTCTTTAAAAGTGATTTCTGAAAGGTCTGGTCACAAATCGGATGCAGGAAAATGAACCTGAGATTGGGCACAGGTGATTTTTCCCATTTGTCGATTGTGTCTCTAATTCTCAAAGAAGTTAAATGATTTTTTTCTTACAATTGTATCTGAAATGTGCAAAAATGTTGTAACTGTGGTGAATCTCTCTGAATTCAAATGACAAGTAAGGGGCACGCTGAGAATTTTCCAGCTATGCGGAAACAATGTACTTGCCTAATCTATGCTGTACTATGATGCCTAAGTAAATTCCTTTACACGAACTGTTCAAACTTTGGTCAGGTTACCACATGCATTGGATGCTGACTCATACAGGAATCCTTAGGGCAGCAGCCACAGGGATGATCATAGTTTCAATACCTGAATCCACTGGGAACGGTTCCAATGAGCTTATGTTAGTAACATCCAAAACAAAGCAGCTCCTCTTGTGATCATTCAGCAGTTGCAGCACAAACACCATAACACTGGACAGGATCCTCCAAATCTTGGAAGATGAAGGCCCCACTATGAAGGGCAGTGCAATGCTTCTAGAAGAACTTTGCACATTATAATCCTGATTCAATTACCTGGTGCTTAACCCTTTTAGCATACATACAATGGCAAATTGTAAATGAGACAGCAATAATGAGGGCCTCTCGCTGCACCCACAATCTCCACAGTTTCCAATAAAGGCAGCATCACATGTTGGGGTAGCAGTGTGGAAGGATTATAGTCCAAGGTCTGGATTAGTGGTGTTGGAAGAGCACAGCAGTTCAGGCAGCATCCAAGGAGCTTTGAAATCGACGTTTCAGGCAAAAGCCCTTCATCAGGAATAAAGCTTTATTCCTGATGAAGGGCTTTTGCCTGAAACATTGATTTCGAAGCTCCTTGGATGCTGCCTGAACTGCTGTGCTCTTCCAGCACCACTAATCCAGAATCTGGTTTCCAGCATCTGCAATCATTGTTTTGACCTTATAGTCCAAGGTGTTAAGCGAGCTACTCCTGCACCTTATGCAGACTATGGAGACTTGGAAGGTGATTGCTACTTTGGCAGCTAAGGTGAATCATTTCAGGCTGAGAAAGCATTGTCCTGACTGAGGTCTACTCACCTTCGACTTTGAGATGCGGGCATTTGGTTGAAGTTCCTTTGTCACATCGTCTGCTGTTATAGAAATGAGATCGGCATACCATGGAATCATTAAAGGCTGCCTGGCTTTGCATCTGTGCTAAACAGCAAGGCAAAAGAGACTTACTGTGAGTCCTTTAAGCTCTGGTGGAAATGTCAAAAGCAAAAAGTCAGGGCAAGTCAGAGATGATGTGAGCATCCAAGTAGTTGTAAAGTGAGAGAGAAAATGAGAAACTGAGATGCAGCCTGTTCTATGCACAAAGTAGCCTGGCAGCAATATTATAATGATAGCACTCTAGAATATGCAGCATTCAAGTAGAGACCTGTTTTGTAAGTGGATTGGTGATGTCCCATGAGTGTGCGGAGAGACAAAGCCAATCTTTGTTAATGGGGAATTGTGGATCAGTATCACTCAATAATGCCCAGGTTCAAATCCAGTCTCCTCCAAATTAGTGTAATAATATTTCTGAACCAGAGTTGATATCTACAATGGCTTTATTAAATATGCCAGCATGGAAGCTACTTTAATTTGACATTTAGTTGTACTTTGTGGGCAATTTCCATACTTAAGTCTTGAATTATTAAACAATCAGGAAAGTAATTCATTAATGAGTTTATATTTGAATCTAATTGTGTTATGGAACCTTCTAAATCCTCATAGAGATTCATGTTCTTGGAAGTTCGTTTGAATTCCATGTATAACTGTGCATCCAAATATAATTACCTAAGTACTTAAGTAATAATTCTCCAGTATAAAAGGCATGCAGTTAATGTAGCATTCAGTTATTTCTTCTGGTTTTAATTGCTTAACTGACCCTTGCTCCAAAAGTAAAGATATCTGTTCAGATGTTATACAGAGAGTTTCAGTCTACCTACATCACCCCGACTTCCTACATTTTCTTCGTGCAGAGCCAATGCACCTAACCTGCACATTTTTGGATTGTGAGAGGAAACTGGAGCACCCGGAGGAAACCCATGCAGACACAGGGAGGATGTGCAAACTCCACACGGACAGTCGCCCAAGACTGGAATCGAACCCGGTTCCCTGGTGTTTTAAGGCAGCAGTGCTAACCATTGAGCCACCGTGCTGCCCCCACTTCCTAGAGGAAACTGGACAGTTGTACCCCAGAACAACCGAACTCCACAGTTTCCACTAGCAATGTAACCAACCTGGAGCCCTGGAGGTATTTTCATTTATTTTCCAGAGGCCAGGAGGATTAGGAGAATTCTTCTAGCCTGATGAAGCATAAATTTCACTGCTGCACTAAGCCTACCCACTTCTCATTAACACTTCATATTAAACACAGTGTTAAGAGAGGCGGAAAAGCAAATTTTAAAATAGCACAGAGAGCAGAGGGAAATTTTATTCTGAACATAGTTCCAACAGAGAAGGGACAAAACACAATTGAGAGGGAGGTGTTATTAATGGTTTTAGTGGGCTTGAAAGTGGATAAAACCCCCAGACCCAGATGAAATGTATTGCAGGCTGTTGTAGGAGGCAAGGGAGGAGATTGTAAAGGCCCTGATGTTAATTTTAAAGTCCAGTCTGGCCAAAGGAGAAATGCTGAATGATAGCTAATAAAGTAATATTATTCTAGCAGGTCAGGAGGATGAAACAGGGAACTATAGGCCAGTCTAGCATCAGTGGGAGGCAAATCTTTCGAAAAGATTCTGATGGAAAGAATTAATCTCTTCCTGAAGAGGCCAGGATCAATCAAGGATAAAAACCGAAAGAACTGAAGATGCTGGAAATTAGAAATAGAAACAGAAGTTGCTGGAAAAGCTCAGCAGGTCTGGGAACCTCTATTGAGAGAAATTAGAGTTACAATTTCAGGTCCTCAGAACAATCAAGAATATTTAACATGGCTTTGTTCGAGAGAGATCCGATAGTCACCTTCTCAAAAGCCTCAACCAAACCGAAGTGTGTGGATGAGCATGGTGCAGTGAACATCAGTAAGGTTTTTTGACAAAGTCTCATGTAGGAGACTGACCAAGAAGGTAACAGTCTGCAGTGCAGGGTAATTTGGCAAATTGGTTCCAAAATTGGCTTAATGGCAAGAAGCAGAGGATGATAGTTGAAGGTTTTTTTTGAAGCCTGTATCAGGGTGTCCATATTGGGTGTACCAAAGTTATCAGTGCTGGATCCCTCACTTCTTCTAAAATAGGTTAGACATAAATGTATGACATTTGATCAGCAAGTTTGAAGATGGCACCAACAGTGGTGATGTGGTTAATAACAAGGAGGAAAGCCCTAGACAACAAGACAAATATAGACAGATAGAGCAAAAGGGCTTGTAGTGGGAATGAAATAAGATGCACTGAATTTGAAATGTTCACTGTTGCTTTCTCCACAGACGCTACCAGCCTTGTTGAGTTTCTCCAGCATTCTCTGTGTTTTGTAACACTCAACAAATCCTGCGCTAGGCTTCACCCAAAAAGCAACATATTGTTGTTAGCTGGTCAGTATTTTCCTAGTCCAAGCAACTTCCAACTTTCCTTGACTTCAGTAGAAAATAACTGCTGCTATTGGAAATTGTAATAACTGCATGCACTGCTGCTAACTGCATCAACACAAATGTTGTGAAATGTACCTTATAGTTTAAACAATACATCAGGAGCATCAGGAAAATGGTTCAAAAGCTATTGAGTTTGACAGCTTTAAGTGGGTCTGCTGTATGTATAAAGTGCACAGTCAGTTTATCTGCTGAAACGTTACTCTGGGGGACCTAAAACTCGTTCAGTTTACAGCACAAACATCAGGGCATAATGTTTCTGCTTTGGGTGTAATCAGCAATCTGGTCATGAATTGTACTCAAACTTTCGCTAGTTTTCTGAATTGATTTTATGGTTCATGTTACTGCTTAAGTTGTTTGCATAATCACAAACATACAATCTATCATGACCCAATACAATTGGGCATCGATTGAAATCATAAATTTTATACTTTGAAAAAAATGCTTTAAAAAATGCTTGGCATGACAAAGATCTGTAACATGGTGCAGTGCTTTTTTTTACAAAAATGAATTTATCACAAAAAATCTATTTTAACAAGTGTCCAGTCCATTACCTGCTAGTGATCCTATTCTGAATAATTAAAAACAACATTAATTCGGTGACACAGAACCTTTGACTAGTTTCATTGGTTTACAATAATTAGATTCTCCATAAACTAAATT
The DNA here is from genome assembly GCF_047496795.1 of Chiloscyllium punctatum. NCBI lineage: Eukaryota > Metazoa > Chordata > Chondrichthyes > Orectolobiformes > Hemiscylliidae > Chiloscyllium > Chiloscyllium punctatum. The sequence continues at coordinate 55,448,660 of NC_092762.1, read as the reverse complement.
TATTTTAATATTTAAAAACTTATTCGTGTCCTCGAACCAAACACAAACAGTTTAATTTGAAGAGTTTTTTCAGAGGCCCAGAAACGGGCACAGTTAGTGGAAACTTGCCATAATGATTAATTTAATCCTGCGCACAACCAGCTTTGGGGAGAGAAGGAGCTGATTTCCAGGATGATGCATTTTTAAACTAACTCAAAAATCATGATCATTTTATTTGAGTGACTAACTTAGACTTGATAGCTCCTTTGCGGAGACGCATGAGGATTGGATGCCATTTGTGCTTGAATTTCTTTGATCATATTCAATGCTCTGGTCAATTTTTGGCGAACTGTACTGGAACTAGCAGCACATGCCAACAATGGTCAACCTCTTTCTCATGACCCACAAGTGATAGGTCAATACAGACTTCTCTCATGCTTAATGCATTTAATTAAGCCTTCATTTCAAAGATGACAAGACAATTTCTGATCACATGCACCCACCACTTTGGCCATCGATACTGATCCCTCATCCAAATAGCTCAACAACATGTTTTGTCTGATTCCATTCCATTGAAACACATCAGTACATCTAATTATGTTAAAACAGCTATGTAAATGCAGTTTTTTGAGCCATAATTCAGCTGTACAGTGTTGATGTTAATGAATTGTCAGGCTCTACTTGTTGTGCATTATATAATCCCTAACACAGCAGATTCATAAAGCGGAACAAATTCTTCTTGCAGAAGTACGTGTTGAAAGCATCACAATTTGATTTTGCCAGAACCACGCTGGGAATATATTCAGTGTCCCACTGAAGGAAGGAAGGAAGATTACGATATATTAAATAGTGTGCTGAGGGATTTATGACATCAGCATCGCTAATGGCCACAAAGGGAAAGCAGAAAGAAAACTAATATTTAGGAAACTTAAATTGAGCCACCATAGACAAAGTGTTCACAAACACTTCTCCCTTCCCTGTTTCAATTTTCTTCTCTCTTGTTTCAAAGAATTAAAAAGATTAGAAAATTCAAGAAACCTTTACTCGATTCTATACTACAGATCATAGTTTTGGAACTATTACAGTTGATCCTGGTGGGCAAATGATTAATGATCCTGCACAACATTGCTCTAGCCCTGAGTTTAGCAGGAGAATTAACTCATTTAAACGAAATAAGTTAACTCCTGATTTATGGGAGGTCAGGAGGACACATTAAACTGGAACTATTCAGCATACGGTCACACTTCACATCTTTAGTTTACAAAGCTAATTACAACCCCAGTTAGTTTTACTGGGAGTTGTAACTGCCCTCAGTTGGATTCTGCTTTTCATGCTGAAAGTGCAGGACAATTTTACCTCAAACAAAGAGAATGGCTTCAGTCCTTTAAACTGCCTGCCTGAATCTTGTTCCCTGATGGATGACCAGTAAGCAATACCTTCCCAACAACCGAAGAGTTAAGGCTGAAGCCTCTCCATGAGCGAGGTGCAGGGAAGGGATAGAGCAGATGGATGGAGGGTTGGAGAAGATGGTACGAAGATGGGAGAAAAGTTTGGAGGTATCTCACTTACTTTTATTGTGGTGGTCTAGCCTTTCTCAGGATGGAAGGCATGTGGGTTTTGTGTGCATGTGGTGCCACCTTTTGGTGTCTGGATAACCTAAGTTTCTTACTTCTAACAGTTTTGGAATCCGATGCCATTTGAATCTCCAGTGTAATGGGATCATATATATGCCTAGTCATACTTCCTGATCTGGACAGGTACATGGCTTCTGGTACTAAAAGGTTAAACATCTCTCCATTAAGACTTTGTCAGTTAATTTTAGCAACAGCTCTCCCTAAGCTGTTATAACAATATTTTAGTACAAAGCAATTTTGAATGTCTAATGAACACTGACTATGTAAATAACCTAATAGATGCTGGATCCATTTAAAGTCAAGCAAGAATAATGAATATAATTGCTCTCTCCTCTGAAAGCACTGACTCATGCTGAAGTACAGCCATTAGCTACACTTTGGTATTTCATGCAAATGGTCACTTGGATGCTGATCCAGTGCAGTTTGTCTGGCTGCAAAGGTAGGCTGGGCTGGGCTGGGGTGATGTTTAACCTTTTAGTACCAGAAGCCATGTACCTGTCCAGATCAGGAAGTATGACTAGGTGGTGAGGCAGGTTGGAAAGGCAGTTGAGCTGAGCTTGATCCTTGCACAGTGTGAATCTAAGGATACCTTTGGTTTTGTTCATGTGTGGGATGTGGGAGTCACTGGCTGGGCCAGCATTTATTTCCTGTCCCTAGTTGCCCTTGGGAAGGTGATGGTGAGCTGCCTTATTGAATTGCTGCAGTCCACCTGCTGTGGGTTGATCCACAATGCCCTTAGCGAGGAATTCCAGGATTTTGACCAAGCGACTGTGAAGGAATGGTGATCTATTTCCAAGTCAGGATGGTGAGTGGCTTAGAGGTGGTGTTCCCATGTATCTGCTGCCCTCATCCTTCTAGATGGAAGTGGCCATCAGTTTGGAAGGTGCTGTCTAAGGGTTTTTGGTGAAATTTTACAGTGAACCTTGTAGATAGTACACACTACTGCTACTGAACATTGGTGGGGGAGGGAGTGGATGCTTGTGGATGTGGTGCCAATCAAGCGGGCTGCTTTGGTCTGGATGGTGTCAAGCTTCTTGAGTGTTGTTGAGGCTGCACTCATCCAGGCCAGTAGGAGGACTCCATCACACTCCTGAATTACCAGAAGGAGTCACTGGATCATAGAACATAAAAGAAATAGGAGCTGAAGTAGATCATTTTACTCCCTAAACCTGCTTCACTATATAACAAGGTCATGGCTGGTCCATTACCTCAACTCCAGCTTCCTGCTTTATCCCACATCCCAGAATTCCCTTTGCATCCAAACCTCTATCAGCCGCTGTCTTGAATGGATTGACTAACTCTCCACAGCTCTGTTTGGCAAAGAATTCCTATTTCAAAAATAACTTCAGTGAAGACATTTCTTATCATCTCCATTCTCAGTGGCAGATCCCTTATTCTGAGATTGCAACCCAGTGTTCCTGAAAACATACTCTCAACATCTTGACAGAGTGAAAAAAAAACACTGAAGAGGCAATAATGAAACGGAGGTGCTGAGACTCCATTTTAATGTAACATTATGAGTAAGACCTGATGTGCCATGATGTGGTTAGATAGACTGATGTATCTGCAACCATCACACTTATATGTGATACTTATGATAGCTCCAATAATGTAAGGACAAGGCATGGATCATGTAATATGAAGAGTTCAATGAACTTTTATTACAGGTAAATGTGAACTTTATTTACATAAGGACATTCAGTCACACGCATATTTGGACTCAACATAAGCAAATTGGATGCACCATGGTACGCTTCACTTAGTGTGTCGTGCTTCAAACAGACAGTTCAGTAAAATGGATATTGAGAGTTTTGTATGTTGATATCACATGCCGTGAAATGGCGATGACATCATAAGCATGTTCCTCAAAGGTATATCACATGTCACATCAGACATAATAGAAGAGGACCAGTCTTCATTCTTCACAGGTTTTACAGTTTTTTTTCCCCTTCTGGGCTCCCTGCCAAGCCTCTTCAATAACTTGGTATGTCTCAGTTCACCTCTCTTTCTTCTCAATTCCAGGGAACATAGGCCTACTCTCCTCAATCTCTCCTCCCTCTATTCACAGGAGCCAGTCTAGTAAATTGATTGTAAAGAGGGAAAATGTGAAATTGTTCTCTTTGGTAGAAGAGATACAAAAGCAGAATATTATTTAAATCCGGAGAGACTGGAGAATGCTGTAGATCTAAGTGTCCTTGTACATGAATTCCCCCAAAAAACTGCATGCAGGTACAGCAAGTAATTGAGAAGGAATACTGACCTTTTATTATAAGGGAAATGAAGTATAAATGCAGGGAAATCTTGCTTTAACTGCTATGGGAATTTGTGAGACCACACATGGAGTACTATATAAGGTTTTGGTCTAATTTACCAAGGAAACATAATCTTGCTTTGAAAGCAGTTCAGATGAGGTCCACGAGGCTGATTCTACTGAAGAGATTGTCTTCAGAAGAAAAGTGGAGGAGGTTGGGCCAAATTTCATTTGAGTTTAGAAGGATAAATTTGAATATGAATTTAATTTATTGTCACATGTACCGAGGCGCAGTGAAAAGCGTTATTGAAGCATTTTGATTTTGATTTTGATTTGATTTTGATTCATTGTTGCTACATGTACCTAATAACAGTGAAAAGTTTTGTTTTACAAGCAGTACAGGCAGATCATAGCAAACAAAGACATGCAGATCATAGGGTGTTTGGACAGAGTGAGGCATGCAAAGTTATGACTGCACAGGAGGTGCACAAAAAAGCCAGATCAACATTAGGTTTGAAATGAGAGAGGTCCATTCAGCAGTCTAATAAAAGCAGGGAAGTAGCTGTTCTTGAACCTGTTGGTGCGCGTGTTCCAGCTTCTGTATCTTCTGCCTGAGGCTAAAGGTTGGAGGAGAGTATTACTGAGGTTTGAGGGCTCTTTGATGATGTTGGCAGCCTTTCTGCAGCAATGAGGATTGTAGATGGAGTCTATCAAGTTAGCTTCAGTGATGGTCTGGGCTGTGCACACAACTTTCTGTAGTTTCTAACTGGGCAGAGCAGTTGCCGTATTAAGCCATTGTATGTTCAGATAAAATGCTTTCTATGGTGTATCTATAAAAGTTGGTGAGGGTCCTTATGGAAATGCCAAATTTACTTAGCCTTCTGAGAAAGCTTGGCAGCATAGAAGCTGACAGGATGTTTCCTCATGTATGGGGAATGCAGAACAAAGGGACCCAGTTTACAAGACTGCTATCTAAGATGGTTTATGGGAAGAATTCTTTCTCCCGGAAAGTCATTCATTGGAATTCTCTTCCACAGCAAACATTGGAGTCTAAGTCCTAGACTATACTCAAGGCAGAACAAGAACGTTCAGGTTAGACAAGATCTCTGATTGACGGGGAGTCAGGTTTATAGGAAATAGGTAGAAAAGTGGAGTTAAGGCCGCAATCACATTAACTAGGATCTTATTGAATGGTGAGGTAGTGCTGATGGGCTAAATGGCCTCCTCCTCCTCCTATTTCTGATAAGCTTGAGAATCTTCATTGCACTCCCTCTAGAAGTATATCTTTCCTTTGGTCAGGAAACTCAGATTGCATTCAATATTCCAGGTGTAGCTCTATACAATGTTAGTGTTCAATAGGAGCAGAAACATTGAGACCCATCCAGTCATCTGATTGATTGACTGATTGATTTGATTAATTGCCATGTGTACCTAAGTACAGTGAGAAGCTTTGTTTACGAGCAGCACGGGCAGTTCATAACAAGCAAGGATTTGCAGATCATAGGATAAAAAAAAGACTTGGACAGACTGATGCATGTGGGTTACACTGCACAGGACATGTGCAAAGTAAGATCAACACGAACAAGGTCAATATTATTTGAAGTTAGAGAGTCCATTCATCAGTCTAATAATGGCAGGGAAAAGCTGTTCTTGAACCTGTTGGTGCGTGTGTTCAAGCTTCTGTATCTTCTGCCTGATGGAAGAGGCTGTAGGAGGGCATTACCAGGGAGGGATGGGTCTTTGGCAGCCTTTCCACAGCAACAAGACATGTAAATGGAGTCTATACATGGGAGGTTTTCTTCCATGATTGTCTGGATTGTGCACACAACTTCCTGTAGTCTCTTCAGGTCCTGGGCAGAGCAGTTGCTTTACGAGGTGCTGTCATGCATCCGGATAGTCTGCTTTCTGTGGTGTATCTGTAAATGTTGGTGAGGATCCTTATAGACATTCAAATTTGCGAAGCCACCTGAGAAAGAAGGGGTGTGTTGTGTCTTTTTGATTGTCACATCTATGTAGGAAGTCCAGGACAGGTTGTCAGTCCCAAGAGCTTGACGCTCTCAACGGCCATATTTCCAGGATATGACATTCCAAGGCAATTCCTACTGTATGCAATAGGCAAGAAATTCATGGTTTTTCTCTCCTGCTCTGTTCTCTTTTTAAAGTGGATCAATTGTAAGGCGCACGAACATTAAATCAGTGGAAAGAGATATGCATCATAGTATAATCACTCTTAACAGTGGTACATTAAACTAGCTGACAGTGCAACAAACCTAAAGCACTCACAAATTTACAAACCTCTCAGATTTAATCTCACAGTCCCAGATTCAAAGCCTAACGACCAGGCCACAAACATGCAGAAGTTATTTTTCCAATAACCAGAATTATAACTGAACATCTTTCATTAAAGAAGATACCTTTCCCAAATAAAATTTTAGATTGTTCATGGCACTGGGTTAATTTCTATCTTACAACGGGTTTGTTTGTTTTCAAATCAACCATAGTAATGCTGAAACAAGCACTAATACTACAGTAATAAAATCCCTCAGATTATGAATAGCTTACTCAAATATTGGTTTAGAAATTGATCCTGTCAAGCCTGATTTCTTGAAATAAAACATGGTAACACAGGACCAAGAATGTGCCGCACCAATTCTCTCCTGTGTTTGCTGTTGTGCACAGTCCTCTGAAACTAGAATTAGGTGCCTTTCATCTGTCACTTGTGTATCCAGAGGTTGTCTTAGACTTCCCTATAAAACTTGATTTGGAACTGCATAAAACAGTTCACTTTGTTCTGATTCCTTCATAGTTGCTGTGCCATATGCACTGGCCATTTTGGAAATGGTCATTTTATTGAAAAAAAGTGAATTAAAACAATAATTGGGGAGACATTCAGGCTCAACGTGCATCATTGTAGAGGTGATGTGCTATTGCAGGTATGTGACAGACATTCATTTGGTCAAAGACAATAAACAAGGACCAATGTTGGGCTGGCCTCAGGTGTTCTGGTTATTTTTTTCCTGGTTGTAGCAGCCAGAATTAACCAGTAACCAATTTCAACCTCATTAGCTCTGTCAAGCGAGCATGCAGTGACATAAACAGTAAATTATAATATGAAAACATGTATCCCAGCCAATATTTCTTTGCTCTCCCATCCCATTTGTGCTTTAGTCCTACTTCATTTCTTGTTCTTAATTTAGCTCCTGCTTTGTGAAGTCACATGCATAGCTCTCCACATTAAAGGTATTAAACAATTGCAAATAATTAATTTCTGAATATTTATTTCAATATTTTATGCATATGAAATTTCTTCCTCTTGGCACCTACTGTACACATTAGGGCCACTTAACACCCCGTCTGTCATCTGGCAACTGCATTTCCTCCATTATACTTCTGACTGGTCTCTCATCCACCACCCCATTTCATATCATGAATAAATGCAAAGACAATACCAGTTTCAACATGTGAGACAAGTTTTATTCACTATGCTGTTAAATGTCTAGTCCGTGTTTCAGCTCTGGTTTCCAGCTTTTAGATTTTACTGATTTCATGCAACCAATCAAGCAAAGTGAGCATCAACAGGCAACAGAAACACTTAATCAAACACAGAACAATCGAACCATTAAACTCTACATACATTAGTCTTCCACCTATCGCAAAACCATCAGCCTTCCCAAAACCCACTCTCTGAAACCCACCTTGAACATCTCTACCTTTCAACTCTTCTCATAACCTACACCTCCAAAATATTTTTCAAATTGTTTCTTTGATCAAGCTTTTGCTCATCTCTCATTGTCTTCCCCGATGATCTTGTCTGTTTTCTTTCCTCTTTCTGGAATATGCCTTGGAAAGTGTTCCTACTTTAAAATTGCTCTATAATTTTAAAAATGCTGAGGACAGCATTGGGGAAGCACTATCGCAAAAGGACTGCCGCAGTACAGGTTGAAGGGCCATCATTACTTGCCAAAGAACTAGAAGCGGCAATAAATCTTGCCCAAATTCCATGCCCGAACCAAGTGTAAAGATTTGGTTTCGTAAAACTGAGCTTTTAGCAGAATATAGTGTAGTAATTGGAATGAGGTCAGCCAGATGGATTTCATAGAGTCATTTCATTTCATGAGTTCCCTGGCTGGGGTTGTTAACTTGGTCTAATCAGAGAGCTGTGGCTGACCGATTCAAACAGGAGTGTTGGAAATTCTGCTCACTCTAGGAGCTGATTCTGAGCTAGCTGGGTCAATGTCATGTACTATGCACGTGTAAATAAAGGGTGACTTGGTGACAGGATACCGGCCTTTGTGGAGTTATTTCATATGGTAGAAATATAAGTAAAACTTAATCAGAACAAAATGTTGGAAATTGAAGGTTCGAATGGTCAGATCAGATGTACTTTTATATATCAATCATTGGGGCAAAGGTTCTCAACAGGAAATTTCATTAAAAAATGTGGTCTGCATTTGACACAGTATGATTTTATTTATGTATGAAAACCAATAATTAGGTTAGCTTCCAACATTTAATGAATCCAGCATTATTTTAAAACCTAGAGACAAAATCAGAAATTGCTGGAAAAACTCAGCAGGTTTAACAGCATCCGTGGAGAGAAAGAGCTGAGTTAATGTTTAGGTCCAATGACCCTTCTTTAGAACTGAGAACTCCTCTCCCTCCACAGTTGCTGCCAGACCTGCTGAGATTTTCCAGCATCCACAGTTCTTTGATTGTTATGTTAAATATTAAAATCTAGCTTCTTTTCACTATAAAACAAAAAAGTTATTACATTATAACAAGGTAAATACTAAAAGGTTCTGGAGGCACAGTGCATGTCCATCTGCAGCTGTAAGGCGAAATGACAAGTTAATGGCTTGTGTACCAACAGTTGGCAGATTTTGGATGTCTTTTCACTTCAGAGCTGAAAAATAATATGTGCTGAGTTCTTCTGACAAAGCTGTTCAACGTAAGGTTTTGGCACTCTGAAGGTTCCAGATTCAGTCTGGAGTTTGGAGAAAAGATACTGTAAGCAATCTCCATGATCTTTGACAAAGAGAAAAATCATCATCTTGAGTGTCATCAAATAACATTACAGACAGTTCCCAGACAATATTCCCAATTTACTACAGTTCCAAACAAACGATACCGAATTCTCAAGCTCCTGAGTGCAGAAGGATGATTCGGCTCCCCTTTTTTATTACTCCCCCTGCCCCTCCCCCCCCCGGCTGGTCACAGCAATGTTACTCTGAAACTGAATCTCCTTCCTTCTGGGTATGTTTCCCCAAACCAAATGAATTTAATTTTTAAAAGAAGCCAATGTAATCAGACTTTCTTGAGTTAACAAAAGACTAGGTTATTAGACTAGGTGACTATAAGATGTAGGAGCAGAATTAGACCATTCGGCCTATTGCGTTTGCTGTGCCATTCAATCATGCCTAACATGTTTCTCAACCCCATTCTCCTGCCTTCTCCCCCTGACCCCTTATCCCATTACCAATCAAGAACCTGTCCATCTCTGTCTTAAATACAGTTGATGACTTGGTCTCCACAGCAATGTGTTTCACAGATGAACCATGCTCTGGCTGAAGAAATTCCTCCCTATCTCAGATTTGAAAGGTCATCCTTTCGCCCTGAAACTACACCCTCAGACCCGAGTCTCTCCTACTCGTGGAACATCTTTTCAATGTTCTCTCAGTATTCCATATGTTTCAATCAGATCCTCACTCATCCTTTTAAACTCCATTGAACACAGACCAGAGTCCTCAACCGGTCCTCATATGGCAAGTTCTTCATCCCGGGGATCATTCTTGGATGTCCCCCAATGCCAGCACATCCTTCCTTAGTTACAGAGCCCAAAACTGCTCACAATATTCCAAATGCAGTCTGCCCAGAGCCTTATACAGCCTCAGCAATTCTTCCATGGTCTTGTATTGTAGCCCTCCTGAAATGAATGCTAATTTTACATTTACCTTCGTAAATGCCATCTGAACCTGCGTACTAACCTTAAGAGAGTCCTGAACTAAGCCTCTCAAGTCCCTTTGTGCTTCAGATTTCCAAAGTCTTTCCCATTTAGAAAATAGTCTATGTCTCTGTGCTTCCCATCAAAATGCATAACCTCATACTTTCCCACATTGTATTTCATCTGCCACTTCTTTACCCACTCTCCAAGGCTGCCTTTTCACAGATTCCCTGCCTCCTCAACATTACTTGTCCCTCACCTATCTTTGTATCATCTGCAAACTTAGCAGTAATGCCCTCATATTGTTCCTTTGTCCAGATTGTTAATACACAATGTGAATAGTTGTGGTCCTTACATGGACACTTACAAAATTCAGTCACCAGCTGTCATCTTGAAAGTGACCCTTTAATCCCGAATAAATGCGAGAAGTAGTGATCACAGATCAGACACATGCACTGATTAGAACTGACAGGTGAGAATGAGGAAAGTTAAAGAGATACACAGATCAATCTCTGAGCTTTGTAAAGATAGACAATAGGATGTTATAGCCACTACATTGGGTGTTACATTTAACGCTGGTGTTAATAGGTGAGTGGTTGATTTTGAGATAGTTAACTTTCCAGATCAGTTGAAAGGCCTTTGTTCTGTTTCCTTTCGACTTGTTTTCTGGCTTTTAGCAAAGAGATTTTTGGATGACTCAGGTTTTCCCTCTGTTGTGACCCTCAGAACACGCGCCTTCACCAATGAGCACAGACCAGTTCAAAACTGTTGCATTCCTTGTGTATCCTTGAAAGGGGAAAACGGAACCATGTCTTTGTTCAGACTATTCTTATTTCCCAGCATGTTCCCAGTCTGAAATAACTCACAGGAGATTACAGGTCAGTTTGGAGTGCATTTCTTCCTTTGAAGCCTTTCTTTTCTAAGCTTAACATTGGCCAGAAGTGATACTGCATGGTCAACCTCAAGGCAGAGGATAATTCTGGTAATCCTCCCACAGTCACTGAATTACATTACATAGAATTTACATTCTCAGTTATTAATTTTTCAGTATTCCCTCTTGTAAAGAAGACATGTTATATTAAATTTCAATATATCTATAGGTGATTGGAGTTATGATCTATGATCATGACAATGCATAATATAGATGTTTCTATATATATATATATATACATGTACCAGATATGTAAATAAATGTATGTTTATAAATGTAAGTGTAAATTTTGCTCGCATTGTGTTAAGTATCAAGAGGTCTATTTGGCTTCAGTGCTTAAAACAAAACACCCAAGTTCAGTCAAAAAGCATCCCTTCTTTCATCTCATTTGCTGCACTAACTTTTCTTCCAACATCTTTCTCTGCATATACTCAAAAAATTAGGGCCATAGAATAGAGGAGCTGTAGCAGGCCATTTGGCTGTTTGAATTGAGGCTGATCATTCCACGCAGTGGCCTGTTCCTGCTTGCTCCTGAATCCTTTGAGTTCTTTAACCCTAATAACCATGCCTAACTCTTTGAAAACAAAGTGCGCTTCAGTATTCTTCTCCAACTCAGAACCTCAGATATGGATTGAACTCCCTTGCTGTTCCCTTTAGCCTTTTCAAAGCTCGGGTTTAGTTTGTTTATAGCCACACTAAGGGAATTGGTATCCTCCAGGCAAAGGGCAGAGGAAAACAGCATATAGGACATTTCCCTCTGATCCAGGATTTTCTGGCCCTTTCCTACATTAGATGATGAGATCTTGATCCAGCATTAAAATGAATTAACGTCCTGAGACTAGTGCTTCAGCTTCAACACCCCTTCCTTGAAAAACCAACAAAGAACCTGAGACCTCAGGCTCCAGTTTCCAACAGAGAGGCAAAAGAGTGGGCAGCAGCCCTGTCATTTCCTCCAGCATTGTTGAACACTAACTAAACAATGGCCCAGCAATAGAAACAACTCAAGGTATTTACAAGACTCAGAGAGAAAAAAAATACAAAGGCAGATATACTTCCTGATCTCCTACGCACTTTCCCTCATGGGCAGTTATAGAGAAAAGTCTTTCCTTTGTTGGTTTATCTCATCTCTACTGTTTACAACCTCAGTGTTTAGCATGGAATACAGGCTTTCAGCAGTCTGTTTTCTGCATTGAACACGGCATGGAAAATTTTCTCATTTTTCACATAATCCTGTCTTGTTCTCTCCCAGCAAGTTTCCAGTTTTATGTCAATTAGTGGTAGCTTTCTGCTGTGGGTTCACAGCCACAAACTGCAATGAGGTCTTACAGTTACTCCTGGGATTTATATGGAGATTAATATCACATCAGTTTGGGCTGCAAATAAGCATAGGTCCAGAGGTGAAAGGCCAATGAAGGAACATGGTCCACACCCAAGTTCCTCAGCAGCAAGTCTTAAAAACACAATTCTTTTTGGTCCAAGATTTTATTTCTATCATGAGGAAAATTTTCCAACATTGCAAAATTTAAACAAGAATAAGCAGCCAAAGTGATATAATACATACCTTTTGTGTTCCTCACTTTAAACTGATTGTTTTCAGCTGTGAAATCCTGTTAAATAGAGCTTTGTTTGCTCCATGTTGCTCTTTCTCATTAACAGCACAAATTACAAACAGACAAGATCTGTCCTGGATCTCCTGTCTGCTGTGTTCCCATTATCAATGTCTCACTACTAAAACAGCCAGTACAAATTAGTGAGTGAATTATTTGTGCGTCAGATTCAATAAAAATTCCATCGTTCTACACTTTGCTCAAACTCACCAAAAAAAAAATTTCTTCACACAACTGAGCAGTGTATACCCCAAGACAAGACACCTCAGTTGATAACTAGATGGGCAGGATTGGAAAGAGCTGGGTTGACTAAAAAGATCCCAAGTTTCATCCCTGAACCTTGCTTTATTAGCTGATCTCAGCGAGGGTAACAGTGGCTTGAAGGCATTACAAGTAATCAGCATTTCTTGAGTGAGGGAGGATAAAATTGACCAGGATTCAACACTTGAACTTATCCTTAAAAAACTAATACATGCATTTATATGATGTCTTCTTTTATCTTTCACACTCTATAAAGTGCATTGATTATTGTTGTATATTGCAGCCATTCTGTGTGTCTGTGTGTGTTGTTAGGCTAATCACTGATTTTTCTTTAATTTATTCAAAGGACGTGGGTGTCACTGGCTCGGCCAGCGTTCATGGCACTAGCCCTGAGAGTCAACCACATTGCTGTGGATCTGGAGTCACATGTAGGCCAGACCAGGTAAGGACAGCAGGATTCTTCCCTAAAGGACATTAGTGAACCAGATGCATTCTTTCTGACAATCAGCAATGGTTTCCTAGTCATTATCAGATTTTTATTGAATTCAAATTTCACCATCTGCCATGGCAGGATTTGAAACTCAGGTCCCCAAAGAGTTAAGACCATAAGACATAGGAGCAGAAATTAGGCCATTCAGCCCATCGAATCCACTCAGTCATTCAATTGTGGCTGATAAGTTTCTCAACCCCATTCTCCCACTTTCTCCCTGTAATCCTTGATCCACTATCAATCTCAGTCTTAAATACACTCAATGACCTGGCCATCACAGCCTTCTTTGGGAATGAATTTCATGGATTCACCACTCTCTGACTGAAGAGGTTTCTCCTTATTTCTGTACTAAATCATTTTCCCTTTACTCTAAGGCTGTGCCCTCAGGTCCTAGTCTCTCCTACCAGTGGAAACATTTTCCTAGAATCCACTCTGTCCAGGCCATTCACTATTCTGCATGTTTCAATTAGATTCCCCTGCCCCTCTTCCCCATCCTTCTAAATTCCAAGTAGAGACCCAGAGTCTTCAAATATTCCTCATATGTTAAGCTTTCCATTCCTGGGACCATTCTCATGAGCTTCCTCTGAAAACACTCCGGAGCCAATACATCCTTTCTGAGATATAGGGCCCAAAACTGCACACAATACTCCAAATCTGACCAGAGCTTCAGAAGTACATCTTTGCTTTGAAATTCAAGTCCTTTCAAAATAAATGCCACCATTGCATTTGCCTTCCTAACTACTGACTCAACTTGCAAGTTTACCTTGAGATGCTTCTGGACTAGAACTCCCAATTAATTCTCGTTACACTTCAGAGTTCGGAATTTTCTCCCAATTTAGAAAACTGTCCATGCCTCTCTCTGAAGATGCATTACCTGGGTCTTCAGATTAATAGCCTAGCACTAATACCTCGAGGGATACTAAGGGTGAGATATTGCCCATCGCAGTGCAGAGATACTCCAGACTAGATGTGATGATGTTATGCAGAAACCAAGGTGTGGCTGTTGTATGAGCAATCCTCCTGGCAGCCCACTGTGTTGATTCAGTCAACTGCTCATCACTGGGTAAGTTTGCTGCCACTATCCTCTTGTAGAGTAGGCATCTACTGGGCTTCATTGGTCTGGTGTGGTCGAGGAAAAATACCTGTCTAACAAGAGGAGGCTCTATCTTCAATAATGTGTAGTTGGTTGCATGTTAGCCACTCAGTACAAGGTGCACTGATATGATTGACATTCTAACAGAGACCATGAGATGGACTTGTATGATATCTCTAACTCCTTCGAGATCCTAAAGTATTCTCCCATGATGTCCACATGACAACATTTTAGTGGGTGGTGCTTAAGGCACTCCTCAATATTAACCCTTTCAGTGGAGTACAACTGAGACCTCTAAATTCTGTGCGCCTCAGTCTGGTAGTAAGAGTCAAGTGGAAGTTGTTTGAGGTGACAGATTGGTTCACATTCCCATAGGCCTTTGATTATACCTTATTGAAGTTTACTGACCATTGCATGTGGTTTCACATGCTAATAATCTGAAATGACTAATTGAAGAGCGGGTCATACAAATTCCAGATTATTTGCTTTTCCCTCCCATTAACAGAATTCTATTTCATTCACTTCAGTAACTTTGGCTTTCCCTCCAATATTTTGCCTTCTCCTGAATATGCTGATGAGGCAAGACTTACAACCCTGTCATCCTTCCAGTGCCTCAATGGGGTGTTCAGAAAGCTTACTGGATCGTAGAGACAATTGTGATTACCATGAGTGAACTGTTGTCTTTGCTGTGATACCCATATCCATCTTGTCTTTGGATCATTGTAGCAATCACGAATGGAACTGTGGTTGATTCTTCACTTCCCTGGAACAGGGGAACTGTAACGACCCTATTGACGGAGTTTAGCGAATTCAGCACAAACAGGGGATTGAACCTGTGACAGTTCTCACAGTCATACCGCATTTACATGAGAAATCTGAAATAGAGCTTGACGCTATTAGCCTATCCACTCGCATGCCCTTCCTCATGTTCACCATCAATTCCATACGTTTTCTTCGAAGCCAGCCAAGCTGTGGGGCCTCGGGCTCCCTGATGTGTGAGATGAAAGGTGACTGCAGCGGGCTATTTAATGAGGTTCATATGTATCTGCAGTGAAAGCTCATGAGAATTGCACTTGTAAATTTGATTTCTAATTGGCTGGAAAATAGAATAGACAACAATAGTAGCAGTTCTAATTGGGGAATTGCAAAGGGGTGAAACCTTCTGGGGATTGATCCTATTTATTAATAATCTTAATAACAGTCTTTTACATTAAACACTTGTATCTAATATTGAGAAATGCTTGTGATGAGTTAGAGAAATCCAATATCTGAAGAATATGGGTCGGTTGTATGGGAGCCTGAAACAATATTTTCACACCTAATGACTTAGTTTGCCAGTACAACACACTATTTCTTTAATGAGAACTTAAAAAGAAAGGTTAAAGCAAGTGGTAGAGGAGAAGGGACTAGGTTGAAAATTGTTGGTGGGAAGACAACAGAAATCATTGATGTTGGTGATGTTAAGTGTGAGAACCTGTAATTAATAGCAAAGATGGAAGATTGCAAGAGGTAGAATAGAATACAAATTTATTGTCACATGTATTTTTACATGAATACAGTGAAACGTTTTATAAAACCATTGTCTCACCACGGCACTTGCTTCAATAACAGAAGTCATACATAATAAAAAAAAAGGTAAAGTTAAGACAAAGTTCATCGCAGTTTAGTTAACAGCTCCTAGACTCGGGAAGAGCCGATTTAGAAGTGACGGAATACCCTGAAGATATAGCCGAGATGACACTGTCACACTGGGCTGCTGGATACTAGGCCGGAAACCATCACTGTGAAAGACTGCCATGCCAGGCAGAGACTGTCACTCCTGGACAAGATGTGGGGGAGCCAATGTTGGACTGGGGTGGACAAAGTTAAAAATCACACAACACCAGGTTATAGTCCAACAGGTTTATTTGGAAGGACGAGCTTTTCAAGCGCTGCTCCTTCATCAGGTGGTTGTGGAGTATAAGATCATAACACACAGAATTTATAGCAAAAGATTACAGTGTCGTGAAACTGAAATGATACATTGAACAAACCTGGTTTAAACAAATCAAGTTTGAAACAAACCTTTTGGACTGTAACCTGGTATTGTGTGATTTTTAACTCCTGGACAAGACCCACCTGCCAGCCGCTGTAATACTTGGACACTGAAGATGAAGGAGACATCCACACAGGGATAGGAAACCCCCCTCGCCAGGAGACCTCCACACCAGGAGACCTCCACACCAGGAGACCACCGTGTTGGGAGACCACCGTGCTGGGAGACCACCGAGCTGGGAGACCACCATGCTGGGAGACCACTGAGCTGGGAGACCACTGTGCTGGGAGACCACCATGCTGGGAGACCACCGTGCTGGGAGACTGCCACTCTGGGACCACCTTTCTCCTCCTTCAGCAGACTGGACCTAGCTGTGATCCTGGAGCCTCGACCGAGGCTGTAGGCCTAGGCTGCAGATCCAGGCCGGGAGACCCCAGGCTGGGATGGAGCTGTATCTGACTCTTCCTAGCATTGCTGCTGCTGCCACTGGAGGGCTCCTCCTTAACCCACCCTTTCCAAAAAAGAAAAAGAGCAGAAGTAAAAAGAACTAAAAAAAGAGAAAGGAAGTGGACGAGCCCCAGGCTCAGCCCCCACTAAGAAAGTCCCCACATCACCTCCACCGCCATCTTGGGGAAGAAAAGGTCAAGGGCTTGAGAAGTTTTGAAACATTGGAAAAGAATCTGTTGAAGTATTAGACTGTGGAATAGGTTTCATTCAGAGATGAGGAAGCACTTGCAAGATATTTAGAGTATCCAAAGAGAGGCGATTATTAAATGTTTCAATAGAATAGAATAAAGAGAATGCCAGGATTTAGTTAAGGGAACAATTGCCTATTGGTCAACAACTTCTTCTTGTATCCTATTATAGATTGAGAGGAAGCTCGCCAGATACCTAAGTTTCAAGAGAATACAAAGTTCTGTGAAGAAATATACATTTTTCTGAGGTGATGAACAACATTTTTTTTTAATCAAGCCTACCTGCATGCAATAACTAAGCAGAGGACAGGTATATAGAGAACCACTTTAGCCCTTTTGGGGTCACATTTACTGATGTGATCAGATTATTTCTCTGAGAGCTTTTGAAAAACACTTGCAGCAGTGACAACTCCTTTCTATTCTTCCCTGTAACAAAATGTTAGTGATTGACCTAGTTGAAACTATGGAGCAACTGTGTCAGACTTCACCATCCTCCTTTGAACTGCCTGAACAAAACAACCCAACGACCCACATCTAGGTCGAAAAGAAGTTTTCAATTGCCAATCAATTGATTGAGGTTTTGGAAGAAGTAACAAAGAGGATTGATGAAAGCAGAGCGGTGGACGTGATCTATATGGTCTTTACTAATGCGTTTGACAAGGTTCCTCGTAGGAGACTGGTTAGCAAGGTTAGATTGCTTGGAATACAGGGAGAACTAGCCATTTGGATACAGAACTGGCTCGAAGGTAGAAGACAGAGGGTGATGGTGGAGGATTGCTTTTCAGATTGGAGGCCTGTGACCAGTGGCATGCCACAAGGTTCGGTGCTGGGTTCACTGCTTTTCATCATTTATGTAAATGATTTGGATGTGGACATAGGAGGTATAGTTAGTAAGTTTACAAATAACACCAAAATTGGAGATGTAGTCGACAGCGAAGAAGGTTACCTCAGAGTACCACAGGATCTTGTTCAGATGGGCCAATGGGTTGAGGAGTGGCAGAAGGAGTTTGATTTAGATAAATATGAAATTCAGCATTTTGGAAAGGCAAATCAGAGCAAGACTGACACACTTAATACTAAAGCCTTGGGGAATGTTGCTGAACAAAGACACCTTGGAGTGTAGATTCATAGTTCCTTCAAAGTAGTGCCACAGGTAGATTAGATAGTGAAGGACGTGTTTGGTATGCTTTCCTTTATTGGTCAGAGTATTGAATATAGGAATTGGGAGTCATGTTGCTGCTGTACAGCACATTTCATTAGAACATTTTTAGAATATAGCATGTAATTCTGGTCTCCTTCTTATTGGAAGGATGTTGTGAAACTTGAAAGGGTTCAGAAAAGATTTACAAGAATGTTGCCAGGGTTGGAGGGTTTGAGCTATAGGGAGAGGCTGAACAGGCTGGGACTGTTTTCCCTGGAGCGTCGGAGGCTGAGGGCTGACCTTATAGAGGTTTATAAAACCATGAGGGACATGCTTAGGATAAATAGACAAAGTCTTTTCGCCAGGGTGGGAGAGTCCAGAACTAGAGGGCATAGGCTTAGGGTGTGAGGCGAAAGATATAAAAGAGACCTAAGGGGCAACTTTTTCACACTGAAGGTGGGTGGGTGTACGGAATTAGCTGCCAGAGAAAGTGGTGGCAGCTGGTACAATTACAGTATTTAAAAGGCATCTGGATGGGTATATAAATAGGAAGAGTTTAGAGGGATATGTGTCAAGTGCTGGCAAATGGGACTAGATTAGTAAATCTAGTTGGCACGGATGAGTTAGACCGAAGGGTCTGTTCCTGTGATGTACATCTCTATGACTGTGTGCGTGTGGATGTCAGGGAAGGTATGTATAATGCTCACTATGGCACTCCACAGTTATATGACTTCACACTTAAAGAAATGGATATATGAATGGGGGTGTTAGGGAGATGGTGTGTCCCTATTCATAGAAACAGATTTGAGCAACAATTAGCAATTTCAGGAAAAAAGGAAAAGGGCCATAGTCCTTAGTCACAGGAAGGAGGGAAATGGAAGGATTTTTGGAGCAGAGTAAATTTCTGCAGTAAATTCTGAGGCCACTAAAGTTTGGTTAATTCATTATCGTGGACATGGCAGCTCTCAGTTATTCTGCATACTATAAATCTCATGAGCCTATTCAATACAGCTGAAATCTGACAAATATGTAAGGGCAAGACACGACGTTCTGGGATGGGTATTTCTATGTGTTGCCTTTTCCTCATGTATGCTCTGAACAAATTTAATGTCCTGTTTACAATCTGTAGGCATGCTGTTAGAAGCAGTCTGGAAATGAACTATTATGCTGCACTGGGATCGAGACAGGGACATGGACTGTCTGCCTGCTCACTAAGAAAATTACCAGCCCATACAAATTTACTGTGCTCCAGAGAGCCATACTGACAAGTGGGGCAGCTTCTTGGGAGTGTGTATAATTTGATTGATTTAGTTGTGATTGGGAAGAGTGACACCAAGCTGCAATTTCCAGCAACAGGTTTGAAAGAGACAGAGGCAAATCCTTCAATGAAAGCAAGCCACTGGAAATTTGAAATAAAAAACCTAAACTGCTGAGAGCACTCGACAGATCAGAGAGTATCTGTGGAAACTGAAACAGAGCTAGATGACCAGAACAGTGGTTTGAACGGGGTTTCAGCATTGGACCAGGATGAACAGAAATGACCTCAACTGCTTCCTCAGTGTCCACAGTAAACCCAATGGCTGCTACTCTTGGTGGACATCACTTTTTCAGGTGCATTGCACTTGCTGCTTCATCATTACAGCCTGCATGCAACTTTATGTTGACTCCTGAGGACCCTATAGTGTACTGATTCCATTACTGAGGTGCAATCCTGTGCTTGTGTGTTTGTGCAACTGAAAGGATTCAGAGATGTTTTACAAGGATGTTGGCAGGATTGGAGGGTTTAAGTTATAGGGAGAGGCTGAATAATCTAGGGCTATTTTCCATGGAGCATTGTAATCTAAGGGATGATCTTATAGAGGTTTATAAAACCATAAGGGGCATGAATAAGGTGAACAGCCAAGGTCTTTTTTTCAGAGTAGGTGAACCCAAAACTAGAGGACATAGGTTTAAGCTGAGAGGGGAAAATTTAAGAAGGGACAATTTTTTTCATGCAGAGGATGGGGCATGTATGGAATAAACTACCAGGGGAAGTGTTGGAGGCTGGTACAATTACAACATTTAAAAGGCATCTGAATGGGTACATGAATTGGAAGGGTTTAGAGGGAAATGGGCCAGATGATGGCAAATGGGACTAGATTAGTTCAGTTGGATCGAAGGCTCTGTTTCTGTGCTGTACAACTCTATGACTCTAAATCTAACTGCTACTGATGGTCTATGTAGTGTAAAGGGTTAACTGTTTACATTAGAAGTTATGTCAATGATGGAGGCATGATCACCTGATAATGGATACACGCTAAAGAAAGAAGCAGTTGCTTCAATATTGTTCTCAATTAGCATTTACAGTTAGCATAATGTAAATAAAGAATTAATCTGAAAGCTCTTGAGAATCTAACTAAATTGCTTTTATTGCATGGAGACATCTTCAAGGACACCATATGACAACAATTTTGAATTCGTCCTTCAAAAAGTAAATCGCATAGTATAAATGCAGCCACCAAGGCAGACTGAAATTCCAAGACCTGAATGAGAGTTCCTGTAACTGACCCACAATGTGTTATATCTCATGGAGTCCCACATCTGTTGATGAGCTAAAGGTGAGTGGCAGACTTGCAGGGTCAAGATGAATAATCCTAATTCATCGCTCAGCAGGGAATTAGGGAGGAGAGGCAGAACATTATACATTTGATGTCAGGAATCCAAATGCAAGCACTGTGACTGAATCAGGAAGGTGGGAGCGGACAGGATGTGATTTGGTTCAATTGGAATTTTTGAGTTGAGGAAGAGTAAGCTCGGGGGAGACTGTGCAAATCACAGGCATGAGATTACATCACCTGCGTTAATGTTGCCCCCACCTCCTCAAGCCCAACTCAAACCATGTAAGCAGTAACTGAACTCACTTGTCAATTCCTTTAATTAATCTGCCACTGAAACAAAAACTCATCATTGAAAAACAAGCTTACAAAACTTCAAAATGCTCAGAATTTAAAATGAAATAGGTTAAAATCTTATTCTGAATTAATCATACAAAATATTGACATTATTAGCAGTGGAAGTAACTGCAACTGCTGAAATTGGGACAGTCTGATGGAGTGCATTAATGGTACCCCCAGGGATATGGTTCGATTCAATACACTGTGCCTCAGTGTGACGCCAATATCTCTTGTTGAATACACATTGCCTGTGGCTCCATCTCTGATAAGCTATTTATGAAGTGGGACTTCCGCCACTGGTAGATCAGTTGTTGGTCCAAATTTGCCTCTTTCATATTGCTTAATATTTTCATAGATCTGGCGACAACAACAGGACACGATTTATGCAGGCACTGCTGTTTGTAAGTTCCATTTGTGACTTCAGGTTCTGGCTGTTAGCCTACTCAGGCCAACAATCTGAAAACTGGCTGCTCAACCCACATGTTGCCAGTAAAATTATATGCTAGAACCCATTACCAAGCAAGCATAGGTCAATGACCTAACATCCAACACTGCCAGCAGCACAATTTAGAATAAAGACAATATAAAGAATATTCTTAGGTTCCCAGGTTGATAAGTTCATAAATAGTGCAGATCAGTCTGCCATGGTGCAGTATATTCCAGCAGCAAAGTTTCAGGTGCAATCACCATCCTGCACCAAAGGAAGATGGTGACATGGTGGCAATGTCACCAGCCTTGTAATCCAAAAGGCTTCAGCTAATGGTCCAGGGGAACTGGTTCAAATTCCACCATTGCAGCTGGTCAGTAATGGCGACCATGAAACTATCACCATTGTTGTAAGACCCAGTTAGTGTATTACTAACCTTTTAGCATAGGATATCTGCTGTCATACAGTCATAGATCTGTACAGCATGGAAACAGAGCCTTCAATCTTCCTTGTCCTTGGCATCCAGATATCCTAATCTAATCTATTCCATTTGAGAGCATTTGGACCATATCCCAGTAACTCCATCCTATTTATGCAGCCATCCAGATGCCTTTGAAGTGTTGTAATTGTAGCAGCCTCACCACTTCCTCTGGCAGAGCATTCCATTTCACCCTCTGTGTGAAAAAGTTGCCCCTCAAGTCACTTTCATATCTTTCCCCTCATTTTATACCTAATTTTGGTCTCTCCTACCCTGGCAAAAAGATTTTGACTATTCACCCTTATCCATGTCTCTCATGATCTTATAAGTCTCTATAAAATTACCCCTCAGCCGCTCTGCAGAAAATAGTCCCAGCCTATTCAGCTTCTCCATATAGGTCAAGCTGTCAACCCTAAAAACATTCTTGTAAGTCTTTTCTGAGCCCTTTCAAGTTTAACAATACCATTCCTTTGGCAGGGAGACTAGAATTTAATGCAATATTCCAAAGTGATCTGGTCTGTACTATATGTAACTCCAGATCCACAGTGATATTATTTACTCTTAACTTCCCACTGAAGGGGTCAGTAAGTCTAGTAATGACAATTAAGGAGCACCAACTATATTGGCAATATGCACAAAAATTAAGTTAGTGGATTGGTTGAGAGTTTTACTTGACTAATTGCTTCAATGGGTTCCTGCTACGAGGCTGAAAAACCCTAATCAATACCAGAATAATAATATTGGTTAAAAAAATTGGTGATGATTAAACTTTGTAGATGGTTTCATATTCTGTGTTGCGTTAGTAGAGCAGAAACATGATGATTATAGGAAGGCATCAGAGGACAAAAGCGGAAGCTGGAATCCCACTCATGGTCACATCTCAAACCTGAATGTACACGGGTGGGACTGTTGAGCAAGAAGGGGATTGGATTCGACTACGTTATCGCTCCATACACCAGCCACTTGGGTGAGCTGCCTATATGATGGCTGTGACGTGAGACTTTCTCGTGAGAAGGATTAGAACGTGCAAGAGAGGGGGGAGGGTGTATTGGAGCAGAAAATGTGACTCCTCTCATAGCTCAATCTGAGTCATGTTTTGTATAACTCTCCAAAATTAGCTGTTCTAATTATTAGTTTTAAAAAGCCATTTAACTTACGTAACCAAATCCTTGCTACTGTGCTAGTCGTTTAAAAACGTTCTACTGGGGGGAAAAAACACAGTAAATTTTGTTTAAACTCCTGAATTAATTTGTTTCGGTGGGTGAAAAGCTTAATTTAAATCTCAGATGTAAAACAGGATTATGTCAGTAAAAACTTTAGCATTTGTGTATCTCTTATGGACAAGAGGGAAAGAATGTCATGAATAAATAACAGCTGCCTGGAGGAATGGGAAACAAAACAAGAGCCAGTCCAGTTTCTGTGCAAGATCCAGTTCAGATTTTGGTGCAGGCTAGAGGCTGGTGCTCGGAGTAGCAGTGAGATGAGGGCACTGCGTGCGCTCCTGATATCACACAGAGGTATGAGGTGGGAGCTCAGCCCTAATCCCGTGCAGGGTGCCTCACAGACACTGAACAGAGAGAGAAAGGAGAGCCAGACAGCATCCGCAATCACAGCACAGGGGCAAACCACTTCCCCAACTACTCTCCTCTTCCACCACACACACTGCACAAGGCACAACACGACCAGGTGGCTTCCAACTGTATACAGTGGCGACCGGTAGACTTCCAGCACTGTTTCCCCTTAACCTTTGCACGGCGAGAGTCTTGCCAAAGGAGTGGCATTTGGACTCTCAAGAGCAGGACTGGGACAGTTGTGGAGACAACTAGTTCAGAACATGAGCTGAGAAGAGCCTATATAGATGGGTGATCAGTGAAGTCCTCTGTCATCGTTGCTGCCCGAATCTTTGAGATTGTCCAAAGCAGAGCGAAAAGGGCTAATCCAGGCAAGTGCTCTTCCCCGGTGCACGAAGGAGCCCTTTGACAAGCAAGGTAACCTAAAATCTCTTTATTTTCATTTTGACTTAGTCATAATTATCTAGTGATTTTTGATTTGTTGCCGTATTAACGGTCCCGTTTTCTATTCACAAATTGCTATTGGCTTGGAAAATCAGTAGTTTCAATGTAATTGTCTTTTGGCTAATCCACCGCATCTTTACCGAGGGAAAACCGGCTGGATGCTGTTTTTGGTTTAAAGCTTCCTGAAAGACGTATTTTTTAAAAAAGAAAAGCTAGTTTCTCTTAGACATCTGTGACTTGGCAAAAAAAAATGGAATTTAAAGTAAGTGTGTGTGTTTAAATATATATATAAATTCCCCATAGTACTTAAAGGTTGGGAAGAACTTGTAAATATTTGGTTTTGAAAGAGCTTTTGCAATCGTCTCCTTCCCGTCGCTTTGAGTAGCACAGTAGCAATGTTTTACTTGGTATTGGAATGGTTGCTTTGAACTACCCATTGGCAGCAGCTAATGGATAATCTATTGCAAAATGGGAAATGCATTCCCTTGGCTGTGATTGCCAGCTATTAAATACTTTAAAAATCAACTCACTTTATAAAAACAAGGCAATGTTTTGGGTAAGTGTCCCCTCATTTATTTTGAGGGGGCCGAGAGAGGTGGTTCTATTCAGGTGCGGTTTCTGAAGAACACTGTCTTTGACAGTGGCGTTCATCCTTCATTAGCTGGTTCAGTTGGTCGCCTGTTAGACTCCTTTGTGAGTCTCTCTCCCTCCCCGTTACTGTTAATGGGGCGGGTGAAGGGAACGTTCACTTCTTATTCTGGTACAGCTTTCTCTTCAGAGCAGAGTTAGCCTGTTTCCGAATGATCTGCAAATACCTACAGTGTATGAGAAACGCCAACATGTACCATAAAGGGCTCGCAACAATAGGACTCAGTCCTGTCCTCAGCCGGAATTTGCACTGACATACACTTAGCAGCGGCAGTTCACTGGGTTGGCATCGGGAATAGGGAGACTGTGTGATCAGCGTCGAATAAGGAAGGCGACTCAGAAACGTGTGGGTGAATACTGGGACAGGTGAGACAGGTACCCACATAGGGAGGGGAAAGAAAGCAAAGGAGCCGTGAGGCAATTTCGCTAACCTCTCCCTCAGTGAACGGGACCTGAAAATGATTAGTTGAGGACACTAAGAGAAAGTGGCGAAGTTTAAGTAGATTAATTTTCCGAACGTGTGCAATCCTTTTCCTAAAACATATATGCAACTGCTGCAGGCTCCGTGTTTTTGTAGCTTCTGAGCACAGATGTTTCCTTCCCAGTAGCTATCCTTTGTCTTGTTACTGGCTGCATATGTCAATTACATATTGCAAGGATGTCTTCCTCACTTGTCTATCTCTGTTTGGATTTCAGCACTGGCGTTTTACACATCTCCCAGTATGGTCTGCTCTGTCAAGAGGAGCTATCTAGCTTTTGCAGTCATCTTACTCTAATGGAAATTTTCCTAACTCTCTGTGTCCTTCTGGCTGTTAATCCCCATCAGGGCTTTGTCTCTTTTAATGCATTTTGTAGTGACATTGATACAAACCCTATTCACTTCAAGATTTGTGTCTTCAATTCGGTGGCAGAATGTAGGCAAAACTAAAGCAAGAGATTTGAGGAATACTTTGACTGAATACCCTCCCTGATTTTACATGGAGTTGGACTCTCATCATTCTCTGTGACTGTAATTTGTGGAATTGAAAACAAACTATACGACTGATTTGCTTTTGTTATGCTGTAACTCTAATGAATCAATATATTCAGAATCTGGATTCAAGATTAAGAGCAGACTGATTAGTAAACAAGGTGATGGCCAAGTGTTGTAATTAATTCCAGCTTTCCCTGTTCTGAGTGGTCAAGTTTGGAAATGCAGAGTCCAATTTTCTGTGTGCTGTATTCCAGGAAATGTTTAAATGTACAGCAGACACAAAAAGCCGAATGTTTCTAAAATATTTTTTTCTCTCCATGTTTTGGTTTCTGTGTGATTATCCTTTTTAAGGGTTTCACTGACTTCTCCCGATCAGCTCAGCAGAAATTACAACTCAAAGGCTAGACTGAATCTTTACCCTAGTCACGCCTCACCCCATGTCTAACTATGATCCTGATAAAAGAAGGTAACACTTTCCCAAATTTAAGTCAGTGGAGAGTAAAATCGAACAGTGTATGAAGCAGACACTCTGATCTGATCCTGTAGGTTCGCTTCTCAATAGATGAGATTAAAATTACTTCCTCAGTTAAGATGTTTCAGTTGAGGAACTAGGATAAGGGACAGAGTTAATCATGCAAGATGCCATCATGGTTGTAAAGAATGAGAATAAAGACAGGCAAATGCAGAACGATAAAGAAAAAAAAGCTTGCAGTTTATGTTGCAACTCGTCTTTTATGAGATTGTCACAAGGCACTTTACCTTCTATGAATTATTTTGATATGCTGTGACTGTTGTGGAGATAAGTGTTCCTCATTCAGCAGACAGAAAGCTATCACAGACAGTGATATTGGACAAGGAAGGACTGTTAGCTAGGATACTGTATAATTCTATCTTCAAAAATCCTTAACATCTCCTTGAGGCAAATGATTTAATGTCACAATCAAAAGATGGGGCTGGTGCCTCAGACAATATAGCACTCTTTCTATACTGCATGCAGTGACAGCCAGAATGATGCACTCAGGTACTGGAATTGAGCTTGAGCCCAGGGCGCAGTTCTGTCACAGAGACCATCTAACCCCTAATTACATCAATTACAAACTCGATGTTCCTATAACCATTAGGAGGAAGATTGGCAGTTGATCCTTTTTAAGAACATGAGCAAAGCCACTTTTGAAATTTAAATTAAGTTCTCAAAGTGCAGAAATCCAGCAAGGGAATTGATGGAGTCTGTTCATCAACCAATCAAATTATGTGACTTTAATAAAGCACCTATTAATAAAAATGAATTAAATTTGCATTTCTATTTTACTGAAGTAAATTCTGTATTGATGAAAACACACTGTGCCCTATACAGGCATCTAAATGCATTCTATTAAATATGAGGTTTGGATTTCAGCAGAATTATCTCTTTTAGACAGTCTGCATTGGTTAACCCTTTGAATGCCTGAGCAGAATAATTTTATTCCATCATGGCGGTTGATTGCTGTCTTACATTTCTGGTCATTAGTGTTAATTGGTGGTGGGTAATGTTAGGTGTTAATAATTAAAGTGCACGCTACACGCAACAGGGGATGAGTGGTAACTTTGTCTAACAGTTGATAACTTCAGCTCATTCCTCGCCTCGCTGAAATTCTGCTTCACAATGTCATTTTAACTTTTATTATTTTCTTTTACCGTCCCCTTTTAGATCTTCTGGCTGTGGTTAATCTAACAGCTAAGATGCAATAGTTTTGACCTGAAGGCCGATAGAAATAGGTTTCTCGCTTTTGATCACTATCCAATAATTCCACTTACGAAGTGAATGTGTGACACAAGCAGAATCCTGTTTCCACCCAATGTGATACATGCATCCGTTAAAGAGCCCACTGATCTTCCCTATGTAAAGTCTAACCTTCAAATTCTGGCATGAATCTGCAGGGTAGACTTTAAAGAGGTGAAGAAAGATTGGATTAAGATTTATATTATAAAATCTCCAATGACAATTAAAATCTGAAGGAATAAGATTCAAAATTTGTAATTAATATTAATATCATTGGCAGAAAGGGGATTGGCAGAAATTAGTGTCTTTTTTTAAAATGTGCATGGAGAATGGAAATGGACACACTTTAACTTGAGTTAGCTTCATTACCTCTAGTTTATATACATTCTGAAGAGCACCAAGTTCTCTTTATGAAGTAATATGTACAGTTCTGGTCACCCAGTTATAGGAAGGATGTTAGTAAATTGGAGGGGGTGCAGGAAAGATTTATTAGGATGTTACCGAGATTGGAGGGTTTGAGTTATAAGGAAAGCATGTGTGGGAAATCATGTCTCACAAACTTGATTGAGTTTTTTGAAGGAGTAACAAAGAAGATTAATGAGGGCAGACCGGTGGATGTGATCTATATGGACTTCAGTAAGGCGTTCAACAAGGTTCCCCATGACAGACTGGTTAGCAAGGTTAGATCTCATGGAATAAAGGGAGAACTAGCCATTTGGATACAGAACTGGCTCAAAGGTAGAAGACAGAGTGGTGGTAGAGGGTTGTTTTTGAAGCTGGAGGCCTGTGACCAGTGGACTGCCACAAGGATTGGTGCTGGGCCCTCTACTTTTTGTCATTTACATAAATGACTTGGATGCGAGCATAAGAGGTACAGTTAGAAAATTTGCAGATGATACCAAAATTGGAGGTGTAGTGGACAACGAAGAGGGTTACCTCAGATTACAACAGGATCTTGATCAGTTGAGCCAATGGACTGAGAAGTGGCAGATGGAGTTTAACTCAGATAAATGTGAGGTGCTGCATTTTGGGTAAGCAAATCTTAGCAGGACTTATACATTTAATGGTAAGGTCCTAGGGAGTGCTGCTGAACAAAGAGACCTTGGAGTGCAGGTTCACAGCTCCTTGAAAGTGGAGGCACAGGTAGATAGGATAGTGAAGAAGGCGTTTGGTATGCTTTCTTTATTTGGTCAGAGTATGAAGTACAGGAGTTGGGAGGTCATTTTACAGCTGTACAGGACATTGGTTAGGCCACTATTGAAATATTACGTGCAATTCTGGTCTCCTTCCTATCAGAAAGATGTTGTGAAACGCGAAAGGGTTCAGAAAAGACTTACAAGGATGCTGCCAGGGTTGGAGGATTTGAGCTATAGGGAGAGACTGAACAGGCTGGGGCAGTTTCCCTGGAGCATCAGAGGCTGAGGGGTGACCTTACTGAGGTTTACAAGATTGAGGGGCATGGATAGGATAAATAGACAAAGTCTTTTCCCTGAGGTCGGGACAGTCCAGAACTAGAGGGCATAGGTTTAGGGTGAGGGGAACGATATAAAAGACACCCAAGGGGCAGCTTTTTCACACAGAGGGTGGTACGTGTATGGAGTGAGCTGCCAGAAGAAGTGGTGGAGGCTGGTATAATTGCAACATTTAAGAGGCATTTGGATGGGTATATGAATAGGAAGGGTTTGGAGAGATATGGGCCAGGTGCCGGCAGGTAGGACTAGATTGGATTGGGATATCTGGTCGGCATGGATGGGTTGGACCGAAGGGTCTGTTTCCATGCTGTACGTCTCTATGACTCTATGAGAGGCTGGATAGGCTTGGGACATTTTCAGTGGAGCATAGGAGGTTGAGGGGTGATCATTTAGAAATTTATAAAAGTCGTGAGGGGCATAGGTAAGGTGAATAACAAAGATCTTTTCCTCTTGGATGGGGAGTTCAAACTGGAGGGCATAATTTTAAGGTGAGAAGAGAAAGATTTAAAAGGAACCAGAGAGGCAACATTTTCTCGCAGAGGGTGGTTTGTACGTGGAATGAACTGCCAGGGAAAATGGTAGGTTAGATACAGTTACAACATTTAAGAGGCTTTTGGACAGGTACGTAAATAGGAAAAGTTTACAATGATGTGGGCATGCAAGTGGGATTAGTTTAGTTTGGGAAATATGGTTGGCATGGACTAGTTAGGCCGAAGGGTCTTTTTCCATACTGTATGACTCTGAGCCTTGATCTCATTGTACCACATTGGCTTCCAATACCCAAGTGCCTTAAATTTAAAATTCTAATCTTGGGCATCTTTAGATGTAGTATCCTTGGAGGACTATATGCTCCTATTCTGACCAGTTGTGCCCCCTATATCCTACAAGTTGATGACAGCCATTGAGTTCCCGTATTTTAGAATTTTCAAATTATCTCCTGTGCCAAGTTTAAGAATTTCCTTAAAACCAAGCTCTTTATCAAAGCTTTCTTTAGCCCCCATCACAATGTATTACAAAACTGTGTTTCTCAGAGTTTAGCACACACTTCCACTGAATTATGGTCTCTCTTTGAATGTAAGTTGCTGTATTTCAACTGGCTTCAGCTCTGTAGTTCATTGCTGTTTTTCAACAGATCTTGGAATTGTAATTTAATTTGTGTACTTTATCTACCCGTGAACGTGTAGTTTGCTGATAATGATGCTAAGTTTGATCATGGAAGTCGAATGCTGTATTTTGCTGGATTTGAAAGAGGTTTGCGATTGTATTTACATTGGTTAGACCTGAGACGTTGACTTCTCCACCTCCCGATGCTGCCTAACTTGCTGTGTTCTTTCAGCCTCCTGCTTGTCTACCTTGTATTTACAATGCCAGCATTGATGGATTCCAGCCCTCCAGCATTTCCTTCATCCTTTGGCACCATACTTGGTGTCAGGTTAACTTACAATGTGTATTGTATCGAACCCAATGAAGCATTGACTGCCTAAACTTTGTCCTGAATCAAACCTATTTTCAACCCCATTTTAAGTTAGTGTCCAAAGTTGTGAGTAACACTGAGATCATATGATAATAAGGGATGTGAATGCTTTCCCACGTTTCTGGCCAAAAACTGACCATCCATTGCCATTTGAAAATAGATGCGCTTCCTGAAAATCTCAAGGGTAATCTAATGCAGTTGAATGTTTGTGCAATAGGGCTCAACTCAAACTTTACAAGCTGCTGAGAGTTGCCACGGAGGGTGAATTATGTATTTAACAGAAGATAACTGCTTTTGCTAGATTGTAGGGCCCAGTATGTGGGTGTAGCTTCAGGTTGTTCTTAGCCTTTTCTCGTTGCTTTGTAACTTTTTAAATACATAATTCTAAGTGCATTGGGGAAAGGCTAGGTCTGTACACAACATGTGGGAGTGAGTGCATTCAGTTGATTGTTCTGCATCACTGGGTTTACAAGACAACCCACGCGTTAAGAGCAGTCCACATCTTCACGAAGTTCTGCTAGAATAATATTCTTTGTTCTTAGCAATAAACTGACCCCTGAAACACCAATCTGAACTGGCCCAAGCTATCGCTGTTCAGGGAAACAAAACCAAAGCAAAATCTCTGGCTGCAGCAAACAGCAGGAGTGTTTTCTTAACACCCTACCTGCTTATCTTTACAACTTGAGTGTGCCATCAGTCATGAACTCCTGATCCACTTTTACCTGCCAAAACTAGGAAGAAGTTCTACTGGCAGGCATACATGATGACCCTCTGTGAGGAGGAGCAGGGGAGTGTCAAAGGTCATTCCAATGGAGATCCAGCAAGGTCAGGCTTTCCCGGTTTCTGAAGAAATAACGTCAGTTTACAGTGTAGTGGAATGATGTCACCAGTACTAACCATACTGGTGTGGCTCCCGACTTTGTTTTTACCTCCAGGTTTAAAAATAATGACTGCAGATGCTGGAAAGCAAATACTGGATTAGTGGTGCTGGAAGAGCACAGCGGTTCAGGCAGCATCCAACGAGCAGCGAAATCGACGTTTCGAGCAAAAGCCCTTCATCAGGAATAAAGGCAGTGAGCCTGAAGCATGGAGAGATAAGCTAGAGGAGGGTGGGGGTGGGGAGAGAGTAGCATAGAGTACAGTGGGTGAGTGGGGGAGGAGATGAAGGTGATAGGTCAAGGAGGAGAGGGTGGAGTGGATAGGTGGAAAAGGAGATAGGCAGGTTCGACAAGCCCGGACAAGTCAAGGAGACAGTGCTGAGCTGGAAGTTTGAAACTAGGATGAGGTGGGGGAAGGGGAAATGAGGAAGCTGTTGAAGTCCACACTGATGCCCTGGGGTTGAAGTGTTCTGAGGCGGAAGATGAGGCGTTCTTCCTCCAGGCGTCTGGTGGTGAGGGAGCGGCGGTGAAGGAGGCCCAGGACCTCCATGTCCTCAGCAGAGTGGGAGGGGGAGTTGAAATGTTGGGCCACGGGGCGGTTTGGCTGATTGGTGCGGGTGTCTTGGAGATGACCTGTCAATGTGCTTAATACTATACTGCCTCTTTGAGTTTCAACATTTCTTTGCAAAATACAATTATGGCAGTTTAGTTATTGATTGGTTTTGTGAATTAAAGGGTCAGAAGGGAGATCCACCCAAATAAGGCTTTAATGAGGCAATTCCATTGCACATAAATCAATTTTATACCAACTAATTTGAATTGAGGGAACACTTTATTTAGAAGCAAGGAAACAAGGTTTAATCTTATTAGCCCCTGCCTTTTCTTTTAAAGAAAAGTCTCCCCTTTTAGTTCCTTCCTTGTTCAAAGTTGCTTAAACTGTCTGATTCCTTGGTGCCCACAGCTCTCTGCTATCTCAAACAATCCATTCTAAATTGTCACTCATAGCAGGTCAGTAATACTCAGGTCCGAAATGATAGAATCTTATCCTTGCCTCACACAGACATCCTGGATGTGGAAAGAAAATCTGGACGCCTAAAATAAATGTTGGAAAATGTTGGGAAGATTCAGCAGGTCAGGCACAGCTAAAATTAAGCTCTTTGGGTCACTATGTGCAGATTTGAGTTCATGTTTTCACTTATTTTGCCAATGTATAGGGAGCTGCGACATTTGTTTCTGAGTGGATTTGTCAGAAGAGAGGTGAAGTGGGTGTGAGTAAGAAGAATTCTCTTCATTTCCTTATCCAGAGATAACTGAACATACTTAACCTAAACTATCAGATTGCAATCTTGTGCTTCTTTGTCCAGGCTGTGTACTTGCTACTCATTTTGGATGAGTATGTGGACATTAATCTCTGAGACAGTAGCTCAGGCCAGTTTGTCAGCACTGAAAATGTTAGAGAAGTGAAAATCCTGCATTTGACCAGGTCAAATGACAGTGCAATCAGCAATGTTAACTGTTTCCCTGTCCACAGATGCTGCCAGACCAGCTGAGTATTTCCAGTAATCTCTGTTTTTATTCCCAAGCTGTGAATGTGGGTTCTCTGTTGATCAGGAGAAAGCGAGGACTGCAGATGCTGGAGATCAGAGTCAAAAACTCCTACATTCCTGATGAAGGGCTAATACCCGAAACTTTGATTCTCCTGCTCCTTGGATGCTGCTTGACCTGCTGTGCCTTTCCAGCACCGTACATCTCCTCAGATTAAGAGAGGGACTCTGAGTTTTCTCCTTCCTAAACCTGAGATGCTGAGGTCAATCATAACGCTTCAATTGCCATCCCAGGAACTTCTTTGTTTGTATGCATCTGCTTTACAATGACAGTGCACATACAAATGGAATCAACTGAATGTAACGATTTGTCCTTTTATAATTGACAAGGAAACTGCTGTTATCAACTTGATGGATAGTGCTGTGCTGAAGTGGGTTGATAAAGTTGCTTGGAGTTCTAAAATTAAGCTCTTTGGGTCACTGTGTGCAGATTTGAGTTCATGTTTTCACTTATTTTGCCAATGTATAGGGAGCTGCGACATTTGTTTCTGAGTGGATTTGTCAGAAGAGAGAAGAAGTGGGTGTGAGTAAGAAGAATTCTCTTCATTTCCTTATCCAGAGATAACTGAACATACTTAACCTAAACTATCAGATTGCAATCTTGTGCTTCTTTGTCCAGGCTGTGTACTTGCTACTCATTTTGGATGAGTATGTGGACATTAATCTCTGAGACAGTAGCTCAGGCCAGTTTTCAGAGGGAATTTGAAAAGAGGAGTGAGCTATTCAGTCTGTGGCAGTATTCTCTCCATATTGCTTGATGCATTTATCTAACAGAAGTTCACCTGTCTCAATCTTCAGAACTCAATTTTTTTCTGCACCAACAACCTCCTAGACACATATAAACACAGAAAATAGAAGCGGGAGTGGGCCATTCAGCCCATCGAACCTGCTGTGTCATTCAACATGATCACAGCTGATCATTCAAAAGGGAATCAGCATTATGTCTAGTTTGCTTTTCCCAGCTGCACAAGCCTCCAAACTTCATGTTGGGGCAGTGACTTCTGGATCTGAAAGTCAATGGCATGATTGGCAAGCCAACATGAATTGCCATGCATGGAACCTTGAAGGGGCAGCACACATGCGCAACTGCTTAGGGGGAACATTACTCCCTTTAGGGGGAAAAATAATGTTCCTGCTTTCTTCCTATGCCCTTTAATCTCTTTAACCTTCAAGACCGTGCCTCACACTTTCTTGAAAACATTCATCTTTTTTGCCTTCAACAATTTTGTGGAGCAAATAATCCTGTGCTGATAGAGGATTCCAAATTTCATTTATGGAAAGTAATTGAGAAACTTTTATTTGAACCCAAGAATCTGAATGAAACAGGGAAAGACCTTATTGGGTACCCTTTATTTCAATAGTGATCTCATGCAGCAGGCCATTTTCCATTCTGTCTAAGGTGAGTATGTCCAGTTCCATGGAAATCAGGAGGATTCACTTCCATTTTCCATTGCAATTCAGAGATCTCCATTGAAATATAATAGGGAATATCCACGGGCGTTTGGTCGGTTCTTTGTAAGATGTCTGCCTGACTTTATTAACTTTATTAGTCAGTCTCAGAGGCAACGGGTGCTTCCTCTCCAAATTCTTGCTCTATTAAATCGATTTTGGCATTTAAGCAAATATCACTGAAATGTCAGCTGTTTGAGTGGCATTATTCTCTGATGATATCCCCTGTCCAAGTAGATGGAACAATTATCAATATTTGTGGAAGAGATATCTTTGTGGATGAGGCAGGGAATTCATTAAAACAGCAAACGCTGCAGTATAGACATTTAGCTGAAAGGTGAGCCTGACTGAGTTTTGCATGCTGACTGTATCCTGAAGGGGGCACTGAGAGGTTTCTTCAAATAAGAAGCAAACTACAGATAGGAAAAAGACCATTTTCAAACTTCCATCGTTAAGACAACAATCAAAGAGTTTAGGAAGCTCAGAAGTGTGAAGGGGATAATTCCAAAATGTGGACTATTGAAATTTAATCACATTTAAAGTGAAATCTGGTGCTAAAATTAGATATAGACCATACAAATCCATGCCCTTTGTTTTCTCAGATCAACCTTGGCTCTTGTTTAACTTTTTTTGTTGGTCTGTGGTGACATTTACTGTGAGAGGGGGTGGTTAGCAGATGGAAGCCGACTTGTTCCCTTGAGAGATGATGGTGCTGTTCAGTTCGTGTTATGCAGTTGTTTCAACTTTATGTCACTCTGCAATTTGCTGTTGCTCTAGTACTGCCAATTCTGGATATAACAAGGGCTTTGATCACAATGTCTCTCACCTTCAAAACCCTGCTACCACCTTCCCTTGTTAATTGGAAAGCAACCAGACCTATGTTTATTCAATTGGAACATCTTTTTTTATCTGCTCAAACAAACAATTTGGCATTTCTGATAAGCAGCAGATGCTGGATAACTGGTATGTCAGGCAGCCTCAGTGGAGAGAGAAGTGGGCTTTAACATTTTGGGTTGATTACTGTTCACAAGAGCTATTTGACAGTGAAGGACAGTTCCACAACAGAAGCATGGAAATGTAGCAAATCGGTGTAGGAGTAGGCCATTCGGCCCTTTTGAGCCTGCACCACCATTCAATATGAACATGGCTGATCATGTAATCTCAGTACCCCACCCCTGCTTTCTCTCCACACCCCTCGGTCCTTTTAGCTGGAAGGGTCACGTCCAACTCCCTCTTGATTATAACTAAAGGACTGGCCTCAACAGTTTTCTGTGAAAGAACATTCCACAAATTCACAAATCTCTGAATGAAGAAATTCTTCCTCATCTCAGTCCTGAATGGCTTACCCTTTATTCTTATAATTAGCAACATCAACAATTGACTGAAGTCAATGTCAGAGAGTCATACAGCTGTCCAGCATGGAAACAGATCCTTTGGTCCAACTCATCCATGCCAACCAGATATCCTAAATTGATCCCATTTGTCAGCATTTGACTCATGTCCCTCTAAACTCTCTAAACCCTTCCTATTCATGAACCCATCCAAATGCCTTTTAAATATTGTAATTGTACCAGCCTCCACCACTTCCTCTGGCAGCTCATTTCATACACACACCACCTTCTGAAGAAAGAAATTGCCCCCGAGATCGCTTTTAAATGTTTCTCCTGTCACCTTAAACCTATCCCCTCTAGCTTTGGACTCCCCCACCCTGGGAAAAAGACTTCTCTATTTACCCTATCCACACCCTTCATGATTTTAGAGTCATAGAGATGTACAGCATGGAAACAGACCCTTCGGTCCAACCCGTCCACGCCGACCAGACATCCCAACCCAATCTAGTCCCACCTGCCAGCACCCGGCCCATATCCCTCCAAACCCTTCCTAGTCATATAAGCATCCAAATGCCTCTTAAATGTTGCAATTGCAATTTTATAAACTTCTACAAGGTCATGCCTCAGCCTCTGACCATCCAGTGAAATTTTGTTTGGAGATCTTTATTACATGCTAATACCTTTCTCCTGGAATGAACCCAGTGGCCGAAGAAAATGGGGTTAGGATTAAGGCAAATTAACAAGAAACTGCATCCTCAGCCTGCTCAGGTAGTCTGAGAGTTTAAGTGAAATCTTGGCACGGACTACAAGTGGTGACCATTTGCATTACAACTCTAATCCTGCTGGCTCAGCAGGTGTGTGAGAAGCAAGCTTGAGGTGTTTTTTGCTTTTTTGCTCTGGAGGCAAAGATGCTATATCTTTTATCTTCCAGCACTGTCATTGAATTAGGGCATGCAGCGTACAAGGTGAATGCTGCATAATTCAATCTCAGGCCTGTAGTACGAAACATTGACTTCTCCACCTCCTGATGCTGCCAGCCTCCTGTTTGTTTACTGTAGTAGATGGCAGTCTCTGCCAGTGTAGACCAACACTGTCTTAGCCAGAGAAGAAAACATCAATACTTTTTAAAGCCATAGGAAGAGGCAGACATTGTGCCAATCCAAACGGACTGGACCAGGATTCATTCTGATTTTTCTCCACCATCGAGGATCTTCACAATTTTCACTGATTAGCAGCATTCTTCCAGGGTGAATGTAAAGTGGCAGCAAGCCATCAACTCTCCAGATTGTCCTGGAGACACTGCCAGTGAAAAATTAATTGTACTGCTTCAAGCAACCTTTATGAAAAATCAGATAGCATTTTTAAAAAAAACTTGTTAATTCATTACTTATATGGGAAGGTAAGTGGGGTGTGGGAGTTGCTGTTCTATTAACAATTAAACTATCTCAGCGAGCGAAGAGAATCTGATTGGTTCCAGCTGGATTAGGCTGATGGTTTGTACCAAGGTTTAATGCAGCATACAGGAGGATATCCCAAGAAAAGCACCAGCCAGTACTTAAAATTGAGGCATCAACCTGGTGAAGCTATAGCACAGCATTACTGGCCAGCAGAACAAACATGCAAAAGACACACAACCAACACATCAGAACCAAGCTCTGCAATTCGGGTACATGCCATCAGGAATAGGGATGGACAAGGAAACAACTCGCTGCAGGAGGAGGCTTCACTACTAATTCCAATGATGGGGAAGCCCAGCACATTAGCACAAAATACAGGACTAAACATATTTGCAAACCTCTTCAGCAAATTTGATAATTCATTAAATGGATGAAGGCACTGAATACTATCATAATCCAACAAAAGTATCAAAGATGCATTGGCTGTACCCCTAGCCAAGCTGTGATAGTACTGCTATAACACTGATACCTACCCCACAACATGGAAAATTGTCCAACTATGTCCTGTATACAAAAAGCAGGACAAATCCAACAAGCCAATTATCACCCCATTGGTCTACTTTCAATCATCAGTAAATTGATGGACGGTGTCATTAAGTCAGTGCTTTTAAGCTTCACCTACTCAGCAATAAGCTGCTCATTGATGCCGAGTCAGGATTTGGAGATGCTGGTGTTGGGCTGGGGTGTACAAAGTTAAAAATCAGGTTGTTGTCCATAACCACCCAATGAAGGAGTGGTGCTCCAAAAGCTAGTGCTTACAATTAAACCTATTAAACTATAACCTGGTGTCATGTGATTTTTAACAATGATGCCTAGTTTGGATTCTGTCAGAGCCACTAAGTTTCTGAACTCATTACAGTTTTGTTCCAAACATGGACAAGACAGCTGAATTCTAAGAGGTGAGGTGAAAGTCACTGCACTTGACATCAAGTGAATATTTGATAGACTGAGCCATCAAGGATCCTTTAACAAAGCTGAAATTAATGGGAATTAGGAGGAAGGTTAGAGTGGTACAAAGGGGGATGATTGTGGTTGTTGGAGTTAGGCCCAACAATTCTCAGCTGTTTCAGTTATTAACTTCCCTCTATCCTGAGGTCAGAAGTGGGGATGTTCACTGTTAATTGCACAGTCTTCAGCTCAGAAACTGAAGTAATTTCTTGTGGACAACATTTTTGTCTTGGACTGATAAGTAATGTTCATGCTACACAGGTGTTGGGCAGTGCCATCTCCAAGAAGAGAATCTAACCATCTCTCCCTGATATTCAGTAAACTGAAATCCTCCCACTAAGCACTGACCAGAAACTGAACTAACCATATAAATACTGTGGTTATAATAGCAGGCCAGAAGCTGGGAATTCTTTGGCAAGTAACTCGTCTGACTCTCCAAAACCTATCCACCATCTACAAGGCAGTGTCAGGGGTGTGATGGAATATTTTTCCATTTGACTGGATGGATGTAACTCTAACAACACTTAGAAGGTTTAAAACAATCCAAAACTAGAGCTACCTGCTTGATTGTCACACCATCTCACAACTTTACGTTTACTCTTTCCACCACCATTGTACAACAGCAGTGTGTATGATTTGCAAGATGCATTGCAGCCACTCACCAAGGCTCCTTCAACTTTATTCTCTTGTACCACATGTTGGGACATTATGTTGAAGTTGTACAAGATGTTGGTGAGTCCACTTTTGGAGTACTGTGTGCAGTTTTGGTTGCCCTGCTCCAGGAAGGATATTATTAAAATGGAGAGGATTCAGAAAAGATTTGCCAGGATGTTGCCAGCAATGGAGGGTTTGAGTTAAGGAGAGGCTGGAAGGGCTGGGACTTTTTCCCCTGGAACGTAGGAGTTTGAGGGGTGATCTTTTGGGGGTTTATAAAATCATGGGTATAGATAAGATGAACAGAAAAGGTTTTTTTTCTCCAGGGTGGGGAGTTCAAAACTAGAGGACATATTTTTAAGGTGAGAAAAGAAAGATTTAAAAGGAACCCCAGGGGAAGTTTTTTTCACACAGAATGCTTCATGTGTGGAACGATCTGCCAGAGGAAGTGATAGATGTAGGTATAGTTGCGACATTGAAAAGACGTAGGTACATGAACGGGAAAGGTTTAGAGGGATAAGGGCCAAATGCTGGCAAGTGGGACTAGTTTAGTTTGAGAAACTTGGTCAGCATAGACGAGTTGGACCGAAGGGTCTGTTTTCTAGCCAGCAAGGTCCACATTCTGAAAGAACGCATTTTTTTTAAAAGGTCAGGTATGTTGCTTGGTGAATGGCAGAAACTTGAGGGCAGGATGGTTGTGTATCATTTGAGGAGTCTTCCTGGGTTACATCTAACCAGAGTTAGCAATCCTAGGTGCCAGAATGTCTGCAGAGCTTTGACCTTCGTGGCCTGTACCTTTAGAATAGACAGGTGGGCAAAAAAAACTCAATTCTCTCTTTCCTACTAGTATTAAGCCCACAGCCATGGGAAGATTGTCAGGCCATTAATGGTTAATTGGCAAGAAGCCTGACATGTGCAATCCTTTGGAGATTAAATATTATCAAGCTTTTACTGACAAAAGCTATATTTAGAATCAAGCAAAATGCCTCTTCAACAGCATAAGACCATGTTTCGGTCTGAGCTGCTATCATCTTTCATTGGGAAGCAAAACAAATCCCATATCAGTGAGACAAGTGTGAAAGAAATAGCTTCTTTATTTTTGTATCTGTTGTTCAATAACTGGTTCAAAGTCCACGGAGGCATTTTGTAACGTAAGACGTGAACCTTCCGCTGCTGTGAAATTAGCAATTCTGCAAGTTCCACAATCTTGATTGTGGGTCTCCCTCACGGTAATCAGGCTCCTTTTCCTGGAACGATGAAGGAAACCTGGCTGCTAGTGAATGATTTGTCCTTTTGTTCTCCTGAAGCCGCTGGCTCATGCTGGGGTATGAATTCACTGATTTCCACTGTCTGTCAATTCCACATTCAAGGAGGTATTCTTCAAGGGAACACGAGTGTCATTAAGCTGTTCGACTGTATGAAGCTTCGCAACCAAATCTGAGCAGACTCTCTTCATCCACCCTCAACATCCTGTAGTTGCACTTTCCAACAGAAGTCACTTGATAGCAATCAGGAACAGATTTAGGGATAAAAACAATTTGCCTGAGTATTCCCAAACTGGCTATGGATGCTTCTTTTGAAGTACTTATCTGTCTGTCTCTTGGAAGAGTCAGTGACTGGATTAGATGATGTTTGAATGTGTCTTTTGTGGGTTGGTTCTAATTCAGAATTTAGGAGCTGCCTCGGGATGAGGGTGTGTGTTGTTGGCTGCATCAGGAAATATGAGTTTGTACTGGACAGACAGAGTTCTAGATAATGTCTCTCTCACACCAAAATGCTAAAACTAATTTGGAATATTCCCACTGCAGCATTGCTGAAACCAATTAACTGAAAAGCAAATTAGAAAATTTTCTGATTTGTGGGATGGAAAAAGCAAATAAATTTGAGATGAAAACGTCTGAGATTCAAGCTGTGATTTCATGGCCAGGAATTCAATGCACTGGCAGAGTGCTCCTATAACTAAGTGGTATATCTGCAGCTAAATACTTGCTTAGACCATCTGCTCTGACTAGGACCGGTTTCTGTTCAATCTTCAATCAATGTACAACAACAACTCTCAGAACACTCATCAATGTAATAAAATTCCGCAGAATGTTTCCCAAGAGCAAGCTAAAACAAAATATGACACTGAACCACACAAAGGGGCATTAAAGCCTGGTCAAAGAGGAGGTTTTCAAGAAGTGACTAAGAAGACAGAAAGCGAAGCGATGATCTGTCGGAATGGAATTCCAGAGCTTGGGGCCTAGGCTATCAATGGTGAAGCAAGTTTTAAAAATTCTTTCACTGAATGAGGAAAGTGCTGGCTAAGCCAGAATTTATTGCCCGTCCTTGAGAAGGTAGTCACCTTCTGGAACATCTGCAGTCCGTGTGACGTAATACTACTGTTCAGGAAAAGATTTCAGGATTCTGATCTAGTGACAATGAAGGACCAGAGATGTAGTTCCAATTCAGGATAGCTTGTGACTTGGAGGGAACTTGCAGATATTAATGTTTTCATATGTCTGCTGTCTCTATCCTTTTTTTAATAGTAAAAGATTGCTCGAGAGCATAATTAGAAGGTATTTTAATGGATTGTGGGTTTTAGAAGGTTGGAGAGGGAGGAGGTCATGGAAGGATTTAGAAACAAAGGTGGAAATTTTAGAATCAAAATGTTGTCTGCCTGGGATACAATGTAGGTCATTATTGTGGTATCCTTCCTTCTCTCCATAAGCTCGACAAATGTGTTATGTAACTGGAGGCTTTTCTGGGAACAATATATATAAATCTTGCTTAAGGAATGTCTTGAAGCTTCAGACCAATCAGTTGACTCTCGAAGAACGATGGCTATCGATTATATGGAAAAATATCATAAGCAATTGCCAACAACTTTGTGAAAAGAATTCCCAAATACTCAGAGTTGGAGGATCAAGTATCATGAAATTTAACGAAATATATAAAAAAGATTCAGGTTGGTAACTGCAGGTGATTTTGACTAACCCAAATATTTATTTGGACAGTGTTTTCTGTGCAAAATAGGAAAAGATAAATGTTCTTCAATATTATCCAAGAGAAGTTTACTGCCAGTATGTAGACAGGCCAACAAGTGAGGTTCTGGCTCTAATATTTAGAAATTAACCTGGGCAAGTGGAAAGTGTATAAGGAGCAGAGTGTTTTGGTGATAGTGATCATAACTGGGCGGTGGCTCACTGGTTAGCACTGCTGCCTCACAGTGCCAGAGACCCGGATTCAATTCCTGCCTCTGGCAACTGTCTGTGTGGAGTTTGCACATTCTCCCTGTGTCTGCTTGGGTTTCCTCCAGGTGCTCTGGTTTCCTCCCACAGTCCAAAGATGTGCAGGTTAGGTGAGTTGGCCATGCCAAATTGCCTCTAGTGTTAGGTGCATTAGTCAGGGGTAAATGTAGTGGAATAGGTCTGGGTGGGTTGCTCTTCGGACAGTCGGTGTGGACTTGATGGTTCCACACTCTAGGGAATCTAATCATAACTCAGTTAGATTTAGGTTAGCTATGGAAAAGTTTAAAGGTGGACCTGGAATAAAGGTTCTGACCTGAGGAAAGGCAAATTTTACCACAATAAGGTACAATTTGACCTATGGGGACTGGAAGAAGCTACTTTCAGATGAGACTGTCAGAGCGATGTGAGGTAGTCAAAGAGCAAGTAATGGGTGTACAAGGCAAACACATTCCCATAAAGACAGAGTGGAACCAAAACTGGAGAATCCTGCATGCCAAGGGACATAAAACTTAGGATTGAGGAAAGAAAGAGAAGCTTATGACAGATACTAAGGGCTCCGTGTAGAGAGT
This sequence comes from Chiloscyllium punctatum, assembly GCF_047496795.1. Lineage (NCBI taxonomy): Eukaryota > Metazoa > Chordata > Chondrichthyes > Orectolobiformes > Hemiscylliidae > Chiloscyllium > Chiloscyllium punctatum. The sequence goes on along the minus strand of NC_092762.1, from coordinate 55,406,303 downwards.
TCAGTGAAGTATATAAAAACATAGGGAGGAACTTGAAAATAAAGTTGGGAAAGTTGACAGAGTGCATAAGAAAGCACTGGTGGGTCCAACAAAGGAAATCTTAAAATGGACTTTTAAATATATAAGGAGCAAGAGAATAATTAGGGGAAGGATAGGGCCCATAAGGGACCACAGAAATATTATGGGTATACATCTGGAAAATATGCACACAATCCTCAATGGCTTCTTCACTATGGAAAAGAACCATGCAGGAATAGACATAATGGTGGGACTCTGTGTAATATAAGAAGAAATTAACGTGAAGAGGAGGGACAATTAGGTTTTGCAGCCATGAAAGCCACAGACCCAAACAATACATATCCTAAGTTGTTGAGGGAGGCAAAGGAAGAGATATCAGGAGTCCGAGTAGTACTTTAATCCTCTCTGGCCTCGTGCAATGCCAGGGGATGGCTAACATCTTCCCGTTTATTTAAAGGAAAGGGGGCAAGGGATAGATCATAAAACTACAGGCATCTCAGTTGAAACTTGATGGTCGAGATGTTTTCAGAAATCATTTTGAGGGGCAGAATCTTTATGCACTTGTCTAGACATGGATTAATCAGGGATAGTCGGAATGAATTTGCTAGGGGAGGTCATGCTTGACAATTTGATCCAATTTCTTTGAGGAGAGAGCCAGGAGGGTCACGAAGGATAATGAAGTTCCTTATGGTAGAGTGGTCACATAAGTATGGGGTCCAAGACAAAATGAAACAGTGGATTCAAAATTGGCTGGCAGGCTGGAAACTGGGGCTGATAAGTGATTGGAGACTGCTTCCAGTGAGGTTCTGCAGAGCTTGGTGCTGGGACCCTTGCTGTTTATGAAGCACATGAATGATTTAGACTTAAATGTGGGGGGCGGATCTGGTGAAGAGGTTGTGGTTGGCACTACAATTGGTTGAATGGTAATTAAGGAGGAGAATAGCTATTAACCTACAAGACTATATCAATGGACTGGTCAGGTGGGCAGAGCAGTGACAAATTAAATTCAATCTGGAAAAATGGACTTGTGAAGAGCTAGCAAGGCAAGGATTATATTGAGAATCGTCAGACCCTGTAAAATACTGAACATCAGAGGGATCCTTGAAAGTATCAGGGCTGGTAGATAATGTGATTAAGGAGACAGTCATACAGCACAGAAACAGACCTTTTTGGTCCAACCAGTCCATGATGAATTTAATCCCAAACTAAACTGGTCTCACTTGCCTGCTACTGGCCCATATCCCTCCAAACCTTTCCTATTCATGTCTCCATCTAATTTTTAAATTTTAAATTGTGTAATTCTATCCGCATCCACCACTTCCTCAGGAAGTTCATTCCATGCCCGAACCACACTCTTTAAAAAAAAATTATCCCTCATGCCTTTTTTAAATCTCTCTCTTTTCACCTTAAAATGTGCCCCCTAGTCTTGAAAATCCCCACCTCGGGGAAAAGACAACTCCCATCAACTCTATCTGTACCCCTCATTATTTTATAAACTTCTATCAGGTCACCTCTCAATCTCCTACACTCCAGTGAAAGAAGTCCCAGCCTATACAGCCTTTCTTTATAACTCAAACCTTCCATACCCAGCAACATCCTGGTAAGTCTCTTCTGAACCCTCTCCAGTTGGATAGTATCCTTTCTATAACTGGGCAACCAGAACTGGACAGAGTATTCCAGTTCAATGTTCTGCACAACTTCAACATAATGTCCTAACTCCAATACTCAAATGAAGGCAAGTGTGCCAAATACCTTTTTTAACCAACTGTCCATATGTGGTGCAAACTTCAAAGAATTGTGTACCTTTAGATACCTCTGTACTACGACACTGCCCAGGCCCTAACACTAATTGTGTATGTCGTACCGTTGTATGTTGTACCAAAATGCAATACCTTACATTTATCCAGATAGATTATCAGGGGCATGGGGTGGATGAAAAGGCACTTTATCCATGAGGAGAGGGGTCAATAACCAGGGGGACATAGATGGAAAGTCAGTGGTAGAAGACGTAAAAGGAAGGTTTTGAAGAAACATCTCTCAACTATAAAGCAATGGGGGTGTCTAGAACCCATTGCTCTGAAAGAGCAATTAAGTCAGAAACTAATGTAGCATTTAAGCAGCTACTCATTGCATTGCCTTAGCATCCAGGGCTATGGGCCAAGAACTGGAAAATAGGAATAGTTTTGTCAGAAACAGAGACAGAAAATGCTAAAGAAACTCAACAAATCAGGCATCATCTGTGGAGAGAGGAACAAAGTTAACTTTTTGAATCTGGTATGATGATTCTTCAGTTCTGAAGAAGCATTGTATAGGTCTCAAAGTTAATTCAGTTTCTCTGTCCACAACACTGTTTAGTTTCTTCTGCTACTGTGTTTCAGATTTCTAGCATCCCCGGTATATCGCCTTCATTTTAAGTTAGTCTGGTCTTTAACTGGCCTGGGCACCATGGGCTGAGTACTGTGAATATCCATTGGATGAATAACCAGTTAATCTGTTTTTGCGAGTGTCAGTTGAGGGCATGTTAGGGAATTTGGGAGAATTTTTTGTGATTTTTTTTTCAGTTTTATCATCATTAATGTTCATCTGGAACATTGGAAGATGGACTGGGTAGCGAATTGTGAAGATTGCTTGAGATCCAGGCCATATATAAACCATATTACCACTGGGACTGCTATTTCATTTATCAGCTATGTTAGTTTCAGCAGTAAACATTAACATCCATCCAACTTACCATCAAACTTACTTTGTCCATTCTCCCTTCTAGAATTTGTCTCCTTGTAAAAGACTGACTACTCAAATGAAGCTATTGGTAAATGGATTATTATAAGTGGCTTCTGTTTGATTTAAATCCATAAAGTCTTTGAGGAGGTCATACACCCCATTGAATCCATACTTGCCCTCTGTAGAGTAATAGTTTTTTTTTCCCCCACAATACCCCTGTGGCACAGCAAATGTATTTCATTCAAATACCTCCCTCAATTTGAAAAACATTTACACCACAGAAACTTGAAAGAAGTTTCTTCAAAGTAATTTTAGATGTTGCAAAATAAATTCATACCAGGTTTTCCTTTCTAATCTGTCGCAATGATTCCATAATTCAGAACAGGCAGTAATGTAAGAAATGTTTTGAAGATGATCAGTGGAACCGATTCACAATCCATGCGTCAAATAGTTCTTTAACTTTCTCTCTGTCACAAACTTTCCTGACTTATTTTTCTACTGAAAAATCTGATTCTTGGCAACCTCTCATTCTTCCAGATATAGTCCTCCCCTTCTCTGCATCCATATTTTGTTTCAAATATGTCAGCGTATCAAATGCACTATCGATAGCCACACGTGAGCTACCAGAAGCCTGGAGGTTGGCTAACGTGGTTCCACTATTTAAGAAAGGTGGTAAGGAAAAGCCAGGGAAATATAGATTGGTGACCCTGACATCAGTGGTGGTTAAGTAGTTGGACAGGTTTAAATGCATTTGAAAAGGCAAGGATTGATTGAGATAAACATGGTGTTGTGAGTGGAAAATCGTGTCTCACTAACTTGATTGAGTCTTTGGAAAAAGTAACAAACAGGATTGATGAGGGCAGAGTGGTGGATGTGATCTATATGGACTTCAGTAAGGCATTCGACAAGGTTTCTCATGGAAGATTGGTTAGCAAGGTTAGATCACGGAATTCAGGGAGAACTAGCTATTTGGATAAACAACTGGCTCGAAGGTAAAAGACAGGATGGTGTTGGAGGCTTGTTTTTCAGACTGGAAGCTTATGACTAGTGGTGTGCTACAAGGATCAATGGTGAGTTCATTATTTTTTGTCATTTATGTAAATGATTTGGGTGAGAATGTATGAGGTACAATCAGTACATTTGCAGATGATACCAAAATTGAAGGTGTAGTGGACAGCGAAGAAGGTTACCTCAGTACAATGGGATCTTGATCAAGTTGGCCGATGGAGTTTAATTTAGATAAATGTGAGGTACTGCATTTTGGAAAGGCAAATGAGGGCAGGGCTTATACACTCATGGTAAGGTTCTAGGGAGTGTAGCTCAACAAAGAGACCTTGGAGTGCAGGTTCATAGTTACTTGAAAGTGGAGTTGCAGGTTGATAGGATAGTGAAGAAGGCATTTCGTATGTTTGCCTTTATTGGTCAGTGCATTGAGTATAGAGTTGGGAGGTCATGTTGTGGCTGTACAAGACATTGGTCAGGCCACTGTTGGAATAATGTGTGCAATTGTGGTCTCCCTGCTATTGGAAGGATGTTGTGAAGCCGAAAAGGATTGAGAAAAGATTTACATGGACACTGCCAGAGTTGGAGAGACTTTCCCTGGGGTAGGGGAGTCTGAAACTAGAGGGCATAAATTGAAAGTGAGAGAGGAAAGATTTGAAAGTTGTCCCTTCGGTCCCTTTTTTCTTGCAGAGGCAGCTATGGAATGAACAGCCAGAGGCGGCGGTGGAGGCTGGTACAATTGCAGCAGTTAAAAGGCATCTGGATGGGTAAATGAATGTGTGAGTGGGATTTAGAGGGAAATGGGCCAAGTGCTGGAAAATGGGATGAGATTAATTTAGGATACCCGGTTGGCATGGACAAGTTGGACTGAATGATCTGCATCTGTGCTGTACGTCTCAATGACGATGACTTATAAATGGTCTTCTAATTTATTCTACCTCAAGGATGCCAAAAGTGTTGAACTCCTATGCTCATGGAGACTTTTCTTCCCCATAACATCTTGGATGCTTTCAAAATAAAAATTTGCCATTATCACCTCAAGACTTGATTTACTTTGTCTTTTTTTTAAAACAGTGTTGGTGAGGCTTTGCATATTTGGGACTCTCTCCAATGATTGAAAATAAAACTATGTCTAAATTCTATTTATTTGAGCTTGAATAAAGGGTCTATTAATCTTTCCAACTGAGGCTCACTATTTCCTTGTGGAATAATACCAAAAAGAGACAAAGTCAGACCTGAGGTTTTTGACTTTCTGCTGGTTAACAGCTTTCAGTGGCAGTTTAGCCATGTTTGCCAGGTTGCGTGTGCAATACAGACAAAAAAAAGCCTGTTCACTGAAAGTGCTGCCAAGATGTGAGCAATAGAAGGTTGAACTTTGGCCTAAATAATAATTTATCACTCTTCACCTTCTCTTGAGCTCCTAATTTTTTTTTGTCAAAGTTGCTCTCCCCCCTCAACAACAGAAGCAGGGAGGAAAAACAAGGTTAATGAAAGCAATTCAATCACTAGACGAAAAGCAGGTAAGGTATTTAAATTGTTATCTGCTTAAAATGGCGTTACTGATCTTCATTATGCTGGTCTGGTTGCTTCTGTCATAACAAATGCATTCCTGATCTGTGACTAAGGATTATTTCTGCATCATTGGTGTTTGTTTCAACGTAACAGTGCAGAAGCTAACAGCAAACAAAACAGATTGAAAGTTGGAGATGAAGGCTTCTCTGGACGTACTGGTAGTCTAAAGGATGGTTGCTTGCCTAAACTGAGGTATAAATACTCTGAGAAACTGCCACTTTTAACCTCAAATAAATAAATGGAATCAAAAAACTTGGGATTTGCTTCTGGAGAATTTAAGGAGTACAGTGAGGTAGCAGATGAGTATGGTTGACACCTATCCATTTGGGGCCAAGGTTAGAGTGGTGCTGGAAAAGCACAGTATGCCAGGCAGCATCCGAGGAGCAGGAAAATCGACGCTTCGGTCAAAAGCCCTTCATCAGAAAGTGAAGGGCTTTTGCCCGAAACATTGATTTTCCTGCTCCTTGGATGCTGCCAGACCTGCAGTGCTTTTCCACTCTAATCTTGACTGTAATCTCCAGCATCTGCAGTACCCACTTCCACCTATCCATTTGGGCCAAATGTTGCAAAAGATGCCCTTAGTTGAAATTGAGTGGAGAGTTCAACATTTTTATGACCAGCCTTTCTCCCTCTACATAGTCACCAAAAACAAGTAATTTTGTCACTCACTCACGCTGCTGTATATGGGATTGTGCTATGCACAAATTGTTTCTTGTGCAATTATAGTGACTACACTGATAAATGCTAATGCATTCTCGCCTTCCGGGTAAGTGCTATTAAACCTGTTAGATTACATCCCATGTTATTATTTGTTCAGAACAAATTCAGGTTGTGTTGCAGAACATCTAGGAGAAGACAGTTTTAGCGTACTTTAGCTGTGGTTGACTGAAGCTCTTTATCTTAACAAGAAGAGAGATGGAAGACTATTTTCCACATGAAAGGAATTAAAAAGTTCAATCACTACAGCTTAAAAACTGGCAATATAGAGAAACACTTCGACATTATCATGTTTGAACAGACTGTGAAATTCCAAAGCCACTAAACTAAATGGGTTTTGTAAAATTTGCTCCCTCATGTTTTATTTAGGTTTATGCACACAAGAAAGACTTCCTTTTGAAGTGATTTTCATTTAAATGATGAGATGTTTTATTTCCCAGTATCATCTCGTAGGGTTGCCGTATATTTTGACCAGATACATTTAGTCCTTCCACGGGATAGGGAAGCTGCTGACAAGGCCAGTATTTATTGGTCATCCTTTAATGCCCTTAAACTGAATGGCTTGCTAATCTTTTTCAGAGGACAGTTGAGAACTAATCCTATCGCTCTGGGTCTGGAGTTATATATAGGCCAGTGCAGGTATGAATGGCAGATTTTCTTGCTAACAGGACATTGTTTTAATTCTGGTTCACTAATGACCACCGGACGCTGGAAATCTGAAACTAAACCAGAAATTAGTTGTGAAAACAGTTCACCACATCCAAAACATAATCTCTGCCGTTTCTCCACAGATGCCACCAAACCTGCTGAGTTTCTCCAGCAGTTTCTGTTAGTGTTGGTAAACCAGATGTATTTTTACAGGAATAGATGATGATGTCGTGGTTTTCAGTACTGAGGCTCGCTTAATACTCAAGATTTATTAATTGCATTTAAATCCCACCAGCTCAGATACTACAGGTTGCTCAGAGTTTTTCTACAAAACTGGAGCCAAGATACTGCTACATATATTAATCTCTACATTTACCCAGATGCTTCAGCTTTTTGAAACATTTTCACGAGACAGCTTTTTTATTTTACATGAGTGGAACTTCACATCTTGAGCTTTGGAAGAACAAAATGGACAAGCCATGTTTGGTTGACTGGTTGGCGACACATATTGATGCTGACATTAGAGCCACAGAAATGGATCATCTTCCAGTAGCATGTCCCAAGAACTCAATTACATGGATAGGTCAGAAGAGCGAGCAGCTATTTTGCCATGAAAACCATCAGTTATTGCTGATCCAGATAAAGTAAGCAGGTTGTACTCAAGAATGGATAGTCTGGTTGCTTTAGTATTTTCCCTCCTAACCTAGGAATGCTAGAGCCAGTAATGTTATCTACTTTGTTATATCAGTTGTGTTGGAACTCCTATCAAATCTCTCTCCCTTAGGCAGCTTCTTGAGGTCAAGGGTGGTCACATATAAGAGAAACCTGCTCGTTACACACTTAGCTTTCATTTATAGAGATACATTTTGCATATCAAGCACTTCAAACTGACAATATGAGCATAATTGCAAGTCTCCAATTAATACCCAGCATCAAAATACAATTAACAGCTGCTCTGACCATCTGAGTGTTTGCTAGGACTTAGACTTGGAACACCGGCTTAGTCTGCACTATTAAACTGATTGCTACCCAGCTTCATTGCTGTTGAGCTAATCTTACCCATGTTCAGCTGTGAGGGAATAGATGGAGCCCAGTGGAGACCAGCTGTTACTTTACAGGACCTTAGGGAAGGAATCTAGGAACATGCATCATTTCATTTTTGCACATGAACTGGTATAAAACAGACAACAAGACAAAACCTGAGAAACAGGGTAAGTAGGCAATGGAGAATACAATGGGAGCAGGTATTATGGAGTTACATCAGTTGCTATATGAACAAAGAATGTTCTTGGATTGAACTCCTGTGGTGCTTATTTAAATTCCAAATTGCACATGCCAAAATTAGCTAGGTTTAGTAAGATGTAATAAATTTAGTCTAATCTTTTTCAGAGGACAGTTGAGAGCTAATATTATTGAGTCATAGAGTCAAAGAGATGTACAGCATGGAAACAGACCCTTCGGTCCAGTCCAACCCATCTATGCCAACCAGATATCCCAACCCAATCTAGTCCCACCTGCCAGCACCCGGCCCATATCCCTCCAAACCCTTCCTATTTATATACCCATCCAAATGCCTCTTAAATGTTGCAATTATACCAGCCTTCACCACATCCTCTGGCAGCTCATTCCTTACACGTACCACCCTCTGTGTGAAAAAGCTGTCCCTTGGGTCTCTTTTATATCTTTCCCCTCTCACCTGAAACCAAGATCTTTCCCCAAGATCTAGTTCTAGACTCTCTGACCCCAGGGAAAAGACTTTGTCTATTTACCCTATCCATACCCCTCATAATTTGTAAACCTCTATAAGGTCACCCCTCAGCCTCTGACGCTCCATGGAAAACAGCTCCAGCCTGTTCAGCCTCTCCCGATAGCTCAGATCCTCCAACCCTGGCAACATCCTTGTAAATCTTTTCTGAACCCTTTCAAGTTTCACAACATCTTTCCGATAGAAAGGAGACCAGGATTGCACGCAGTATTCCAATAGTGGCCTAACCACTGAACAGCTGCAAATGACATCCCACCTCCTGTAATCAATACTCTGATTAATAAAAGTAAGCATATCAAATGCTGCCTTCACTATCCTATCTACCTGCGACTCCACTATCAAGGAGCTATGAACCTATATTCCAAGGTCTCTTTGTTCAGCAACATTCCCTAGGACCTTACCATTAAGTGTATATGCCCTGCTAAGATTTGCTTTCCCAAAATGCAGCATCTCGCATTTATCTGAATTAAACTCCATCTGCCACTTCTCAGTCCATTGGCCCATCTGGTCAAGATCCTATTGTAATCTGAGGTAACCCTCTTTGCTGTCCACTACACCTCCAATTTTGGTATCATCTGCAAACTTACTTTACCTCTTATGCTCACGTCCAAATCATTTATGTAAATGATAAAAAATAGAGGACCCATCACCGATCCTTGTAGCACTCCACTGGTCACAGGTCTCCACTATGTAAAACAGCCCTCTACCACCACCCTCTGTCTTCTACCTTTGAGCCAGTTCTGTATCCAAATGGCTAGTTCTCCCTCTATTCCATGAGATCTAACCTTGCTAACCAGTCTCCCATGTGGAACCTTGTCGAACGCCTTATTGAAGTTCAGGACATCCCAAAGTACATCAGTCAAATAAGTGCTTTGGAAGCAAATTGTCAAATTACACGAGGCTTAGTCCAACAGACAAATGTGATTATGCCCAGGCAGTGAAAAATATTAAGCAGGACTCCATGGAGAACTCCTCGGCTCGTCTTTGAAATAGTCCTCTCTGAGTTTGCAATATAGGTCCAGAGTGGAATCTACAGTTGAGTCTTTGGAATGAGACTTGAACCCACCAAGTGGAAAGCAATAATGCTCCAACTGAACTACTGCTGCTATTGTACATATATTGTAGACAGTCAAGTGATTGCAAGGTAATAAACACTCCTTAAAATCCACCTATTTTGCCATGTGTAGCAAGAAAGGAAATGATAAAAAGTGTTTTATTAAGCACAAAAAAGCATTGATTTTTATGTCTTTAATCTTAACTTTTGCTAGAACATCATTTCTTTATTGTCACTGACAATAAGCAGTACAAGCATGCGATACAGTTGCAACACCCTTTCCTTTTCCTGAATGTGATGTGCCACCATATCTAGAAGAGAACATATACTTATCTGTATTCCTCAATCTGATACAGGTAACATCATACCAACACAATACATGAGTATAAGATTTAGATTATCAAGATATATCTTAGTTTAGTATTCAATAGTCCTACCATTTCTTCTGCGTTCAGCAGGAGAGTCACAAACGCGATTATGATCTTTCGCCTCCTGCTTTATTATCTGATGCATGTAAACACAATGCTGATAAATTCCAGCATCAACAACCCACAGGAATCCTGCTGCTAAACTTTGATTGCCACTTTAAGACATTCTGGATCTTTTGTAGTACTGTGACTGTGGTGTCTGTTTAAGCTGTGGCTGAAAATCAAAATCTAATGTTTTGACCAGTGTTGACAAATCTGATTTATCCTTAAGCCTGTGGCAACACCTACTGAAAAACACTCCTCTTGTATTCATGTTTGAATTGCTTCCTCATTTTCAAATTGTATAAAGTCCATGATGGTAAATGCAGACTCCTTTCCTCACCAATCTTTCTCTCCAACATTCATTCAGGGAAGGTATCAATTCCGTACTAACTCCAAGACATTCTCAGTACACCAGGATTACTCATGTAACTTTGCTAGTTCTTCTTCTGAAGAGTTTCATTCCACATTTCTCCTTTGTTTCTAGCCATGAAAAAAATTTACTTTTCAAGTACACATCCAAGTCTCTTGTGAAGGTTATTCATGAGTCTTGTCGCAAACTAACTGTTTTAAAAATATAATAAACATTCCAACAAAGATAGCTGCCATAATCATGTGATTGAACTTAATTGTGACCTTCCAGAAGCTTCTCTGAGGTCAAGTTCAGCCAGACAAACCACCTCCTCTTGTATAAAACAAAGAACTGTGTGGATGCTGAAGATCTGAAACAAAACACAGAAGTTACTGAAGAAACTCAGCAAGTCTGGCAGCATCTGTGGAGAAGAGTAGTGTTAATGCTTAGAGTTTAATGACCCTTCTTAAACATTTGGTATTCTGTATCCCTTGGATGTTTTATGTATTTTCAATCAATCTGCCCAAATACATTACAACACATCTAGAGGAAAGGGGATCTTCCAGTTGTAGGGATACTATCATTGAGTCACAAGACTCCTCCCTTGATTGCTTTATAATTCATTATGTTGCCAATTCAATAGGTTCTATCCTTTCCAGTTTGATCTCTTCTTGTAGGTTTGTAAACAAGCCTGTGTTGCAAAGTATCACACGTCTCCCCCCAAACCCCCACCCCTACTCTGTCTGAGTGTGTGAACAAAGTTAAAAATCACACAACACCAGTTTATAGTCCAACAGGTTTAATTGGAAGCACACTAGCTTTCGGAGCGACGCTTCTTCATCAGGTGACTGTGGAGGGCTGATGAAGGAGCGGTACTCCGAAAGCTAGTGTGCTTCCAATTAAACCTGTTGGACTATAACCTGGTGTTATGTGATTTTTAACTTTGTACACCCCAGTCCAACACCGGCACTTCCAAATCATGAGTGTGTGAAATAAGCCTTACTTATGGTTTAACTCTACGGCAGTGCTGCGATCTGTTCAAACCTGGAGTCCACAAACAGGGAGTGGCGAAATACACCACCACTGTTTTAGAAAGGGGAAATATTCATTCTCAATCTGTTTATGGACCAGTGATGACAACAGGGATCTCACAATGTGTCTCTAACAGTCTGCTACCACTACATTCTCAGGCAGTACATTCCTGATTGTAATGACTTGTTGCTTTTAACAAAAACATGTATTCCATCCCCACCCCCTACTCAAGTCTTTTGTCTATTATTTTCAAGTTGCATCCTCTGGTTACTGGACTGCCTGCAACTTGGATAAGAGTTTGGAAAGAGTTTTGCACCTCTGCTGTTTTGACCATGTCCTTATGCATGTGTGACCTTAGGCAGGGGATACCATTACAGCATGTGATTACTGACCAGGCGTTAATTCTTCAAGCAAATATCATTACAAGGAGCTAAAATCCTGGCTCTTGTTCTTCTCACCAGCCTTCCAAACTGTTTCCCTAGTAACACATTTAATGGAAGTCATGATTTGGAGGTGCTGGTGTTGGACAGGGGTGTACAAAGTTAAAAATCTTGCAACACCAGGTTATAGTCCAACAGTGACAACCACCTGGTGAAGGAGCAACGCTGCGAAAGCTAGTGCTTCCAAATAAGCCTGTTGGACTATAACCTAGTGCTGGGTGATTTTTAACCTTTTTAATGGAGTAAAACATCCTCAGGTACTTCTCAGCAGTATTATAAAGCAAGATATGGCACTGGACACATATGGCGGTGTTAGATCAGGTGACAAAAAGTTGGTCAAATTTGGATGACACAATGGCTCAGTGGTTAGCACTGCTGCCTCACAGCACGAGGGGTCCAGGTTCAATTCCATGCTTGGCCAACTGTGTGGAGTTTCTACATTCTCCCTGCATCTCCGTGGGTTTCCTCTGGGTGCTCCAGTTTCCTCCTACCATCCAGAAGATGTGCAGGTTGACTAGATTGGCCATGCTAAATTCCTATAGTGCCCAGGGATGTGTAGGTTATGTGGATTAGCCATAGGATGTGCAGGGAAGGTGTGGATCTGGGTGGATACTCTTACACAGATTGGTGTGCACTAGATGGGCTGAATGGCCTGCTTCCACACTGTAGGGATTCTATGATTCTAAGATGTCCGCTGACAGAGTGCCTTGAAGGAAAGCAAGATAGATTGCTTTCGGAAGCTAGGTTTGGGAATTCCAGAGATTTGTTACTTGTTATCAAGGGTGGAGTAAGTAAAATTGGGGAATAGGTCAATATAGGTTATTGAGCACATAACAGGGGTAAAAGATAACTGACTCAGTAATTAGTGTGAGTTAAGGCATAGGCAGCAGAGGTTTGGATGACTTCAGGTTTACAGAGGGTACGATGTGGGATAGAAGTTGGGAGTGCATCAGAACAGTGAGGTGCAGAGGAAGTAAAGGCATGAATGTGGGTTTCAGCAGCAGATGAGATGACACATTAGTTTACATCAATTAATTCAATGCAGACAAACATGTAGCTCAACTGAAGTCAGTATAGAGAAAGTAACCCTTTCAGTCAAACTGCTGATCCTAATCCCTCAAAATGACATGTCCGTGACCAGTTACTTTGTCACCAATATACCTGAGTAGCTTGTAAGCTTGAAGCAGGCAGCTCTTAAGTACAAGAGAGCTAGAGTAGAATTTGCAGAAGTCCAAATATATTTTGTGCACATATAACACTAACCAAGGTGAGAGCTGGAGAGGGATCAGCAAGTCAATGACATGTCGTAAATAAAGTCAGATAGTTTCAAATAAGATTTTACAAACTTGGAGGATGTAAAACTGAAGAGTTTTCACAAGGTTTGGATGGCACACTGAGTGGATAACTGGAGTTAAGACAGTTACAGTGGATATTGATCTCAAGCATAGAATATAATGTTCAGGGGTGGGTTAGCTTAGTTAACTTGATGGTCGGTTTGTGATGCAGAGTGATACCAACAGCATAAATTCAGTTCTGACACTGACTGGGTTATTATGAAGTTCCTGCTCTGTCAAGCCTAAAGGATAGGGGTCATCAGATTAAACTCACCACCAGTCATCTCTCTCCAATGAGAAAGCAACACTATGGTCTGGTAGGACTATGGTGACTTTACCTTACTAATCAGTATACTTTCCACTGGTTTAATGTTTATTTCAGCGTCTTAATAACTTGGTGGGTTAAACATGCCAAATGGTTTAATGTTAAAATCCAGGATCATTTTGGATCCACTATTTGGGCGATGCAGCATCCCTGACATTGATGACATTGAGGTTAGGATTTGTTTATTGGCTTGTTGACCCATCATCCTGAGTGGTGCACGGAAGTGATGACTTTTCTTTATTTACTTACAGGGTGTGGGCATCTCTGGCCCATTCCTAATTGCCCAGAGGGCAGTTAAAAGTTAACCACATTGCTGTGGGTCTGGAGTAACATGTAGGCCAGACTAGGTAAAGACGGCAGATTTCCTTCCCTTATGAGCATTAGTGAATCAAATGAATTTTTCCAACAATCAACAATGGTTTCATGGTCATCATCAGTCTCTTAATTCCAGATTCAAATTCTACCATCTGCCCGTGGTGGGATTTGAACCCATACTCCCAGAACATGAGCTGAGGTTTTGGATTAATAGACCATTAATAGATTAATGGCCATCACCTCCACATTCTTGAGTGAAATGTTACATTGGTTTTCAGTGCCTATGGAACTGAACCCCAGAATGTAACAACAGCTTTTAGGTGAAAGCAGCAAAAGAATTGAAAATTATTTCAGTCAATGCTTCCTTTGGTGGGGAACAGGAGAAAGTAAGCATGTAGTTTGTTCCCTGGGAATGTGCGCAGTTTTGTTTTCTATGTTGGGAGGAGAGAGAATCCATAGGTGGTGTTAAACAATGCTTTCTATATCTACTTCAATCCCTAATCAGCGGTGGAATTAACATTGACATTACACTTTACACAGGGTACTGGGGTATGTAATCTGCTAATAATAGGCTGGGAACAATCTTCCAGTGACACACATCTTTCCGTTGATCTTGAAACAGCCAAGCACTCTTCTGCAACAGAAATTTGCAATGCTTTTTGCAAACTCCATTTGAAGCTGCAGAAGAATCTGGGGAACTCTTGGGGGAAGTAGCACATTCCTCTTGTTACAGTAAACATCCCCTGCCCAGCATACTGTTGAAAGATTTTGAACTTATCAGGGGAGATTTAATAGTCAGCATTTGAGGCTGTCATAGATGGTGGGAATTTTGCTCACTGAAAGGCTGAAGATATATATATTCTGTCAGGCAGTGTCAAATGTTTCTTAATGCTGTCAAATAAATACTGAGGGATTGGGTGGCAAATTGAGTTTTAAACATAAGCTGCAGCCAAGAATATAGCTGTTTTCTAACATCTCATATTATAACAAACAATTCCTGGTTGCTTGGCAATGCAGTATAATAAGTTATAGAGAAGCAATCTTAAAGGTCTTGTCTACCCTCCTTGCCCAACTGTGGAATGTGTTTCTATAGAATGTTTCAGATTACGATATGTGATGGTGGGTACAAACTGGTTGTTGTTGAGATGGAGCCAGGGGCAAAATGACATCCTAGTGTCATCCACATTCCAACTATTGTTAAGACTCCATTCAACTTGCAATCTGATTCCTTCTTTTATTTAGGAATCAGTTATACGTTAATGGCTTCTGCATTCCCATTGTTGAACAACTAAGTGTACTCTAAATTGTAGATATAGCTATTGGGAATCAATTGAACCCACACACATTGTCAAAATACTTCAGAGCAGAACTCCTGAATTTTGTAACTTGCTTACACTATTAACTCCCTCCTACTTCAACTACTTACTCCCAATTTCCAAGCCCAAATGTTTCTGGAAAAGGAATACCTGCATTTTTATATCCCATCACTCATGATCACTCAGTGCCCCAAAGTACTTTACAGCAAGTGAAGTAGTATTGAAGTGTCAGCACTGTTGTGGTTTTGCAATACACTATAGGAGATTTAAATTTTAAAATGTTTCCTTGAATCTAAGGTGAAAGGAAATGTCCTCTGAAGAGAGGAGTGGTGATCATCTTTAATTGTGCCCCAAGATGGGTTCATGTTACCTCAGAGTATATTGAGATCTTGGTCAGATGGGCCAACGGGCCGAGGAGTGGCAGATGGAGTTTAATTTAGATAAATGTGAAGTGCTGCATTTTAGAAAGGCAAATCAGGGCAGGACTTATACACTTAATGGTAAGGTCCTGGGCAGTGATGCAGAGCAAAGAGACCTTGGAGTGCAGTTCATAGTTCGCAGGTTGATAGGAGTCACAGGTTGATAGGATTATGAAGAAGGTGTTCGGTATGCTTGCCTTTATTAGCCAATGCATTCAGTATAGGAGCTGGGAGGTCATGTTGCAGCTGTACAGGACATTGATTTGGAGGTGCCGGTGTTGGACTGGGGTGTGCTTGTCACCTGATGACGGAGCAGTGCTCTGAAAGTTAATGCTTCCAAATAAACCTGTTGGACTATAACCTGGTGTTGTGAGATTTTTAATTTCGTACAGGACAATAGTGAGGCCACTATTGGAATACTGCGTACAGTTCTGGTCTCCCTACTATAGGAAGGATTTTGTGAAACTCGAAAGGGTTCAGAAAAGATTTGCAAGGATGTTGTGTTTGTGTTGTAGGGAGAGGCTGAATAGGCTGAGGCTATTTTCCATTGGAGGCTGAGGGGTGACCTTATAGAGGTTTAAAAAATCATGGAGGGCATTGATCGGGAGAATAGCCAAGGTCTTTTCCCTGGGTGGGGGAGTCCAAAATTAGGGAGCATAGGTTAAGATGACAGGACAAAGATTTAAATGGGGACTAATGGGCAACTTTTTCATATAGAGGGTGGTGTGTGTGTGGAATGAGCTGCCAGAGAAGGTGGTGGAGACTGGTATAATTGCAGTATTTAAAAGACATCTGGATGGGTATATGAATATGAAGGGTTTAGAGGGATATGGGCCAAGTGCTTGCAAATGGGACTAGATCAGGTTAAGATACCTGGACAGCATGGATGAGTTGGGCAAAGAGTCTGTTCCTGTGCTGTACATATCTATGACTCAGTGAGTCTTGGTATTATCCGATTGTGGTGGCTGCCCTTTGCTACAATAATCTCAATTATTAAATAACAAAAAGAGTATACTAAACCAATTAGAAATAATTGTTAAATTTCAATTTAGCTGGAAGATGTTGGATCAATAAATGTGAGACCAACTTCTAAAAAATTCCTTCACAGCAAGTGGGTGTTGCTGGGATTTAATGCCTATCTTATCTGTAATTACTGTTGAGAAGATGGTATTGAGTGGTATTTTTGAACTGCTGCAGCCCATGTGGCTTAGGTAGACTGACAGTGCTGTTAAGAAGATACAAAATGTACAAATCCTTTAGTTTAGCTTGTCAAGTTATTTTCATGAGATTAACTACTTTGCTGAACAGCAGAAAGTTAGCACGAGCTGCAGTTCCCTTTGGGCATCCTGAGGCCTTAATAATTTAAACAATATTTGTTTTGGGAAAACAAATCAATGTTATATAGTCATCATTTTTATTAAAACACTTTTTCCTAAACATGCTAGCATCCAGTTTCATGGATTATTGGAGCAATATTTCAAAGTACCTAGTACCAATCAAGAAAAGAGAAAAGTCCAAGAAAAGGGTCCAAGTTAAACAAATAAACTGTCTACTTAATAATATTGTTTAAAACATTCATGTTTAATAATGAGTATCTAGTGGAGCAGATTAATGTTAGTTTCAAGACTTTATTGAATATTACTTTTCTGATTGTGAGAATTGGCTGAGTGATGGGCAAATCATTGATGGATTGCTCCCCTAACTGGTCAATAATATTGGTTATTACTTTTCCTTCGGTAATCTGATCTGGAATTTCAATGTCAGGGGGGTGGGACATTTTGACTTTCCTAATGGTCAGGACATCAAACTGAGGCGGTTTGGCCACCACAGTAACATACAGAGCAAACTCTTCTATCCCCACAATGTAATTAAGTTGCAATTTCCAATAAACCCGCCTGTGTAAGTAGGTGTGATGTTTTGCAATCACTGTACCAGTTATCCTTGTGACCTTCTGACAGAGAGTACCAATTAGCTGCCAAAGAGGGGGCTTTCATCTCAGTTTGATATCCATTTCCCTAGAGTGAAATATGATCCAAACCTACTATATCTGGAACAACTCACCTCGAAAATATCATGCCATAAGGCATATAGAAACCACTGCAGGTCTTCCAATCACTTTAAGATTGAACACGCCATTGATATTTTTACTGTTTTCCTTGAATCCTCCAGTTTGTCCTTGCCTCCCTGTTCCACCTTTCAGAGAATACTCCATCTACTTGATTGACAAGTCAAATCCACTGGCTGATATTAATTGACAGAGCACATAGCAAGGATTAAACTAACTGCTTTCATGCTCTGCGTAGCCCAGTCCATTGTCAGGAGTACTTTTAGCTACTAAACCTTTGTATTGATATTAATGACTAAATTCAATCCCCAGTGAGAATGGTGAGCTCTTTCAATGAAAATGAACAAAGCACCAAATGAAGGCTGTAAAGAAAGGATGTCACCTGAGGTATTCTTACTGCTCCATCACACACACACCAACTCAACCTGTTCAAGTGTGATCAAAGCAACAGCCTAGATAATGAGCAAATCGAGCAGAGAGAAATGTTGATTTCCAAATCACTTCATACTATACGAACATCACTGAGTTTCCATTTGTCTTGTATAGAAGGCACCAATAAACCCATTTAATCCTCCAAGTAAGAAATGTTGGCTACACATTTCTACTGATTGGTCACATCGAGAGTTTTGATGAATTGAGGTGCATAGCTGAAGGCGATTGGTGTTTCGGTCAGTCTGTACTTAAGAATTTTACTCCTGACTGTAGCCCTCAGTAATAGTCATAGAGATGTACAGCACGGAAACAGACCTTTCAGTCCAACTTTTCCATGCTGACGAGATATGCCAAATTAATCTAGTCACATTTTGCAAGCATTTGGCCCATATCCCTCCAAACTCTTCCTATTCACGTACATGTCAGGATGCCTTTAAAATGTCGTAATTATACCAGCCTCCATCACTGTCCTGACAGCTCATTCCATACAAGCACCAGCCTCGACATGAAAAAGGTGCTCCTTATGTCCCTTTTAAATATTTTCCCTCAGCTTAATCTTATGCCCTCCCGGTTTGGACTGCCTTACCCTGAGAAAAAGACCTTGGTTATTTACCCTATCCATGCCCCTCATGATTTTAAACACTTTTAGATTAGATTCTCTACAGTGTGGAAACAGGCTCTTCAGCCCAACCAGTCCTCCAAAGAGTTACCCACCCAGACCCATTCCCCTCTGACTAATGCACCCAACACTATGGGCAATTTAGCATGGCCAGTCCACCTCACCTGCACATCTTTAGATTGTGGGCGGAAACCAAAGCGCCTGGAGGAAACCCATGCAGACACTGGGAAAATGTGCAAACTCCACACGGCAGTCACCCGATGCTGGAATCGAACCTGCGACCCTGGTGCTGGGAGGCAGCAGTGCTAACCACTGAGCCACCATGCTGCCGGTCAACCCTCAGCCTCCAATGCTCCAAGGAAAATAGTCCCAGTCCCAGTCTCTCCCTATAGTGCAAACCCTCCAGTCATACCAACATCCTTGTAACTATTTTCTGAACCCATTCAAGTTTCACACCATCTTTCCTATAACAGGAACATCAGAATTGAATGCAGTACTCCAACATCCTGTACAGCTGCAATATGACCTCCCAACACCTATAATCAGTGCACTGACTGTGACAATGCTGGTCCTTTACCAAGGTTATTTTATCCTTGGTTTTTTTTTTCAAGAGGGGTTGTAAAGGCAAAGGTTCTGCTATGTCTGGAACAATCTATTTGAAAAGGCTTTAAGTTTTCTTTTTAAACACTTGAGTGATGAAAGGGGAGTGGCCAGTTCTCCCAGTTCAGGGTTGGATTGGGTTTAATTTGGTTTTAAGCAAGCTGTTTTGTTTGCAGCTACTGGTCAAGGTTTTAGCTGGGAATGCAGTGAAGCTGCTGGGGTCGCAAACAAGCAGTTCCATGCTGATCTTCTCTCTCTCTGACATCTCTCCTGTAAGAACCTGTGTTTGATTTTACATTTTTGTCAAGAGGTGTTTATGGGATGTTGCAAGAATTTGGAACAGCCTTATTAAGTTGCGATAGAGTCGATTGGATTTTCAGATAGGTTAAGTTATTCTAAATTTGGTTCTCCTTTGTTTGTGTTTAGTAATCTGTAAATAAATTCTATTTTGTGTAAAACTGAGTGGTTGGGCTGGCTGCATCACTCCTGTAATATCCACCTCACACCTACTTAAAACAACTAGAAATGTTAGAGTCTGGGTTACCTTCTGGAAATGTTTTGAGGGGGTCTGGTCTGGTCAATAACATGACCAATAAAGGCAAGCATACCAGCCAGTCTACTTGAGACTCCACTTTCAAGGAACAATGAACCTGCACCCCAAGCTCTCTTTGTTCAATAACACTCCCCAGGACCTTACCATTAACTATGGATTGGCTGTACGTTCAACAAGATGTATTTGAGGGACGTTGAGCTCATTAGACAGGTGGTTTTACCTGCAGCAAGTTATAATTTTTCAATCGGTGTGGGGGAGTTTTGCCATCAGACAATGGGTGGTTTACATCAGATATGAAAATTGACTGGTCTACTCCCCCCGCGTTACACACAGGGCCATTCAACTGTCTGTGAACAAGAGTTGGTGACTATTGGTATAAATGAATTAACCATTAACACAGCTTTGAACATTAAAACCTCTTCATAAGTTGCAATTATAATTCTTTCAAAATCTTCTGAAATTAAGGTCTTTCTGCAGATCTTGAGAAACTCACCGATTTAAACGACATGGAATAATGGGGAAGACTGCTAAACAAATTTTATAAAACGATATGGCATTGTTAAAACCCCACGTACACACCTGTGAATTATGACCTCTTCATATCACTTCCACAGTCTGCCCAGATTCTGATCGTTACTGCTGAGTTACTCTTATCATGTCATCACTGGGTTTTGGCGTTCCTGAGAGCCCTGACAAAGACTGCAGTAATAGGGTTAGGGTTAGGATCTTTAGCACTTTCCCAGATAACTGCTGCTGTTACCTTTGCCATATTCACCACCTCTATCTGTATGTGATACTGGGTAAGGTTTGTTTGCGTTAGGTTGCTGCTATCAATCCACCTTTGTCTTTGCTTTGCCCTGGGCCTGTCTTAGTATGATTAGTGGTAGAAGATACACCACTGTGGCTTATCTGCAGAAGATAAACTGTTCTTAGATAGCATGAGGTTTTACTACAGGAGAGCTTATAAGTACAGCTACATTATTTTCAGGTATAATTACTACGAGCTCGGGGAGCAGTTACAGATACATCTGTTCGATCTGAAAGCTAAAGTAGACCTTTGATTCCACTCATTGTGTGTCACATCAACTAAATGGATGGGGGCAATACAACCTGAATATTAAGCTCTTCAGACGTATTGCCTGATACATCATTTGGGAGAGCAGACTTGACCTTTGATAGATGAGATAACACTAGAGAGGAGGGGAAGGTGTGCAACAGAGTTGCGGGTGAAGTTCACACATCCATGTTGAGATTGTCCATCATCATTTCTCAAGGCCAGTGCCACATTACTCCTGTCACTCTGCTGCAGACCAGCTTGGTGCAGATCAATGTCACATTGTGAGGATAAGGATTTTGTTTAACTCTCTCACATGATAAAGGTGCCACTGACTAGGCCAGGATTTAAAGCTCATTCCTAATTTCCCAGAGCACAGTTAAGAGTCAATCATGTTGCTGCAGGTCTGGAGTCACATGTCGGACAGATTAGGTTGAAGGATGGTAGATTTCCTTCCCTAAAGGACGTTGGTGAACTAGATGAGTTTTTCCAATTGACAGTGTTTTTATGATCATTATTAGACTCTTAATTCCAGATTCTTCATTGAATTCAAATTCCACCATCTGTCATGCCGAGATTTGAGAGCAGATCCCCAGGACCTTAGCTAAGTTTCTGGATTAATAATCTATTGATAATACCAGAAGGCCATTGCTTTCCCAGGAATACCCAATATGGTCTCTATGACCCTGTTTAAAGTTGGAGAAGCTGGTTGGTAACCAATGTGTGCCCTGCAGTGAACATGGCCTTCATGAACTAATTTGAGAGTCGGCCATGAATCTTCATGGAGGTGGACTCTTCCTTCAAGGCAAAGGCTTCCTCAGTTACTTGTGCCGTCAATCCACTGCTCCAATCTGTCCATTGCTGCAGATGGCATTGGGCACATCAGCAATTTTGTTGAACACTGATGGATGTACCTGTCTAATTCTCCTCCTCAACATTCTTCTGCAAACTTCAACATTTGTGTTCAGATAACTGGAGCTTGAAGAGAATTCTGCTCCTTATTGCAGGTGCTACACAGATATCCAGATCCTCATATTAGTTTCGATGTACATGTGAATTATGACTCACTAGGTGAAAGCCTAACTAAGTGGATCCACCAACATCTGCATATTTGTGATGGTGCATGTTTATAAATCTTGGGATGACGCACCTTCAGAAGGAATGGAGTCTGCTTTACAATTGTCCGAATATATCTCTGGCTCAATACTTGAACACCCTGGAAGACAAAAGATTGAACTATGACAAAAATATGATGTAGTTGTGGACAAGTTTCAACTTGATAATCTTCTCATGGGTGAGTCATTGACTAAATAAAGTCAGGGTGCCAAAAATACATTTAATTCTGTCACCAGCCACCTGTGAGCTACTTGATTCTCCAACTCTGATTTGAGAGGGAAGCAGATTTGCCCCTTATCTCCATGGCATCTAGCATTGCACCTGCACCATTTGTGGCAGCCTACTTCTAATTCTCTCCTCTGTCCTCACGTTTTACACTTCTCTCACATTCATGGTACACCAGTCCAGTAAGTGAGTGAATTCCCAATAGTCATCTGATAGGTCACCGAGGCAGGGATATCCAATCAGACAAATACATCACACCACATAAGGATTGGATGAATGGGAATGTTGGAAAGGCACACGAGATGAGCAAATAGATTGAAAATGCAAAACAGATGGTGCTGGAACTCAAGGTTGGAATTTGCCCTTCTCTGGAATTGACAAGAAGGGGGAAATAATTGGGCGTGTTTGCCCTCAGGAGAAATTTCAGCCCCATCTTGCCACCACTGCAGTTAGGTTCAGTTCATGGGTGACACGGTGGCTCAGTGGTTAGCACGACTACCTCACTGCACCAGGGAGCTGAGTTCCAGCCTCGGGTGACCGTCTGTGTGGAGTATGAACATTCTCTCCGTGTCTGCATGGATTTCCTCTGAGTA
Organism: Chiloscyllium punctatum; assembly: GCF_047496795.1. NCBI lineage: Eukaryota > Metazoa > Chordata > Chondrichthyes > Orectolobiformes > Hemiscylliidae > Chiloscyllium > Chiloscyllium punctatum. Next base: position 55,383,549 of record NC_092762.1, on the reverse strand, counting down.
CTGCAGGTTCATCCCACAGTCCAAAGATGTGCAGGTTAGGTGGATTAGCCATGGGAAATCAGGGTTGTGGGTTTGGGTGGGATGCTGTTTAGAGGATCAGTGCAGACTTAATGGGCTGAATGGCCTGCTTCCACACAATCATTAAGTGTTAATTAATGGTTGCTAGAGAGCTCAAACACACCATCTCTCTCATTATTTGCTTCCTCAGGTGGTTAATTTCCAAACTGAGAAAGCAGGGTGAGGTGTAGTTCACTCCAATCTGGGGAATTTGAGACATGGATGGCAGACAAGGAGAAGGCTTCTAAAATCACCCTACTCTTGCAGATGCAGGAATCCTATAGTCAACAACATTTATCTCCAAGTTGTGAATAACATCCATTCTTCATCCATACCTCCAAAGTGTCTTTGATACTCATTCTTGCTGTCGCTCTCACTACATAGAAGTGCAGTCTCTGGTTCTGCCCCTTCGTTGGAGGGAACCAGCTCTGAATTAGAGCCCAGTTGCCCCCTGAGGCTTTGGCAGGGCAATTCCAGGTGTGCTGGTGTCTAGATGGGACAGAGGGTCTTTTTGTCAGGGGCTAATCAACCCTCCTCAGTGTGGACTTTGAACATGGCAGGCAGTGTGGAGGTGGAGCTTGAGGCTACGTCTACAGCGTGATTTGCTGAGGAACTAGTGCTGTGGGTCCTCCTCTGGCACAGTGCCTCGTGGCACCGCCCTGTCTCCTTGTAGGAGGGGGCACAAGGTCCAGGGTCAAGGTTCCCTGATCCCCATCACCATGATTTTAGTCCGTGAGTGTGCGTGCGCTGCCGGTCAATGACCCAATGCCGACCTGTCCGAGGAGGCAGAGAGATGACCGCAGGATTCACTGCTCTGCTACAGTCCCTGATCAATGAGGACCATCGTGTCCCATATGCCTATCTGCTGCCGCTCCTGCACCTGCTGCTCCCTGACCTGCCTCGAGCAGAACAGTTTGCTCTCTGGCATTCTGCTGAGTGCCAGCTATCTCCACTATTTCGTCCTATGCCAGCTACAGAGCTGCCACAGTGAGGTGCTCATCAGATTGTGTGCCCTCACTCTCTGTCACGACCATAACCCACCGATGTGTTGGTCTCGGAGTTGGGTTGAGGAGTGGGGACGTGTGTACAGGAGGAAGAGTCAGCAAAGATGCTGGTGCAGTGGGGGCTGAAGACTGAACTTTCTTTATTGGTCAGAGCATTGATTATAGGAGTTGGAAGGTCATGTTGCAGCTGTATAGGACATTGGATAGGCCACTTGTGGAATATTGTGTACAATTCTGGTCTTCCTCCTATAGGAAAGATGTTGTGGAACTTGAAAGAGTTCAGAAAATATTAACAAAGATGTTGCCAGGGTTGGAGGGTTTGAGCTACAGGGAAAGGCTGAACAAGCTGGGGCTGTTTTCTCTGGAGGGTCAGAGACTCAGGGGTGACCTTATAGAGGTTTATTAAATCACAAGGGACATGGATTGGGTAAATAGACAATATCCTTTCCCTGGGGTGGGGCAGTACAGAACAAGAAGGTATAAGTTTAGGGTGAGAGGGGAAAGATATAAAAGAGAACTAAGGGGCAACTTTTTCACGCAGAGAATGGTGCATGTATGGAATGAACTGCCAGAGGAAGTGGTGGAGGCTGGTACAATTACAACATTTTAAAGGCATTTGGATGGGTATATGAATAGGAAGAGTTTAGAGGGATATGGACCAAATGCTGGCAAATGGGACTAGATTAATTTAGGATATCTGGACGGCATGGATGAGTTGGACCGAGGCGTCTGTTTCCATATCTCTGCGACTGTATGATTCCTCTGTACTCTTGCCCCAAGAGGTTTTGGATTCTGCTTCTGGAAGAGCTGGCTGTTTAAATGCTGGGCGCAAGGTTAGGCTTGTGGAAGCCACAAAACAGAGAGAAGGTTTTGCAGCCAGTGGTTAGAAGTGGCATCCAATAACTGAGAGAGTGACATTGGGTAATGGGAGAGTGGCAATGGCATTCAGAGTGACACTTGCTTGCTTGGTGGGCGATGAATGTTTCACCATTCCACAGGGGCGATCCCGGTCTTCTCCTACGAGGGACACAATTCCCTCCTGGTAAGGATTAAGAGCCTGATGTCAGATACATGTCCTCTATGCCCTGCTATGAGCTGTCTTCTTCTGCATTGAGATAAGGGGGGAGATGAATGAAATGATAGTGAACTGTCAGTAATGGTGCTTGTGAGGGATAAGATGGTGAGATGTACTGAGGTATTATGAAAGCAGCATGGAAGGTGCACAGGTTTAGTGGTCAGGGCATCTGTGGGTGGGGCGAGCATTGAGTGAGGGAAGATCTTCAGCTCAATAGTTTGGATGGTGTAGCATTGCCTTGGTGAGAGTGATGAGGTGGCAGAGAGGAGAGTCTGGCACAGTGGAGAAGATCATTGACCTTTTTTAAGGTCTTGCTGGCCATTCCTCCCCCCACCCTTGAGATAGCACTGACCTGGCAGTGCTCTCAACATCATCTTATGCTGGCCCTGCAGGAAGAAGAGGTACCACCCAAACTATCAGGACCTCCTAGTCACTGACCTATAGTGTCATCTTCTCCTTTTCCAGCATCTCACGGACATGCCCTTCAACAAGGAAGGCAGCTTCAGAATGCCAACACACGTCCCAAATGCATTAAAGATGGCACAGAGCAAGTCTCTGGCTGGATGTCTGCTGTGTGGTGGGTTGTAGCAGGAAGGGTGATAGGTTAAAAAGGGGCATATATTAGATGTGAGAATCACCATAGAATTGGATAGGCAGTTATTGAGGCAAGTTTGGTAAGATGGAGTGAGAGAACTCATTTGCCCTCGCAGTGACAAATCCTTCAAAAATACACAATGCTACTTGGGCCCTAACCAAATAAAATCCCATAAGATTGAGCCCAGTTTGATATGGTGAGAAGGTCTATCCTTAAGGATACCAGTGAACCAGTTTGCTTTTTACAATCCATGAGACTAGTTCACAAATTGAGATTTATTAAACTCTATTTTACAATGGGCCTGCTGGAACCCCTGATCTCTAATTGCATGTAAGTGCCATAGCCACAAGGCTGCTGTGCCTTGGTATAACTGGAATATAAAGAGAAAATAGTTGGAAACTTTATTGCTCATCCCTTACAGAGAAACCATCACATCTTAAAAGATGTTTGTCATCATTTGTTGCCTTTATTTTTAAAAGGGATTGTTTTATCTGAAATCTTGCTGCTGTATTTGTCCTGCTGGCTGTTGTATTTGGAACAGTATGAAGTGCTAGATAGTTGCAGTCAAACTTTAAGCAAGAGATTGATGTGTTGAAAATTGGTTATAGTATGTCAACTGTGTTGATTCAAAGATTGTTCGCGTTTAATTACATACAAGATGCTCACCAAGTGGATTTTCACCACAGTGTTCTTTGAAAGGCTGCACCATTTACACGGTGGAAAATGCATCATGCAGTTCTGTCAACATCTTGTAAATAGTATGAACTTATTGTTCTCACTTGGTGGCACATTGATTTTGAAGTGTTGAGTGCTGTCTAACAATGTCCACATTAAGACGAGTCTAACAAAAACTGTGGTGTGACCCTTTGCAAGCTGCCTACTTAAGATGTTTTGTTGGTTTGGTGTTTAATAGTTTGATGGTACTGACAACATTGTTAACTGGTTCAGGTCATAGGCACACTTTCTGTGGCATCTTCTTTTGAATGAGAAGTTAGACTGAGGTAGGGCTGTGCTGTCAGCTGGATAAAGGACATCCCATAACAATATTTTGAGGACGTTATCCTCAGTGCCCAGGCCAATATTTATCTCAATCGACATCACAAGGAAAAAAATAACTATTATCTTGTCATTATCTCATTGCAGTTTGTGAGAGTTTTCTAAATGCAAATTATTTGTCATATTTTCTATATTACAACAGTGGCTACATTTGGCAAAAGTCTTTCAGTGGCTACAAAGAAGTGGAATACATCCAGATTTCACAAAAAGCATGATGTAAATGCAATTCTTTCTTTTTTATTGTTACTTATTCTATTTTTGTTTGGGCTAATATTCACAGCCAGAGTTCTATAATGCTCTGGACTATGAAAGTAAATGTTCTATGTCTGTGTTTTTTTGCACTGAGTTTCCAGTTTCATTCTCTCAAACTGAGCAGCCATTAAGTGGAGGCGAAGAGTTTCCCCACACAAAAAAAAACTGAATGTACCCAGTAGAGTCCTCTGTTAATCAGGCTTTTCAAACATTCATTTGTATGTAAATTGGCCTAACTTTATCCCCTGTTAGCATGCCCTTATCTTTTTCTACTGGTGAACAAGCACCGAATCTTAAACACTTCATCGCTGAACAAGCTTGGACAGACATTTTGCCAAAGGCTACAGATGAAAAGGTAGTAAAGAGGCCCAGTTCATATCATGGACACCAGCAATTTATGGTGAAAGTATTTGAGCCTATAGACAAAATATGTTTGTGAGAATGATTTGTAAAGACTTAAAAATAGTGGTAATTTTTTTTAATTGACCGATAAAAATGTCTTGCTGCCCTTGTGAAAAATAAGTAGCTTAGAACTTATGTTGCTGCTGTTGGGTTCAGTGCAAATTGCAGAGTATTCAATGGTGAAGACCTCAGGTTGGGACATGAACAGCCCAGATCTGGTTGGGGAGGGTGCTGTAATGATTTATGAAGGTCTTTAAAACCACCCTTATTTAAAGGAGAACCTTCTCCATGAGACAGAGTTAAGGATCACATGACACCAGGTTACAGTCCAACAGGTTTATTTAGAAGCACTAGCTTTCAGAGCGCTGCTCCTTCATCAAGGACAACCACCTGATGAAGGAACAGTGTTCCGAAAGCTAGTGCGTCCAAATAAACCTGTTGGACTATAACATGGTGTTGTGTGATTTTTAACTTTGTCCGTCCCAGTGCAACACCAGGCACCTCCAAGTCCATGAGACAGAACGGTCTTTTTAAAAAATATATGTTGGTCAGGGAAGAGTTCAGGAAGCCGTGTGTCAATTTCATCTCTGTGTTCTGTGAAACTGACATGATTATGATTTTTAATGTGATCTGCACCACACTACGATGTGTTTTCAGGCTATAATTAAAAATCGTTGTTGGACACTTTCATAAACATGCTGCTGCTTTGAAAGACCAATTTCCTTTTCTTGCAGAGTTTGTTATTTCGGGGATTAATTTATCTTCTGTGTTGCTGCCAGTTGGTAGCACCATTGCTTTTAAATGTTTGGTGTGTTGCATCAAATACTGCAGAGTATGCTATTTTTAATTAACCTGTTCATGCAAGCCCAGGATACACTTTTAGATCAAATGGGACTTGAACCTGGAACTTCTGGCCTAAAGGCAGAGGTACTCCCACTGCACCACAAAGGTCCAGACACATTCACGATCACCATTTGTCATGGGGGAATTCAAACCCATCTCTCTAGAACGTGAGTATTAACCTGGCACCACACCACTGTGACCTGAAGTGTAGAGCTAACATTCTGGTGTGAATTTGAGCCTGTGTTTATTAGGTCACAGGGTTGTAATTGCTGTTCCAGAAAGGTATCTTAGGAGGTTAATTGCTTTTGAAATTGACAGATATTTGTAAATTTCTGCTGCCTGTTCAGAAACCAGTATAAAGAGGTTTCCGTTTTGTTTTATTTAGCTGTTTCTGATGTACTTCACATAGTGATAACTGAAATCTTAATGTCTCTGCACTTAGACACACACTGAACTTGTCGTCCACGTGGAACTCAACCTCTGATGATGTATCAGGGGTGTTATATTTTGTGGCCTCTTGTTCTGCTCCTTCCCCTTTGAGGTACTGATTCACATCAGAGTGTGGGTTACCAAGCATTGGTCACACTTAAAAACAGTCAGTCATTCTTCATATTCAGGATTAGTCATCGGCTTTGGGAGAGTGCTCAGTTGTATGTCATGCTCTCAGCTGCTGAATGCACACAAATATATTCTTGCAGTCAAAAAGGTAAGCAATGTCTGATTTTACCCTTCTGACAGCAGCAAGCTCCAAATAGACTTGAGGGTTGGAATTTCCTGACTTGTCTGACATTATGCACATCAAATGCTACATCAACCCGCTAATTAATTGCCAATGTTCCTTTAACAATCTTGAAATAAAACACACATGCCTGCAACAAGAACCAAACAGGAGACAATCACAGTTAGATAAATTCATTTTATGATTGAGATATTTTAATTTATACATTTCTTTATAAATATCTCGACCAGTCGTCTCAGATTCAAATCCTACCTTCTCTGGAGGTGTGTCATAACATCTCTGACAGATTTATTTAAAAACTGTCTGTAAGTATTATTATATAACACGAACTTCTCATCCCTTCAATTCCAACTCTGAGAAAGATCATAGACTGTGCAGAGCGTTTAATGCAATGAATTTAGTTCTAGTACATCCAGGCTTTGTCCTGATAGATTATAACCGTTTTAGGGAAGTTTACCTCCAAGTGGGGGTTAGCCTTAATACACAAAAATGATCCAAAACAATGCAAGGCTCAAATGGTGTGTGAACACTCTGGTCTGAAATGAATGCAGGAATATAAACCTCTGGTTTTGATCTGTGCTGAGGTCACTGATGTAAATCAAGGCAGCATCGGGCTGCTACTGGTTGCTGGCAAGTGTACCCAGTGGGAAGAACAGTTCAAGACAGAAGGTTTATGGTGTTTCTTACCCCAAACACATCAACAATACTTGCTGTCATGGGCAAACTTGAGAAAGAGCTATTTGGGAAAATTGATGGACAAAGACTGACCCACGTGAGATCAGAATAAGCATAAATCAGGTGCTTCAGAGCAGCAGAAGAGACTAGGGGAATGTGGAAGGTATGCTGTACCTTCTTTTTGATAGTTGAAATGGAATGTACAGAATTGGTGCTTGGTCCTCCCAACTGCCAACCAACCCCTGCTTGTTCTGCAACCTAATAATTACATGATCAACTTGTACTACAAATCTATATACTGACCCCTTTGTACCACAAGATTACCAAACAAAGCTATTGACCTCCACTTGAAGATTGCAAATGTCCGAATGTCTGTTCTGTTAAGCCTCACAGTCTGTATGACAGTATACCTTTAGATTAGATTAGATTCCCTACAGTATGGAAACAGGTCATTTGGCCCAACAAGTTCACACTGACCTTCTGAAGAGGAATCCATCCAGACCCATTCCCCTAACCTATATTTAACTCTGACTAATGCACCTCACACTATGGGCAATTTAGCATGGCCAATTCACCTAACCTGCACATCTTTGGACTGTGGGATAAAACTGGAGCACCTGGAGGAAACCCACGCAGACATGGGGAGAACGTGCAAACTCCACACAGACAGTTGCCCGAGGCCGGAATCAAACCCAGGTCCCTGGTGCTGTGAGGCAGCAGTACTAGCCACGGTGCCACCCCCAACATGCTCAGAAACATGCTGATGACATTGTCATTGTATCACAAGGTGAAACTTGAAGATATGAAGATTTCATTTTATCTTAGATCACCTGAAGCATGCAATATTCCACCCTATTGGAATATTGTCGCTCTGTTGTAAATAATAGTCTACTATTAGCCCAGACACCTGTATGCCAGCAGAATGCAATGTTTGTATGTAATAGTGAGTTGTAATAAAGGTCTGTTGGATTCTTCAATGCCAGGTTATCCATGCCCCAGTTTGTGATATTACTGGGAAGTAACCTTTTTTTGCCACATCAGACAAAACTTCTGTTTGAGGCAAACTCATACCATTATTCATAGTTTTTTGAGAGGATGTGGGGAAGTTATAGATTTCAACTTTGGATAAAGGTCTTAATAGTTTCTCTCCAAAATGATCATTTTATAATTATACAGACAGCAATAATTGTCCATCCTTTTTGTCATGAATCTGAAGTCACAAGAAAGCCAGACTGACTAACGTTGGCAGATTTCCTTTTCCAAAGAACACGACGGAACCAGATGAGGTTTTGCAAATATCTAATAGTTGACTGGCCACCGTTACTGACTCTAGATTTACTTATTAAACTGAACTTAAATTCTCAAGATCTGTGTTGGAATTCTGGATTCCAGTAGTATCACCATTATGTTTTTGTTCCCATAATATAATGGTGAGAGACTGAGAACCCATTAACTCTGGTGGGACAATGTCTACCCTTCAAAACTTTGGGATGCAATATATAGCAGTACTCTTCTCACAATCTTAATGAGGTGATACTTGTATCCTTGCATGACCACATTTGTAGTGACCACAAAGAAAAATTGCAAGCGCTGGGAAGATGGAATAAGAAGATTGGTCCCATTTGTGCAGGAGATGAACTTTGAGGAAACAACAAATAAACTCTGGCTTTTCTTCATTTTGGTTTTGTAATTCAGGGATGTAGGCACCATTGGCGAAAGCATGTTGACAGTGCAGCAAACACTGAACAGAAGATGTTAACATTCTAGTATGAGTCATGCCATTTCTTACCACTTCAACTGAAAAGCTCATTTCTTCAGTGACAACCAGTGCACTCCCAGTCTCTGAATGTTGCTTTCCGTAAGCATGCCTTCCTCTTCAATTTTCTCCTACATGTAATCACTTTTCAACACTAGATTCCCTACCATAATTACCTCCGCAATGTAACATTTTCAAACTTAGATTTAAAGGACATCTGTTCTGGGAGCAGACAGATGCAGTGGCTTCAGCACCATCTTTTATTTCTTTCCAACACTAGGATTCAAATGCAGCCCATATTAATGGGTTGCTTAAACTCCTAATGTCAACCTATCAAATTGCATTGAGTTGCTTAAATTCAGTTCCTAATGGCTGTGGACTTAAAAAACTTGTCCCTAATGTGCGACCTCATTTAAAAAGGCCAAAGGGAAAGGGGGCATTTTGTGGCACAGTGGTAGAGTACTTACCCCAGATTGGGATGCCTAGGTTCAAGTCCCACCTACTCCAGCGGTTTGTAATAACATCTCTGCATAGGTTGGTTTGAAAAAGAGACGAGAAAAAGAAAGGAGACTCTTATGCAGCAGAGACCCTACTCCTGGAGCAGGAGGCCTAGGTTCAAGTCCTACCTGCTGTGTAAAATCATCTCGGAACAGATTGATTAGAAAAATAGGTTAATGAAAAAAGCCTTTTTAAAAAGACCAAAGGGGGGACCCCTCTTGTGCAGTAGTCGTGTCCCTACCCTGAACCAGGAGGCCCGAGCTCAAGTCACACCTAGTCCAGAAATATGTAATAACATTTCTGAAGAGGTTAATTATGAAAATAAGTAAAGCTTTTCAAAACAAAAGGCCAAAGGATGTATTATGTGGGAAATTGCAATAACACGTCACTGGTGCAATGGGAGATACATTTGTGAAGTTGAGGCTAAGGCATATACACTGCTTGAGCACAAGAGAGAGAACTTAATCATGCATGGGTAGTTCTACACCCTGACCTGGGAATAGTTGATGCTGTCTCGGAGTTCCTGAAAGAGGAAGTGTTCTCTTCTCCATCATTAACATCCTTCACCTTGACAAGTCCACAGTTTTTTTAAAACACAAGAAGAAATTAACAGCCGCCATCTGTCAACTTCTTGGCAAGATACTTCATCTGTGTGCTTTCAGGTTACCTCTGATAGTCATAAACCTCTCCAGCTGTATGCTTTATAATATCATCCATTCTATTTAATATATTTCTCTGTGGTACAATGCTCAGTAAAAACCGCCTGATAGGTTCAAGATACAAACAGAGAAATTACTCTTAGTGATATTAGCAGATAAATACTTAACACATTCAGATGACAATCCTTTTGACAGCCATTTCAAAGCAGATGTCAACTTGAATTTTTTAGATGCGTTACTGCTAACTTAGCAAAGGGATATCATGCAATGGGTTGTTTTCAAACAGACTACATCCAAGACATCTTCCTTAAGAACCCTCTAGATCATATATGCTGTAAATGCAAAGTGAGTTTATTTTAAACAATGAAGCTTTTCCAAAACATCTCAGAAATTCAGCCCTAGGGCAAGGATGTTATTCGACTTTAGACCGAATCTTCACACCTCATATAATCCCCTTCACCTTCATTGCTGACATCCCAACTGTGCAAATTGGCATCACTCCTGTTTGGCTGCTTCTGAAAATTGCATGTTCTCCAAATTGATCTGTTGTTATTCACTGATGAGGACAATTGGTAATCTCACCTTGTGGCTCAGTCCTTTGGGTTGTTATTGAGTGCCTGCCAACATTTTTGGGGCATCTGTCTATGGGGCTGCTGGCAGAAAACACACGGAAAAGGGAAAGGGATCCAACAACATTTCTCTCAAGCTTTATGGCCATGGCATTGTTGAATCTATTCTTGATTCAGGCAAGGGCCAGTTTATATCCAGCAAGGGAGACTTGAGATGTAAAAGAATGAAAAGTGAGTATTATAGCTGTCTTGGAGAAAGTGAGGATTGCAGATGCTGGAGATCAGAGCTGAAAATGTGTTGCTGGTGTGCTTTTCCAGCAACACATATTATAGCTGTCTGCCAGGTTCTGTTTGTGGTCTTTGTCCATTTGATGGAGAAAAGGTCAAACAATTATACCTGTGAGTTCCTCCAACCTCAAGGTGGTAGCTGCCCTGATGATATAGAGGTATTTTTAATTCACTTGTAGAATGGGGACATCGTTGGCTGACCATCATTTATTGACCATCCCTAGTTGCCCTTGAGAAGGTGGTGGTGAGCTGCCATCTTGAACTGCTGCAATCCTTGCTGTGTGGGGATGCCCACAATACTGGAAGGACAGTCCAGGATTTTGACCCAGTGACACTGAAGGAATGCCAGTGTCGCTGAAATTCAAGATGGTTTTTGGCTTTTAGGGATTTGAGGGTAGGAGAACCTGCAAATAGAGGTATTCACATGTATTTGTTGTCTTTGTTCTTCAAGATGTTAGGGGCCATGTATTTGGAAGGTACTGTCTAAGGAGCCTTGATGATCTCCTATAGTATGTCTTCTGGAAAATAAATATATTCAAAATATTCATTTATATTACGCCAGGAAAATAAAACCAAAAGATGTAAGCTCCATTTAATGAAAAGTGAATTATAAACAGATGTTGAGAAGGATTCCTTTGGGGATTGAAAATAATTTGCCTAGCAGAGATACAACAAAGACATTTTACAACACAAGTTGGGTTAGCACTGCTGCTTCACAGTGCCAAGGATAAGTGTGCATTGCAGGGCAAAAGTTATAGCTGGGGGCAGGGAAATTATGATGCGGTGAGGCATGACTTAGGATGCGTGGCTTGGAAAAGTAGGCTTCAAGGCAAGGGCGCAATTGATATGTGGAGCTTGTTCAAGGAGCAACTATTGAGTGTCTTTGATAAGTATGTACCTGTCAGGCAGGGAGGAAAGGATCGTGTGAGGGAGCCGTGGTTTAATAAGGAATTGGAATCCCTTGTTAAAGGGAAGAGGGCGGCCTATGTAAAGATGAGGCGTGAAGGTTCAATTGGGGCGATTGAGAGTTTTATAAGGTAGCCAGAAAGGATCTGAAGAGAGAGCTAAGAGCAGCAAGGAGGGGACATGAAAAGTCCTTAGTTGGTAGGATTAGGGAAAACCCAAAGGCTTTCTATAGGTATGTCAGGAATAAAAGAATGAATAGGATAGGAATAGGTCCAGTCAAGGATAGTAGTGGGACGTTGCGTGTGGAGGCTGAAGAGATTGGGGAGACACTGAATGAATACTTTTCATCAGTATTCACTTAGGAATAGGACATTGCTGCCGATGTGAATACTGAGTCACAATTAATTAGAATGGACGGCTTTGAGGTATGTAGGGAAGAGGTGTTGGAAATTCTGGAAAGGGTGAAAGTAGATAAGTCCCCTGGGCCTGATGGCATTTATCCTAGGATTCTCTGGGAAGCAAGGGAGGAGATTGCAGAGCCATTGGCCTTGATTTTTATGTCCTCGTTGTCTACAGGAATAGTGCCAGAAGACTGGAGGATAGCAAATGTGGTTCCCTTGTTCAAGAAGGGCAGTAGGGATAGCCCCAGTGAGTCTCACTTCTGTTGTGGGCAAAGTCTTAGAGAGAATTGTAAGGGATAGGATTTATGAACATCTGGATAGGAATAATGTGATCAAGAATAGTCAGCATGGTTTTGTGAAGGGCAGATCGTGCCTCACAAACCTTATTGAATTCTTTGAGAAGGTGACTAAGGAGATGGACGAGGGTAAAGCGGTAGATGTGGTTTATATGGATTTTAGTAAGGCGTTTGATAAGGTTCCCCATGGTAGGCTACTGCAAAAAATATGGAGGTATGGCATTGAGGGTAAGTTGGAGGTTTGGATTAGGAATTGGCTGGCTGGAAGAAGACAGAGGGTAGTAGTTGATGGTAAAGGTTCATCTTAGAGTGCAGTTACTAGCGGTGTTCCGCAAGGATCTGTTTTGGGACCATTGCTGTTTGTCATTTTTATAAATGACCTGGAGGAGGGGCTAGAAGGTTGGGTGAGCAAGTTTGCGGATGATACAAAAGTTAGTGGAGTTGTTGACAGTGAGGAAGGATGTGTCAGGTTACAACGGGATATAGATAAGCTGCAGAGCTGGGCAGAAAGGTAGCAAATGGAGTTCAATGTGGGTAAGTGTGAGGTGATTCACTTCGGTATGAGTAACAAAAAGATGGGGTACTGGGCTAATGGTCAGATACTTGGTAGTGTGGATGAGCAGAGGGATCTTGGTGTCCATGTACACAGATCTCTGAAAGTTGCCACCCAGGTAAATAGTGCAGTGAAGAAGGCATATGGCATACTGGCTTTTATTGGTAGAGGAATTGAGTTCCGCAGCCCTGAGGTCATGTTGCAGTTGTATAAGACTCTGGTGCGGCCGCATCTGGAGTATTGTGTGCAGTTTTGGTCGCCATACTATAGGAAGGATGTGGAGGCACTGGAACGGGTGCAGAGGAGGTTTACCAGGATGTTGCCTGGTATGTTAGGAAGATCGTATGAGGAAAGGCTGAGGCACTTGGGGCTGTTTTCATTGGAGAAAAGAAGGTTTAGGGGTGACTTGATAGAGGTGTACAAGATGATTAGGGGTTTAGATAGGGTTGACCATGAGAACCTTTTTCCACGTATGGAGTCAGCTATTACGAGGGGGCATAGCTTTAAATTAAGGGGTGGTAGGTATAGGACAGATGTTAGGGGTAGATTCTTTACTCAGCGAGTCGTGAGTTCATGGAATGCCCTGCCAGTAGCAGTGGTGGACTCTCCCTCTTTATGGGCATTTAAACGGGCATTGGATAGGCATTTAGAGGATAGTGGGCTCGTGTAGATTAGGTGGGCTTGGATCGGCGCAACATCGAGGGCCAAAGGGCCTGTACTGCGCTGTATATTTCTATGTTCTATGACTCTGGTTCGATTCCACCCTCGGGCGACTGTCTATGTGGAGTTTGCACATTTTCCCCATGTCTACATGGATTTCCTTCAGGTTGTCTGGTTTCCTCTTTCAATCCAAAGATGTGCAGCTTAGGTGGATTGGCCATGCAAAATTGCCCATAGTGTTCAGGGAAATGGGAAATTTAGGGGGATAGGTCTGGGTGGGATATTCTTTGGAGGGTCTGTGTGGACTTTATGGGCTGAATGACCTACTTCTACATAATTCTATATATATGAAATGGAGCTGGATGGTGTGGTGACAGAATCAAGTACTGTACTAGAGAGGTGAACCTGAATAAGCTGCATAGTGTTTCGTCATCTTGAGACAATGATATTAGTTTGCTGTGTTATGACAGGGTTTCGTATTTGGATTAAGTTTCCCTTCATGTTGCTCTGGGAAGCCCAAAATTTTGAAGCGATGACAGTGCAATACAGGCTGCTTCCCAGGGCTGATCGAGTGGTTTTATGGCTCAGGGAATCACTGTTTATTCCAAGACTAGAATATGACTGGAACACTCCCCAACATGATGGCATACATCTTTGATACTCTGCCAATAAATGTTCTTAATGAGTGTGTAAAATCTTGTGGGAAATAGTTTGTATACTTTGTAATATATGACGTACAGATTTCTGGAACATTCAGTTGCATTTTTCTTTTCATATACACTGGGCTACCCGCTTTCTTTGGCACAGACTCCAGTGGTTCCTTTACTCTTCCGCTTCACTTTCCCTTTTCATACTTCCACCCGACAAATTCTATATTCTGATTCACTTTACGTGGCTGTTTGCTGGTGGCTAAGTGTATGACTGTAATTCCCCCTTATAGCGTAAAATACCTTGAAACACCTGAAAACTGCAGTGGGAAGAAGGTTGTCTTTACCCTAGGAATGGATGGCTTTGGCTGGAGCCTTTTGGCCTACATTCCTTCTGTGATACTTCATTCTTTTCATACTTTCCAATTCCTCAGTGTTTTGTTTGCAATTATTTAATAGTTTCAACCTGACTTATTTTTTTTTAAAAAACATTCACTGCAACCCGCTCTTTTCCACATTTTTTTTATTATTGTTGGGAAGTTTCTCAGAAGTCAGGTTCCTTGCCACACTGGAAATTGCCATGGGGAACACAGGAGGGGATCACCAACCTCCATGATCTTTCCCTAAATGAAAGGGGCACAATGTACTGACAAATTCCTTTCACCCACAGAGGGTCTTGTAACCTCTGGCAAGCGCAAATGACTCACAGTATCATTCCTAACGCAGTTGGGATTGTTTAGTAAAAGCTGTCCAGAATCACATCCATAGGTGGGCCCTTTCGATGTTCTGAGGTTTATGAGTGCAGGCTGTTTGAGCATGGCTGCTATACCCATTATGTAGGTCAGCCGAGGGATCCACAAGATCATTAGGTTCATCACTAACTGAGACAAACTAGGGACATGCCAGAATTAATTTTAACCACAATTTAGTTGAACTTCTGTGTTTGAAGAGGCAGAAAATGGCTATTGTACAGTCATAGAGATGTGGAGCGCAGAAACAGAGTCTTCAGTCCAACTCCATCCATGCTGATCAAATACAGAGGAACCTCGATTATCCGAACGAGGTGGGCGGGCACTATTTCGTTTGGATATTGATTATTCGGTTAATTATTTTCGTCTGGGGCTCAGAGTTTTCTGTGAAGTCTGCTCCCTGTTCAGGAGACTAGGCAGTTGCACACTGCGTGCGAGCTCCCACCCCCCCCAGCCCCTCTGTATCCTAATCAGATCTAATTCCATTTGCCAGCATTTGGCCCATATCCCTCTAAACGCTAACATGTTTGCAACCAAATGCCTTTTAAATTGTAATTGTACCCACCTCCACTATCTTCACTAGTAGCTTGTTCTATACATGCACCACCCTCTGCCTGAAAAGTTGCCCCTCAGGTCCCTTTACCTTCTTTCCCTTCTCGCCTTAAACCAATGCCCACTAGTTTTAGACTCCCCTACTCTGGGTAAAATGTCACGTCAGTTTAATTTGCATGCAGTTTCTGACATGCAGTAATGTACGTCTTAGTTGTTTGGTAGTAAGGATCTTGAATATTGCTGAAAAAAAAAGATATTTTCTGAAGCTTTTCATCTTGTGCTCCTCAGGACAATTTACAAAAATTCCAGTTTATGGGTACGCAACATTTTTTTTTCGACTGATTCCAGCTCTCAGAGTGAGCAGAAGCTTTGACACTCCTGTTTACCTTTTTGTGGAGAGTCCTTGACACTGATCCAGCTCTGTCAGAGCCAGCTCTCAGAGTGAACAGTACGTCTGACACTCCTGTTTTTTTTTGTTTTTTTTCTTTTTTTATCCCCCTACACTACCACCTAACTGCAGTCGTACTTATTTTTCCCCAACACCCATGGTGTGTGTGTGCAGGTGTGAGACGCAGTGAAAGACACAAGGTACACGAAACTTTATTCAATTTCCACCACCAGGAAGAAAGGAAACACCCGAGTGGCCAGTGACAAGCCGTGCCCTTCTCATCAAAGGGAAATGCTGCGTGATCAAAATAGTGAAGGGGAGGGTAGGGATTAAATCAAAATAGAGTTGGACAGGGAAATGATACACTCCACTCCCTGCGGCGCCCACCTCTCCCTGAACAACTCCAGGGTGTTGGTGGACACTGTGTGCTCCTTCTCCAGAGACACCCAGGCTCTGGCACAACATTTTTTTATTGGATAGGAAAAGATGCTGATTGGTTAGCAAGTCAGCTTTAATTGATTGAGACATTGCTGTGGAATTATGCAATGATGTTCAATCATGGAAGCACATCTCAAGTTGGACACTGTTCTTTGGGATGTGCATGCATGAGTATATTGGGATTGGTCACCCTTATCAACCCAACAAAATAGATGATGGCCATTCTCTGTCAAGGCATTGCCCTAAGGAATTAACTGATCAACATCTATCTTGGCTTAACTTTAAGCCAGACTTGGCAGTTAACTGTCAGTCATCCTATAACTGGTGCATTCCCCATAGTAAAGCTGTGCTAATCAGAGTGTACTTGCTGACCAATCAGGAAATTCTTGTAATATAGCAAAAAAATGTTATTCTCATTTATATTGCTAATCTTGGGAACAATACTGATAAATACAAAGATGAAAAGCTTTAGACAATGTGTCATCTCTTTAGCAAAACTACATCTTGTTTAAGATGAGCTGAACTCATTAGATGAGCAAGTGGTTTTCCTTGTCACCACCAGACTAGATAATTCCTGTAGATGCCTACCAAAAGAGAATGGTGACAGCAAACCTACCAGTGGTGGGCAACAGTGCACACAGCCTCACACAATGCAGTAGGTCAGCAGTGCAGTAGCTCATGCAATGTTTGATATCACTGCACTGCACAAATATCAATCCATATAAATGAAAATCCTTGTACAGTCGTCCTGCTGGTTCATTAGGCAAATAGACTCTCAGTTTTGAAACTGAGCAATACAATTTTTTAAAATGACGTTGGTTCCATTCCTAGGCTGTACTGTGTTAGCTGATGTCTGTCGGGATAACAACATAAAGCATTATTTTTGTTGCTAGTTGATCGGACTTTGCAGTTGTAATGATGATCAAAGTTGCAGGATCTGGTGTCATTTCGCTGTGAAACCAACAACAACTGCTGATATCCCGATGTGTACAGTTAAATACAGAAATTCATCAGTTGGTATGAAGAAGTCTTTGCTCCCCTTTAGAATGCAATGCTAAGGCCCCCACAAATTTAAATGAAGTAATTGAACTGACAGTATCTTCCACTTTTATGTAATGTTGTATGAAACCTTTTAAAAATGTTGCTGTTTTTCTGGTGAGGCATACCTCACTTTTTCAGTGTTCAAGGCATAATGACTCCTGAAAAACCTATCTGGCTCTGAAAATCTGATTTTTATATTCTTGCCATGTCATTTTTTTTTCCTATTATCAGTATTCCTCAGACTTTCAAGTTTTTAAAGCTTGTTTGATATTTCAGATTTATATTCAAACCTTTTATTTAATTCTTTTAAATTTGAATGAGAAGTGAATGATAATCAGTTACAGAGTAACCATGTAATACAGCATGGAAACAGGCCTTTCGGCCCAACTTGGTCCATGTTGACCATGGTGCCCACTCAGCTAGTCCCAATTGCGCGGATTTGATCCATATCTCTCTCAACATTTCCCATCCATGTACCTATCCAAATGTGTTTTAAATGTTGCTTTGTACCTGCCTCAACCACTTTTTCTGGTAGCCCATTCCACACTCTGTGAGGAAGTTGCCCCTTAGGTCATTCTTAAATCTTTCCCCTCTCACCTTAAACCTATGCCCTCTAGTTTTCAATTCCCCATCATTGGGAAAAAGATTATATGCATTCATCCGATCTATGTCCCTCATGATTTTATGCACCTCAATAAGATCACCCCTCATTCTCCTTCATTTCATTTCCTGGCTTTTGTGAGAATTTTTCAATAGGATTAGTATGTGATTAAGAGTCAGATTTGAATCCAGTGTGAGACAATTTGAAATGCACACCATTGAGAAATCACAGATATTTAAATCTTTGTGGGCAGCTTTTGTCAAGGTGAATAGCTAATTATCACTAAGCAAGGGAGGGGAAGATTCACTGCATTTATTTCCTGATTGTATTGTAGTGATTTCTCTGCAAAAGAAAATATGTTTCTGGATAACAGGTGGGACCAGCATTAGGCTAGCTCTCACCCCTTCCAAAGTTGGTCCATCACCACCATCCTCTTCCCAATCCACTCTAGCCTCCCTAACTCCCATTGGAAGTTTAAATGGAACATAGATATTTGTGTGAAGTGTTGGAAGTAGATCAGTAACTGTAGAAACCAGCTGAAGTCGCATCGTTAAGGTTGGATTTGGCTGGGGCTGTGGTGGGTGGGAGAGTGATGAAAATTGGTTTGAATTTGACAAACACTTTTTGAGAGTTTAAAGTTGTGGAAGACATTGTTGCATTGTTCAATTCAGTGGTGTCCAATGCTTGTGCACGCACAACACGTTGGTGCTGTTCTCAAATTGTCAGTGCCACTAAATATTTTCAGCTGTTGCACAAGTAAGCTAAAACTCAAATCATTTATGAGAGACTGCACTATGAGAAAATTACATCGCTGAGGATTGAATTGCCTCCTTTGCAAAGTGCTTTACTGTCCTGTGGGAGAAAGCAGCAAAAGCATGGTATGAGCTGAGGAGCTTGAGAGAAACTGTGTCCAGACAGTCACACAGCCAGGCCAGGTCGTTAAAAAAAGGACAAGAAAAATGTTGGAAACTGGTTGAGGAATGTCAGCTAAACATCTGAAAAATATGCCAACTATAAAGGTTTGAAGCCTGGATTTTCATTGTCAGGATAATTTGGAAAATATTGGATGGGCCACAATGGTGGAAAAACAGTGGATGGGTCACAATGCCAAGATGCCTGGCCCCATTCCCATATGTTCTAAAATTGAAGGGTTGAGTCATGACCCAACACTCAGTCCCAATCTGACTGGTTCAATTGCTGCGAAACGGATGTCCAAGTGTAGTCATGATTTTAAAGAATTATGGTTTTGAGCATCTCACAACTGTTTTGAAACATACTCTGCAGGAGGGAACCTTTTAAAGTGAGTTCAAAGTATCCTTGTCATGCCTCTTAAGAATTTCCCTCCAACTCTATAGCCCACTTCACCAACTCCCCCTTGCCTCTTCGCTAGACTATAGCTCTCTACCCATGTCCCCAGTGCCAGCCTATACCTGTCTATGTATCCTTCATGGCTCATCATGTATTCTTGGCCAAGCAAGGATACTTCCATGTTCATTCACCCATTATACATCGTATGGAACCAATAAACACTCTGTATGGAACTAACAAACAATATAGGAACAATAGAATGCATAATTTTTTTTAAAAAAAGATTTTACAAAAAGAGATTCATTCATTTCTTCCAACAATATTTTAAAATTAAGTCAGTTTAGTACTGGGCAATAAAAATTACCAACCATTCATACCCTTTAAAGTACTGGTAGAAGAAACTACAAGCACTTGAAAGCTCTTGGCATTGTGTAAATAAAGGCGAAAGTATGTCAAGTGTGATGTTGGAAAAGTACAGCAGGTCAGGTAGCATCCGATGAGCAGAACAGTTGACCTTTCAGGCAAAAGTCCTTCATCCTTTGTTTATTTATACGTTGTTAAATTGACAGAAAATATCAGACAGACACAGCTGTCAATCAAGCAATATTTTGCCTAGTTTTCTGGTGTTTCCACAGAGTAATTGAGGGCGTTCAGACAAGAATGTTGATTAAGATCTCCTTTTGTCAAATTCAGGAATGAAACACGGTGGCACAGTGGTTAGCACTGCTGCCTCACAGCGCCAGAGACCTGGGTTCAATTCCCGCCTCAGGCGACTGACTGTGTGGAGTTTGCACATTCTCCCCGTGTCTGCGTGGGTTTCCTCCGGGTGCTCCGGTTTCCTCCCACAGTCCAAAAATGTGCAGGTCAGGTGAATTGGCCATGCTAAATTGCCCATAGTGTTAGGTAAGGGGTAAATGTAGGGGTATGGGTGGGTTGCGCTTCGGCGGGTCGGTGTGGACTTGTTGGGCCGAAGGGCCTGTTTCCACACTGTAAGTAATCTAATCTAACTGTTAGACTGACCTATAGAACTATTGATTTCTCCAAAACAGTCATTGTTGTGGAGGTTTAGTGGTGGATACTGCTAAATTCAGAGGTTAAAGGTTGAGGGTATAAATTTTCAGGGGCATTGCAAATAAGTAGAGTTTAATTCCCAGATGAATCCATCTTCACTCAGTTCATTTCTACTGATTATTTGGTAGCAACATTTTTGATTAAACAAATATACTATTAGAAAGTGTGATTTGGCATAAAGAATTTGTTGCCTATGATAAAATTCACCACTTGTGTAATTAATACAGAAGTCATCTGTAAGATGAAGGGAGGGATGAACTGGGAAAATATTTATATCTGTCAAAAGGCAGTCAAGTAATTGTGCTCAATTTACACATAAATTTATCATGTTTAAAGTGTCCCTCATTTGAGGGTTTGTCCTTCAATGTTTCTCCTCATCTGCTGAAGGGTCTTACTTTTGGCTGGCGTTGGATTTCTGCATCTTTTTGCACATCACTCAAAATGGCCATTCCTAGTGTATAAACACAGTAGTGTGTATTTGTAGACTATTTGTCTCAAAGGAGAACTTGCTCCAACTGCCCAAACCTGCACTTTTTCAAGCAGAAAACACTTTCGACTGGAGTTGGGGGAGGAAATGGGAAGACAAAGAAATGAAGGGAAGACAAAGAAATGAAGGGAAGAGAAAAATCGATGCAAAAGAAAACAGCTTGAAAGTAAATTTAATTTTTAATTGAAGTCACGCATTGGTGGTGGAGGGTGTATGTTCCAGTCATAAATCTACTTGTGATATTTGTCAAACTTTCTTACTGTACGTTACCAGTTTTCTGATCGCTGTGCATATGGTGAAAACTCCTCAATTATGAACAGCCTGGGGTTTCAGGCAGTGATTTCCCTGGACGCAGCCCAGTTGAAAGGTTACGGATTGTTTAGATTCTTTTGATAGGCTTTTCTGAACCCATAACACTAGATAAAGGCAATTGGGAAATTTAGTCTTGTTTCCTTTTTTGATCTCGGGCCTTTACTGATCTATTTTAACCAAATCTTGCTTAACCAAACAATCAGCACCATTACCACTAACCAATAAATCATAGTCACACAATAAAAGGGAATTTACTGCAGAATCCAGATGATCTGTATTTGCATTAACTGTGGTAAGTTTAATTTTGTGTTTTTTTTAAATGGGGGTTGATCCTGAGTCTTGCAAAAATCTGACATTTTGAAATTATTCACTGCTGTTTCTGATCTGGTTTGGTGCTTATCTGGAAGTCAGATTAACATCACTCTGCAGACAACTTTAAAATGATCTTCAGATTGGGAAACATGCAGGGGTCACTGCTTGAGGGCCAGAGAAACAGTGAGAGTTGGGCTGTCAGCACTTAATTATGTATAATATACATACATATAATTACGAAAAACCTTGGGTCATGTCTACGGATGCTGGGAAAGTGATTAAATAATGTAAATAAATCAATCAGAAGTGAATACCATGCTCTGTCAGATGAAGCATAGGGGATCTTAAATAAACATGCTCAGGGAGTACTTTGATTCTGACAGATACTGAGCATTCCAATGTACTCGAGAAGATGAGAGTGAGATGATACATTTCTTCAGTGGACAAAACCTTGGAGATTGCTAATGAGATCCAAACTGTCACCTATTAAATTGTGTGCACAAAAAATAATAACTGACATTTAATGGCATGTTTGCTTGCAATGGTACAGATTTTTTTTTCCCTGAAGTGATAAGTACATTGTTGGTCTGAATTCTTTTTAAACTTGAGAAACATAACTTAGGAAACCGGTGACATTATTACGGTAATCCTGTCAGTACGGAATTGCAAAGTGTCTCATTTATTTCAAAAAGCAACTTCACTTGTCATGTCCCAGGAGATCACCCATAAACTCAGTTGACCCATACAGACCATTAGTGGTCAAAGCTACAGTGCTAACCTGCCAGAACCAAATAATGACGTCAGCCCTATATGATTGATGTCACAAGTGTTTTGCCTTTGAGTATTCAATAAGGGTGGTTTCCCATGAGGAACAGGCCATTTGACCTAACTGGTCTAAGCTGCTGCTTATGCTCCATATGAGCCTCCAGTCCAGAACCATGACTGTTTCAACCTCTCACATTGTGTTGTGTATGCAGACATTGTTTGCTTGTGTTTCCACACAGAGCCTGCATTCCAAACCATCATTAATGCATTAATGGAGGCTCAAAAGAGAATAGGCCTTGGCTAACTGTCCTCTATTCCCACCATGCAACAGTGTCTGCTGCTATCAGGATTCACGTGAGCCACTGGACAAAATGTATCAATTCTTAAATGAAGGAAACCTCATTTAGCAAGGGTAGGCATTAGTGATGAAATTCAATATTGTCTCCAATGTGCCATTGCAACCTAAAGCTGTCTTGACAAACATCTCAAATCCAGCACTGAGCTCACGGTCTGCAGGGCAGTAGTGTTACCAGTCCTTCTGTATGCATCTGAGACATGGACTATAAACAGTATACACTTTAAATCTTGGAGAAATATCACCAGAGAAGCCTCTATAATATTCTCAAATTCAGGGTGCTCCATTTTCAGTCTCCTCTCTCCGGTCTTCAGCCCCAGTACTGAGGCACTGATTAGCCATATTGAATGGGCCACGTTGTCCAAATGCCTGACACAAGATTCCAGAACAAGCTGTCTTCTCATTGCAGCAACTAGTTAGCAGGACGGCAGAGAAAACATCTCAAGGATATCCTTGAAGCCTTCCTGAAAGGAATGTAATATCCCACCATCTCATAGGAGATGAAGCATCTGTGAAGGTGCCAACTATTTGTGGCAGGGTGTGCAGATGCAGTTACCTCTGGGCGCACAACATTGGAGTGAGTAAAAGGCATTAAGATTGCCAATGATGACAGGAACCTTTTCCACCTTACTTCATTTCACTCTACCAGCATTTTCTTTACCTCATGTACTGTCAGAGCTTTGAATATGGTTTGTTTTACAACTAGGAGGTAACTACTGAATGCAGGGCTTTCACAAGGGCAAAGGGAGTATTGTGACTTAACGCTCATTTTTTATTATTGGTCTTCATAGGGACTGTTTGATGTTCAGAAGTATGCCTGCTGCTCAGTCAAGGCATATCACATACACTCCTTAAACTGACAGACAGAGTAACAGAAGCAACATACAGAGATTCATGTGGACACTATTGGGAGTGAGGTGGGGTACTAGACTGTTTTACTTTAATGAACTAACTAATCTTTGGCATTGTTGATTTTTTTTAATATATGTTCTTGATAAACTAGTTATTGCTCAGTTCACCTGAATCATTGAGGCTTGATTGTGTTACCCCAGTTACAATTCCAAATGAGATTGGGATGACCAGGAATTAAACTTGAACTGTCTTCCTCAGCTTTGCATTAGACAGTACATTTGCCGAATGATCTTTTGGAATCAATTTAATCTTTGACAACTAATGTCTTCTGACAATGTCACTCCTTTGGCTGAATAATCTAAACCCATTTGATGTGTTAATGGAACTGTAGCTGCTGGGTTGGAGAAATCTCCAATCTCCTTTTCATCTTCCATTGTGCTTCTCATGTTTCTGTGACAATGTTGGTTTATGATTAGTCAGCAGTAACTGCCTGAGATTTGGCTGGCCAAGAAATTCAAGAATCGTTCATTCTTTCCTTTTGACATCAGTAAATTGTTATTTTTTCCCAACCCTCTGCTGTTGTTTGAGACCCTGCAACTATTTACAAAATTCTTGAAAATATTAACAAAATTCTCGATGGAAATGTAATTAGTTACAATGCGATCCCCAATTAGCTGTGTGACTGACATCTCAGATGACATTGGTTTAAGAGGACAGACTTTAAACGTGGTCAAAATGTACTAAGCACTCAAATAGTTTTTGTTTAGATGAAATATATTTCTCCGGTCATTTCCGATGATCACAAAGGGTACTGGTTAATGTTTTAAACAATGATGTCAGTAAATGTGTAACCTGATTAAGGCATATTGATCATTGTGAAAGTGTTCAGATTTATTCCTTAAATTCTCAGATGTTAAGAATAAGAAAGAAAGCCAGTAATTTTTGTTGTGTTTGAGTTGAGGTGTAACTAATTACGTTTCTGATAAAAAAAACAAATGAACGATGATTACTATCTTAGGACATTTGATTTCAATTCAGACTTGGAAGTATATCAGTGTATGTTCAGTGTCACTGGGTCAAAATTCTGAAGAAGCAGAGTACCAAATAGATTTAAGTAGTTCAAGATGGCAGCTCATTAGTGTGTACCATGGCAACGAGGGATGGGTGATGAATGCTGGCCGAGCTAGGAACATCCACATCACTTGAGTGAATTAAAAATATATATATATACATATTAGATCATAGAATGTTTTATGTTTTTTGTTTCTGAATGTTGGTGGAATTTTAGACCAATATGTATGTTTAAAGTACATATATCTGAAATTTGTGAGTTGATATCAAGTTGCAGTATTGCCATATGATAAATGTGGTGTTGCTCTAGCAACCCATAGTACTTTCAATGAGATTTTAATACTATTTCAACTCCTAAGCTTGTATAGACCCACGTAATGAAGATAATTGTACTTATGTATTGTTACTACTTTTCATTTTGGATCATTCTTAAGGTTCCATAATTGGCTTTTTGAATATCTCTGAAACATTTTTATTTCCTTTAAAAAAGGTTTAAATGCTTCTAAGAATTTGTCCATTGAAGTAGCCTTCCTTAATACCAACAATACCTTGTGAAAAGATTCCAATTGCTTTGGCTTTACTCTTAGCTTCAGAGATATCTATCCCCTTTGTATTTGAATAACTGCCCAAAGTGAACAATTTACCTCAATCAGTTGTCAGTTCTTTTCACAATCACGAAAATGTCAAAGTTAAAAATCACACAACACCAGGTTATAGTCCAACAGGTTTAATTGGAAGCACACTAGCTTTCGGAGTGACGCTCCTTCATCAGGTGATTGTGGAGGGCTCAATCGTAACACAGAATTTATAACAAAAATTTGCAGTGGGATGTAACTGAAATTATACATTGAAAAATTGATTGCCTGTTAAGCCTTTCATCCGTTAGAATACAATGATAGTTTCACTTTCATGTGTAAATCACAAAACCCTTTTTTTAAAGTTGCATTCTCGGGTTAGCTATTAACAATGGTGATAGCTAGACAATATGTTGAAGGTGTTAGCCCCCTGTGTTCTCTGTCTATGACCTGATGTTTAGATTGGTTCCAATCTAAAAAGTGAGATAACAGAGTTTTACATAAATTCATGCAGTTTCTGAGCTCAGAGTTCTACATGAATGTATGTGGTTTTTGAGCAAAGTGCAATGTAACTC
Source organism: Chiloscyllium punctatum (assembly GCF_047496795.1). Taxonomy (NCBI): domain Eukaryota; kingdom Metazoa; phylum Chordata; class Chondrichthyes; order Orectolobiformes; family Hemiscylliidae; genus Chiloscyllium; species Chiloscyllium punctatum. The sequence goes on along the minus strand of NC_092762.1, from coordinate 55,358,166 downwards.
TGCAAGTACAAATTCACCCCACAAAATATATGTGTGCATGTGGGTCTTTGTCTGTGTGTGTGTATATGTGCGTCTGTCTGGGGTGGGGGTTGTGAGTGTGAGAAAGTGTGTGTGTGTGTGTGTGTGTGGTGAGTGCAGAGTGTCTTAAGTCTGTGAAGGGTGCATGTGTGGAAGTGTGTGTGTCTATAAGGGTGTGTGCGGGTGTGTGTGTGCGTGTCTGTGTGTACCTGTGTCCGTGTGTATGTGAGAGTGTGTGTGTGTAGAAATGTGTGTGTGTGTGTGTGTGGTGAGTGCAGAGTGTCTTAAGTCTGTGAGGGGGTGCATGTGTGGAAGTGTGTGTGTCTATAAGGGTGTGTGTGGGTGTGTGTGTGCGTGTCTGTGTGTACCTGTGTCCGTGTGTATGTGAGAGTGTGTGTGTGTAGAAATATCTGTGTGTGTGTGTGAGTGTGTGTAGTGCAATGGTGATCACCTGTAATGTGATCACCATTGCACTACACAAACACACACAGATATTCCTACACACACACATGCTCTCACATACACACGGACACAGGTACACACAGACGCGCACACACACACCCACACACACCCTTATAGACACACACACTCCCACACATGCACCCCCTCACAGACTTAAGACTCACTATACACACACACATACACACACACTTTCTCACACTCGCAACCCCCACCCCAGACAGACACACACACAAAGACCCACATGCACACATATATTTTGTGTGTTGAATTTTTTTTGTACTTTCAGAGTTACATTGCACTTTGCTCAAAAACCACATACATTCATGTAGAACTCTGAGCTCAAAAACTGCATGAATTTATGTAAAACTCTTGTTATCTCACTTTTTAGATTGGAACCAATCTAAACATCAGGTCATAGACAGAGAACACAGGGGGCTAACACCTTCAACATATTGTCTAGTCTATCACCATTGTTAACAGCTAACCCGAGAATGCAACTTTAAAAAAAAGGGTTTTGTGATTTACACATGAAAGAAGTGAAACTATCACTGTATTCTAACAGATGAAAGGCTTAACAGACAATCAATTTTTCAATGTATAATTTCAGTTACATCACACTGCAAATTTTTGCTATAAATTCTGTGTTACGATCGAGCCCTCCACAATCACCTGATGAAGGAGTGTCGCTCCGAAAGCTAGTGTGCTTCCAATTAAACCTGTTGGACTATAACCTGGTGTTGTGATTTTTAACTTTGTACACCCCAGTCCAACACCGGCATCTCCAAATCATGAAAATGTCAAGTATTTGGCTCGATCAGTAGCACCCCCTCCTTGAAAATAAAAGGTTTTGCGTTTTCGTTTTGCTTTATTTCAGCATTGTTCCTCAAGTATATGGAATTGTGATTCTCTCCACTCCACAGTGCACTATCTTTGTGACCAATATCTAGATAAATGAGAGGGTGGACCATGAATTCTAAAGAGAGACTCTTACATTATGTACCAGATGGTGGAATGCAGCATGTGAATTCTCTTCTCTCTCTGAGTAAAGTAAATCAAGAGTCAGGATTAAATCAAAATTGGTGTCATTTGATAAAGTAAATGAATGAAATGTGCACTGTTTTATACATTAAGATGTATTTTTCTGTACACTGCGCAGTATGTGAAACAACAAAGGCTCAATGCACTTTCTGTTTTTCTCCTATTTCCCACGTCAGCCCATTGTGTATGGATCCTGCCAAAAACTTTGGTCCTTAGCCTTTAACTTGGGGCTTTCCAAAGTGGGGTCAGGTTTCCATGTGGGGGTCGGCAAAGGTGAAATCTTGGTCATAAGTTCTGAGAAAGCCATCACTGAATAACAATGACATAGCGATGACAATGAATGTCTGCAAGGACTCTTACCAGTTTTAATAGAATGCATCATTCTGTCTGGATCACCACAGTTTGGCAACTGCTCTTCCCAAGATTGCAAGGAACTACAGAGAGTCGTGAACATAGCCCAGTCCACCACACAAACCATCCTTCCATCCATTGACTCCATCTATACTTCCTGCTGCCTTGGGAAAGCAACCAATATAATCAAAGACCCCTCCCACCCCGGTTATACTCTCTTCTGTCAAGCAGAAGATATAAAATTTGAATAGATTCAAGAACAGCTTCTTCCCCTCTTCTGAATGGACCTCTTAAATTTTAAATTTACTGTTGATCTCGCTCGTTTTGTACCTTCTCTGCAGCTGTAACATTTTATTCTTCACTCTCTATTCTGTTACTATAATGCACTTTGTATGGCATGATCTGCCTGTACAGCACACAAAACAATACCTTTCATTGCACCTGGGTATATGTGACAATAAGAAATCAATCAAATTCCCCAGCTCACCCCACCTTCTCCCCATCACCCACTGCAACTACCACTATTGCTTGCCTAAGGTTCACAACAATTTTCAAGGCTCACAATAGGGAAACACTGTCCTCATTCTAACCATGTCCCTGGCACCTACCAGAGGATGACTCGGGCTTGATATCACATTTGACTATGAACTGAGCTTCCAATCCCAAACTTTTGAGCTATTCTATCTCTAAAACAATGTTGACCACCTCTCCTCCTTCGGTTCTCTTTCTCTGCTGTTTTCTTATCTTACCCTTGGGTATCTTATGGAATTCTGTCCAACCTCCCACATGTGAATCCTTTATTAACTTCCATAATTCTAACTTTTGCTGCTCATGTGTTCACTCACCAATAGTTGCTTTCAGCGAAGCAAGACCTAATTAAAATTCTGAGCCGAATATACAACTCCCTCCATTGGCATCACCCCTTCCAAATTCTGAATTCCTGCAGCCCTACAATTTTCAGTAGTGATACTGCTCCAATTCCAGCCCCTCAAGCATTTCTGATTTTAAGTATAGCACCACCAGCAATTCTATGAAGAGAGATTAAACAGTTTACACCCACATTGCCTGAAGTTTGTAAGAATGAGAGAAGAGGTGAATTGGCCATGCTAAATTGTCCATAGCGTTAGGTGCATTAGTCAGAGGGAAATGTGTCTGTGTGGGTTACTCTTTGGAGGGTCGGTGTGGATTGGTTGGGCCGAAGGGCCTGTTTCCACACTGTAGGGAATCTATTCTAACTATACTAAAGGGTCTAGACAAAGTAGGCATAGAAATGATGTTTCCTCATGTGGAAAAATCTAGGACAAGAAGTAATAGTTTTATGATAAGGGTTAACAGATTTAAAACAGATGAGGAGAAATTACTTCAGTTAAAGAGTTGTGAATCTGTGGAATTCACTACCCGAGGATGGTGGAAGCTAGGACACTGAGTAATTTTAAGGAGGAGATAGGCAGATGTTTAATTGGTAACTGGGTTGAAGGGTTATGTAGAGTGAGCAGAAAAGTGGAATTGAGGCCCAGATAAAATCGTTGTATCAAATGGAGAGGCTGAATTGCCCATCTGCTCCTAGTTTGTACGTTCTTATGAGGGGTCCTGGGATTGTCGTGACTCTTGGGAGTACAAATTCCAAGTGCATTTGAATTGGACCTTGCCTCCATTTGGAAACCCAGCCCCATAAGTTGACAAATGCAAATTCTTATCATGCTATTATCTTTCTCTATCTGGGGGAAGATGGTGGTAATATCACTGGACTAGTCATCCAGAGGGTCAGATTAAAACGTGAGCATGTGATTTCCTATCTCACCATTGATGCTAATGGCATTTAAGTTGAATTGATAAAATCTGAATTCGAATGCTATCCATGAGTATTGCTGATCTTAAAACTAGCATTGATTTCCCCCTCAATTTCTAATCTGCCATCCTCATCTGGTCTGGCTACTTGTGGATTGAGACCCACAACATGGTGTTCACTCTTAACAGCCTTCTGAATTCCTGTATGAAGCCATTCAGTTCAAGGCCAAACAGGAAAGGCAACAACCAGAAATGCCAAAACCCATAAATCACTCTCCGAGAACTCCCATCATGATTCTGAGAAACAGACTTTTGCCACTCACTGACCCATCCTCATTATAAAGAGCTGTCAATCAAAGTCATTAGCCCAAGATAGAAAGCCTGTCACTAATGTAAGCCTCCAGGAGTGTGTTCTGTTGTGCACACTGAATAGAAGGAAACTTCATAACTATGCATTTTAAAAAAAGAAAACTTCAATGGGGTGACTGACAGTGGAACTATGTATTAAACAATACTAAAAGATGTCAGCAATTGTAATAAAGCTGCCAAATGATGAATTGACACAACAACCTACAATTAATGGGTCAAAACAAACAATTTGAGGGAAGCTAACACATCACCGTCTGATTCTAGCATTATAAGAATACAAGTTTTTTTTAAAAAAATCAACAGAAGAGTCTTGTCATGAACTAATTTCTGCTTCGTGCTTCAAACATTTTCGATTCTTCCCTAAAAGAAAATGATGATATGATATATCTGCCTCAGTTACCCTTTCACTTGTTGATGTTTATGTCTAGATCAGCTGTATTTGTTGTAAGTGTTGCAGAAGTAACCAGTACCAGGTAATGGTTGAGGTGGATTACTGCCACCAGTCCTCTTTCCCACTCTTTTAAATGTATAATAGCAGTTCACACAGTTTCTGGTGGTAATCCTGTTTTAAACAACTTTAAATAACTTTAACAACTGTGTTATTGACACACCTCTGGGACTTAAACCACTATCACTCGACCGCAACAGCCCCATCAATCCACCTTTCTGTACTTTGTCTAAGAAACTATTTGATTAAGTGATAAAAGATGACTGTAGTGAATCTCAACATGAAGAGGCACTTGTCTTAACAACAAGGTATGGTTTATTTCATGATCACAAGAGGTACAAGTTGCAATAGTTAGACATAATTGGCAAGACTTTTAGGAGCTGCGGTGACACACGTCACCCCATCAAGATCTCTGGCTCAACTATCTTTCTGCAGAAGTGTTTGCCTTCATCAGGTTGGGTGGAGCTCAATGCAGTCTCCAACATTAACCCTTTCAGGATCATTACTGCACAGTGGCTCAGTGGTTAGCACTGCTGCCTCACAGCACCAGGGACCCAGGTTTGATTCCAGCCTCTGGCAACTGTCTGTGTGGAGTTTGCACATTCTCCCCGTGTCTGCGTGGGTTTCCTTCAGGTGCTCCGGTTTCCTCCCACAGTCCAAAGATGTGCAGGTTAGGTGAAATGACCATGCTAACTTGCCCATAGTGCTAGGTGCATTAGACAGAAGGAAATGGGTCTGGGCGGGTTACTCTTCAGAGGGTCGGTGTGGACTTGTTGGGCCGAAGGGCCTGTTTCCACACTGTAGGGAATCTAATCTAATCTAATTTGCCTGCATAACAAATAGCATTCCACTTCAATTGAGTGGCATGCTCTGAGCTGCATCCAATGGAGTTGATTAGTTCTGCGTTCTTAAACAATTTGTTCATTTGTGGGTATTACTGACCAATTGTTGTGGTTCTGTTCGCCGAGCTGAGAATTTGTCTTGCAAACGTTTCGTCCCCTGTCTCGGTGACATCCTCAGTGCTTGGGAGCTTCCTGTGAAGCGCTTCTGTGCTGTTTTCTCCAGCATTTATAGTGGCCTGTCTCTGCCACTTCCGGTTGTCAGTTCCAGCTGTCCACTGTAGTGGCCGGTATATTGGGTCCAGGTCGATGTGTTTGTTGATAGAGTCTGTGGATGAGTGCCATGCCTCTAGTGCCATGCTTCCTTCCTAGCAGCACTAGAATGCACATTCAGGAACAATGGACTGACAGAAGAGACACAACAAACAGTGAGACAAAGTATCGTACCTCTGATAACAAGAAAAAGACAAACACATAACCTCAACACCAAGGAGAGGGAAGCACTAAGATCACTAAGAAATTATAAGAACATAATCATACTACCAGCAGACAAAGGCAGAATGATGGTCATCCTGGACAAAGCAGAGTACATCCAAAAAGCACAACAACTACTTGCAGATACCAACATCTACCAAAAGACCGAGTTTGACCCCACCCCACAGCTCACCAATAGGATAAACAACACACTGAGGAATCTACAAAAAAACGGACAGATAACCAGGTCTGACCTACAAAGAATGAAATCTGAAAGCAACAACACCCCCAGATTCTATGGACTACCTAAAGTGCACAAACCAGACATCCCACTCAGACTCATAGTATCACTACCAGGGACACCATCACACAAACTGGCTAAAGAACTACAGCAGAAACTGAAATACCTGATCAGCGGATCCAGACAATCTATACAATCAACACAGGAATTCTTGGACATCATCAGAAATATACACATAGACAAGGAAGAAACTATGGTCTCATTTGATGTAACGGCACCGTTCACATCTATCGACAAAACCCTAGCCAGAGAAACAATAGTCATCCTGCTGGACAGACATAACAGACAACAGGACGTTGAACCTCTCAACAAAGACGGCATACTTAAACTACTGGACTTGTGCCTCACAACACACTTCACATTCAACAACCAGATATACGAACAAATCAACGGAACACCCATGGGCTCACCGATCTCTGGACTCATAGCAGAAGCAGTAATGCAAAGGTTAGAACAAACAGTCTTACCGCAAATTCAACCCAAACTCTGGGTCAGATATGTGGATGACACCTTTGTAATCATTAAAAACACAGAAATAGAGAACACACACCAGATCATCAACGCCACACTCACAGGAATCCGATTCACTGGAGAGGAAGAAAAGGACAACCAACTCCCATTCCTAGACGTGATGGTACAGAGAACACCGAACGGAGAATTCAGCACAAAGGTTTACAGGAAAGCCACACACACAGACCAAGTCCTGAACTACGAAAGCAACCACCCCAACACACACAAACGAAGTTGCATCAAGGCACCATTCAAAAGGGCCACAACACACTGCAGCACACCAGAACTACAAAAAGAGGAAGAGGAACACCTATACAAGGTATTCGCCAAAAACTGATACCCTCGCAATTTCATCAACAGATGCCTAAGGGAAAGACAATGGAACGAGGACATGCTGCAACCCAAAGGACTAGCCACACTACCATACATCAGGAGCATTTCCGAACTGACAGCCAGACTACTGCGACCACTAGGACTCATAACAGCACACAAACCAACAGCCACTCTCAGACAACAACTCACCAGAACGAAGGACCTGATACCCAACGTGAGCAAAACCAATGTAGTGTACAAATTCCCATGCAAGGACTGCACAAAACACTACATAGGACAAACAGGAAGACAGCTAACGATCCGTATCCATGAACACCAACTATCCACAAAACAACACGACCAGCTATCCTTAGTAGCCACACACGCAGAAAACAAGCAACATGAATTCGACTGGGACAACACTACCATTATAGGGCAAGCCAAACAGAGAACAGCCAAGGAATTCCTAGAGGCATGGCACTTATCCACAGACTCTATCAACAAACACATCGACCTGGACCCAATATACCGGCCACTACAGTGGACAGCTGGAACTGACAACCGGAAGCGGCAGAGACAGGCCACTATAAATGCCGGAGGAAACAGCACAGAAGCGCTTTACAGGAGGCTCCCAAGCACTGAGGATGTCACCTAGACAGGGAACGAAACGTTTGCAAGACAAATTCCCAGCTCGGCGAACAGAACCACAACAACGAGCACCCAAGCTACAAATCTTCTCCCAAACTTTGATTACTGACCAAGCCATTGCCCATAAATTGCCCATGCTGAATTTCTCTGAAATGTGGTAGTGAGCTGCCATCTTGATCGTTGCAGGCCTTGGGGTGTGGGGACATCCACAGTGCCTTTAGGAAGGGAGATCCAGGATGTTGACCTGGAAATAGTGAAGGAATAGTGATATACTTCCAAATTAGAAGTATGTGTCACTTGAAAGGTACCTTACAATTTGTGGTGTTCCTGTGTATCTGCTGCCCTTGTCCTTCTAGATCTCAGAGGTTGTGGGTTTAGAAGGTGCTGTTATATCTTGTGGCACACACTGCTGCCACTGTACATTGGTCAAGAAGGTGAAAGTTGAATGAGGATGAGGCTCCAATCAAGCTGCTTTGTTCTGAATAATGTTCAGTTTCTGGATTGTGGTTGGAACTGCACTCATCCAGGAAGTATTTCTAACTTGTGCCTATAGATGATGGATAGACAGTGGGGAAGTCAGTTCCCCACTACAGAATTCCAAAACTCTGATCTGCTTTGTAACCACAGTATTTATATGGCAGGTCCAGTTCAGTTTCTGGTCAATGGTAACCCCCAGGATATTGGTAGCACAGGTTCAGTGATGCTAATACCTTTTAACATCAAGTGGCAATGGCTGGATTCTCTTTTATTAAAGATGGTCATTGCCTATCACTTGTGTTGCAAAATGTTGCTTGCCACTTATCAGCCCAAACTTAAATGTTGTCCACTGTCAATATAGACACTGACTGCTTCATATTTGAGGAAGCTCAATTGATTGTAATGGTGCAGTCATCAGGGAACATCCACACTTCAGTTTTTATGATGGAGGGAAGGGCTTTGATGAAGCAGCTGAATATGGTTGGGCCTTGGATACTACCCTGAGGAACTCCTGAGAGATGTCCTGCATTGGAGTTGGTTGATCTCCAACACTTGCAATCTTCGTCTGTTTTTTCAGTTGTGACTCCAGCCAAAGTGTGGGAGTTGCCTATGCAAGTCATCCAGGAGCTTGCCCACAATGCAATTGACCAATGCACAACATCATGGCTGAAGACGTGTGATAGAAGATAGACCTCATATTTCCACCACATGGATAATTGGCTGTAACCATATATGTCTCTGTCAAAAACTGCGAGCAACAACAAGTTCATTTTGCAAGCAAGATTTCTAATTCTGTTATAAAATGCAACTTGTGAGATTGGATTTTTGGCTCTTGGGGCGAAAAGCAAAGAAGAGACTTTGCCAGAAATCCTGGCAACAGGCTGATGGGTGCCCAACTTAGAATTAGAATTAGAGACTTTTTTGGTGTCTCATTGAAAACCACAAGGTCCTTGACATTATTTCTGAGTAACTTCTGTGATGGCAAATAAAAATGGATCAGGTACAATTTGGTGAGTGGTCCACAAAGTCTTCTCTATTGCCAATGTAGACTGAACAAAAATATTGAGAAATATTGGATCAGCAGCTGGATTCCTGAAAGATTTCGTCTTTTATCCTTGCATTTATCCAACAAAAACAAATCTGATGTTTGTAAGCCTCCTTTAGAACTTGATCTTTTTCCAGTTCTTGGAGTAACTTGGCTGTTTGTCTGTCTTGAGTGAAAAAGCATTGTTCTGTGATTAGACGCCCATATGGAATGTCACCAATTCCTTATACAAAGCCAGGCCAGCACTTCCGAAAAATTCTGGCCAATGCCTGTCTTTGGGGTTACTCTCTACCATGCTGCAGCTTTCTCCACTAATTCGCTGCCTTTGATCCCATATGTAATTCCAAACATGATTTTTACAAACTGGATGCCAGACAATTTGCATGGAAAGAGAAAGGAATGACAATATTATAACATTGGTGCGCTATTGAAATTGTCAAATTTAATCAGGCCCTTGAACTTGCTGATTAGATGACAGGATGACTCTGCCTTTTAATCACGTCGCTTTGATTGCTGGAAATCAAACTTAGTATTACTGACGTGAGCCCTGAAGCACATGTTGATGAATAGGCCATGGACAGGCAGGCTATGAATGGAAATGCAGAGACTGAGGAAGCAGCAAGTTTGAAGAATGCCAGAGGGGTAATTTTAACTTCTGGGGTTTGTTTACAGTTGGCAATATCGATTTTAACCAGCCATTAAAATGAATAGGAAAGTCATAGCAGAGTGACAAATAACAGGCAGCCAATCAATATGGTCCATTTTAAAGTTAAAATTATCATCAGAAGAGGAAGATGAACTGGACTAACAATAAACTCAATCTAATCTAGCACAAACAAGGCCATTCAGCCCAACAGTCCTGTGCTGGGAGTTATGTTCTTATCTTCAATCATCTAACCTGATGTGAGTTTGGCAGCAGCAGTGTGTTGTACCTCATGCAGTAATGCTCATGTTATCTCACATAACATTAGAAACCAGATGTAGATGTCATGGTTTTGAAGAATCAAACAGACATGTTTCACAGCTAACTATTACATACAAACATGATCTTCCTCAAACACCTAAGTGTTTGAGTGAATATTGAGCTATTATTTTACAACAGAGGAACATACTTCAGTAGTATGCCATGATTCAAGTGGACAGTGATAAACTGGAGTGTGAGACCTTTCTACCCTGAGGTAACACGTACAACAATGAAATGAGGAACTGTGTTCTCTGTAATGTTTCCTGCAGCTACACAGACCAGAAGTTAATGTGTTCACATGTCAAGGTGTGTGTGTGTGTGTGTGCGCGTAAACCTTCTGTGCAGCACAGAGGGAACATTGATCATGAGCATTTCTTTTAAAGATATACTGAAACACTAACAGTGACAGATAACACCACATAACTCACCATTTTCTTTTGATACCCCACCCCATTTGCTTATCTAGCTTCCCATTGAATATTATTTGCCTCAGTAACGCCTTAGGATCCCTACAGTGTGAAAAGAGGCCATTCTGTCCATCAGGTCCACACTGACCCTCCGAACAGCATCCACCCAGACCCCCACCTTCTCACTGTAACCCCACATTTTCCATGCCTAATCTACCAAGCTTGCACACTACGGGGCAATTCAGCATGGCCAATCCAACTAACCTGCACACCTTTGGATTGCGGGAGGAAACCGGAGCACCAGGAGGAAACCCACGCAGGCACAGAGAAAACGTGCAAACTCCACACAGACAGCCACCAAGGCTGGAACTGAATCTGAGTCCCTGGCACCATGCTAACCACTCAGCTATCCTGAGGCCCCACAGGAAGCAGGGCTCTGGGTCTGGGTGAGATGCTTTTTGGAAGGTAAGTGTGAAAACCCCTTGTAATTGTCAGTTTCACATTCATACTACTAAAAAAGAAGCCCCTTCTGAATTCCCTCTTACTGACTATCTTATATTGACGACTGTTAACATTGCTATTTACTACACCTTTAAGCATCTGTATAATTGTACCAAAAATGTACATATATTTAAAGATCACTGTTCAATCACCCTTCAGGCTCTGTTCAGTGGAGAAGGGGCCCAGTCTATTTCATGAGTTCCTGACGGATGTAACCCCTCTGTTCCGGTTTACAACCCCTCTTGTAAATTCTTTACGTACCTTCTCCAGTGCCTCTTTATGGCAGAACTATTCACAGTACTGAATTCAGTGTGGTCTAATCAAAGTTTGATACCAAAGTTTAATTCCTTTATTTCTTAATCCTATCCATTTAGAAGTAAATCCTACTTCAATAGAGTTTACAAAAAATAATACTTTAAAAGGCTTTTTTTTTAAGCAGCATTCTCCTCTTGGCTGGTGTACTGATTGATGTAAGTAATAAGAATGACTGACTGTATGTGACTTCTTGCCGATATTTGTGCACCATAATTAAATTAAATTGGCAACAACAAAAGAATTGAGGGTAATACACAATAAAAAGAAATGCCAGCATTAGCAAACAATACCATTTCATAGAATCTCTCCAGCATGGAAACAGGCCCTTCGGCCCTACAAGTCCACACCGTCCCTCTGAAGAGTATTCCACCCAAACCCATTCCCCTTTACTCTACATTTACCCGTAACTTACACATCCCTGGACAATATGGGCAATTTAGCATGGTTGATTCACCTAAGCTGCACATCTTTGGACGGTGGGAGGAAACCGGAGCACCTGGAGGAAGCCCACGCAGGCACTGGGAAAATGTGCAAATTCCACACAGACAGTCACCTGAGGCTGGAATTGAACCTGGGTCTCTGGCACTGTGAAGCCACAGTGCTGTCTCATTAAATCGATGCAGCCTGGTCTATCGGAGGCAAAGGGAATGATAATACCTTGAAATATCTGATAATCTAAGAGCAGTTAGAGGCAATCAGCAACTTTAATAAAGTTAAAGAACTCTTCTATTAGAAAAGCTGAATGTGAGGAAGTACACATGCCTACATAATGGCTGTACTTTTACCTTGAGGATGTAGTTCTAAATCCTACTTGACCAGATGGGATCCAGTCTTAACTATAACTGTTTAAAGGTCTGCAATAAACTTAATTGGGACATATTGCAGACCTGTCCAGATGTGAGTGCATGTCTCAGGTTTGAAATTCGAGCATCCTGTAAGTGAACTTATGCTTTCAGGTGAATGCTTCCACTGTGAATTAACAGCTGTTCAGCCATTCATTGATGGTTCTGTTTTATATAAACCTGGTTGGAATTATCAGGCTACCAAGCCAATTACCCCTCCTCAACTCATGACGTGACTGAAAGAACTTTTGATTAAAGTTTGCTCCCAATTCTGAAATAGATAACAGTAAGAAATCTCTCAGAGAAGGGAAAGTAGCAAAAAGGTTAAATTTTAAAAATAGAAATAAGAAAGGTCAGATGGAAGTAAGAACAAATTTGTGAGTACAATTAAAATGCTTAACTTTAAAAAAATTAAATCTGTTTACACATGTTTGTACTTTGGAATTTTCCTCTTTCCCCAGGAAGGAAACCTCCCCACTCCAAGTTCGATTAAACCTTGGACCATTCTAGTCAGGATTGCTATTATGTAGGGGAGTGGAGATTGTCATTGAGGCACATTACAAAATTGGTTGAAAAAAATTTGTATTCGTTCAGAGGTCAGGTTCTATAGATCACTCAATGAGTGAAACAACTCCATTGAAGTCATCTCAAAATTAGGATGTCGCATTTGCCCTTGACAAGGAGAACAAGCATTGAACCACAGTTACTGTTCTTCAACATTATCCCACAATGCCTACTGGAAGGTGAGTGTGTATGGAATTTGAAAGTGGCCAGAAATAGATTAGCCTGGGATGCTTTCTTTGGATAAATGGCCTACTGACACTTTAACGATGAGACTCGCAGATGAGTGGCAATTTGGCTGAAGTAATGAAGGGCTCCTGACAGGATTGGAGACTCATGTTAGCATGAGCCAACATCTTTCGGAGAGGAGAAGCAAATTTGATGGAGGTACAACATTAAGAGTCATTTGATAGAACATAGCTGACAAAAGATATGTTTTTCTCAAAGCTTTTTGACTGGTCTTCAAACAAATATTTGCACGAATACTCATGTTAAGACAAGTGACGTTGTCTATCGTGTGAGAAGAGTGTTTTCAGCAATATTCAGATACAATATTATTGGTGCTGAACAACTGGCTTTATTTCACAATCAGGAAAAGAATGTATTCTTCACATCTGAGTTCTAACATTTGCACAGACAATTACTCACAACTACCAATGCAATATCCCTGTGTGCAGTAAAATTATAAATGATTAAAGAGAACAGTGAATTGTCACTTAATAGTCCTGTCTGAACTGCTGACTGGGTTCCATAATATGCTTGAAAGTTGCTCTTTTCTCTGCTACGGTGAGCATTTTTAAATTTAATTAATACCATCTGTCCTCTAAATCTGTCAGGTGTTCACGTGGCCAGTGTTAGTGAATACACTGGTGGATCTGAACCACGGAGGCCAGAATCAAGCATTGTTTAATTGCTGGCTTATGCTGAGAAGGCTGAAGTTAACTGGAGTGGTAATTAAATGACTGCAGTGACACTCATTGCCTCCTTGAGTGTGGAGAGAAAGAAATTCTACCAGGGTTTCTCCTCCCATGTTCCATCCTGAATAGGGGGCCATTGATGGAAACTAGGTTTGACTGTAGAGCTTTCTACAACTGAATAGGCTTGCTAGTGTTCATTATATAGGATAAAGCCCTACCAGGATAAGCGCTGTTAGGTGCAAAGGGATGGAAACTGGGAAATAGAAACCATGGCTGAGTTGATTCAAATGTCAAGGCTGGAATTCTGACCTTTCAATTGCCTACCATCTTCTCCCATGCTCATAAGCTTTGGCCATTTAATTTATGAAGCAGCAGAATAGAAAGATACAGATATGACATTGTCCAGCTGTTTACTCTGGACACTGTTCTATGGTTTACCTTGGAATGGTGCCCCATAGAAAATAACATGAGCAACGTGCACTTGTATAGTGCCTTAAGCCAAGTAACCTGGCCCAAGGCAGCTGGTAAGAGTATTATCAAAACAAAATTTGATACCAGCAAAGGAAAAACTACATTATTAATAAAGCATCTTTGATGACTGCTTAAGTGTCTGAAAAGCTTCAATGCTACTTTCTAAGTACTTTCTAAAGCGAGGTCACTTCAGTAAGTTAGGATTTGCAGCAATCAGTTTGCACACAATAAATTCACACAAATAGTACAGCAACAGATAGGGCCAATCAGCCCTTCCAGCCTTTCCCGCCATTCCAGATCACAAATGACCTTCTTCTCAATGCCATTTTTTCCACGCTATGGCCCCTTAAAGCCATTGGTCTCCAGTAACCATTGATCCCTGCTCAATGATTGAGTTTCCACAGTGCTCTGGGCTAGAGAATCCAAAGGTTCTCTGTCCTTGGAGTGAAAGAAAAGTCTTCGTCATCACAATCTTAAATGGTCTAACCCTTATCCTGTGATTACATTCCCTGGTCCCAGAGTCACCAATCAGAGGAAGCACCCTATCTATAATCAGCCTGTAAGAATTTTGTAAGTTTCTCTTACACCATTTCTCATTCTTGAAAACACTATAAAATACAGGTCCAGTTTTTTCAATCTGCAGTCATAAAATAATTCCATTGTTCCAGGGATTAATCTGGTGAAACCCTATTGCGCACTCTCTATGACAAGCATAACTTCTTATAGATAAGGAAGCAAAAACTGTGCATAATGTTCCAGGTGAAGTTATGCCACAGCTCTATTCATGGATAGGCTGAATAGCCAAAGTCTTTTTCTGAGAGTAAGGGGAGTCCAAAACTACAGGGCACAGATTTAAAGTGAAAGGGGAAAGATTTAAAAGAGAGTAAAGGGGCAACAGTTTCATGCAGAGGGTGGTGCATGTGTGGAATGAGCTGCCAGAAGAAGCAGTGGAGGCTGGTACAATTACAACATTTAAAATGCAGCTGGATGGGAAGGTTTTAGAGGGATATGGCAAATGCTGGCAAATGGGACGAGATTAATTTAGGTTATCTGGTTGGCATAGACAAGTCTGTTTTTGTGCTGCACAACTCTATGACCATGACTGCAACAAAACATCTTTACTTCTATACTGAAATCCCCTTGAAGTGAATGCCAACACACCACACAGTGCAACGTGATAATGTTCAAGTGTTGTGTCTTATGGTATTGATTGTGAAATGAGAATTGATCAGGTCACTGGATAATTCCTCTGCTTTTTTTCAAAGTTATGGCAAGTGAGATGTTTTACATCCACCTGAGCAGGCAGATCGGCCACTGTGTAACACACCACCTGAAGATGTAAGGTAGCATGAAGGAATAGAAGGGCAGGTGACCAAAAGCTTGACCATGTCAAGATATCTTTTAAGGAGTATGCTAAAGAAGGGAAGGGGCAGAGAGATTTAGAAAAATAATTCCAGCTGAAGGCATCATCATCGATAGAAACATAAAAACATAAGAGTAAGAGTAGGCCATTCAGCCCTTCGAGCCTATCATTCAGTATGATCATGGCTGATCAATCAACTCAATACCATATTTCTGCCTTTCTTCACACACCCTTTGATCCCTTTAGCCCTAAGAACTATATCTAACTCTGTCTTGAAAGCACTCAATATTCTGGCCACAACTCTTCTCTGTGGCAGAGTGTTCCACAAGGTCACCACCCTCTAGGTGAAGACATTTCTCCTCCTCTCAGTCCCAACTGGCCTGTATCCCTAAATTGTGATCCTTGGTTCTGGACTCTCCTGTCATCGGGAGTATCTTGCTTCCATTTTATTTGGCGCTTTTGTTTTGGCATTTTGTAATTCTGGCTCTCAAGTGAATAGTATTTATTTTCATGAAGAAATGACATGCATTTTTAATGCATGGACTTCAATAAAACTTTATTGACCAAGGTTGTCAGTGGGTTAATATCTCATGAAATAATGGATTGAGGAAATATCAGATGTACACATTAAGCACTAAGGTTTTGCTATTCTTTTCAACTTTCAGAAAGCTCTCCCTGCATTGAAACTAACAGAATTATTACTTGTTGTTATTCTTAAATAACTGAAATGCACAGGAACACAATCATAGAATCCCTACAGCGTGGAAGCAGACCATTCAGTCCACATTGGCCCTCTGAAGAGCAACCCACTCAGATCCACCCACTACACCTGTATTCCCTATAGCTAACCCTACCTTACCTGCACGCTATGGTCAATTTAGCATGGCTAATCAACTCAACCTGCACATCTTTGGACTGTGGGAGGAAATCAGAGCACCCAGCAGAAACCCACACAGACACAGGGAGAAGGTGCAAACTTCCCACAGACAGTTGCCAAGGCTGGAATCAAACCCTGGTTCCTGTTGCTGTAAGACAGCAGTGCTAGCCACTGTGCTGCCTGCAGGAATAGATTTGAGCAGCAATATTTTCTGTCCCAGGTTGATCTGACAGCAAACAGAGAACTGGAAATATTCAATCTGTCCCACATCTTCCAGCTGTCTAATGTGAAAGGGACAGGATCTGTTGGCAATGAAGGGACCTCCATCATTTACATTGCAATCAGTTGACTGAATATAATCAGTTGCTGCAGCTTCCACTTAGACAGGTCTGAAGCCAAATCCATTCACATGGTTATTTCGAAATCATCGCTGTTCTATCAGTAAATTGACAAGAATGCTTAACCAAAACCGGTTCATTCCTTCACCTTCTTTACCTCAGAAATACAACTGCAACTCATTTCGAAGAAAATAAGTAGTTACCTAAAGCAAAGGCACCAGGAATACCCTTGTAGAAATGAATAGAAGCTTTGAAAAGTTGCCTTCTAGCAGTTTATGTGATGCAAACCCTAGGGATGCATGCTAAATAAAACATTAGCAGATCTTACTCAAATTTGCATATAGCCAACAAGATAGTAACATATGGATTTAATGGATGGAGTTATATCATCCAACTGCTCTGAATTGTTCATCTTTAATGATAATCTGAAATTCTTGACAAAAACAAAGGCTTGCTTTATTTCATCAGAAACACTCATGGTCGTCTTAAAATCGGGCAACTATATTGCATAACAAAGCAGGAGGAATTTGGGGTACACTATAGTTTTCTTATTTATGTATGGGAGATGGGTGTCCTTGTCAAAGACAGTATTTACTATGACTCCCTAGTTGCCCTTGAGCAGATAATGTTGAGCTATTCACTTGAACTCCTTTGTCCATGTCGTGGTGTAGGTACTTGCACAGTGCAGTTGGTAAGGGAATTCCAGGGTTTTGAACGAGCAACAATAAAGGGAAAGTAATAGAATTCCAAGTCAGAAAGGTGTGTGGCTTGGAAGGGCTTGCTTGTTACATTCCTTTATTCCTGTGTCCTTATTTTAGACCGGAAAGATCATGGATTCAGAATGTACTATCAAAAAAGCTTTGGTGAATTGCTGCAGTAGATGGTGCTTACCATCTTGTTAATCGTGCAGACTACTTTGTTCTAAGGCCCAATTGAAAATGCATCATTTATAAACATTTTGATGATTTTTCTATTTGCATGTCAACAGGGGTTAGGTAGGCAAATACAAAAGATTTCCAGTGGACAAGCGTTTCAAAATTTGACCTATTATAGAGCCAAGGAAATATTCAATCATCAGCAATCTTTTAAGTAAAACAGTCCAGTTGGGGAAGGATAACTCGAGATTATTGCAGACATGACGTGGAGGGAAGTGACAGATTTGAAAAGGAGCAGAGGGCAAGTGAAACCAGTGATAACTGAAAGTGTGTGACCTTCTGTGGGAGAGAATTTATGCCTCAGAACTCTGGCTTAACTAGTTTGTGAAAAGTAGATGCCAACATAATAGGATATGTGGCAGAAATAGGCAGCAAATATTTGAAGAGAAGGATTCACAAAAAATTAATAAAATGGGAAATAAGAAGTTGGAGGGAGAGAGATGAAGGGAGATTTGAGTGGAAATGAGGAACACTCATCAGATAATTTGCTTTTGTTTTCTTCCATGGAAAAAAGTGATGGAAAAGCCTCACTAGATATGGGACTAACACTCAAACTTGGAGAAAGATAGATTTTACACAAAGCCAAGAGGGGTGAAAAGAGAGGAAATTATTTGGCATAAATTTCCACTGTTATTTTAGCCAACATATATTAAGCAGTATAAGGAGCAGCCGCAGTAAATTAAATATGAAAAATATGTGCTCCACAGAAGTAATTATAAATGTGGAAAAACAAACTTGTGTCAGAATTGGAGCAAGCACATTAAGATTGACATCTTAATTCAGCAGAAATTTATTTATTTTCTGAAAAATCTCTCCTTTATAGGTTAAATCTACATTAATAAATTACTCTAGAGACCTTTTTTAAATGTACTATTAAATTAAAATTCACTGAATCGTGGTTGGGAGAGAAAACAAGTACTTTATTAGTGAAGTTTCAATTAAGATATATTATGTAATGTCATGGTCAATTACTAAAGCATGATTGGTTGCTCAAATGTAAAGTGTGTCAATTCTTGGATGAGAAAATCATGTATTTTTCCTTCCTCTCCTACTGGTTTGCAATTCTACAAGTGCTCAGCAGCATCCTCCAGGTGACCATGTTTTATGAGAATGAGGTTCAGCAGTCATTTATGTCCACAGCCCATCATATTCTAGTTCAGATTCAATTTGCTGCACCAGTGGTGGTTGACTCCATTTCAACATTAACCACGTGATTTAATGTCATCTGATACCCGTCGTCATCCCCAAGTCTTGATTGTAGTCTTTCAGAGCTCCATTCATGTGTACTGCAGTGCTGTTATTCCCACATTTATGTCTTTATTAAACTCCCTTCATGAAAGACCAAGGCTGAAAGTATGGGACACTAACAGCATTGAAATGAGTAAGCTCACAGAGCAAAGAAGCCAAGAAATAGTAATACAGTGGCCCAACATTATGTTAATAATGTCTGCAAGTTGTAGAAGCGACATTTTGCTCTGAGCTGTGAGGTTGAATTGAATTTGGATTTGATTTTGGCATCTCGTTTCCCAGAATGGACCGTTATTCAATCAACATTTTAATACTGATTAAAAGCCGAAAGAACTGCGGATGCTGGAAATCAGAAACAAAAACAGAAATTGCTGGAAAAACTCAACAGGTCTGGCAGCATCTGTGGAGAGAAATCAGAGTTAACATTTCAGTTCTGAGGAAGGGTCACTGAACCCGAAAATGTTAACTAATTTTAAAATTGATGTTTCTTGTTGATTATTTGGTTTATGTTCAGTTATGTTTGAAAGTGTTATGGAGGAAAACTGTATATTATGCCTTCTGTTAAAGGGGAAACTGTGAGATTAAAGGAATTAACGCTATGCTTATAAATCTGTAGTAATAGTTTACTTGGAATTGAATGCTTCCAGGCAAGGGAAGCTAGAGGAAAGAAGAAGGTAAGTTAAATTTTGAAAGTAAACAAATCCTCTTTGAAGATTGGAGAGGAAGGGAAAATAGCTAAGGTTGAATTGAATTAGGTTTATTGTCACATCCACTCATGTGAGTACAGTGAAAAATGAATAAGTCGCCACTTACAGTGCCATCGTAGGTACAAAAGTACCTAGGTACAGAATCTTGGTACAAAGCAGAACAATAAAGAAAATGAAGTTTAAAAAGTTAAACATTATAGACCTTCTTACTAAAAAGTGGAAACATAAAGAAGCACAGTTAACAGTTCAACACCACATTCTGCAAGCACCTGACCATGATGGGCTCGCATTCCTCATAAGGGCTAAACCTTCCCAACTTCGTGCTAAGCCTTGCTCCCACTGAACCCCCCCCGCCCCCCCCAGTCTGCCTGTTGCCTCTCTCACCCCTGGCTGCCCCAGTCTGCCTGTTCCCCCTCTCATTGCTGTCTGCCCCAGTCTGCCTGTTCCCTGTACCATTGCTGTCTGCCCCAGTCTGCCTGTTCCCTCTCCTCACTGCTGTCTGCACCAGTCTGCCTGTTCCCTGTATCATTGCTGTCTGCCTCAGTCTGCCTGTTCCCCCTCTCACTGATGTCTGCTCTAGTCTGCCTGTTCCTTCTGTCATTGCTGACTGCCCCAGTCTGTCTGTTGTCTCTCTCATCACCAGCTGCCCAAGCAGCTCTTCCCTTTCTCACAGCCAAGTCACCCCAGTCTGCCTGTTCCTGCATGCACCGCCTGCTGCCTCAGTCTGCCTGTTCCTGCTTGCACTGCCTGACACCTCAGTCTGTCTGTTCCTGCTCTTGCCGCCTGACGCCTCAGTCTGCCTGTTCCTGCTCTTGCCGCTGGTCAGGATGACTGCCATAGACACCTGGGATCTCTCTCACCGCTATGTTGGATGGCGCTCCCTGTGTTGGATCGATCTCCTTCATGCTGCACAATTTACATTTGGCATAAGGTAAGTCAATTAAACTAAGAAAATAAAGGTAGTTAAAGAAGAGGAAAGAAAAGTGAAATAGAGAAAAAAGTAAAAGTGGCTGGAGCAAACAAGCCCCAAACAGAAGGCTGCACACTGCACTGATATCTCATCGCCATCTTTAAAAGGGTGTGTTGGGAGGGGAAACTGGTGAAAGTGAGACCAACATCTGACCTTCTTGCTCAAATACTTGGCTGAGGTGACTTGGATAAGTTTGATGAAGAGCAAAAGGGTGGCAATGAGTGGAGATTATAAGGGCAGAGTGAGTTATTTGATGAGGTAGAGATTAATAAGACAGAGGGAGAGATGGGTAAGACCATTGATGGTGGGAAGGTGCAGATTTAGATATTTTCTAATCAACCTAATATTATACACTTCTGGAGCAGGTAGGACTTGAACCTGGGCCTCCTGGCTCAGAGGTTTGGACACCAGCACTGCACAAATGTGCAGATTTAGAGATGTGGCAGAGTCATGGGGGGTTTTGCAGGGGAATGGAGAGCAAAAGACTGGGAAGTGAGTCATATTTTTCCTACATACCCAACACTAAATGCGGTTTTTAGCCATTGATAGTTTGTGTCCTCACCATTCCACATCTGATAGGCAGGGAGAAACAGAAAGAGACTATGAAAGGGCAGAGACAATCAAAAACAATAAAAGGGAAATGGAAATGAAAGGAAAAGAAATAAATAGTATCAGGAAGGCAGGGCATCCAAGCACCTGGATGTGTATATGGATAGGAAGGGTGTAGAGGGACAAAAACAGAAGTTGCTGGAAAAGCTCAACAGGTCTCTGTGAAGAGAAAATCAAAGCGAACGTTTCGGGTCCAATGATCCTTCCTCAGAACACTGAGCTCAAAACATTAACATTCATTTCTCTCCACGGAGACCTGCTGAGCTTTTCCAGCAACTTCTGTTTTTATTTCTGATTTACAGCATCTGCAGGTCTTTCAGTTTTTATATAGGGTTTCGAGGGATATGGGCCAAATGTTGGCAAATGGCACGAGATTAATTTTGGATATCTGGTCAGCATGAACAAGTTGGACCAAATGGTCTGTTTCTGTGCTGTAGAACTCGATGACTGCATGTGTCAGATGATTTCTGACTTGCAATGCCATGACAGATCATGTGTATGTAAAAGATTTGAGATTATTGTACATTGGATTTCACATTTCACAGTGTTAAAAATATATAACAGACAATTGTTTCACGTTGATTTCTTCTGCCCAGGGTAAAAACTTTGACAATTAGCTGTCTATCGGCTGATTTCCCCCAGAAATAGGGAGCCTGTAGACTTTGTAGAATTAGCACGATGGTCCAGATTAAATGCATCTCCATGTGAACAGCAGAAAAAATACATCCTGTTAACTGGTGTCATATTTCTGCTATATTATTTGAAATCTGAAATCTCATCACTATTAAGAAAGCTCATTGGAGACTAAGAATGGAGCTTTGTGAAAAGCAAGGACTCCTTGCATTTTACGTAGTGATTGCCACAATCACTGAACAGCTTGGTGCTTTGCAACCAGTTAAGAATTGTCAGTGTAGTCACTATTGCAATCTGGGAGGCCAGCAGCAACTTCAAACATAGTGAAATCCCACAACCAACTGACATTGATTTGAGAGAGAAATATTTGCCAGCATGCAGGATTACTGTCTTGCATTTCTTCAGAAAAATATCATGATATTCCTTGATTTTTGCACTTGAGTGTAGTGCAATCTTATGGAATTATTGTCCCTTATTCAACAGGGACTCTTGTTTGAAGTTTAAGATGAATGTGTTCTGTAGGTGGTGGCTGTTTAGGATCCTAAACTTAGACAGTCTAATCCTATTCTCAGTGGATCAGACCCCTCAGCAATAAACAGAATACAATTTATCAGTAATCAACAGCCTCACTAAGGGACAAAGAGCCGAGGTAAGATATGGACATTCTATGTAAGTGTAGAATTAGTGGCTATTTTTAAAATTTGTGTTGTGATATATTGCTGAAATACTCTTGAAGGAGCTCTGAAGTCTCTCTGATCAAGATGAAAAGTCATCAGTTGATAGCATTCCTGAATGAAAATAGAAGAAAGGTGTTCTAAAATCACATAAAGAATGGAATCTCTGCCATGCTGACAAAGGCATACACAAATTGTGCAGAATAGAATCCCTACAGTGCGGAAACAGGTTATTTGGCCTAACAAATACACACCCACCCTCCAAAGAGTAACATACCCAGACCCATTCCCTTACCCTATTACTCTACATTTCTTTCTGACTAATGCACCTAGTCTACACATCCCTGATCACAATGGGCAATTTAGCATGGCTGATTCACCTAATCTACATATTTTTAGATTGTAAGAGGAAACTAGAGCACCAAGAGGAAACCTATACAGAGAATGTGCAAACTCCACACAGATACCTTATGAAAGAGCAGCGCCTCAGAAGCTAGTGCTTCCAAATAAACCTGTTGGACCAAATAAACCTGGTGTTGTGTGATTTTTAACTTTGTCCACCCCAGTCTAACACCAGCTCGTCCGCATCATGTCCACACAGACAGTCGCCCGAGGCTGGAATCGAACCTGGATCCCTGGTGCTATGAGGCAGCAGTGCTAACCACTGAGCCACCGTGCCACTGTGCTACCCCAGTGTGGATCGATAATCTTAAAAATAGGTAAATGGATAAATGCAATGATGGTTCATCAAATCTTACTGTAATTTCAAAAACAATGATTAATTCAGTACAATACAGTACAGTACAGGAACAAGCCCTTCAGCCCACCAAGCCTGTGCCAATTCCAATCCGTATTAAGATCTGCTACTTATTGCCCATACACATAATTTCTACCCTTCTATTAGCCTCCTGTACATGTGTCAACTAAAATACACCTTAAATGTTGCTAACATGTCTGCTTCCACCACCTCCACTTGTAGTGCATTCTAGGCACCCATCACTCTCTGTGTGAAACCGTTTCCCTGCACTTCTCTCCTAAACTTTCCCCTCTCACCTTGAAGCTGTGTCCTCTTGTAGTTGACCTTTCCGCCCTGGGAAAAAGCCTCTGACTATCCATGCTATCTATGCCTGTCATAATTTTGTAGATCTTCATGAGACTGACCCTCAGCTGCTGTTTTTCCAGTGAAAGCAATCTGAGTTTATCTAACCTTTCCTCTCAACTAAAACCCTCCAGGCAACATCCTGGTAAACCTTCTCTGCACCCTTTCCAAAGCAGCCATGTTGTTCTGTTCATGTGGTGACCAGAATTGCATCCATTATTGCAAATGTGGCCTCACTGAAGTTTTATATAGCTGTAACTTGCCAACTTTTATATTCGATAATCTGGCAGATTCAAAATCTTTTTGTTTAAAAATAATATCATCTAAAAATCAAATAGTGCATTTCCCAGTGCTGTGGAATTTGTCCCATTTCTATCAGAGTCTTTTGTAGCTCAGCCATAACAATAGGCAGTAGCTTAGCTGAAGGATAATTTCCAGAACAGGAGCAATCAGTATGTGAAAGAGCAGCTCTTGAGATGGATTTTGACAATCAGATTGGAAAAAATGAAGAATTGTAATTTCTTGAGAAACTTAATGAGATTTCATGTCCCACTGATTAACATCTGGGAGGGCTTGCTAAGAAACCCATGGGATCTATCTTGATCATATTTGTTATTTGATGTGTGCCTGTGTGGTGTTCAAGCATTCTATTACCCATATTTATCATGTGTTACTTCTGGATGTTAGAACGAAGTTGTGCGTAGGTTATGTTATTGTTCTAAAGTTATATAGTGAAATCTATTGTTTTTGTTCAAAATTGTGAAATCTTGTGGTTTAATTTTTAGTAGGCCCCTGGACATACAACTTTCTTTCTTTGTAAAATAAGTTACTAGTCCCTAGTCTGATTGTAACATACATTTTGGTGGACTGGTTCCAAATCATAAAACACCTAATTTTTAGGTGTATCCTGAAATGGCTTCCTCACTGAACCATGGTTGATCCCTTGGTTTCATGACAATAATAGAGTGGAGGATATCTTCAGCCATGTATGAGTTTGCAGCTTGTTTGAATGCAACATTAATGCTACTGATGGCTTACAGTATCTCATGGATGGTTAAACTATTAGTCTGACCATTTTAAGGAACAGCACCTTAAAGCATTTTGGCACATGGCTTTATATGAGATATTTCTGGGTGCCTTGACAAAAGGTGGCTAATGTTGGTTGCTGCTCAGGTAAACTGAGCATTCTGAAAGTTGCATGAAATAAAATTATCATTAGATTAATGTGGCTGCTATCACTGGAGACACATTTTAGAGGAAATGAAGTAAGAGAGCTACACACCAAATGGTTTCGCTAGCACAGATTGAGGTGCAACTTATAGTAGTAGACAAAGATTTATTTTCTACGCTGGAACTCTGAAAACAAGGCACTAAAAATCTATTTGAAGTGATACAATAGAACCTTGGTTGTCTTGTGGATAATGTTACCAGAAGTGGCTTCAGCAGAATACCTTTTCATGTGAGAGGTTGCTGCAGTTACAATCAGGGTGACCTACATTTCATGTATAACAGAATATACATATGTGTGTATTGTATCAAAGTATTATGTATTAAATATAAAAGATTAACACAGTCCTACCAGATGTTTGCGTAACAGGAAAGTAGCACTAGTTCCTCTGGAGCACAGAATATCATCACAAGGTCTTCCTCACCACCTCCGAAAGAGGCCGCTGTGCTACTCATTGATACTAAAAACATCTATCAGCAAAAGTACTGGATACATTTATTTTACCTATTTTTCCATTGAATGTCTTTGCAGATAATCTCCAGTTAGTGAAGGAAGCTAACAGGTAGAAACCAGAGGAACTGTTGAAATCGTCAACAGTCCAGCACAGCTGTGATGTTCCATTGTTTACAGAGTTAAGTGATATCATTCAGGGCCTTGGGAAGATAGCATCGTACAGACTACATTAAGTAAAAGCAATTCTACACTATAATGAGCCCCAGCAATGCAGCCAACAAACATTGTAGCCTAGATTATCACAGACTCTGAGTGACTCCAGACCATTTAAAAAAGTGTGGACAGTATCTTGTGTTGGGACTCCCTTGCTGATACTCAGCCTCCCCACAACTTTTGTGAGCATGAGATAGTACATACATATATGTATGGTCAGATTAATAATCTAACCATCCATGAGGTACTGTAAGCCATCATCAGCAGGAATATTGGACTCAAACAATCTGTGAACTCATGCATGGCTCAAGATCTGTGGGTTAAGAAATCAAATGTAATGTTGTTGTTTATCTCTAGAGGGTTGGAATATAAAAGCAGCAATGTGCTTCTGAGACTTTACAAAGTTCTTATTAGGCCCCATTTAGAATACTTGTCCAACTTTGGGCCCCACACCTCAGGAAGGATATACTGGAGCATGTACAGTGGAGATTCACACGGATGATCCCTGGAATGGTAGGCCTAACATACGATGAACGGTTGATGATCCTGGGATTGTATTCATTAGAGTTTAGAAGGTTGAGGGGAGATCTAATAGAAACTTACAACATAATGCTTGGCTTAGAAAGGCTGGGTGCTGGGAATTTGTTTCCCGTAAGGTGGGGATACTCGGACCTGTGGGCACAGTCATAGAATTAGAAGGGGTAAATTTAGAATGGAAGTGAGGAGACATTTCTTCAGCCAGAGAGTGGTGGGCCTGTGGAATTCATTGCCACGGAGCGCAGTGGAGGCTAGGACGTTAAATGTCTTCAAGGCAGAGATTGATAAATTCTTGATCTCGCAAGGGATTAAGGGCTATGGGGAGAGTGCAGGTAAGTGGCGTTGAAATGCCCATCAGCCATAATTGAATGGCAGAGTGGATCGATGAGCCAAATGGCCTTACTTCCATTCCTGTGTCTTATGGTCTTATGGAGTTCTCCTCCAAGGGTATGGGTAAGTACATATATGGGATGTACATAATGAATGTGTGATGGCAAGTATGAAAACGATGAGAGAAAGTGGAACTCCCTAGGGATAAAATAAACACCAATTCACAAATATTCTTTTGAAAAAAAAAGCCTTCTGTTCCTTCAACCTTGAAAAAGTTTTAATCAAGGAGGCTAAGAAAGTCTTAATAACAGGCTTCAAACACTCCTCACTTTTTAACTGTTCAGACAATGACCAAAGAGATCATATAAATAGCAACTGATTATAAAGATGTCTGACAAGACAAAGTCAACATTTTACTTCAGTTCTCAATACAAGTCCCCTGCTGTACTAATGATTTTGATGGTTTGGGCTCACAGTTAAACGTGCAAAACAAAGAACCGCATGGTGCTGATCCAGGGATGACAATATGTGGCCAATCCGAACGATGTGTGGGTTAGTGAAGAAGAGGCCTTTTTGATAGAGGTCACAAGAGCAGAGCGTGCAGTTGTAATGAGTTGCCAAGGTGTATTCAGTATGCATCTGCTGCATCATTGCCACTGGTAGAAGTTCCAGTCAAATTAACTGGCACCTTTTGAATGGTTAAAACAGATGATGAACATTGCACCACATTCCAAGCTTGCACCTTGTAGATGATTGACAAGTTCTACAGGGTCAGAAAATATACATTTTATGAGCTCAATAGAAATACTATCTAGGGTCTCCAGCAACCGAGCTTAAGATATTTCATTATTGGAGGAGTTATGAATGTTTAAGATCATCAGAAAACAGCCTTATTCCTAATGCTCCGTTAGAAGAAAAATTGTTATTACCAGTTGATGATAATTGGGCTCAGGACTCTGCTCTGAGACACTCTGTCAATTATGTCCTGATGCTGCAGCAAGTAGCATTCTGCAACCACAATCATTTCCATTTATGTTTAGTTTGAGACTGACCATATTGCCCCTTACTGACTTTAGTTATTCTCATGCTCCATTGGACCATCTCAGGTGAATGTTTACTTGGAACCGAGGAAAGCAATGCAACCTTCCCCGTGGCCTTCGGCTTGTTTCTCCAGTCTGAATCGAGGCCTTACCGAAGTCTAGAGGCAAGTAATTCTGCTGCAATGTGCAGTGTGTGACTAGATACTTTGTAGGTAGTTGTCACCTGATGATACAATTGAAAACTTCACTAATTTTCTGATTTTTCCAGGAAAGGCTAAAAGGTCATTAATTGGTCAGGTTTGATTTACCTTACAGATAGGAAATACCTGGCAAGTTGTCATTACTATCACATTGGTACAAATGTTGTAGCTGTTCACCACAATGTTATTGAAACAGCCAATTCTGGAACACAGCTGGGATATTATCAGCTCTTTGTTGTTTTGAGTACAATCAGCTGCTATTTAATGTCAAGTAGAATGAATTAAACTGGTGAGAAACTCAAATCCAATGGTGATGAGGACCTTTGAAGCAGAGTAAGTGTAAAGATACTTGAAACTAGTTTGTTCTTTTGCATCTTGTATGCTTGCTGTCTGTACCATTGTTGAGTACGCAGGTGTACAAGATGTACTCCTGGTAGCTACTTGATATTGCATTTTTTTCATCTGGGTTTTGAATAGCTGTCCAAAAGGCTGTCCAATTGAGAATGATGAAAAAATTCTACCACAGTAAAATACAGACCAGATCTCTTGTCTTTGAACCAACCCACTCTGGTGGTTACTCATTTGTGATAATCATACTGCAGAATGAAAGGATGATCAGGGATGTGCCAGTCTCTGAGGCTATTGGTTACTTCTACTAAATTACCTGCATTTATTTTTGATACAGTGTACTTCAAAACTGCTTTTGGTTCCCAAGTTCAAAAGCTTAAAGGTTCACAATAAGGTTTTTGAACTTGAGAGTGCTGAACTCAGTGTGCAAGTGTTCTGGTTAAATTTTATGAGATGTAAAGGGAATATTCACATCACAAAATATTAATCAGTTTTTGCTACATTATATCTAAATATAATATCTCAAATATCTATGAACTATGCTAATTAGAAGTAATATTTGTGCAAGAAAGAAACCTTGGATTTGGTTGGATACTTTGCATTGTGGCCGATTGTTGGTTCTTATGTTTCACTTTTTTCTTCATTTCTTTACATTTTCCTGAAGACCTTGGCTACAGCCCTCCAATAACTCAGCTAATTGGCCATTCTTTATTGGTGTATCAAGGCGAAAAGACATTGTTGAGGCAGCTCAGCTGAATCCTCCCTTCACATAAGCCCAGAAATAATTTCCTGCTGCTTCTTGTGACATTCGTTATATTAATGAGGTCTTTAACCTATTTAAAATAAATGGGCCAGCACCTTTGCTAATTTCTAGCCTAGAAGTGCTAATTGTTAGAATTCACATTCATTATAGAGAACTTTACCCACCAGCAAGCAACACATTCGGGAGAATTGTTGGCTCACTGCATCCAAGGTTACCTGTTATCTCTGGTTGGTGTGTGTGTGTGACACTCATCCCAGCAGCACCAACACAAAGTTTTGAATTGCGGCAACACCCATACAGCTTGCCAGTCTGAGTCACTGACTAAGTTCCCAGAAATGGTGACTACCTTTAGCTCCCTTTAAACTGAAGTTACTTGCATCCTCATGGCCATAAACCAATTCAAGACCAATCAAACTTTGGCCACTCTAGAATATATAACCATTCCGACAAAGAATTTGCAAATGAAATCATCAGCAAAGCCTGAAGAATGGCCCTTTACATATAATGTCTTGCCTTGGTTTACACAAGTCTGCCAGTCTGATACATGCTACATAATTTTCTTGTCTCTCCCGTCAGATAGAAGTGTTTGCAGCTCCTTCTAAATGAGGCATGTAATCAAAATCACCAGTAAACTGCGGCACCAGGCACTGCAAAGAAAAGGAAGCTGAATCATTTGACAGTGATTTCCTTGCAAAGTGTGTCACCTCGACTGTTTCTCAGAGGGAAGGCAAAGCATTCGGTTCAACCCTCTCACCATCACTTTATGTTTCCTGTCACTCTGGGGCTGGCAAATGGAGGGCAGCAATCATTTCATTGGTTTCAGCACTGCCAAAGCACGCTGTTCTCCAAGGGAGTTCCAAGACAATATTCAAGTAGTGGGGTTGAAGCAATACTCAAGTGGAGCCAAAGAATTCATGCTGGTCTCACTTTGTTCTCCTTGAAAATGACTTTGAGAATTACATCAGCTAATAATGGTGTCTCCTAACTTACGCATTTGGCTTGAAGATGCATTGGAATCATAGCATTTACATGTGCTTAGACGCAAGTTATATTCTGATCATAAGTTGCAAATTGGCTCAGATGTGTACCTACAGCAACTAACTGAGCACAAGTCTTATGGGTGACAGGAGTATCGCATGGGGGATGGTCATTGGCAATGTTAGGCGTTTTGGGCTGAGAAACAGCAGGGAAGTAATGAATGTTTGCATGCCTATGTTGATTATTAGGTGGCTGTATTCTGAGATTTATGGCAGTTTTCAAGAAAGTCTTCAAATAGAAGTCCTGGGAAAGGTAGCCAAAATAAAGGCAGTACAAGCTGAAAGCAACAAAACCACTTCTCTGTAGTCCTAGAATATATCTTCCACTGGAGGAATTATAATTTTTCAAACACAGTGCAATTGCAACAATGCCACGGTTTTAAAAGAAGAGATTAAGAAGATAAGAACACTTGATGGATAAATTGATTTCAAGTTATCAGGTACGACAAGACTGAAGAGTTTCGAGACCATGAAGTATAAAGCAATCCATCTGATCGCCACTCCATCCACAGGCTTAGCCATCCACTCCCTCTGTCATCATCAATCTTTGGCTTAAAAGTGTGCTATCTTCAGAAAACCAACTATGGCTTCATTGGCTGCTCCCAGCACCAGGGAGGACAAGAACACTTGGGTGGTCTATAGCCTCCAAGCCAGAATCCATGATGAGCTTGGTCTTCTATCAGTGATCCTTCATTGTTGCTGGAAGTCCCAATCTAGATACAGTATTCACTACATGACAGTGGCTCTTCGTCAGGGAGGCCACTTTGAATGGGGAATGGGTCATAAATGACAGTTTCACCAGTGATGACCATATGCCTAGATCTTCCTTTAAAATCTGACCGCTGTTGATAGTTGTTTAGAGTAATAAGTGGCGATTTATGGTTGAAGTTAGCACAATGTCGCTATTGAATTAATGAAGAGGCACTTTTTTCACATGCAGAGTTCCTCATGCATACAATACTGGTAACAGGGACACCACTTCTCTTTCAGTCTGATTTATCCTTAATCCATTTGAGCAACATGCGATGAGAATCACTGTTGGACTGATCATGTCAACTTATAAATATTAAAATGATGTTCCCTACACACAAACTGCCACTACAGTGTCCAAACACTTGGATATCCCCAAGTCCAAAAATAAATGTCTTTGTAGCCATTATAGAAAGATACAGCAACACATCCTGTCCAAACTGAAACCCAGAAATAGCTGTCCAAATTAAAGGTGAAATAAACCTGAGATTTAAATTTGTTTTTTTTTCTCTAATTCCATCTGCACAATCAAAATCTGTTATTCTCATTGACCCGGTTCATCCAACATAATTTAACATGAGAATAATTTTTTTTAAATCTCATTTTAAGTGGTCTGTACAACAAAGACATCTCTGCTAATCAGGAGAAACACCAGCACACAAGTGGGAACGGGCGTACTTCCAAAGTTCTCTACCTCAGCCACTGGTACATAGGATCCCTCATCTCCCACACAATTAATTTTATCCTTCATTCTCCTTCTCTAGCAGATTTATTCTAACCGAGACTCTCACAGACAGTTGACGACAACAAACCCTCTCTCACTTGGGTCCCATTAATCCTAATGACGTGATTCTCCAGAGATCCTTTACAACCAACCAATCAACAATACCCAGTTCACCATCTAACCTCCTAGTTTTTTTGCATGTTTGAGATATTCATGCTGCTTTTAAGATTCAGTCCCTTTAAAGCTTCGCTGAGAGCTTCTGGAAATCTGTTTTTCTTCAAACACCCGAAACACAAATCTAATATTTTTGTCAAGCTTTGCAGGCTTCTTTTACGAATTCTGTGTTTCCCCTTTATGAATCTCTCCGCTGTTTCCTGATGTCTGTATCTATTGATCACCTCCTGTCTCTAACTCTCCTATCTATCCTTTGCATCTGCCCCATGGCTTTCTGCATCTTAACTTTTCCTGTTGTCATGGCTCTAGGCCAAGTGTCATTAGGCCACATGGATTAGTGTTTGTTTATAATTGTCTTCAAAAAGGAAAGTGATTCATTTACAAAGTCTCAGGTCCTTTTAAAAGGTAATTACAGATTTCCCAAACCTGTAGGTCAAAGGTCATTGTGATAGCCCTGCCATTTTTCTCCCCAACCTATTCCAAAGACACTGACTTGCCTGTTACTTTTGTTTCTTTGTATGAAGGCAGGGAACTTTAGCATGCTGTTTAACTAGGGACTTATCATCACAGTCAAACTCAAAATCTATGCTTCCTTGGCATGCATATCCACAGATCTCTACATATGGTTGCTAGTAGGAGCCACCAAACTGTAGACTTGAATGGGACACTGAGCCCATTGTAGTGTTCGTACTGAGCTATAGCACTATTTCAGGAACCTTCCTGTAAAAACAAAAGGAAAGTGCTGCCGTTGCTGACAATAAAAATAACAGGAAGTGCTAGAATAAAATCAACAGGCCTGACAACACATGTGGTAGGAGAAAAACATTTGTATGTTCAATATGAATCTTCTTTGGAACTCAAGGACTTGAAAAGTATGCTCCTGATAAAGATGGGGGAGATGGAGATGCAACAGATGGTGAAGGTTCCAAGGACAAAGACAAAGAGGGGCGGAGGCACTAATGGTAGCAGAGGGGAATTACTGATACAAACTCAATGTCAATGGCAAGTATAAATAAGCAGAATATAAGTCAGCTCTGCTGAAAGCAAGCCACATGCAAACAAGACACCAGGGCAGAAGCAGGTAAAAGGTTTGTGCTCAAACTGGAGGGTACTGTGTACTGTCTGAAGTGTTGAACACAATGTTCCATGCTGAAAGCCTGTAAAGCGCCTAATAAAGTGTTGTTCCTCCAGCTTGCATGGGGCCTAGCACAGAAAGGTTCGCAAGTTGGTGTATTCAAGTAGCTAGCAATTTGGAAAGTAAGGTTCATCCTCATGGATGGAAGGATTCCATGAAGCAGTCACACAGTCCATGTTTGGTCTTCCCACTGTGAAGGAGATTGCCATGTGAGCAGTGAACACAGTTTCCTGGATTGAGAGAACGGCCGAAGCATTCATGATGAAGGGCTTATGCTCGAAACATCGACTCTCTTGCTCCTCAGATGCTGCCTGACCAGCTGTACTTTTCCAACACCACACTTTTTAACTCTGATCTCCAGCAGCTGCAGTCCTCACTTTCTCCCTGCATTGAGAGAAGTACAGGTAAAACTCACTTTACTTGGAAGGTGTGTTTGGGACCATGCACAGTGAGGAGGAAGGAGTGTGCTACACCTCTTGTGATTGCATGCGAAGGTGTCAGGAAGTATTAAGAGTAAAGAAGTAATTGACCAAAGTGTGGAAGAGGGAGCAGGTCCCTGTAGAATGCTGATGAGAGGAGGGGAAAGTAGGTTTGGTGTGACACCCTGCTCATGCAAATAACTGAGGATAAACCTTTCGAATGCAGCAGCTAGTGGTGTGGACCAGGGGAACCCCACTGTTGTTCTGGGAGGGAGGGGAAGGGATGAGGGCAAAAGTGTGAGAAATGCATCAGGCTCAGCTGAGGGCCCTGTCAACCCATGGTAAGGGGAAAACATTGACTGAGGAAAAGGATGACATGTTGGAAGCAAAATGAGCATCATTGGAACTGATGGGAAGCAGGAAGCTGAGTGCGAGGAAGTGCAGTCAAGGTAACGGTGATAGCAGCCTTTCCCTAGAAATGGAAACCGTGAAGTAAAGGAAGAGAAGGGAAAAGTCAGAGATGGACCAGGTGAATGTGAGACATGGATGGACATTGGGGGTAAAACTGTTGAATTTTTCCAATTCTGGATGAGAACAAGAAGCAGCTATTATGCATGTACGAGAGGAAAAGGTGGGACAGGAGAACCGAGTAAGACTGCATCATGGAATGTTTGAATACCTCTCAAGCGGACAGGCATTGCTAGAACCTGTTTGGGCTCACATTGCCATAGCTTTTAACTTGTCTCACTTTCTCCAAGTAAAGGAGAAGGGGTTCAGCCGGATAAAGGAGGGTGGAAATAGATGGAAATGGTTCAGGCTTCTTTTCACTGATGGCTGATGTTAGATGATCATTTCGAGGGATTACACATTCACAGTGAAGAAGACATGACTAAGGCCAGGAAATTGGGAATTGCGGAACCAATAAAAAGCATCTGAAAAATAGTGACTATAAGCGGGTAGAGACTGGATGAGGGGAGAGAATCACCATAGGAAGAAACAAATGGGTCCGTGATATAAGTGACTGCAACCTTCCAGTTGCTTGCTATTTCAATACAACCATTTCTGTTCTAGGCCAGCTATAATGCTTCAGTTTAGCCAAGTGTCACTGAGGAGAGCTACTTCAATTTCTCCTCATGCACTTTACAGCTTTCAGAACTGAGCATTGGTTTCAACAACATAAAGGAGTGAAATATGTAGATCAGTGGGCCAGGAACAAGCTGAAATGATGGATATAACAAACCTTGTGGATTTAAGGGAGAAGGTAGCAGCAGACTGTGTAGGTTTAGGGGCTATGCAATGGGAAGCTGCTGACGGGTGGTATTCACAGGGAAAGAGGTCAGTCCTCAAAATAACAGCTTTACATTCGATAGTGGGATCTTGGGCCAGGGAAAAATAGGAAGAAGTATCTGAGAGTCAGCACCTCCCCTCTACCAGGTAGATATGCCAACACACAAGAATATTACCACTGACAGAAAGTTTGATAACAAAGTCAGAGTTTGATCTGTGGGAACAGAGTGCAGTAAGTTCAGAAGGAGACGAGTTACAGTAGGTGAGGGAAGCAGAGATAGCTTCCTGTTGGTTCTGTTACCTTTAAGGCCATTTGAACCTGACAGAACAAAGCTGCTTACAAGTGCTACAATCCCTGTGAGGGAGCCATTAGCCAAATTAACAGATTTAGTCATTAATCCCCAAACATGACATTACCAAACATATTTAATTCTCTTCGATGTCACAAGGTTTGTAGCTCAGGACAGGAAATGACATCATCACAAACCTCAGGAACCCCATCCAGGAGAAAGATATAAATAGAAAGCAGGAGACAACAGCTTCGCTTCACTTGGAGGTCGCCACTGATGATGTTACCTAGCAAGGTAATGAAACGTCTGGATATCAAATCTACAGCTCAGCGAGCAAACCTACACCCTAAACCTCTTAAATGTTTTCTTCATGCAACTTTAAATCAACATAAATTACACCTCATTAACAGCCAAATAAGAAGGGTACATTTTACTTTGTATAGTTGACACTTGCAACAAAAATGTATCTCCAAAGTCACAATTATTGACATCACTGCTTGCACAAACGTGGCAGTATGGAGCTGCATCATTTCACAAGGTATCATTCTTTACTCTCACAGGATGGGTCAGGACACCTATTGGACAATGGTTTGCACCTTCATGTTTCTCAGGTCCGATTATAATCAGCAAGGTACTTTTCTACAAACCTTTTCTCCCTGGGGCCATGATAGTCCTGAGTGACACTTTCAAACTTCCAAAGGTTTTTCAACCAACCAAACAATAACATCATGGTTTTGTCAATTCTCTGAAATGACCCAGCTCTTTAGCATCTCTGTATGATAATCTCATTCAGCTTTTCAACGTTTTTAGCCAATGCAAATACTCCAAATACTTCCAGAAGCTCCAAGTTTCTTTCCTGGCAACAGAAATACTGAACTGTTCCTGACAGTAACTTCTCCTGTCAAGAATTGTGTTCCCTTTCTATTTATCTTTTTGTTTCTTTGTATCTATGCCTAAACCCTCCAGCTCTTCTGATTTTAGCCCTCCTTTGTCTTTGCACCTTGCCTTTGCGTCTGGCCTCTATATCATCATGACCTTTTTGTCAGTATTGATTGCTGATCATGGGTAACTAGGTCACATGGGTCAGCATTTCTTATTATGTTTAGAATTAAAATTAATCCTCTTACCATTGATGCAAACTCATAAATGTTCTAAAAAGCAATTGCAGATTCCACAGGTATTATAAATACGTTAGAAAATTTCCTCACTCGTGGTTTTGGCTCTAAGATCACCACACAAAGGCGTCATTTTATTGTGTCTAACCAAGTCATGACACATCCAGTATCTTCAAGCAGTAGACATAGAGAAGAAGAAACACAATGACCTTCCTGACCTTGTGCAGAAATGTAACATTTGTTGATCATTTTCACACTGACTGTCTCAACAAATCTTGAAGAGAATGGTTCAAGATCCATTTAAGTCACGAATCATGCACAGTGACCTTACAGATTCCTGTGGGATGACAACTTTTGACAAGTGTAGTTGCAAAACTGGATTTGCAGAAATGAAAGTATGAAAACAAAAGAATAAGACAACCTGTTTCGATCCTGGTCTTCATCCCATTTTTTAATAAGATTGGCAGGAACTAAAGGCAACGCCTGCAATTTTCCAAATATTGATCGAAATAAATTTTGGCCCTTCCAGGATTGCATGTTAGACAAGGGGCCAGACAAAACACTGAAAGTGGAGTGGTCAAAGTATGTGATGCAGATTTGTAGCCCCAGCTGGAATTGATGGTATTGATTATTTTTAAATTTTGATTTTATTGTCACTTTGTACTCAAGTACAAAGGTGTGGTGAAAGTTTGCACACAGGCGCCATCTTAGGTTCAAGTACCCAGGTACAGAATCTTAAAAACAAGATAGAAAGAAAGAACAAAGTTAAACATTGCAGTGATTATAATATCATGTAAAACATACAAAATAAGTTTAAAAGTTACACTTTGCAGACCTTCTTAGTTTTAAGTAGAAAATAAAGAAATAAAGCTGAAAGTTCAAACATTACAGTCTTTCTTAAGTGCTTAGCCTCGGTGGGACCACACTTTGAGGAATCACCTTGAGACTGCTGAGGCCACATCAGACTGAGAGGCCACCATGTACCAATAAAAGAGGACTGTGCCAGGCTGAGACACTGCCAAGCTGGGCCATTGAGAGACCACCATGCCAGGCCGAGAGTCCGCCATGCCAAACCGGGAGGTCACCTTGCTAGGTCTGCACTGAGCCCAAGACCGGGAGTCCGAGATTGGGCGTCCGCGGCCAGGAGTAGGAAGAAGAAGGGAAAAAATGCAGCGTAAGAAGAAAAAAGTGAGAAAAAAGACAAGGAAACATACAGAGCAAGCGAGCTTACATCTGAAGTGCACCACTCTGCTGCCATCTTGGACCAATTGAATATGTATCAAAATGACAGAAGTACAATAGTTTAGTCTGTGTGGAAAGCTATTGTCACAAATTGAGAGTGGAACCTTTGAACACTGCATTAATATTCATATATTATAACCAATTTGACTGGGTGAAATATGACTGTTAACTCCAAAAATGTCATTAATGAATGAAGTTGAACCAGAGGACTGCTTTAGGGGGTTGTTTTAAATTTGGATATTGCACTCTCACCATGGCATTAGAAAGAAGAGAAGTGGAGGGAGGTATTGTTTTGTAAATAGCCTGTCTCATCTTTGAGAGATTGCTGCAAATCCCCAGTGTGATGCCCAGATTCTTTAAGCATAAACTTGGGCAGCAGATGTGAGCATAGAGGGTATCAAACCCAAATCCAATGTGTTCCAAATAAATAAAGGCAAAGTAGTGTGGATACTGGTAATCTGAAACAAACATAAAGAATGCCAGAGATACTCAGGAGGTCTAGCAACCTCTGTGGAGAGAGAAAGAGAGTTGACATTTCAAATCTGGTGTAAGTCCTGACTGAAAATGTTATCTCCATTTCTGTCTCCCCACAGATGCTGCCAAGTCTGTGGAGTTTTTCCAGCATTCTCTTTGTTTGGTCCATTACTGTGCATGTCCAGCATATAACAAGCATGTTTTCCATCATTGTTCCTGAAAGACCGACTTGGAGTGGAATGGAAACTCTCATTTCTTTTTCTCCTTAACCCAGCAAGACTAAACACCACTGTTGTCTTGGCTGAGCTCACCTCTATTGATCCAGCACAAGGAACTGTAGATAATGCAATGATAAGACAGACAACTTGTGATAGGAGAGGCGAGAGATAAGGGAAAGCATGGCAATTATTACACCAACAGAAAGCACAGTGTGATTGTTACTTCAGAGTGATCATGCTGATAATACAATTGCTGGATGATCAACCATTGTTTCATTTAACTTGTCCCACAATTCTTCAGGTGCCAAACAAGTGTGCAATTTTTTTAACAAATTATCCTTCTTAAATTATTTTGGGGAGTGCTAAGCTTGCAATCCATTGAGCTCTTTCAAGAGCAGTGACCCTCTGAAGGCTGATACTTCCTGGTTATAATATTGCTTTTGTCCTCCCACAATCTGCAGCCAAGTTCCCCATGAGTTTTACCATATTCTGTTATAATCATTGAATCAGAAAGAAAATCGCACTGAGGGCTTGGATTCCTTAATAATCTTTACACGTGCATAATACAATATCATGTGAGTCTCCATTAGCTCTTCTTTGTTCTTCTTAATTTTATAAAACCTTTTGTGTCTAATTCTATGCATTGGTCTTCACAATTACTTCATAGTTCCCACAGTACAAGCTGCAAACTGTTCATAAATGGAAGCAATTATCTGGTTACAATTTGTTGATTGTTTTCAGTGATTACCTCAGAGTCTTCTTTTTCATCTTTTTTTCCTTCCTTCAATTACCTTCAGGACTGAGCAGTTGGCAGTTTGTAGATAGAAAATGAAATATTTCTCACAGGTACTAATTGAAAACTTTACTTCACTATCCCAAAAGCAAAGATTTACAAATTGGTGCAGTGCTGAAGTAATTTCAAACACTGATACTATTGACGTAAAATCTCCTGTTCTATTTGACCTTGGTCATGTAACCCTCCAAGTCAACTTTGATTTGTCCCATTTCCAGCCTCTGAGCATGCTCACACTGTGTTGTGGTTCTACATATATTGTCAGCTGACTGGCCAGGAGTATCATGGCATTCTTCATGTGTGAGGTCCTGAAGTTAGAATGGGATCATAACTTAACCCACTGCACTCATCAGAAATCAAACTTGCCTACATTAACCTTTGGGTTAATGGCAGAATTTATAGAATAATTTCATGTGGTGAGTGATTTAGGCACTACAATAACTTCTCATCATTATTGGGTATGTGCTGCTGTAAAGTTGCTGCATGTGGAAATCTGCTGAGGAAAGGACTAGTTTACCTAAAATATCAAATATTTTATGGGTGGTGTGGGGAAGTGAGGGCACTTGTTTTCACAGCTTGCAAGTGAATCATTTAGCTGAAGTATAAATGTTATCAACATATATAGAAAAAGTGAACGAATTGGAGGAAAATGTTAACCGTGTAGAACAAAGTAAAGCTATTACATTGAACATAGAACAGTACAGCACAGGAACACACCCTTCTGCCCATGATATTGTGCCGAACATTACACAAGTTAAACTAATCTCTTCCGCCTTCTCTTGGTCTATTTCTCTCCATTCCCTGCAGATTCATGTGCCTTATCTAAAAGTCCCTTAAATGCCCCTATTGCAGCTGCCTCCACCATTACCCCCGCCAGCATGCTCCAGAATCTTACCACTCTCTGTGTAAAAAATGTGCCCCTCACATCTCCTTTGAACTTTGCTCCCTCATCTTCAGTATTAGACATTTCAACTCATTAACTCATTACTAACAAGCAACAGACTTGAGACGCATCTCAGCCTCTTTTGAGGTCCTGAACCTTCTCCTGCTATAATCCCATGGTTTATGATGTCTTTCAACCTGTACGGTCAAGTTACATTTTATAATTTACAGGCAGCCATCGATCACCCTCTGTTATGATTCATTCCTGTGTGTCAAATTTTGACATATGGTTAAAAAGCCATTGCCCCATTCGTATGACATGGGTCAACCAGAAAAGGGTCACAAATTAAATTTGACCGTGGTGTATTATTAAAGAGTTCTGCCTTTTGCGAAATGCATGTGCCACATTTATCATAATTGTTAAAAGATCTCTTTGAAAGAACAGCTACTCAAGCAAGAAAACGTTGTTCTAACTTTTATCAAAAGAATAGAGCTAATTCTGTGTAATACAAAATATAAACCTTTTAAAAACCTTGAAGAAAATATCCATAGATGTACTTCAGAATGCTGCTTTATTTCTGTGTTAGGAATGGAACATAAGGGTTATTTTTGTTACCATGTTTACTTTGTAAAATATACATTAGAATTTATCCGAGCTTCTATTTTTATCATGACTAAGGTTTGAGTCTGTTTATTTAACCTGATTTATATTGTACAGTTGGTTCGACCAGAACTCATAAGAAGAATTTTCATTAAAGTATATTAACACAACATCAGGGTGTCTCAAAGTACTTTGCAGCCAAGAAATAAAGACTGTCACAGGATCGCAAGAGAATATGGATGAGGACGTTCATTGGCCCATATTCCCATACCCACTCAAAATAACCCTACTGTCCTCTTATTACAGTATCTAATTGTTTAAGTAGTTCTAAAGATATTGTCTCCATTGCTTTATCTAGCAATTTCTGCGAAATGGCACGTGCTCTGCATTTGAAAACTTCCTGATATCAGTCTTTTTATTTACCTTTTACTGATTTGATCCTGTGTCCCCCATTGTTATCAATTTATATATTCTATTCTCTTGATTATTATATATGCTCTGGAGATCAGCCACCAGACATGTTTTTTGAAGGCTGTAAAGAGCATTTATCTTCAATCTTTCCTCATAATTCAGAATGCAGTAATGAGTCCTGTGCCTCCTCTCCTTAATCCCGGAGTATTGGGAAGAGAACGTAGTATTTCAGGTGCAATGCACTATTATTAAGTGGACAAAGACAGCAGTTTCTTTGTACACAATAAGGCCTTCACAAAACATGCCATTAAATGAAGAAAGAGTTATTCTTTGAGACATAGTAGTTATTGAAGAATGTTGGGTAGGACACTAAGAGAACGCCCTGCTTTTAGAATACAGGTTTTTTCGGATGTTTCATAGACTGAGTGTCAGTTTAATGTTTCATCTGAGTCAATGCCCCTAATATTTCCAGCACTTCTTTGGTTCTACATTGTGCAGATCACGTGCTGCAGACTCCACGTTGGTCTCAAAACCACTAATTCGCTACAAAGAAGCAAGAATTCTATTACTGATTCCTAAAGTCGTGAGCAATCATTGTGTTTGGGATTTTAAGACAATGATGCTTATACAATCATGCTGCAATCACTTTTAAATTTCTGGTTGAGAACATTTCAACCTGCAGTGTGCATTCTTTTTAAAAAAAAGCTCCATTCTTCACGGAAGTAAGTACAGCTTTATGGTGCATCCTGACCAGTCCTCTTGTGGAAGTACAGCAGCATTGTAAATGCATTTGGCCTTGGGTCAGCGCACATTTTCTGTGGTGTTTCAAAAGGCTATTTAAGGGCTTATGCCCGAAATGTCGAATCTCCTGTTCCTTGGATGCTGCCTGACCTGCTGCGCTTTTCCAGCAACACATTTTCAGCTATTTTCTGTGTCACACAGGCCCAGCAATGCGAGCACAGCAGTACAAGCCTGTGTAGATAGACCCAGTTATAAAATGAATGACAGCATCTGAGACTGCCCCTTCCTGCTAATGTTGGCGGTTTTAATGCAGTGCTCCTGGCATTGCATAGGGCAGCAATTTATCAAGGTGGGTCTCCATTATCACTGCAGGGATGTGTTTCTGTCTTGTTTCTATTACAGTACTGAAGGTTTAGTCTGCCTTTGGAGGCAACACTGCAGTATCAATAGAATAAGTATTTGAAATAATAACTGAGAATGCTGGAAACAGGCAGTTTTTGCAAAGAGAATGGCTAAGTTACCAGTTTGGGCACTTTCCCACCATTTATTCCTGATCCTGGGTATTTATAAACCAGATTTAGTTGGCATGCAAATGAAGTCTAATTCTCGCTCAACTTTGCCATAAGTGCCTTTGTATTTGGTCAGCAACTCCCACACGTGGCTCTTCCAGCTCTCATGAGTTGAAGTTTATGCTAAGATAAATTAACAATTGGGCAGAGAGTGGGGCTATTCTTAGCTTTACAAAACAATATTCCGAAGGTGGTTCTTGTGGCCAACTGTGCAAACATATCAGAAGCTCCAGAAGACAGGCATTGCTGGAAGGCTTGACATAAAGATGGCAGCTGATGTTTGATAGCTGACATGCTGTCATATGAATCCATATTGATTTACTAGCAGATCGGTTACACATCTGTGCTTTTTGTATCAGAGGATTTGAGCATTGGACAGTTTGTCAGTTCCCAGGTTCTCATGTTTCATTGAAATGTGTTAAAAAGGAAACATATGTTATGTTGACCCAGTGGCAATAAGTGATCAGTTTTGGTTACACAGAATGTATATAATAACCTTCAAATGCTTGTATGAATATTACCCCCAAACATGTTTAACAGACAAAAATGCATATCATGGGGAGAATGGCTGATGCTTTTTATTAGACACCTTTTAAAGAAACTACAAGTGGAATCAAATATAATCTAGTCTCTGAGTCATGGTCTCCTCTAGCTTCGATCCTTGTTAATGGAAGTGAAGCAAATGCTGAGAAAATGGAAATGATTCCATTCCAGGAGTCCAATACCACCACAAAATGTTCCTCCAACAATTATGTTTATTGAGATCGAAAGTGTGGTGCTGAATGATGCCAATGGCATGTGTTCAGTCTCCGTCCTGCCTGTGTTAGTTCATGGAGCCTTACCTCTTTATCTTGTGCCATCTTTGTGGCATTTTGTCCTTCAAGCTGTGTATCACCAAGTGTCTCAGTCTCATTCATTTGAGTGTGGTGACGCTAACATTTTCTGATTATAAATGTATGTTGTGTTGTGCCTCATGCACTGTACGTCTTTGTACCTTTCAGCGAAATGCTCATAATTTCATCACCACATCATAGAATGTGACCTTAGGGTACAAAGATCCTGTTGGCCATCTTACTTTGGCTTACATGAAGCATTGCACATTATGTACAAAAATTATACTGCTCTCTATAACGTAATAGCTTAATGTTAGCCCAGACACTGATGCACCTGTAAAGATAATCTCTACACCCAACAGTTAGCTGGAAGAAATGTTTGTTGGACAATTCGATATAACATTACCAAATAGTAGTTTCTTATGGGACAGAGCTAATTCCTTTTTTATTTAAAATCGAAATCCCTTCAAGATACAAGAAATTTCTAAAGGTCACATTATTTAAAAAGGCTAAAGTTACAAATACAAGCAAAATTAAGGAATGATGACCTCTTACAAAAACCCAAGAATTGGCTGTTTTAATTTAATACAAAATGCCACTTAAATGGCCTTAACAGCACAGCTCCAATGTGCTCAGAGAATAACATATAGCCATGAAGCTACAAAAACCAGATTTCTACATTAAGGAGCCAAAATGTGTGGTGCTGGAAAAGCACAGTGGGTCAGGCAGCATCCGAGGAGCAGGATAATCAACGTTACAGGCATAAGCCCTTCATCACATTCCTTATGAAGGACTTATGCCCAAAACATCAATTCTCCTGCTCTTTGGATGCTGCCTGACCTGCTGTGCTTTTCCAGCACCACATTTTCAGCTCTGATCCCCAACATATGCATTTCTCACTTTCTCTCTTTCTACATTAAGGAGCCTTACCTGTATCAAGATCTCATTTGATTCCACTGTTTTCTTTCTCCAAGTTGGCACTGAGGTAGAGGTGACATCAATCCTTATTTGGTGCAAAGACCACCTGAGGCAGAAATCTGTAACTGCAAGTCTCAAATGCTTAACCTGGAAGCCTACAGTTCGTAAAGCGATAACTTTAATGGAAGCAAAACAAATAAAGGAGCAGTAACTTTGAAAATTAAAGGAAAACAGAAGAAGGAACTACATTAAAAAAAAGTAAAAGGAGAGCAAAGCAAAACTAGACAAAGAAATGAATAAACACTGCAGTGCGTGATATTCCTGAGAAGAGGGAAAGACCTGCAAACAAATATGGAAGGCATACATTGAATTATGACTTTATTACTCTCAACCTAACTGTAACTGTTCAAACAATGCATGCAATTCTATTTTACAAATCAAATAATAGATAATCACATCTCTAAAACTCTTGCTTGCCACTGGCAAGGATAGGCTTCACAGAGTTAACATATCTGGTTTTTGTGGACAATTATAAAGATCTGTAAAAGATCAGGAACATTCCAAAAGACCAGCTTAAACTAAGGATCAACTTCAGATGAACAGATTGCAATTTGTGTCATACAGATAGCAACTTGAAGAATCTATTGATCCATTTGTCAGAAGATGCTGCAGTAAAGGGCGTGAATGTGACTTTTCCAAAGAGGAACCATCAGAGAAACTCATTGAGTTAGTCATTGCTGCTGCACCAATTAAAATTTTTCGGCAAGATCTTTTTTGATAGTGCAGTGATGCATTCTTTGAAGATGGATTAAGCATCGAGCCATAGTAACAGACTAACGGGAATTATACAGTTTAGGTGCAGCTAGTACTGTTGTTACAGTCAGAAATGTACACAAAACCAACAAAAATCTATAAAAGA
This sequence comes from Chiloscyllium punctatum, assembly GCF_047496795.1. Classification (NCBI taxonomy): domain Eukaryota; kingdom Metazoa; phylum Chordata; class Chondrichthyes; order Orectolobiformes; family Hemiscylliidae; genus Chiloscyllium; species Chiloscyllium punctatum. Next base: position 55,314,011 of record NC_092762.1, on the reverse strand, counting down.
TATGGTTTGTCACACTTACCCAAGACCTGACCAGCTTTTCCTGATGTGTGTGAAGCATGTAGCACTAAGAGACCATATTTATTGCACGTGCATGTCTGAAGGCCAAGCCAGAATAAGAAGAAAGTAACCAATAGAACAGTTCAACAAACAACCCCGACAGCAAGGGAAATGTTAGGAAGGTCAGTAAGTGCCAAGACATCAGTGAAGTTCAGAGTCGGTCCAAGTGAAAGCCAAATTTCAGAAGATGAGCAAGCTTTCCAAATTGATGTGCTATTAACATGGAGTGTGAAATTGGTGATAGATATAAGACAGGTGTCAGAGGTAGTTTCTTTACTCAGAGAGTAGTAGGAGCATGGAATGCACTGCCTGCAACAGTAGTAGACTCGCCAGCTTTAAGGGCATTTAAATGGTCGTTGGATAGGCATATGGGCAAGAATGGATTGGTGTAGGTTAGATGGGTTTCAGATTGATTTCACAGGTTAGCGCAACATCGAGGGACAAAGGGTCTATACTGCGCTATAATGTTCTATGTTCTAAGTCAATTAGAAGCTTTAAAAACCATTTGGTATCAAATATCCTCAAAAGGTGGGATAATACACCCTAAAATGTAAAATCAACATGGGGCTAGTGCCAATGTCTGTGACAGCAAACAACAGTGAGACCACTAAGGTGTCAAATAAATGCCATAGAGAACACTGTTGAATTGATAGCAGATGCCTATGTATAAGCAAAAATACCTGTTTGCAATAAGTTTGAATAAGACGGATGTTGTACTGTCTCACAATCAGTGTAACATTGAGTCATGGCCATATTATTACTGCACCATAACATTTGGCCTGAGCATATAAACCACCTTATACCATCTTCCTTTGACTCATTTGAAGCATGATACACAACATAAAGCATGCTGCTGTATGTAACTTAATAGTTTAATAATATGACAGGCATTGAAGAGCTGTGTCTGTATAAGATAGTTGTTATAAATGTTGTTGGATTCTTCAGTACCACATTATTCAGATCCCAACTTCTTATATTATGAGGCAAAACCTAAGCATTGTTGCTGAAGACAAAACCCACATCAGTGCCTAGAACAGGAGATACCTGGCCATCTCATGATTCCTTTCCATGTTATTTATTTCAAAGCGTGAGAGGACGGGTAACCAATCTTTTGCAATCTGTGCTGCTGTTGGGTAAAGCTCTGAGACAGAAGCATGCGATAGGACTATTTACTATGAGACTAAGGTTTGTGTCCACACTCCTGTATTTCTCCAAATGTTGTTTGATCCACCATCCACTTTCCAGTTCTCACTTCATCCATCCTGTGGACTCTAAGCGAGATTGCCAGTTTAATGCTAGGTGCAGCTTTGAGCTTGGGACATGCCCTAGTTGGAACTCATTTCAGCACGAAGCTCACTGCATGTTATTTCATATACAATTAGCCAGCAGCCAGGGAGACACATTCCATGTGCCTGGTCTGGATTTATAACCGCTCCCAAGCTAGCAGATGTTGCAAGGAGTGCCAACCAGGAAACCATGGCTTAGCAGTGTTTATTTTCCAGACATTTAAATTCAATGGATAGAAATTCAGGAACTGCAAGCATGCAATATCCTGGCCAACATTCCCTGTGAGTGCCATTGCATGCCAAAAGTGTCCTACTGCGCGATCGCCTCTTAAATACCACATATATCATTTTGGAAAGGTGGCAGGCAAGTGAATATTCCAGTGAAGGGAGTGTGTCTAACAGTTTATGCTGGATACAAACCATCAATGTGCCAAAAGCTCATATCAGAGTGTTGTACAGTTCAATGCTTGTTAAATGTTGAGTGATGTCTCAACAAGGATAGTGGTGGTCACCACTGTACTGGCAGGAAAATATACATGTGTTTGTTGCAGTGTAACACATTCTTCACCCGTATGGTCCGCAAACACTTGCTATCAAAGGTGAAGTTTTACCAAAAAAAAATTGTGGATGCTGGAAATCAGAACCAAAACCAGAAATTGCTGGAAAAACTCAGCAGGTCTGGCAGCCTCTGTGGAGGCAAAGCAGAGCTAACATTTCAGGTCCAGTGATCCTCCTTCAAAATACTAACCCACTTGGTTGGATGTTGCCTGCAGAACTACGCTACACCACAGTCTCAACACTTTCTCAATGTGTTCCTCTTATTCCTCTCCTGAAACAAAATAAACTGATATAAGATCACGTTACATTTGAGAGAAACATTGATTGCCAGCACTGCGTGTCATTAATTTTGCATTTGGTTTTATTTGAGGTATATCGATGCTGATCCTTTTTTGTGTAGGGTAACTGTTCTTCATACGTCAGCCTAGAAAGCAACACTGAGAATCTCCAAATGATTCATCTCAGTTCGCTGGCAACGCTGTTGCAGGAATCAGGGAGCCACAATTGATTCTACTTTTTGTGTACTGTTCTGCTGGTCTCATGGCAGGATGAAACCCCAAAGATGGTTACTGCTGTGAGTGTCAGCTGTTGTGGAATCTCTCAATATTCATAGCATTGGCCAGCAGAGCTGAGATAGATATAAGAGTGGGATCCCTGGTTGGTTGTTTTTCATCAATACTTGGGTATTGAGGTCATCTTTTTCAACAGCACCCAGTCTGAAATCAGTGCACTCAGATCAGCGAACAAACTCGGGACTATCAGGATACTATTCATAACCATGTACTTAACATTTGAACCATTGGAGACGACAGACAGTAGAAATCCCAGTGTCCTAAGTTTCAAGTTACATCTGCTCACTATTATCGGGGGGACAGAAGAGCAGAGCCCACCCAATACTAGCTTGTGGTTTTGTAAACTCTCTCTAATCAAGTACAAGTAGTATGAGCTTTATTAAACAGCATAATTCATTCTTATAATTGGAAGATTTCTAGGTTCCTATGATGTCAAAATGTATTTAATCTTATTTGTATCATCACTCTGCGAGATCTAACAAAGATTCCATTTTGAGCATGATTGAACATTGCAAAAAGGGAAATGACTAGAAATTTGAAATTAATTCTACAAGGAATTAATTGTATTCCATACACTGTGTTCTAAATGTAATTTGTATGTCAAGATTAGAAACCTTGCACCTTGTATAACCAAAGAAATGGACAATATTTCACCAAAACACCAGCTGGATGGTAAGTGTTACGTTTTCTAGTCACTGGGATCGTCGACACTTGATTGAAACTTGCAGATGAGGTGTTGGAGATTAAATGATGATCCATCCCACTGGATTCATAGGTAAACTGTCCACCACTATCTTCCAACTGACTGACCTGCTCGGCCACAGATTCTCCTTCATTTCAATACAATACACGGAAGTGCCATTTTAAAAAAAAGAGACACATGAATTTCAGTGTGCTCAAGTCAATTGTACAAGAAGGAGAAAGGTATAGTCTGCACTTTGAGGAACAAAGCTTCAATCCCGGAACTTCGATGATTTGTTCATAGAATCATAGATAGAACCCCTGCAGTGTGGAAGCAGGGTATTTGATTGAAAGAATCCACACTGACCCTCTGTAGAGCATTCCCCAACCCCCACCACCCCACCATGCAACCAGCCCCCAGCCATATCCCTGAAATGCTGTAGTTCTCAGGGCCAGTCCACATTTTTGGACTGTGGGTTGCTCAAAAAATGTTGGGGTTGAAATCAAAACTTGGAATAGTGCAAGTCATACAGGAGTTTCTTTCTCTTTGATACTTCTGGAAACTGTTGTATTATGGCACAGATTCCAGACATGACGGCTTAAGACGGTTTTATGACATGTGACATTCCAGTATCAAGGTGCCCATCTCATCTTCATGCACCCTGCTTGTGTGATGGAGTCAACAGACTTAGTTGTATGTCCATGTGTTACATATAGCAATATTAATAAGCATAAAGCTCAGCTTAGAGTATGTGGCTATGCTATTATAGCTTTGCAAATAGAGTTGTAAATAAACTTCATATTTCAGATATCTGACTCAAGAAGAACTCAAATATCTGTGCATATAGATTAACATACAGTAAACCACAAATAACATTTGAGGCAGAAGTGAATAAGAGAAGGATGCAAGACATAAAGTTTTAAGACATGTTCTTGGGAGACTGTTTACTGTCTAGGGAGACTGGCTCTAAATAATTTCTTCCATTTCCATTGAAATGAACCAGTTTTGTTTCATTGGTACTAAGTGTCTGTTAGTTTGTTGCTAACCTGAAATTCTCTCTCAGAGTAGACACACAGGAAGTTATCTCACTGGTATTGTTGCGGGTGCGTTCTTAAGGATGCAAATATGAAGTGGGGGGTGAAGCTGAGGCACATTTCAGATGCAAAGTAGAGGGAGCTGCACTCAAACCTACTAATGCTTTGCCTGACCTGGGCGAGAGGGAGATTTTGGTGAGACATTGTATGAAAGACCCATGAAAATTCACAGAAAGGGAACCGAATTCTGTACACTTTTGTTTACATCAGAAAAGGGACGAGATAACTGAAGAAGAAGATATAGTTGGGCCCCTTGGTTTCTCATGAAGCAAGTGTATATTATCCTGTCACTCTGGCTTAGTCAAAGTCTAACTATTGGCTGTCTTTTGCTTTGTGATACTTATCTGGGCAGCTGTTTTTGACAGGCCGCAGGGAGAGGGAGGCGAAGGTTAACCCTCTGAGAGATCATGTGACTGGAAAACTGCATACAGGGTCAGAGTAATGGAGTCAAATTGCAGAGCGTAGATCCTTATGAAAGGAAGAATACTTAATTCACTGACAGGCATTAGAAGAAACTACGACGTTAATTTATAAAATCCATACTGAGAGTTTTGGTGTTTTTAAAACCTCCTTTTATTCACATACTATGAATATTTCATAAGCAACATATTAATACATCATGTATTTGCTTGTGTTATTTAATTAGAGATGTCCTTAATTGGAAAAGTGCAATTGCATTAAAATTATCAATATGCTTGTCTAAATGTAACCTTTAATTATTGGCATAATAAAGCATGCAGCATTTTCAAATGCCTTTCCAGAGTTAGCAAACAAAATCATAACACAATCTGAGAAGTTACATCACGAACCTATGTCATCATTAAAAAGGCTTTAATTGTAGAGTCCTAAGTAATGGACTTTGAATGAGTTTAGTAAATTAACTATATTTCTGGCACTGCCTCCCATCTGCAGGTGCCAACATGCTATAAAGGGAAGCGCAGGTGTTGTCAACCCTATAGTTTTTTTTTGCTGAAACTCCAAATCCCCATTTATAGGTGGGAATTAGATTAGATACCTGACAGTGTGGAAACAGGCCATTTGGCCCAATCAGTCCACACTGACCCACTGAAGAATAACACTCCCAGACCCATTCCCCTATATTTACCCCTGACTAATGAACCTAACACTATGGGCAATTTAACATGGCCAATTCACCTGACCTGCACATCTTTTAGACTGTAGGAGGAAACCGGAGCACCCAGACGACCCCCACACAGACACAGAGAGAATGTGCAAACTCTACACCGGCAGCCACCCGAGGTGGGAATCAAACCCAGGTCCCTGGTGCTGTGACGCAACAGTGCTAACCACTGAGCCACCGTATCACCCATGAAGATTGTTATCGCATTGGGTACCATCCAGCCTGTGCTCAGTTCTACATCTGTGCAGTTTAAAGCAGGAAGAAAAACTGGGATTCTGTTTTCTCCCCACTTCTTGCACTGTGGCTAATTGTAGCACTAACTGCTGCCTGACTTGAGTTAATTTAGCACAGGCTTACACAATCAAACCTGAGACCTTCCTACGTTCAATTGGACTCAACTTACTGGAAGAACTGAAAAAAAACAATGAACTAGACTTCAAGCTCATTGTTGCAGATAAAATATTAAAAAGAGTGAATAATGGTAACTCTTTAACCCTCTAACTTAGCAGACCCTGAGGTAAATGAGCTTATTAATGACAAATATTCAGGAAGTATTGTCGGGATCTGAGGTGCGAGTGGGAAGGTTACTGCCTTTAATTTTCAGAATCGGAAGCAAGTCCAGGTTCCATTGGTCTATCTGGCTGCCTCACTGCACAATCTGAACAGAGCTGGCCAGTTAAGAGGCCTTCCCTGTGGGTGTCGATTGATTCTGGCAGATAGAACATGAACCTGGTTGGACTGTTTCCAAAAGCCCATAGACACTGCCCCACAGGGAAGGTTGGTGTTGTTGCGAAGATTGCAGGTAGGCCAATTCAGGGTCACCGTGCTCTTTGAAGTTCGAATGCAATTATTAAAAATAATTCTTAGGCTAATGTTCAGCAGATATTGGTTCAAATCCCACTACGGTAGCTGCTGGAATTTGAATTCAATAAAGGTCCTGGACTAAGGGAAAGCCAGCCTCATGGTGACTGAGCAGTGTCAATTGTTATGAAAATCCATCTACTTCACTAATGTGCTTTAGGACAGGAAATCTGCCTCCAATTAGCTGGTCTTTGTGGGACTCCAAACACACAGCAATATGAAGGATGCATTCAATGCTGGCCTAGCCAGTAATGCCCATATCCCATCAATGAATAAAACACAATGGTCATTGGCCACTTAGAGTCACAGAGATGTTTAGCACGGAACAGACCCTTCAATCCAACGTGTCCATGCCGACTAAATATCCAAAATTAATCTAGTCCCATTTGCCAGCACTTGGGCCCATATCCCTCTAAATCCTTCCTATTCACATACTCATCCAAATGCCTTTTAAATGTTGTAACTTGGCAAGATGACCCTGAGGTGGCAAAGACAGCTGACAAGTTGACAATGGCTTTGGCTGCATCCAAGGTGCAATGTGTTAGTTTGAATAAACGTTTTTAAATACTGCCTTAACATCAACAGGTGTGAAGGTAATAATTGTTTTTAGACAGAAAGTAAAATACTACAGATGCTGGAAATCAGGAATAAGCATAAAATGTTGGAAAAATTCAGCAGGTCAGGCAGTGTCTGTAGAGAGAGTCTGGATAAATGTTTCAGATCGATAAGTTCGATGAAAGGTCATTGACCTGAAAAGTTCACATTTTCTGGAAGTTGTAGTTTGTAAACTGAGATTGCACTGCTGATTGATGTTTTCTTCTACAGGCCTTGAGTGATATGAAAGGATTTGAGATGTCCATAAGACCATAAGACATAGGAGTGGAAGTAAGGCCATTCGGCCCATCGAGTCCACTCCGCCATTCAATAATGGCTAATGGGCATTTCAACTCCACTTACCTGCATTCTCCCGTAGCCCTTAATTTCTCGAGACAACAAGAATCTATCAATCTCTGCCTTGAAGACATTTAGCGTCCTGGCCTCCACTGCACTCTGTGGCAATGAATTCCACAGGCCCACCACTCTCTGGCTGAAGAAATGTCTCCGCATTTCTGTTCTGAATTGACCCCCTCTAATTTTAAGGCTGTGTCCACGGGTCCTAGTCTCCTCGCCTCACGGAAACAATTTCCTAGCGTCCACCCTTTCCAAGCCATGAATTATCTTGTACGTCTCTATTAATCTCCCCTTAATCTTCTAAACTCCAATAAATACAATCCCAGTATCCTCAGCCGTTCCTCATATGTTAGCCCAACCGTTCCAGGGATCATCTGTGTGAATCTCCACTGGACACGTTCCAGCTCCAGTATGTCCTTCCTGAGGTGTGGGGACCAAAACTGGACACAGTACTCCAAATGGGGCCTAACCAGAGCTTTATAAAGTCTCAGTAGCACAACGGTGCTTTTATATTCCAACCCTCTTGAGATAAGTGACAACATTGCATTCGCTTTCTTAATCACGGACTCAACCTGCATGTTGACCTTTAGAGAATCCTCAACTAGCACTCTCAGATCCCTTTGTAATTTGGCTTTACGAATTTTCTCACCGTTTAGAAAGTAGTCTATGCTTTTATGTCCATGTTTAAATAATACAAACAGCCCCTTGCCTGAAAGGGGCACCTTCTCCTTTCCACTTGCAATATACCTCCTTCCTGATGGCCAAGAAGGGACAATCATGAAGAGGGTATCTTGCATCTGGAAAGGAGAAGTTGCCCTTTTCAGCAATGGGGCTGTTTATATTATCTAAACATGGACGTCTCAAATATTTGCACTGAGATTCGCTGGAAACAGGAGTGAATGCAGAATTGAGAGGCTAGTCGCTCTGCATCTCACTGCTTGGCATCCTTTGGTTGCTGAAGAGAGTCTTGGGTGAAGAATGCTAGAAACATTTCAGATACCTTTTGATTTTATCTTAAGACTGTCACCTCTACTGTCTACCTGACTGGCAGAAGGTCCTGGTGCAGTCTTCCCTTGGGCACCTCCCTGTTTGCCTACTGAAAGGATAGACAAGCAAGAAGCTCGGGTGCCCCTTGTTGCTTGATCTGTTTGATGGACTGGGACTGTGGCAAATGCCATAAACCCGATAATGCAGGTTTGTGGAAGTTCCAAAGTTCCTGAGGAAGTGTGCGATGAATGGCAGCTTGACTCTTACACTTCCTCTGTAAGGTCTTGGAACTGAGCAAGGATAACATAGAGGAGAATTTATGTAGCAGTTCAATTAGTAGTTAATCCATTAATCTCATTAAGTTTTGACATAATTCGATGCCAAAAATATGAACATCAGACCAAACAAGTTAAGTGGTAGGCCGGAGTTTCTTTCATACATCAAGCATTGTGTGAATCTTACCACGCCCTCCCCCACCTCCCCCCAATCCTAGGTAGAGCAATCCAGATCCTCACCATTCACTGTGTTAAATATTTTATTCCCTCAATTATTTTGATAGCTTAAATCCGTCTTTACATTGGTGGCTGCATTAAGAATTAAAAGAATTTCTCTCTATCTACCTGTGTAGATCCTCATGATGTTGAAGACCTCTGTCAAAAAAATCAACTGCAGCTTCTCCAGTCTACATTCATAACTAAAGTTTGTCGAGCACAGGACCGATCCCATCGATTGTAGAAGTTTGCTTTGCAGACAAGAATTGAAAGTGGGATTTGCCAGACTCTATGGGTTAGTCAGATGTTGGGTGATACCTTTCCTGGGGCAGCCATCGGGGGGCCTGAAGCTTTATACTGTTAATAAAGAAGGAAAGCAGATATTCTGTTAATGGCTGGAATTTGAGAAGGCTCCTTAATCTGATACTGGTGCAGCCACAAAGCACTGACCTCACTGCATATTCTGGGAATTAGAGGAAGCCACGGAAACTTGTCAGTGAATGAGGAACAAGGATTCTCCCAACAGCATCAGCAACAGCAGACATACCCTCAAATCAGAATTCAATGAAACTGCTTTTATTTCTTTTCAATAATTAATCGAAGATGACATTTTATAAGATGAACTGGTCTTCCCTTTCTGAATTGAGTGATTAAATGTTTCTTATAGACATGTTAAAATCTGTAAAGCTCATGCTTTGATTTGTGAATGAAACTTTTGACAGATTTTAGCCTTCCCCTTCCTTTGAAGAATTGAGGCCCACAGTGTGCACCATCACCCTGGGTGAAAAGAGTATTGGAGAAGATAAAGCAAGTGCTGAAGTAATAATTCAGTGGTGCCTGGGTTGAGTTTCAAATAAGCTGTAGATTGTAGGCCTGAGGTTATGTTCCAAACAAACAAAAGCTCTTGACCTGCCCTATCTCACAACACTTTTGTTTGAGAAAGATTCCATTTTTTTCTGTTGGTACTGAGATGTCCCTGGAGAGAAAATGAACTCTCCTCAGCAGACTAGTATCAGATTATCTTCAGTCCAAACAGCAGACACGATTTGAATTTGGTCACATTCACACTGGACCAGAGAGAAATAGAAAGGCTGAATCAGAGATAACAGGCACAAAAGCTATTGGTCCCTCTTTATAATAAACTGTACAAGCAGCTCTTTAACTGAGCAAGTCCACAAAGGAGCACCTTATTTTTTTATTTGATGAAGTCCACACACTGTTAATGTTTGTAGTGAGGAATGGCAAGGAACTTTAATCATCCACACTTCTATTATCTATAAGAATCCTTGCAAGAATCATGATTTAATTTTGCATAAAGCAGCTGAAACATAACTCTGCATTCTTAATTTAGTTTTCACACTCCCAGTCCATGATCTAGAGGAAGCAGCCATCTGTATTTACCGAAACCATTTACACGTGATGCTTTGTGTCTAGGTCCAGCAGGAATTGACTCTGAGTCTAATACGTAGGCAACTTGTTGTAAGTAGGCCAATGGTATGCCAGTGTGCTGAACTCTGAGTGTCGGGAGATTCCTGATTATCCTAGAAGTTGCACTACCCACTGGGAGAAGACATAGCCATTGAAATTCTCACTTCTTCTCGGATGGCCTATTTGGTGAACAACTGGTGCAATTCTGGTCTCCTTGCTATTGGGAGTGTTATGGACCAGGTCTGACCCCTCAAAATATTTTAAGGAAGTATCCCAGACCGTAACTTTGCTATTTGTGTTTAGTAAGTGTATAGTGAATATTCACAGAGTGAATTAGCTGATCCAACTACCAAGGTTTTAACAAACAGAATTTGTTTACACAATTATGGAATGAAACATAAAGAGCAGAAAATAGAATTACTCAGACCCCTTGGCATCATGGTAGCCCACAAACTCACCAACACACTCAAACAGCAGTTAATGAACTTGAAAAACCCTATACAGACAATGAGTAAAGCTAACGTCATTTACAAAATACCGTGCAAGGTCTGTAACAAACACTACATTGGACAAACAGGCCGAAAACTAGCCACCAGGATACATGAACACCAATTAGCCACAAAAAGACATGACCCTGTTTCAGTAGTATCCTCACATATGGATGAGGAAGGACACCACTTCAACTGGGACAATACATCCATCCTAGTACAAGCCAAACAAAGACATGCATGAGAATTCCTAGAAGCATGGCATTCCAACCAGAAACTATCAACAAACACATCGAGTTAGACCCCATCTACCACCCCATGAGAAAAGGAACCGGAAGTGACATCACCACAGGAAATGACATCAGCACAGGAAATGACATCATCAACCCAAAGAAACCCAAACATTTAAATAGAAAGCAGGAATTTTCAGCATTGCTTTGCATGAGGTCCACTGAAGATGCTACCTAGTAAGGTAATGAAACATCTGGAAATGAACCTTTCAGCTCAGCGACCAAACCTACATCCAAAATAGACTGCCGATAACTTATCCTAGCCAAATCCCAACAGACTATCCCAACTTAATGATGCTGTTCCGAGAGTAAAACTGAAACAAACCAGGGTTTACAGGCTTGAAGTTAGAGAGAGGGAGAGCAAGAGTACCAGGCTACACTCGCCCCAGCGTCCTTCGTCACAAACACTGCTGCTGAACTGAATCAAAAACTCTAATCCAAATGAAGGCTAGCTACAGAGCTAGCTGACCACTCCCCTTTGATTATACCAGATTCTATTTTTCAAACGTGAAAGCCTCAGGCTGGAGGCATTATCTGTTAGGGGTAAACAAAAAGGGCTCCAATAAACCTTTCAAACCCAGCCAAGCTGGACCCTGGCCAATTACCCCCTCTCTGGGAAAAAAAACTCAAGGGCATAGTAACCTTGTTAAAAAGACCAACGTTGTGCCGCAAGGGTGTTGTGAAACTTGAAAGAGTTCAGAAAGATTTACAAGGATGTTGCCAGGGTTGGAGGATTTGAGCTATAGGGAGAGGTTGAATGGGCTGGGGCTGTTTTCCCTGGAACATCGGAGGCTGAGGGGTGATCTTATAGAGGTTGATAAAATAAAGGGTCATGGATAGGATAAACAGACAAGGTCTTTCCCTAGGGTGGGGGAGTCCAGACCTAGAGGGTATAGGCTTAGGGTGAGAGGGGAAAGATATAAAAGAGAACTAAGGGGCAATGTTTTCACGCAGAGGGTGGTGCGTGTATGGAATGAGCTGCCAGAGGAAGTGATGGTGGCTGGTATAATGACAGCATTTAAAAGACATCTGGATGGGTATATGAATAGGAAGGGATATGGGCCAAGTATTGGCAAATGGGACTAGATTAGGTTAGGATATCTGGTTGGCGTGGGCAAGTTAGGCCAAAGGGTCTGTTTCCATGCTCTACATCTTTATGACTCTATCTGCTATTTTGTTACAATTCACTATTTTGTTTTCTTTTAATTGCCTCCTTTTCAGCAAATCTCCATGTTTTTAATTCGGACCCGGAGGATTAAGTGATTTGTTCAGCATTAAATCAAGGAGACCCAGTGACATCTAGGTGGATCTGCACTCTGCTGAATTTAGTGGAATACACTCAAGTCATTAGAACTGACATCACTTTACATTTGTGCAGTATCAGGAGCAGAAATCTCTGACTTCAGCCCAGCCAGAGTCAGTTCTTTCACACTAATTTGGTCTTCCAGACTGTATTTCATACTGGTCAGTGTACATTGTAAGTTAGTCAAGAGCCTCTATCTTTGACATTTATCATCTTATAATTGGGAATTTCTCCATAGAGTCATACAGCATGGAAACAGACCCTTCTGTCCAACCAGTCCATGCTGAACATAATCCAAAATAAACTACTCCCACCCACCCGCTCCTGGCCCATATCCCTTCAAACCTTCCCTGTTCACATACTTATCCAAGTGTTTTTTAAACATTGTAATTGTACCCACATCCACCATTTCCTCAGGAAGTTCATTCCACATGCAAACCATTCCGTATGGAACAAAAATTGCCCCATACATCTTTTTCAAATCTCTCCCTCTCACTTTAAAAATGTGCCCCGGTCTTGAAATCCCCTATCCTAGAGAAAAGACACTTACAGTTAACCCAATCTATACTCCTCATGATTTTATAAACTTCTGTAAAGACACCTCTCAACATCCTATGCTCCAGTGAAAAAAGTTCCAACCTATCCAGCCTTTCTTTATAATTCAAATAGTTTCCATACCCAGTAACATCCTGGTAAATCTCTTCTGAACCCTCTCCAGTTTAATAATATCCTTCCTATAACTAGGGATTCTTCTACTCTGTTGCAACTTTGATAGGGGCTTGGAAGAAATTTTATGTGGACACACAAATGGCATTCATTCTGAGGTTAAAGGCAGCAGAGCAGATGAGCCCCAAAGGAACTTCCCACTGCTGGGCATCTTGGCTGAGACAACATCATCAGTCAAGCGATGTAAGGAGAAAATGGTCACTGTGTTCACGAAGCTCAGATTGTTGTGAGTGGAAAGGACATGGGAGCCTGATTTACTTGAAGGGAGAGGCCTGTTGATCCCATCAACAAAAATATGCTGAGATTTCACTGTCAAAAGATATCAACCCTGTGGCCAGGGGTAAAAGCACAAATCTCTGGTAATTTAACACTAAATTGTCAGTCGTATTCCAAGGCAACTTTGTGACTGAAGTGGAAAATGGGAAATTGTTACAATGGTGCAGTAAAGGCTGCTGTTCTAAATGTGGTGCTGAAATATGTTGTTGGAGCAGCGCAGAGGGAGCTTTCTAGTCTGTGCTGTCTCTGACCTAAGAGTGCTATGTACTGCTATGGGCTGCCTGAAGGAAAACTTTCATTTGCCCAGCACTAACATTTTTCAATTTGATGAGTGCAATGTACAGAAAAGAAAGATTTGTTTACCAAATAAAAAGACAGACTGTCTTCAGCTGAAGTACAAGTGAAAGCCCACGAACAAGCAGAGTTCTACTGTTTGTTAGTAATGACTCACAGTGAGAAGCTCAGAATGGGCAGGCAACAAAACAAAATTGTGCCTTTGCACTGTCAGAATAACAACAAAAATGCATAAAAAATGAACAAATGTACATTTGAAAGGGACAAATCCATTTAAAGCTTTGGTCAAGTGACTGGTTTGTAATGAATCTGAGGCTTCTAGATCAAAGAAAGCCTATTTTAACCCCTGTTCTGTGCTGAGTTGATGGTGCAGCTCGGCAAAGACCAGCAATTTTACAATTGGGCTCGGTGCTCCCAGGTTAGAGATTAAAAAATACTCCATTCAGACAAACGTAATTATTCACTTTTCATGGTCTCCAGCCTGAAACGACAGACCTGCAAATGTTAGCAAAGGACAGGGTGATGTTGCTGACCCCAGTAAGTAGCCAGTTGGCATTTGCCGTCTCAAGTGGCTCAGGGAGGATAACCAGCTGCACACAGTGGATAGCAGTTGTTTGCAAACCATAATCCAGTGGCAACTGCACTTTCAAGAGAAGGAAATTGGGGGAATAATGCATGGGTTTCAACAATTCAGGCCAAAAGAAACCATTTGAGAATACCTTTTATTCAGAATGAGCTCCCCTCCTAATTACTTCTTTTTGGTGAATCCAATTATTTTACAATTTGACATTTCTGAAAATGTTGGGCTTTCAAGTTGCTGAATATTCTGCCAAGTTAGCCATGCCATGCTGCAGGGTGGCAATGACCAGCTGTAGTTAACTCACAGCAACGCCAGTCCAATCACCAGGACCCGTGGTCTTGGGTCAGCTCAGGAACTGAGAAACATCGGTTACTACATTTGTTTCAAAGGATAATCTATGAGCTATCAAATGCAGACTGAATCTAATAGACTCAAAGATTGTGCAACGTGCCCTGTTCAATGTAAGAATCAGACTTTAATGGGCACCACCTTTATGCTGGGTGAGCATGTCTTTGATTGATGTAGCAACTATCCATCCTTTATTAGAGAATAAAAAGCCTCTATACTGCATTAATCTGCAAATTTCGATCCTTGTCATGTTTAGTGATGCGATACAAAAAGGCTGTTGTCTTGTTAGCTGCTGTCATCAGTGCACATTGCAACATATTCAGAACATAATTACATCCTGGTCCATCAGAAATCAAGTAAGACTTGAATTAATTATTTATCGCCTCAAGTTCCCTAAAGACTCGGTAAATGCACTGCTCTGTGAGAAAATACGTTCCGGCTGGGATTCCCACTCTGTGTTACATTTGCCAATGCTAGCAAGGGTGGAGATGCTGTTTAGCCTTCAGTGCTGTTGGCAAGCTGCTATCCATAGATTTTTGCTGTACGTGTGTTGGGAAGGTAGAGCTTGGCTGCCTTGCTCCCCAGGAGTAAGTGAGGACTGCAGATGCTGAAGATCAGAGTCCAGGGTGTGATGCTGGAAAGCACAGCAGGTCAGGCAGCATCCGAGGAGCACGAGAATCGACTTTTCGGGCTTAAGCCCTTCAACAGGAAGGCCTGATGGAGGCCTTATGCCCGAAACGTTGATTCTCCACTCCTCGGATGCTGCCTGACCTGCTGTGCTTTTGCACCACCACCACACTCTTGACACTGCCTTGCTCCCCAGGCTTTTTGTTGATACCCTCGCTCTAACAAGAAGTCTCCGCAGTCGGCTTAGCAGCAAGAATCCTGCTCAGGTTAACCTCGCTAAGTCGACTTCTACCAATTGCTGTTGCCCAGCTGAAACTAGGCTCTGGAAATTTGATTACATCTGAATGGGATCAGCATCAACGATGCTTCCAGCAAATGAGGTTGGGGGCAGGACCATAGGAAGTTGGACTGCTGGCTTAATTGTGAGGGAGCTGCAGATGCCAACCAGAGCACTAAAGACAGAGTCACAAAGTCTGGCTTGCTGAGCCTACAGAAGAAGAGGTTAAGGGACCCCTGGGGAATAGAGAGGCAGGCAGAGGTCCATAAATTGACTGTGGATGATTTGGGTTTCTCAAAATGATAACTACAATATCAAAACCTGACCTTTCCCAGGGCAGTGCACCATAGTCCTTGTATTTGAAGAAGTCAGCCAGCATAAACAACTGCACAAACAGAAATATGATAAGTGCCAATAATCTAGTCACTATTGTATCACTGTTTGTGCACCTTGCTCTGCATAACTTGATTGTGATGTTGGTCGAGGGTTAAATATTATCTAGGCACCTGGAGATAACTCCTCTGTACTTTTTGAAAGTAGTGCGTAAGAGATCAGGGCCTTGGCTTAGTGTTTCATTTGAAGGTGTAGCACTCTCTCAGCACTGCCAGCCTATAGTATATCCATAACATAATGCAGAGAGATGTGAATCTGCAAACTTTCTGATTCAGAACAGGGACACTACTGTACAGCCATTACCCATAGAGAGGTAATAAATGGTTATTATAATTCCTTATCCATAGGATTATCAGTCAACCTTTTGTGTAGATAGGATCACAGGCTGATACCAAACTAGCTCTTGGCATCATTGACAAGCACAGGGATGGTTGATTGACACTTCCAAAGACAAACACGAGGCATTCTGGGAACATACTTCAACTTGAAATAATGGAAAATTGTGAGGTCAGGGCATTTGAAGAGCCTGGAGGTAGGCAGATGTCTTCTCCATCAAATGAAGCAACAATGCAGTCAGCCTGTACAGCATGACTGATGTCTATACTGAAGCAGCAATTCCCAAGGAGTAGTCCCGTCAGTTCATTCTGTCAGCTGGTGCCAGTTCAACAACTCCCATTCTCACTCAGTGAAGGAGCTTCCACCAGCAGTGAAACATCAGACAAAATGAGTTCTGATGAGCAGGCTCCCTGTAGGTTTGATAGAACTCTGTCGCTTCTCTACCTTTGTCTCAGATTAAAATGATTTTTTTTTTCTCTCTATTTTCTCCCCTTCTCTGCTATGTGAGTTAACTCAAGTTGTGGTACACCTTCGTAAGTTGAGTGCTGCATACGTTGTAACAGAACTTTTGTCATTATGACTGCACAATTTCAATATGAAAGAGCTACTCACAGGCTTTATTGATGGCTTGGTACTGAAGTTTATTTGATTTTATCAATATTGCTGCTATGGACCTCCTTTCCTTTTGTGTGCTATTCCTCAGAATCTCACTCTGAAATAACAACTTTTCGCTCCATCTATTACAAGAACTCATTTCATTTCCTCAGACTATCCAAATGTAACAGTCCTTACCTTGTTCAATTATTTTGTTCTTTAGTAATTGAGTTGTGGATGCCCATTGGTCCTCTTTTAAAAGTAACAATAAGATGCAACATGGTGACTCAGTGGTTAGCACTGCTGCCTCACAGCGTTAAGGACCTGGGTTTGATTCCTGCCTCAGGTGACTGTCTGTGCGGAGTTTGTTCATTCTGCCCGTGTCTGCAGGGGTTTCCTCTGAATGTTCCGATTTCCTCCCAAGTCTAAAGATATGCAGGTTAGGTGGATTGACTATGGGAAATGCAGGGTTACAGGGATTGAGCTCTTTATGGTTGGGGGGAAGGGAGGGTTAATGTGAACCTGATGGGCTGAATGGTCTACTTACACACTGTAGGGATTCTGTGAATAATCAGTGTTCAGGCTGCCCTCCATGTCCTGTTGATAATTGAAAAAAAACTACAGTCCTGAAAGCAAATCCCAGGCTGGACACTTTGCTGTAGCGTGGACGGTGATTGAGAATGCTGGCTGACAATTCCCACAAAATACAGCAGGAGTATGGAAGATATTTGATCCACTTCCCCATTTGTTACTACAATTCGATCGACTCAGGCTGCTGGCATTAAATCTAGAACCTTCTTCGACAGTCAATTCTGCTGCATAGCTTCGGCGTTTTCAAACCTTCCATGATGAATCTGAAGTCACTAGGAATTAGGTCTGCAGAAAAACTACTGAGCATTAAAAATAAATTATTTCATTTGTTTTTACACATTATGAAGATCTTGGACATGGGAAACGGGGAAGGATTTTCAGGCTGGGGTCAGGACCCCATGTGTGAATCATTTCCAGGTCCTAACACCACACCATGGCAATAGTCCAGTTGGAAAGCTACTTCAATATGTAAAGCCTGTAATATGGACTGTGGTGATTTTGGTGCCAAATTATTGGCACCCAACATTGCCTGGAAACAGAACTTGGCTCTGGAGGTCTCCCAATTCACAAAATCCTGACAGAGTGGTAGCAGGCCATTTGACCCATTGAGTCCACACTGACCCTCCGAAGAACATCCATCCCAGACCCAATCCCCCACCTCATCCGTATAACCCTGCATTTCCCATGGCTAATCCACACATCCCTGGAGACTGTGGGCAATTTAGCCCTGCCAATCCACCTAACCTGAATGTCTTTGGACTTTTGGAGGAAACCAGAGTACTCAGAGGAAACCCACATAGATAGAGGGAGAATGTGCAAACACCACACAGCCAGTCACCCAAGGCTGGAATCGAACCCAGGTCCTTGACACTGTGAGCCACTATGCTGACCTTACAAAGAAGGCAGCAGACATTTCTGGTCTTTGCCCTTGCCTTGTAAAATGGAGCAAGTGGGGAAGCAGTGAACAGGAATGCTCACTCATCAACTTATTTTGTTTTGAGACTTTAAATCGGCAGTAATCAAAGATGGCTCCTCACTGTGCTCTGCACTGATGTGCCCAAGATCCATTCTTCTTCTTGTCCTAAGAACAAAGAACAAAGAACAAAGAAAATTTATAGCCCAGGAACAGCCCCTTCAGCCTTCCAAGCCTGAGCCGATCCAAATCTACTGTCTAAACCTGTCACCCAGTTCCTAAGCATCTGTATCCCCCTGCTCCCCACCTACTCATGCATTTGTCCAGACACATCTTAACTGAATCTACCGTGCCTGTCTCTACCACCTCTGCTTCTGAATTAGTGGTGCTGGAAGAGCACAGCAGTTCAGACAGCATCCAAGGAGCTTCGAAATCGACGTTTCAGGCAAAAGCCAAACTGCTGTGCTCTTCCAGCACCACTAATTCAGAATCTCATTTCCAGCATCTTCAGTCATAGTTTTTACCTCTACCACCTCTGCTGGCAATGCGTTCTAGACACCCACCCCCCGCTGTGTAAAGTATTTGCTGAGTGTATACCCCTTAAACTTAACCTTTGAAAATGTAATTCTGTTCCCCTCCAGTCCATTAATAAGCTCTTCCTGAAGCAGTTAATCAGAGCTGAGCGGGTTGCCACCCCCACCAACTTTGAAAAGCGCAGTATGTCATAGAAGCGTTTGGAATGCTAGCACACCATCCGTCAGTGTTCCATGCAATGCGTGCCAATACTCAACCTCACCGCAATTGGCATTTGAAAATCCAGAGCAGGCTGTTGAACTTAGTAAAGAAGAGGCAGGAGAGGTGATGTATTTGTAAGTTGTTGTGTTGGATAACCAAAGGGTGGAAGCTTGGGGGTAAGACTGTTGGAAGGCGTATGGTAAAATTTCCAGGAATACATTGGAGCCAGAGTTGGTAACCCCTGAGCAATCTGGTAATGAAGGAGATTATTATACTTGGGCCTGGCAGCTGTTGTTTAACCTGAATGTTGCAAACTTCAAAAGACATAATGATTACATTGGGATATTGTAGTGTAGCGGTAGTTTCCCTATCTCCAGGCTAGAAGTTCTGGGTTCAAATCCCACCTGCTCTCAGTAGTGTGTCCTATCATGTGCGAACAAGTTGTTTTCGACAACATTTCTGATAAAGTGGCCAACAGTTAAAATGATGGTTCACTGTGCTGTGTACACTTGGGTTCGAATCCAACCCTTGTTGAATGTTTCTTTGCCTTTCTTATGCAAGGTGTTGACATATTGGTATTGCTGCTGGTCGAGTAATCCAGAGACCAGGGGTGTGGGTTTAAAATCCAGCTCCAGCAGCTGGAAATATTGCATTTTTGGATAAAAAAAACTGAGGAAACTCATGGCACAGTGATATGTTCAAGTCCCAGCTACTCAGAAAAGGGTTCATACAGGTTAATTAAAATAACCTGAAGATCGGCTCTCAACGGAGGTGAAGGCAACCTAGTAATTTGAATGGGTTAGTGATGAGCTCACAGCATGTCTATTTGTTTGTTGCAGATTGAAGTCCAGCTTTTTCTAACTCTCTGCAGCTCTGGGCACTCCAGTGGAATGAGCTTTATCAGCCACCTTCTCAGTTCCTGGGAGTAGGTAGGACAGCTTGACAGTTTTACCAATATTTCTACACTTCCCATTTTTCATTTGGGGGAGAAAGCATCACCACTGTTGGTTAGTGATTTACGTGACTGTGTTTTGTCTGCCTCCTCCTCCCCACCTCCCTCTCACCTTCCCAAGCCTCATAAGGCTCACTCTGTAGTGGATGAGCCTCATCAGTCAAACCAGCAGGGAGCCCAGCTTTCATATGGAGTGAATTGTGCTCTATGCCGTTAACGTACAGTCTTGTGAACTCACTTCCACAATTTAAATGCACTAAAATGGCAGGAATTTCAGTCACATTTTGTGTGCTGCATGCTAGTCTGCTTTGTTCAATCCCATTTAGCTTTCCAAATGTCTTGTTATCATATCCTCCAGAACAGACTCTCACATTTTCCCCACTACTGTTGTTTAACTAACTAGTCTGTAACTCTCAGTTTTATTCTTTCCCCTTTTAAACAATGGAGTTACATTTACCACCCTCCTTCTGTAGGTTTTTCTCCAGAGTCCATAGAACTTTGGAAAATGACCACCATTATCCATTCATTATTTCCAGGGCTAGACACTGAAGAGAGTCAAGGGGCAGAGTTGAATATGGTGGTCATCACCACTGAGAAGGTGCTAGAAAAACTGAATGGCTTGAAGGTGGATAAATTACCTGGACCAAATAGACTACATCCAGTACGCCCTGAGTTCTAAGGGAGGTCCTGAAGAGATAACAGAGGCCTTAGGGGTAATCTTTCAGGAATTAATAGAATCAGGAAGGGTCCCAGAGGACTGGAAAATGTGACACCCCTGTTTAAAAAGGGAGTATGGCAAAAGACGGAAAATTACAGACTGATTAGCCTAACCTCGGTTGTGGGGAAGATCCTGGAATCCATTGTGAAGGATGAGATTTCTGAATACTTGGAAGTGTACGGTAAAATAGGGCAAAGTCAGCATGGTTTCATCAAGGGGAGGTCGTGCCTGACAAATCTGGTAGAACTCTTTGAGGAAGTAACACACAGGTTAGACCAAGAAGAGCCAATGGATGTTATCTACTGGACTTCAAGAAAGCCTTTGACAAAATACTGCACAGGAGGCGACTGAGTAAGATAAGGGCCAAGTGTATTAGAGGCAAGGTGCTAGCATGGATAGAAGCTTGGCTGACTGGCAGAAAGCAGGGAGTGGGGATAAAAGGGTCATTTTCAGGATGGTAGCCAGTGACAAATAGTGTTCAGTAAGGATCAGTGTTGGGACCGCATGTTTCAACTTTATACATTAACAATCAAGATTAAGGAATTAAGGGCATTCTGGCTAAGTTTGCAGATGGTACAAAGATAGGTAGAGGGGCAGATAGAATTGAGGAGGTGGAGAGGATTTGGACAGGGTAAGAGAGTGGGCAAAGAAGTGGCAGATGGAGTACAAAGTGGGAAAGTTGAGGTCACTTTGGTAGGAAGGGTAGAGGCATAGACTATTTTCTATATGGGGAGAAAATTCAGAAATCTGAAGTGCAAATTGACTTAGAAGTCCTAGTCCAAGATTGTCTCAAGGTAAACTTGCAGGCTGAGTCAGTATTTAAGAAGGCAAATGAAATGATGGCATTTATTTTGAGTGGACTTGAAAATAAAAGCAGGGATTTACTTCTGAGGCTCTATAACGCTCTGGTCAGACTACATTTGAAGTATTGTGCACAGTTTTGGGCCCCATAATTCAAGAAGGATGTACTGGCCCTGGAGTATGTTCAGAGGACGTTTATGAGAATGGTCCCAGGAATGAAAAGCTTAACATATGAGGAACATTGAAGGATTCTGGGTCTATCCTCAATGGAATTTAGGGAGATGACGGGGCATCTAATTGAAACGTACAGAATACTAAATAGCTTGGACAGAGTAGTTGTTGGGAAGATGTTTACATTGGTAGGACCCAAGGGCACAGCCTTTGAGTAAAGGGAAGACCTTTTAGAACACAGATAAGGAGAAACTTCTTCTGCCAAAGAGTGGGGAATCTATGGAATTCATTGCCACAGAAGCCTGTGTAGGCCAGGTCATTGAGTATATTTAAGATTGAGATAGATAGGTTCTTGAGCATCAAGGGGATCAAGGGTTATGGGGAGAAAGCAGGAGAATGAGGTTGAGAAACCTATCAGCCATGATTGAATGGCGGAGCAGACTCGATGGACTGAATGGTCTAATTTCTGCTCTTATGTCTTAAGGCCACTTTTTTCAGTGCTCTGGGATGTCGGTTATCAGCCCTGGTGATTTGTCAGCCTTTAACCTCATTAATTTACCCAACACCATTTTCTTCATTGTACAGAAATCCTTCAATGCTGCCCTCTAACTAGACCCTCAGTTTCCAAACATTTCTAGAAAGTTATTTGTGTAATTTTTGTTAAGACAGAACCAAAGTATTAGTTCAACTGTACTTTAACATGTTGATTACTGTTGCCTATAACTATCCTATACACCACTGCATTGAAACCCAATGGGATACTTCATTTTCTTGTATGTTCACTGAATGTTTAGGTTGTTGGACGATGAATAAAATTCAAATCCCTATGATGTTTTTGTTTTACACATTGTACATTGTCAGAACAGTAAAAAACACACAGGTGATGAGAAGGTAATGCACCCAATTAAAGAAATACTTCTCTAGTAACCAGTATGTCAGTGTCTTAAATATACATAATCTTTTTTCCTGTAGTACAGAAGACTACTTCAAACACACACACCTTTTTAGTGAAGAACTTTTCTTTTACTTCGTAATTTATTCCTTTCTCCAAATTGCCTGATCTGCTTTGAAGTAATGTTCTCAACAACTCCGCAATCTTGAATGTTTCCAATTGCCTGTTGACATTTAGTCCCGGATGAATAGAAGTTTATTCTAACTAAATATTGGGAAGATTGAAACCATATTCTTTGGCCCTGTCACATACTCTGTTTGTTAACCAATGGCCCTATTCCCTCCATGGGTCGCTATCTGAAGCTTAGCCAGACCATTCACAACCATGAGATTGTGTTTTAACCCTGAGGAATCGTCTCCACATATCCATCACCACGTTTTCCTAGCTCCCATTTCTGTAACATTGCCCACTTGTCTTAGCTTATCTGCTACTGAGCCCTTCAGTCATTCCCATGTTGCCCCTAGAGTTGACTATTTCAATGTTCATTTAACCCTACCTCCCATTTCCACTCTCCATAAACCTGAGCTCATCTAAAACTGATAAGTGTAACCCAATGCATCAATATCTACTTATCCATCATCCCTGTACTGACTTGAACTGGTGAGATCTTGATTTTATAATTCCAATTCCTATAATCTCCTATAACTTACCAGGATATAATGTCATAAAGCATGGAAACAGACCCTTCAAACCCACTAATCCAGGCCAACCATGTTCCCAAACTAAAGTAGTCCCATTTGTCCTTGTTTGGCCTATATTCCTCCAAACCTTTCCTATTCATGTACTTATCCAAATGCCTTCTGTGTGTTGTAACTACCTACATCCACTATTTCCTCTGACAGTTCATTCCACACGCAACCACTCTGCATAAAATAAAGTTGCCTCTCATGTTCTTTTTAAACCTTTCTCCTCTCACCTTGAAAATATTGCCCCTTATTTTGAATTCCCCTACACTGGGGAAAAGACCCTTGTTACCACCTTGTCTATGCCCCTCATGATTTGTAAACCTCTATAAGGTCACCCTTCAACCTTTTACACTCCAGTAAGAAAAGTCCCAGTCTATCCAGCCCATTTTTATATCTCAAACTCTTTATTCCCAGCAACATCCTGGTAAATCTTTTCTGAACCCTCTCCAATTTAATAATATCCTTTCAATAGCAGGGCAACCAGAACTGCACACAGTACTCCAGAAGAGGCCTTACTAATATCCTATGCAACCTCAGCTTGACATCCCAACTTCAATGCTCAGAGATCTAAGTAATAAAGGCAAGCATGATAAACATCTTCTTAAGCACCCTGTCTACCTGTGACACAAATTTCAAAGAATTATGCATCTGAATCCCTAGGCCTCTGTGTCCTACAACACTACCCATGACCCTACCATTAAGTGTTAGAAGTTTTGCCCCTTGTTTGTTTTACCAAAATGCAAAGCTTGCATTTATCCAAGTTAAATTCCATCTGGATTGGGCAAATTGGGCCATATTCTCTAGAACTTTGAAGAATGAGAGGTGATCTCATAGAAACTACAAAATTCTTAAAGTTTGCTTTCTTCAATTCTTGTGCATTCAAAGTCTTAATCTGTGTAACATTGGCAACCACGCCTTAAGGTGTACCATTCTTTACTTCTTTTAAAATAGTCCATAAAACCTGCAGTTTGACCAAACTTTCAGTGATCTGTCCTAATACCTCCTGATGTGTCAGCATTTGTTTGGTAGTTTCCCCTAGGAAGCACTTACATTTTATTATTTTGAAGGTACAAAATAAATATCTGAGTTTTTGTAAGCTTTTTATAAGGCTGCATAGTCACTCTCTGATTCATTAGAACTGAAAATATTATGGAAGAAAGGGCAGGATCAGCTTTTAATATATTTAAATCTATTTATGAATCTGCATTTCTGACAGAAAACTGCCTCTGGTTTTCTGATATCACTTCCTACATCTTCAGAAAATTAGCTTTGTTGGCTTCATTTAAAAAAAAATGTTTTGTTCATTCTCCTTCCATTTGGAGATTGACATTTGTGCTAGAGATTACCTCAAAATGAATCTTCATTTGACTTGAGCACAATGCCATTGTGACATAATGTGGCAGCTCATCTGCCTTTCCAGACAGTCAAATGCTTTCTTGTGAAGACCAGGCCCCTTTAAGATGTATGAAAAGAAATGTTTTCCATTAAATCATTTTCATACTCATCAGTATGAGAAATGTCAGTAGTTTTTTTTACTGCGGCAACATCAAAGTACATCAGCTGAAATTAGTTTTCAAAAGCCAGGCAAACCAGAGAATGTGACGTTTCCCTTGACCTGTCTGCAACTCACGGTTTAAATCAGGAATAATGTGTCTTTTTGGAGGGATAATGAGGACCACAATAAGGAAAATATGAGGAGTTTAAAAATAGAATTTATTTTAATGAACCTAACAGAAAGAAACAGGAAATACTATCAAGAACTACATATCTGTCCCATTTTGACACATGAACTCCACCAACCTACCATTTCTTTGTTACTCGTAATCAATTCCCCCTCAAGAAATTCAGCAGTCTGTTGAACACACTGATGTTACATGCTTCAACGGCTTATTCTTCAGACCACATTTGCCTTATCCTTTGTGATAAACAAAGGTTCTTCATTCCCCCCCTTGCTTCCAACTTCTGAATCTTTCACTTGCACACTGGGACTCAGCCCTTCACCAAAGCATTACCTATATCAATTCCCTTCTTATCTTGAAAACTTTCATTTATAATACATCCTGAATTTTTAATTGTTAATGTAATGAAACTTCAGGACTCTCTGCCTGGTCAGTATTAATCTCTGGCAAGGAGTCCTTCAGATCTGTATTGCCTGAGGAAAGATGATGTCGAGAGGGTTGGATGTACATTGTCCCATGGACCCAAGTGAATGTGACTTTTTTGCTGCAGAGATCTCAAGTTCTAGTGTATTTTAGACAGGTCAAGAGGAAGCTGTGGAAAACTCACAACTCATCAGTGAGGAAGATGTACCCTTTTTTTGTGAATATCAAACAAAACATAGTCACAGTTTTCTTTAAATAAAGGCAATATACAGAACCACAAACAAAGGATCTGGACATACAGATCCACACATCCAAGTAACTGGCAACGCAGATGGATAAGGTGGTCAAGAAGGCATACAGCACGCTTGCCTTCATTGGTCGGGGCATCATGTGTAAAAAAATTGGCAAGTTATGTTGCAAACCTTTATTTAGGCTACATTTGGAATATTGCATACAGTTTTGGCCACCAGACTACCAGAAGGACGTGGATGCTTTGGAGAGGGTATAAAGCAGGTTTACCAGGATGTTGCCTGGTGTGGAGGGTTTTAGTTTGAGGAGAGGTTGGATAAACTCAGATAGTTTTTACTGGAAAGACAGATGCTGAGGGGCAACCTGATAGAGGTTTACAAAATTATGAGAGGCACAAAGAGGGTGGATAGTCAGAGGCTTTTTTCCCCAAGGTGGAAAGGTCAACTACAAGAGGGCACAAGTTCAAGTCGAGAGGGGGAAGGTTTAGGGGAGAAGTTTGGGGAATATTTCTCACCCAAAGGGTGGTGAGTGCCTGGAATGGACTACCAGTGGAGATGATGGAAGTAGGCACTTTAGCAACGTTTAAGGTGTTTCTTGATAGACACAAGAACAGGACGTCAACAGAAGGATAGTATCTGCACATGGGCCATAAGTAACAGGTCTTAATAAGGGTTAGGAATCAGTGCAGACTCAGTGGGCCAAAGGGGATGCTCCTGTATTGTATTGTATTGTATTAATTCTATTGTATAGAAAATGCTGTAAAAAAAATCAACATGGTGAGAGAGAAAAACAGAGTTAACGTTTCATATTTGATACAACTCCCCTTCAGAAATGAAAGGAGCAGGAAAATGGTGCCTTTTATGTTGTTAGCAGAGTGGGAGGAGGAGTGAGTCGAACAAAGGATGAGTTGAATAGAAAGTAGAACAAAGTTGAACAGACTTGTGGGCAGTGCTTGTAATTTGATGAATATTTAAGAAGTGACAGAGGTCTATTATTAAAAAAACCTTGAGAAACTCCTACAGTGATATCCTGAGACTGAGGTGAATGACCTCCAACAACCATCGTCATCTACTTTCATTGCTAGGTATGTCTGCAAGTGGAGAGTTTTCCCCTGATACATATTGACTTCAGTTTTGTCAGGGCTACTTAATGCCTTGCTCGGTCAAATGAGGAATAAAAGCAAGAGCAATTATTCTCACCTCAACTCTTTGAACAACAGTTGTAGTGAGGTCATAGGTTGAATGGCCCAGGCAAGTCTCACTCTGGATATCAGTGAGCATGTTCTTGCTGAGTGAGAGCTGCATGACAGCACTGTCAGTGATTACTTCCATCACTTTGCTCATGGTCAGGAGAAGACAGGTTGGACAAGAATTGGCTAAATTGTATTTGCGATGCCTTTTGTTTGTAGAACATACACAAGCAATTTTGCACATTGGTGGCTAGGTCCCAGCATTGTAACTATACTGGCTAAGGGCATGGCTAGTCATTGAGCAGCCCAATTGCTGAAGTGGTGTCAGAGCTCGTAGCCTTTACAAGGTAAAGTGCCTTCAGCTGTTTCTTGATATTGCTGTGTATTAAATTAGTTCAAGACTGGTCTCATTGAAGTTGGAGACCTCAGGAAGAGACCAAGATGTTTCGATCACTTGGCATTTCTGACAGAAAGTGGATGCATATACTTCAACGTTATCTTTACACTGATGTGGTAGCCTTCCACATCATTGAAGACAATAGATTTTGATTTTATTGTCAATGTGTATTTTACAGTAAGAATACAACAAAATTCAGTGAAAAGCTTTAATTTGTCACCATGACATGAATGATTTAAGAATAGGGAGAGAAAGAGTGTAGCAGTTCATCACCATCAATGACACCTGCTCTGCCATCCTCCACCACTGTCTACACTGGAACCAACTAACATCAAAGTCACCAATCCTCAGACACCATCTTTGCCACTGGGTTGATACTCCTCCACCAAAGCCTCATCACCTCGCCAGAATAACCAAATTCAGAGTGATGTCTCTCATCGCTAGGCCCACCTCATTGATGTTGCCATGATGCCCTTCCATCACTGCTTTGCTAACACCACACCCAACCAGCAATGAAGTGGCCAATGCTCAGGCACCATCTTTTGCCACTGGGCCTACCTCACCAACATCGCCCCTGCCAAGGTAGCATCCCCAAAAAGGAAGTAGGGGCTCACTTGAGGTCCATGCTTGGCCAGCCTGAGGTCCATGCCCTGGGTCCACTTGAGGTCTCTGCACTGAGCTCTCAACACCACTGATATGTTGATCATAGGAAAGGATAAGTAAATAAAAAACAAAGACAAGAGAGGAAACAAAAAGACAAAGAAAAGTGGTTGGAACGGACGAGCTCCAGCACAGGAGGCCTACAGCACCGCCATCTTGGATTGGAAGCCAACCAGAAGACAGGGACATGTGTGGAGCCTCCTCCTCCAGTTAGTTCTTTCATTGCCCACTAGCATTCACAACTGGACAGGCACATACGCGGAGCTTGGGTCAGTTCCATTTGCTTGTGCATTTGCTCAGCACCGTCTATCACATGCTGCTTTCTGCCTTTTGGCACCTAAGTCATCTTGTCGTAACTTCACCAGGTTGGCACAGCTTTTGTATACATGCCTAGTGCTGTTCCGGACATGCCCTTCAGCACTCTTCATTGAGCCAGGCTTGGTGGAAATGGAGTAAGGGATTTGCAGGGGCATGAGGTTACAGATTGTTCAATGCAATTCTACTGCTGATGATGGCCCACAGCCTTTCATAGGCATTCAGTTTTGAATAGCTAAATCTGTTTGAAATCTGTCCCATTTAGTGCAATTTTTGTTTTAAATTGTTCACAGGATGTGGGGTGCCATGGATAAGCCAATATTTATTGCCCATCCCTAATTGCCCAGAAGTAAATTAAGATAAAAACATCTTTTCTGTGCCTGAGTCCAAATAGGTAAGGATGACAGATTTCCTTTCCTAAAGGACATTAATGGACAACTAATGGTTGCCATTAGACTAGATATTTTTATTCTGATTTTTAAACCTGAAATCAATCTTCACTGTGGGAATTGAACTCACATCCCCAGATCTTTAGCCGACAGCTCTGGATTGCTAGTCCAGTCTCAGTATCATGACACTACCCCACCATCCCCCAATGCCACACAACATGATGGAGGGTACAATCAATAATGTCAACCAGAAATTCAGCAAAGGTCCTCAGACAGCTTCTGCCAAACCCACAACCACTTCCATCTAGAAGGACAAGGGCAGCAGATACATGAGGACACCATCACCTGCAAGTTCCCTACCATCCTGACTTGGAAATATATCACCATTCCTTCACTGTCTCTAGGTCAAAAATCGTGGAATTCCCTCCCTAACGATATTGTTGGTCAACCCACAGCAAGTGGATTGCAGTGTTTCAAGAAGGCAGCTCACCAGCAACTTCTCAAGAGCAAATAGGGCTGGGCTATCAATGCTGGCCCAGCCAGTGATGCCCACATCCCACAAAATGAGTAAAAGAAAAGTGAAGTTGAGACTGAGCAGTGGTGACTGCTATCCGTACCATATGGACAGGTGCATCTGGAACAGGAGGGTTCGTAAGCATAAGGTCAAGTAGGTTTTTCTCTCTCATTGTTTCCCTCACCACCTGCCACAAATCTAATTGAACAGTTCTGTCTTTTAGGACTTGGTTAGTAATGGTGCTAGAGAATCACCTTTAGTGGTGGCCAGTGAAGATCCCACACGGAATCCATTCCACCCTTGCCACCCTCAGCGCTGTTTCTACTGGTGCTCAACAGAGAGGAATATTGACTTATCAGCCGAGGGATGGGTGGTAGTTGAGGCAGTGCGCAGCGCTGTTTGGTAATCAGCAAGACCTTTCCTGGTGTATGTTTGACCGAACACCATGACACATCACAGGGTCCATAGTCAGCATTGAGGACTCCCAGGCAACTCTATCCTGACTATCTAACGCAGTGATACCGTCTCTCATGGCTCTGTCCTGCCTGTGGGACAGGATCTATTTTATAGGCATTGCCTTAGACACCCGAACACCACCCCAGTAATAATTCTGTGAGTAGAACTATGCTAGTCTATTGCTTGACTAGTCTGTGAAACAGCTCTCCCAGTTGTGACACAAGTCTGAGGACTTTGCACGGTCGACAGCGCTGGATTTGCCATTATTGTTTCCAGGGACTTGATTGATGTTGAGTGATCTGTCTAGTTCCTTTAGTTTTTGTAGCAGTTTGATACAGTTGAGCGGCTTCCTAGGCTATGTATTAATGCTGGAATATGGAATACTTGCCTCTGTGAAAAGCACTGCCAAGTGTCTTCTAGCAGTTAGAAGGAGAGTAAATCCCCTCATATTTAAATTCAGAATTATCTTCTTATATCAGGAAAACCTTTTTCCACATCCTTCAGGAGTCACTATGTAGTCTCTTGGATTTAATATTAGTCTTCTGCAATAGGTACATCCCCAGTAGGAACTGAATCAACACAAGTACTAGTGCACCCTTTCTAGTCAAACGTTAGCCTGCAAACAACAAAAACAGTTTAGGAGGGTCAGGTGTTTTAATGATAATGCAAGCAAATAGATAAAAAGACTCTGGCCCCACTGCAAGTCTCATGTGGGCATGTTCCTTGTATACCTGTCTTGTCGGCCATTCTTCTTGTGCCAATCTTTCCCACCCTTACTTCCACGCTTTCACAGGTTTGTAGCACAGAATCCTTTATTTGTTGCAGCCTGCCATTTCTGTCAGCCAGTGGCCAGGGTTTATTTAGAATTAATGAACCTCTTGCACCATTTCAAATGAATCTTCAGTGCATCCTTGTAGCATCTCTTATTGTTGCATTTCCTTGCTGATGACACCAAAATTGGTGGTGTAGTGGATAGTGAAGAAGATTATCTCAGAGTACAGTGAGACCTTCATCAGATGGGCTAATGGGCTGATGAGTGACAGATGGATTTTAACTTTGATAAACATGAAGTGTTGCATTTTGGAAAGGCAAACCAGGAGAGGACTTATGCATTTAATATTCGGGCCTTGTGGCGTGTTGCCCAACGAAAAGACCTGGCGGGTGCAGCTGCATAATTCCTGGAATCGCAGGTGGACAGGATGGCGAAGAAGGCATTTGACATTGGTCAGAACGTTGAGTACAGGGCACTTTTGGAATACTGCATACAATTCTGGTCACCCTTCTATAAGAAGGATACTGTGAAACCTGAGAGAGTACAGAAAAGATTTACAAGGATGTTGCCAGTCTTGGAGGATTTGAGCTACAGGGAAAGGCTGAATAGGCTGCTGCTTTTTTCCTTGGAGTTTCGGAGGCTGAGGGGTGACTTTATGGCAATTTCTAAAATCATGAAGAGGATGGATAGGATGAATAGCCAAGGTCTATTTCCTGGTGGGACAGTCCAAAACGAGAGGGCATAGATTTAAGATGTGAGGGAAAAGATTTAAAAAGGACCTGAGGGGTAACTTTTCCATGCAGACGGTGGTGTGTTTCTGCAATGAGCTGCCGGAGGAAGTGATGGAGGCTGGTACAATCACAACATTTAATGGGATGAATATGATGGGTTTGGGGGATAGGGGCCAAGTGCAGTATATGGGACTGGGTCAAATTGGGATGGCTGTTCGGCATGGATGAGTTGAACTGAAGGCTCTGTTTCTGTGCTGTATGACTGTACTTGAGAACAGCTCTCCAAATTAAATTGAATAATTTAAGTACCTGACAGAAAAAAAAATGCCTTGCTTTCATGTGATCCAACTTTCATAGAGATGAAAGACTGCTGTACATTTGAAATATCTTACAATAAAACAAAGCAGCAATGTTTAACAGACTGTGGCACAGACTGGTAGAACATGGATTGTGCTTGAGAATTCTGGATTTTTTTTGCTGATTAGAGTAAGATTGAATTCTTTAAATTGTAGATCGCCAGCAGCTACATACAAACTACAGCCTTCTCAGAAGATTGTTTTGTTTTGTTTTCAGTGCAGGAAATGCAATACTAATAAGAAAAAGGCATAGTTTAAAAATGTTTTTGTCTTCCTTTGTCTTCATCCTGCATGATTCCCGCCTTTGCTTTGGGGTGAATGCAAATTTTGAAACCAAGTGCTATTTGATTGGCTAAATAAAGACACCCAAAAGTTTCAGCTATTTAACATTGGCTGGGTTGATTTACAAACCTGGTCAGCCTTTGACTATGACAGTAGCCAAATAAGGGAATGTTGCTAGCCACTGCAAGTTAAACTTCACCCATCACCCATCACCTGGACATGTAAACTATTCTCAGTATGCGAAGAGTTAAGAGTTTGTACTCTTGAAGGTGGATTTCTGAAGATTGAAGATTCTGGGATGGTTTCTGATCATGGGGCTTGATTTTTAGTTTAGGGCCAGAAAGTTGCAGTTCAATTCATTTAAATGCGGTCTTCATTCATCTGTGACATTGCTAATTATCATTCAGATAATTGGGCCATTACAGTGTTTGTGCCATTGCAAAACTCCTCATTATTTCTCAGTCACTTCACCAAAGTGCTTTGTGCACAGTCACCATTCTTGTTAGTTCAACTGATTTCTGCTAATTTGGAGCGGTTTCAGTCAGACACATTAAAACAGTCTGCCACTCATTTTGGACAAGACACCAGTCAGCTGCCAGACCCATTAAACCATAACCCAGCAAAAGCCATCAGTTTCAAGAGAGGGAAGGATAGTGGCAAGTTGACCTTAGATGACAACTAACAATGTCGGATGCATTAACCATGAAGGTTATGTGTACCGCACATACATGTCAGGAACTTTGCAGGCTGGAGTTCTATGCAGAACACAACATTGCTATGCAAACACATAATGCAATTGTGTCAAATTCAACACTGCATCTTGACAGATTTGTTAAAACATCTATTAGCAGCTTGCTAAATGTTGTGTATTTTAAAAGGTTTAAATGCATTCGTCTATGATGGCAGGGAGCAGAAGAGATTCCAGGTTCAAACAGAAAACACAGGAGAAAATTGGGAATTTAAAATTCACAATATATCCCTGAAGAGGTGGAATGAAAATATTTCATAGCACCTCATTTTATTTCCCAGAAATACTCTAAAGAGGCACCCTTTAAATACTTCTTTTTAATGCAGGCTGTAAAGGGAACTGGATTTTTATTTAACTGCCTTGCATTCAGAAATGGACGATTTGTCTGAGAAACGGCAACCAGATGCATAATTAGTGACCCACTTAAATATGCAAAGAGAACATAAAAAGAGGAAGATGGACCATTATGTTTTTTCCATGAAGACACGAGTAAATCAGTGTAAACCTACAGGGTTAGCACAATAATAACAAGAATCTTAAACGATTCTGAACATAAACAATTTTTGGTTGCATAATGAGAAATATGTGTCAATTCTGTAGATTGACTTTGCATTGGTAAAGTAGGTGAGGTGGGGCTGGTGTCTGGACTGTGGTCAGAAAATCCGGCCAT
Source organism: Chiloscyllium punctatum (assembly GCF_047496795.1). Taxonomy (NCBI): domain Eukaryota; kingdom Metazoa; phylum Chordata; class Chondrichthyes; order Orectolobiformes; family Hemiscylliidae; genus Chiloscyllium; species Chiloscyllium punctatum. Next base: position 55,281,022 of record NC_092762.1, on the reverse strand, counting down.
GACTGCATTTCCCTTTCCAAACTTAAAGGCAACCCATAGCTTGAAGGGCGTCCCAATTGCACTGAGTCCGACTAACTCAGAACAAATCAGGAACTGAACATGTGATCAACCTGATTTACCTCATGATAAATCACTGGAATGTTGATTTACTAATTGAGTCATTGAGGAAACAACCCGTTCGATTTGTGAAGATGGGACCTGGAGCTCTTTAAGGGCTGTTCAAGAGAATTAAGTCCTTCTTTAATTCTACTCTTTTCATCCTTACACCAATTTACACTGATTTAAACCAATCATCCAATACAGTAAATCTTCAACAGATCTCAGTGCAACTCTTAATGACTTTTCTTTTGCTGCTGGGGTTTTAAACCGTACAAAAGCCCAGGTCCAATACCATGAATCAACCTATTATACACATCTTTGGGCTTTTCTGACAACACATAATTGCACTGAATTGCATTGAAAGATCTGGTTACTGGGAATTCTTGCCAATCAGAAAGACAATACTATTAAACATAATTGAAGCCACCAAAAAGAATAAGTGGAAAAGCAACTTACCTGCTGGGCTGCTGTGACTGAAAAGTTCAGCATCTTTATCCAGGAAACAATTCCTGGTGAAACCTGTAGCATTTATAACATACCTTCCCCTCATTAAAAGCACAGAGAAGGCCTTCATCATTATGTGCAAGGTCACATTCACGAGCAAGTTCTGCCAGCATTGCAAGAGAATTTTTAGTTTTTTGTCTTTCAGTTTGCTCCCTTCCTCTCTTAAAGGTGCTGACTGATGCTGAGATACCATGTCAGCAAAACCAGCTGCCAGTTGTTAAGAGAAATGTGCTGACTCAGCACTGCTGTCAAGCTACTTCGTATAGTTACTCTTATTTGGAAAAACACAATGACCATTTTTACATGAAGCAAGGTTTCATCAAGAGCAGCCAAATACCGAGCTGGTTATGGGCAGAACATTTGCTGGATAAATTTCACATACATCTTCAAACACTGAGCTGCTCAATGTCCAACTGTATCACCATCCAGTGCTTTGATCTCCATTTGTTTGACCCTGAAAACTCCACTTCAATGATGGGTGGTGTTTAGTCCAGGAAATGGGGGGTTCTCCTGTCAGCTGATGAGGCAGCCAGGAACTTGTGTCTATTCCTTTAGAAAAGGCCCATTGTTTCTTAAATTATGTTCATTTGAGTAGGGTCACTGGCTAGGCCAACGTTTCTTGCCTAACCCTAATGGCACAGAGGGAAGTTCACATTGCTATGGATCTGAAGTCACATGTAGGCCAGATCAGGTGAGGACAGCAGATTTCCTTCCCAAAAGGATATTTGTGAATCAGATGGCTTCATGGATGTAGATTTGCTCACTGAGCTGGAAGGTTCATTTCCAGACATTTTGTCACCCTATTAGGTGATGTCATTTCCTGTTATTTTTCTCGGGGGTGGTAGATGGGATCTAACTCGATGTGTTTGTTGGAATGTTCCAGTTGGAATGCCATGCTTCTAGGAATTCTCCTGTGTGTCTCTGTTTGGCTTGTCCTAGGATGGACATGTTGTTCCACAGGAAATGACATCACCAACCAAAGAAACCCAAACATATAAATAGAAAGCAGGAATCATCAGCAGTGCTTTGCCCAGAGGCCCGCTGAAGATGTTACCTAGTAGGGTGACGAAACATCTGGAAATTAACCTTCCAGCTCAGCAAGTAAACCTACATCTAGAACTTCAACCTGAGCTACAAATCTTCTCAAAACTCACTCAGATGGCTTTATCTCATAGTGATTTCATATTTGCCAATAGGCCAGATTTTGATTGATTTCAAATCTGACATGTTGGGATTCAAATCCACATCCCAAAAACATTAGCCTGGGTTCTGGATTACTAATCCGGTGATGATACCACTACACTGCATCTCCAGGCATTTAAGTGACCAGCAACTGGCGTTCCTCAGGATCAAGGACCCAAGCTCTGACCCCAATTGACTGCCAGCATCTTATTGGATTGAATGTGGTCCCAGAGAAGTAGTGGTGGCTTCTAACATTACACTCCCCAAATGCACATTGCCAGTGAGGGACCCAAGCCACATGTAAGTGACAACAGGATGATAGTCAGAGGCAGGGGTGTCTGGGGTGTGGGGACTGGGAAAAGGGGCACTTATAAAAAACTCCAACTCTCTTCCCAGTGAAGGGTCATTGGATCACGGAGTGCCTGACAATATGGAACCTATTGTCTTCAGGCTGCTCCAGTGGCAGCAGTCCTCCCACTACTGGTTGGATACCATTAGCAGGGGATGAAGCATGTGGTCGGTGGCCAATGAAGACTCTCAATTGATGGGGTGATGGCAATCCTGTCCTTCCTGATGTAGGCCTAATCAGAGCTAAGATGAGCATCAATTCGGTTCCCACACAGCACCCTGACCCCTAATTAATTGAATCTTACCTCCAAGCCTGCCTTGAGGAAGGGATTAAATTCCATTGGATGTTAATACCTCCAGTCGTAAGCTCTGAACCTTCACCATTCTGACTCATTAACCTGGATTTTCATGGAGTAGGGACAACTCTGTGGAGAAAGTGAGGACTGCAGATGCTGGAGATCAGAGCTTAAAAATGTGTTGCTGAAAAAGCGCAGCAGGTCAGGCAGCATCAAAGGAGAAGGAAAATCGACGTTTCGGGCATAAGCCCTTCTTCAGGGCTGACCTGCTGCGCTTTTCCAGCAACACATTTTTAAGCTCACAACTCTGTGGAGGGATGAAATTGGTAGCCGGGATTCAAATCTGGGATTCTCAGTCCTATTCTTGGGATTTCTGATGCTTGGTATTACCTCAAAATTGTTGGCATACACCTGCATCTCTAACCCAATGGGCATTTCTTGCTCATCCACAATTTTAATGGAGTCAGGTCAACCTTAAAAAAACTCAGAGTTAATGGTATCGCAAAGATACCATTCACCATAGGTGTGGCACGGTGGCTCAGAGGCATAGTGGCTCAGTGGTTAGCACTGCTGCCTCACAGCGTCAGGGACGTGGGTTTGATTCCAGCCTCAGGAGACTTTCTGTGCGGAGTTTGCACATTCTCCCTGTGTCTGCATGGGTTTTTTCTGGGTGTTCCAGTTTCCTCCCACAGTCCAAAGATGTGCAGGTAAGGTGAATTGACTATGCTAAATTGCCCATAGTGTTAGGTTCATTAGGTTAGTGTTAGGTAAATATAGGGTGGGTTACTCTTCAGAGAGTTGGTGTGGACTTGTTGGGTCGAAAGGCCTGTTTCCATATTGTAGGGAATTTATCCTAATCTAATCATAGACTGCATGATTATCCCACCCATACCAAGTATGGCATCTCCATGTCTTTCACCCATTGAATATAATCTCGGAATGCTATTGTGAAAATAGAAAGTGTTGAGAAAAATATTTTCATAAAAAAGTCATTCATGCAAAACCTTACACTTTCTGAAGAAAGTGTCACTTATCTCAAGAGGGTTGGAATATAAAAGCACCGTTGTGCTACTGAGACTTTATAAAGCTCTGGTTAGGCCCCATTTGGAGTACTGTGTCCAGTTTTGGTCCCCACACCTCAGAAAGGACATACTGGTACTGGAACGTGTCCAGCGGAGATTCACACGGATGATCCCTGGAATGGCAGGCCTAACATATGAGGAACGGCTGAGGATCTTGGGATTGTATTCATTGGAGTTTAGAAGATTAAGGGGAGACTTAATAGAGACGTACAAGATAATACATGGCTTGGAAAGGGTGGACGCTAGGAAATTGTTTCCGTTAGGTGAGGAGACTAGGACCTGTGGACCTTAGAATTAGAGGGGGTCAATTCAGAACAGAAATGCGGAGACATTTCTTCAGCCAGAGAGTGGTGGGCCTGTGGAATTCATTGCCACAGAGTGCAGTGGAGGCCGGGACGCTAAATGTCTTCAAGGCAGAGATTGATAGATTCTTGTTGTCTCTGGGAATTAAGGACTACGGGGAGAATGCGGGTAAGTGGAGTTGAAGTGCCCAGCAGCCATGATAGAATGGTGGAGTGGACTCGATGGGCCGAATGGCCTTACTTCCACTCCTATGTCTTGTCTTATGGTCTTAAAAAGTTACTTCAGACCACTACAATTTGTCAGCCAACCAACTACTTTAAAGTACCGATAGCAGAAATAATAAGCACTTGAAATCTGTTTATCCTGTGAAAACAAGTATTGTGAAATTGACAGAAAAGATGATAGCAGTAGAGATGTCAGCCAACTGACCATTGTTTACCTGGGGGCTCAACTGTTTCAGTGTTCTAATGAACAGACTGTCAGCAAAGCTTCACTAACGGAGAGGGGAGCAGATTGCCTTGCTTAGAAAGAAAAACAGATAGGAAAGGATGCGCAGAACAGCAGAAGATGGAATGGAGGACCATGGATGGAAGGTGGTGCTGAATAGCATGGCGGGACATAGGAAGTGAACGGAGGTGAGTGTGTATGAGAGGTGAGTGCTAGAGGGCCTCATATTCATTATAACTGGAATAACGTATCACAGCATTTCACCTTGGCAGTGAGCAACGCATGTGCCTTTTTCTGAGTACTTTTCTGGGTCAGCTGGGCCAACCAGAACTTGCACCCGCCCCCACCATTACACAGACTTTTTTTCAAGTGATGCTAGAAATTCTTTTGACTCCTGCTACTCACTGCCTCAATAAAAATCCAGTCGGATGTGTTAGCAGTTGAGGCAAATTGATTTGCAAAACCCAAAACATAGAGAGTGATTACTGTATTTGGAAAGTCTTGACAGACACCATAACCAGGATCCAAACCCTGTTCTACTGGATGATGAGCAAGAGTTTGGTTTATGTCTACAAATGTAGCACTGCTTCTAATAATTCTTTTCTGATTTCAGCCTTCCCTTTTCTAGTTTTCTCCATGACTGTTCCTCTCTAACAATGACAGCAGACTAACCTTCAGCTTTGTGTACAAACCGACTCAATCCATGTGAGCAGGCCACTTATCTGGTTGGCTATCTAGGTTGGAGAGACATGAAACAAATTGCGCATTGTGGTAATTTTCAAACAATCATGTGTGGTTCAGACTCCGTCACTAACAGCACTGCTGAATTCACAATGGAAGGCAATAGGAACATGCTGGATACCGCAGTGTTTTAGAGCGTTCTGTGATACAATGGCTTAAGTCTGAGGCCGCACATAACATTAGTGTTTGTCTCCTGTTCCAAACATTCCCATGCGGCTTTGTGAGAATTCACTCCTTTCTGAAAACGAAGTGTCAGCAACATGAACTTCTGTTCAAAGCATTCCTTTATTTCGATTGAACAAAATAGAGAGACTGCACATTTGGAATCATGCAATAAAAAAATGATACAGACTTGAAGGAGGTTTTTCAATCCATTATGCCTATGACTTTTTAAAGAGCTATCTGTATGCTCTCTGGCCCTAAAACCTCAATTTTCTTTCTCCTTTTCAAGTATTTGTGCATTCCATTATACATGTCTTACCTCATTTAATCTCTAGTTCTTTTACATCTGTGCTTATGCGCAAATTTATAGGTATGCATATATGTACATGTGTATTTATCTTATCTATATTTATACATAGAATCATAGAGTTATACAGCATGGAAAAAGACCCTTTGGCCCAAATCAGCCATGCAACCAAATATCCTAAACTGATATAATTCCATATGCCTGCAGTTGGCCCATAACTCTCTGAACCCTTCCTATTCATGCACCTATCCAGATGCCTTTTAAAAGCTGTAATTGTACCTGTACCCACCTCCAACATCACCTCTGGCAGCTTGTTCCATACACGCACCACCTTTTGCATGAAGAGGTTGCCCCTTCGGTCCCTTTTAAATCTTTCCCCTCTCACCTTAAACCTACGCCCTCTAGTATAGGTGTGGCCTTACAGTAAGTCTGCAGTAGTGAGTAGAGTGGATTCTTTCTTGATTATGTTTTATTGAGGTATGTCTCTTGATTAAACTTAAAAATATAAGCCATAAGTATTAATTTAATCTGGAGCAGTGTTTTTTAGAGGAATACTTGCTATTTTCTGGATCTGTAGATTGAAAGAAGCAAAAATGGCCTTTAGTAGAGTGATATGCTCTTGTTGGATGCAGGAGTTACAGGAGAGTTTATGGGTTACTGAGGATTATATCTGCAATAAATGCCGTTGGTTGCGAATGGATCAGTTGGAGTGACAATTCAAGACAATGAGGAATTTAAAGAGCAATGGTGTGTGACGGATGGCAGTTAGAGGAAGGGAGAAAAGATACAGTCACATAGATGGGTTAACTCCAGGAAATGTAAGAGAGGTAGGCAGGTCTTCTGTGGCAATCCCCATTTCAAACCAGTATGCTGTTTAGGCAGATGTAGGAGGTGATGGATTCTCATGGTAAAAAAAAGAAAAGTTTCTGGTATTGAGACTGGCTCTAATGCAATGAGGGATACATCAGGTTCCAAATGATCGATTGTGTGAGGGGACTCTCTAGTCCAAGGCACAGACAGACATTCCGTAGCCAGCAGTGAAAATCAGAATGGTGTGTTACTTCCCTGGTGCCAGGATCAAGGATGCCTCAGAGAGGGTGCAGAATGTTCTTAAGGTGGAGAGGGACCAGCAGGAGGTCATTGTACACATTGGAATCAATGACATTGGAAGGGAAAAGGATGGGATTCTGAAGAAAGAATATAGAGAGTTAGGTAGGAATTTAAAACTGAGATCTGCGAAAGTAGGAAAATCTGGATTACTCCCAGTGGTAAGAGCTAGTGAGGGTAGGAATAGGAGGATAGAGCAGATGAATGAGTGGCTGAAGAACTGGCGCAGGAAGAAGGGTTCACATTTTTGGATCATTGGAATCTCTTCTGGGGTCGAAGTGACCTGTACAAGAAGGATGGATTGCACCTGAATTGGAAAGGGACTAATATACTGGCAGGGAGATTTGCTAGAGCTGCTCAGGAGGATGTAAACTAGTAAGGTGAGGGGATGGGGCCGAGGGAGATAGTGAGGAAAGAGATCAATCTGAGACTGGTACAGTTGGGAAAAGAAGCGAGGCAAACAGTCAGGGCAGGTCGGGAAAAAGCAGAGAACGAGGTAGGACTGATAAATTAAACTGCATTTATTTCAATGCAAGAGGCCTAACAGGGAAGGCAGATGACCTTAGGGCATGGTTAGGAACATGGGATTGGGATATCAAAGCAATTACAGAAACATGGCTCAGGGATGGGCAGGACTGGCAGCTTAATGTTCCAGGATATAAGACAAGACAGATCAAGTGAGTCCTTAGAAGAGCATAAAGGCAGTAGGAGTATTTAAGAGATAAATCAGGAGAGCAAAAAGAGAACATGAGATATCTTTCTCAAGCAGAGTTAAGGAGAATTCAAAGGGTTTTTACAAATACATTAAGAACAAAAGGGTAACTAGGAAGACAATAGGGCCCCTCAAAGATCAGTAAGGTGGCCTTTGTGTGATGCCACAGGAGATGAGGGAAACACTAAACAAGTATTTTGCATCAGTGTTTACTGTACAAAAGGACATGGAGGATATAGAGTGTAGGGAAGTAGATGGTGACATCTTGAAAAATGACCATATTATGGAGGAGGAAGTGCTGAATGTCTTGAAACGCCTAAAAGTGGATAAATCTCCAGGAACTGATCAGGTGTACCCTAGAACTCTGTAGGAAGCCAGGGCAGTGATTGCTGGGCCTCTTACTGAGATATTTGTATCACTGATAGTCACAGGTGAGGTGCCTGCAGACTGGAAATTGGCTAATATGGTGCCACTGTTTAAGAAGGGTGGTAAAGACAAGCCAGGGAACTATAGACCAGTGAGCCTGAAGTCAGTGGTGAGTAAGTTGGTTGGAGGGAATTCTGAGGGACACGACGTACATGTATTTGGAAAGGCAAGGACTGATTAGAGACAGTCAACATGTCTTTGAGCATGGGAAATCATGTCTCACAAACTTGATTGAGTGTTCTGAAGAAGTAATAAAGTAATAAAGAGGAATGATGAGGGCAGAATGGTCGAAGTGATCCATCTGGACTTCAGTAAGGCATTCGACAAGGTTCCACACGGGAGACTGATTATCTAGGTTAGATCTCAGGGAATACATGGAGAACTAGCCATTTGGATACAGAACTGGCTCAAAGGTAGAAGACAGAGAGTGGTGGTGGAGGGTTGCTTTTCAGACTGGAGGCCTATGACCAGTGGAATACCACAGGGATCGGTGCTGGGTCCTCTACTTTTTGTCATTTACATAAATGATTTGAATGTGAGTAGAAGAGGTATAGTCAGTAAATTTGCAGATGACACCAAAATTGGAGGTGTGATGGACAGCAAAGAAGGTTACCTCAGATTACAATAGGATTTAGATCAGATGGGCCAATAGGCTGAAGACTGTCAGGTGGAATTTAACTGCAAGGTGCTGTATTTTGGGAAAGCAAATGTTAGCAGGACTTATACACTTAATGCTAAAGTCCTAGGGAGTGTTGCTGAACAAGGAGACCTTGGAGGCAGGTTCATAGAGTCGCAGAAAGTAGAAAATAGAAAGTAGAGTTGCAGGTAGATAGAATAGTGAAGAAGGCATTTGGTATGCTTTCCTTTAATGGTCAGAGTATTGAGTACGGGAGTTGGAGGTCATGTTGCAGCTGTACAGGACATTGGTGAGGTCACTTTTGGAATGTTGCATGCAATTCTGGTCTCCTTCCTATTGGAAGGATGTTGTGAAATTTGAAAGGGTTCAGAAAAGATTTACAAGGCTGTTGCCAGGATTGGAGGATTTGAGCTGTAGGGAGATGTTGAATAGTGTGTGAGAAGATTTGTAGCTCGGGCGCTCATTGTTGTGGTTCTGTTCGCCGAGCTGGGAGTTTGTGTTGCAGACGTTTTGTCCCCTGTCTAGGTGACATCCTTAGTGCTTGGGAGCCTCTTGTGAAGCGCTTCTGTGATGTTTCCTCCGGCATTTATAGTGGCTTGAATCTGCTGCTTCCGGTTGTCAGTTCCAGCTGTCCGTTGCAGTGGCCGGTATATTGGGTCCAGGTCGATGTGCTTATTGATTGATTCAACCAATAAGCACATCAACCTGGACTCAATATACTGACCACTGCAACGGACAGCTGGAACTGACAACCGGAAGCGGCAGATTCAAATCACTATAAATGCCAGAGGAAACATCACAGAAGCGCTTCACAAGAGGCTCCCAAGCACTAAGGATGTCACCTAGACAGGGGACAAAACGTCTGCAACACAAATTCCCAGCTTGGCGAACAGAACCACAACAACAGATGTTGAATAGCTGGGGCTGTTTTCCCTGGAATGTCAGAGGCTGAGGGGTGACCTTATAGAAGTTTATAAAATCATGAGGGGCATGGATAGGATAAACAGACAAAGTCTCTTCCCTGGGGCGCGGGAGTCCAGAGCTAAAGTGCATAAGTTTAGGATGAGAGGGGAAAGAAATAAAAGAGATGTAAGGGGCAAAATTTTCATGCAGAGAGTGTATGTGTATGGAATGAGCTGCTAGATGAAGTGGTGGAGGCTGGTACAATTGCAACATTTAAAAGGCATCCGAATGGGTATATGAATAAAAAGGGATTTGGGCCGGTGCTGGCAGGTGAGACTAGATTGGGTTGAGATATCTGGTCGGCATGGATGGGTTGTATCAAAGGGTCTATTTCTGTGCTGTACATGTCGATGACTCTGTGACTCTATGTTAGCTATCAGGATCAATTACCAACACAGCAGCCTCATCTTCATCATTTTGTATTTTGACTAGTTGTCTGTCATACCCATATCCCTGTTATGGAACAGGCTTGTTCCACAATGTGACTCAATTTAGTTCAAATGAGCTTTGCACTTTGGACCATTCAGCCCTTGAGAAAACTGAATAGCAGGGCATGGCTCCATAGTCAGCCAGCAGAGGGCGTGTACATTTGCAAAAGTATATAATAACTCAAGAGAGAGCTGAGTGAGGAAATCTGTTTAACACATTGAAAAAGGCTCTAGTGAAAGTGATCTGAAAACCAAATATGTTGGCTTTCCTCAGCTGGTCTAGTGGCGTCTGTGGAAAGAGAGAGAGAGAGAGAGAGTTGATGTTTCAGGTTGATAATCTATTTTCAGTTCTGCCAACTCACAAAACCCCCAAGGGTATGGATGAAAACAGCTCATTCTGTCATTTCCCTGAGGCTTCCAACAGATTCCCCAAATCTCCACAGTTCCCGTGGTGTCTCCACGGATCGAGGATTAATCTTTAAGTGCAGCTGCCAACTGGGAGAAAAAACACAGACATTTTTGAAGAGTCATGTCCTCAGAACATTTCTGCTAGCTATACACATATTGGAAATGTGAAAAGGGGCAGTTTTCCTAATAGTTAATGAAGAATTGCAGTTTCCAATTACAGTGTGAAGGCAATAAACTGTGAGTGTGACTGTAGCTGGCTAACACCAGGCAGGTGTATGGATGGAAGAGGGGCAGGGCAATGATGTAGGAGTTTAGCAGCTGGAGACTCCAGGTATACAATTGGTCACATTTGTTAAAACCATTCCACAGTCTCCTGACAAAGTAACTGCTGGAGACAGTAAAGCTAGCGGGGAATTTCACTGACTTTGGGCAGTGTGCAAGGAAGTCAATGGAGGTTTCACTAACCAACGGGGAAGCTGTTCAGAGTCTTACACCATGTCATAGTGGAAACGTTCACTATATTAAGTGGTATCGCCACACATAACAAGACATCAGTGAGTCATCCCTGGTATAAACTAACTTGGCAACACAAGTCCAGTTTGTTAAGAACTGCCAACCAACCAAACGTCAAGACTGATGAAACTAGTACAAAACCAACGCAAGATCTCGTGCTGTTGCTGAATCTCATGGCACAATTACTTATGTTGGCATCAGGTGCTGGGAGTCACGTGGTGTATGGCAGGGAAGGGTTCTCAATGGGCCTCCCTCTTTTGCCAATACCTGTAAGCTGCAATTCAGTGCCTTTGAAAAGGGCCACCACACACCCCCTAATCCCTGGGACCCGATTTAAACAACACTGCAGAGGTTTGGTTATTTTGCACCCGACAGGGCAAGGCATCAGGGAAGTACCAGTGACAGCAGGACGAGGCACTTAAGTGCAAATTAATTTCCTGCCAAAAGTCCCCAGTTGGTGGCACGGCATGGAGGGCATTTATGGGCCTTCTCAACTTAATTGGAAAAGGAGAAATGGCAGGGTCTCAAATTGCTGACCTCTTGCATGACTAAGTCCTTCCTGTCTGCCAAACTCACCACAAGAGAGGATGTTAAATTCTCTTTGTGTTTGAAGAGGAATGTCCTGACATCCATCCTTTCAGTTCTTGAATCTTTTCCTCCCATTTTCCTGAACCAATGTTCAAGATTTGCCTTCTCACTGCTATTATCAATTATTCACCTCACTTCAAAGTTGGAGATCCCAGATTTCTCAAAGTTTTCCGCACAACTCCATCCCCTCGCAATCCAGGATCAGTCTCAAGACTCTTCTCTGTACTATTCCAAACCTTCAAATGAAATTTGAAAAGTTTCTGGAAAGATTTACAAGGATATTGCCAAGGTTGGACAGTTTGAACTATAGGGAGAGATTGAATAGACTGGGGCTGTTTTTTTCTGGCGCATCAGCAGCTTAGGGATGACCTTATAGAAGTTTATAAAATCATGAGGGCATGGATATTGTGAATATTCAAGATGTGGAGATGCCGGTGTTGGACTGGGGTGTACAAAGTTAAAAAATCACACAACACCAGGTTATAGTCCAACAAGTTTAATTGGAAGCACACTAGCTTTCGGAGCACCACCACAACCACCTGATGAAGGAGCGACCCTCTGAAAGCTAGTGCTTCCAATTAAACCTGTTGGGCTATAACCTGGTGTTGTGTGAATAGTCAAGGTCTTTTCCCTAAAATAGGGGAGTCCAAAATTAGAGGGCATAGGTTGAAGGAGAGAGGAGAAAGATTTAAAAGGGACCTAAGGGCAACTTTTTCATGCAGATGGTGATGCGTGTATAGAATGAGATGCCAGACAAAGTGGTAGAGGCTGGTACAATTGCAACATTTAAAAGGCATCTGAATGGGTATATGAATAGGAAGGGTTTAAAGGGATATGGGCCAAATGCTGGCAAATGGAATTAAAATCAGTTTAGGATATCTGGTCAGCGTGGAAGAGTTGGATTGAAAGGTCAGTTCATTTCTATAAATTTCTATGACTCTATGACTTTGATGTAATTTTTTTTGTAAAAGTGTAGAATGTGGTTGAATCATTTTATTGTATATTAAGAAGCTTCATGTCAATGTGTCTGGTTCTAATTATTCTCAATCAGTGTGTTCAGAAATGTTATCTTACAGTTCCACCATGTGTGGGACCAGATCCCAGACCTTCAGAGCCAGAGGTAGGGACACTACCACTTCACCACAAGAGCAGTTGTTTTATTCTAAACCTGCAGCTTCCAAATCCTCATTGAAATAATCCGCAATGAAAGTAAACCAGCTTTTATCTTTTGTTTCCTGACGAACAATTTGTATTGAGCAACATTGAATGTTATGTCCGATAAAGCATATATTTAATTCTGGAGAGGTCGAACATACATTCATGAAAAAACTTCTGTATAACACCTTCAAATAGATTACCTCAGTGAACCAGCTGAAAGCTAAAATAAAGTAAGTGCAAAATATCCTCAGGAGGCTGTTAATGGTGAACATAATTCAACAGTTTGAAGACCCAACTCAATGGTGTGAATAATTAATAAGACAATATGAAGATTTTCATAATCTGAAAACATTCTAAATAGTCCTCCCACTGTCAGTATGATGCTTTGAATTAAGATGGTTGACAAATGGTTCCTTCCAATTTGTCTTCCTAAATGGAGTCGGGGAAAGTCCCGGATGATTGGAAGATCGCTGTTGTAACCCCTTTGTTCAAGAAAGGATCAAAACAAAAGATGGAAAATTATAGGCCAATTAGCCTAATCTCGGTTGTTGGTAAAATTCTAGAATCCATCATTAAGGATGAGGTTTCTAAATTCTTAGAAGAGCAGGGTCGGATTAGAACAAGTCAACTTGGATTTAGTAAGGGGAGGTCGTGCCTGACAAACCTGTTAAAATTCTTTGAAGAGGTGACAAGTAGGTTAGACCAGGGAAACCCAGTGGATGTGGTCTATCTAGACTTCCAAAAGGCCTTTGATAAGGTGTCACACGGCAGGCTGCTGAGTAAGGTGAGGGCTCATGGTGTTCGAGGTGAGCTACTGGTATGGATTGAGGATTGGCTGTCTGACAGAAGGCAGAGAGTTGGGATAAAAGGTTCTTTTTCGGAATGGCAGCCGGTGACAAGCGGTGTCCCGCAGGGTTCAGTGTTGGGGCCACAGCTGTTCACGTAATATATTAATGATCTGAATGAAGGGATGGGGGCATTCTAGCAAAGTTTGCCGATGATACAAAGTTAGATGGACAGGCAGGTAGTACTGAGGAAGTGGGGAGGCTGCAGAAGGATCTAGACAGTTTGGAAGAGTGGTCCAGGAAATGGCTGATGGAATTCAACGTGAGCAAATGCGAGGTCTTGCACTTTGGAAAAAAGAATACAAGCATGGGCTACTTTCTAAACGATGAGAAAATTCATAAAGCCAAAGTACAAAGGGATCTGGGAGTGCTAGTCGAGGATTCTCTAAAGGTAAACATGCAGGTTGAGTCCGTGATTAAGAAAGCGAATGCAATGTTGTAATTTATCTCAAGAGGGTTGGAATATAAAAGCACCGATGTGCTACTGAGACTTTATAAAGCTCTGGTTAGGCCCCATTTGGAGTACTGTGTCCAGTTTTGGTCCCCACACCTCAGGAAGGATATACTGGCACTGGAACGTGTCCAGAGGATATTCACACGGATGATCTCTGGAATGGTGGTTTAACATACGAGGAACGGCTGAGGATCCTGGGATTGTATTCATTGGAGTTTAGAAGATTAAGGGGAGATCTAATAGAAACTTACATGATAATACATGGCTTGGAAAGGGTGGACACTAGGAAATTGTTTCTGTTAGGCAAGGAGACTAGGACCCGTGGACACAACCTTAGAATTAGAAGGGGTAAATTCAGAACAGGAATGCAGAGACATTTCTTCAGCCAGAGAGTGCTGGGCCTGTGGAATTCATTGCCGTGGAGTGCAGTGGAGGCTGGGACGCTAAATGTCTTCAAGGCAGAAATTGATAAATTCTTGATGTCACAAAGAATTAAGGGCTATGGGGAGAATGCGGGCAAGTGGAGTTGAAATGCCCATCAGCCATGATTGAATGGCGGAGTGGACTCAATGGGACGAATGGCCTTACTTCCACTCCTATGTCTTATGGTCTTATGGTCTTATGGTCTTAAATTTTGAAATTTGTATTGAATAATTTAACATTGGAGATTTTGTGGCATCCTAGATAGCGCCCACCTCTGAGACACAAACTTAAGTCCCAATTTCCTTTTTGCACATGGCTTTGCCTTGCTCTAAGTAAATTATTGTTAGCTATTTTTACTGTAAGCAGTAAAGGACAATCACAAGCTTTCTTTAGTTAAAGAAGAACCAAGTTATTGCCTGTTAATGCTGGGAAAAATTATAACTGCAACATCAAGCATTCAACCTTTCTGTAGTCATTTGGCCCCATACATATTCACACACTGTGCAAAGTGAAAAGGAGGATAATTTCCATTACAAAGTAAGATAAAATAATATTCAGTTTAATGTCCTTTGGGCGTCCTTGTGATGTAAGGCTTTCACCTGAGACCACGGTTGGTTAGTTGACTTCTTGGAGCATCAGCAGTTGTGAATATTGCAATTATCTTTTAAGTTCTCAATTCTCTGCTCCTTTCCAGTCAATGCTGTCAGATTGATTGCTTTGCTTAAGAGAGAGCAAATGAGAGAGAGAAAAAGAGAGAGAAAATGAGAGAGAAAAAAGCAAGAGAGCCTTGTTAGCCTGCTGTATAATTCTATCTCCTCTTGCCTGTCAATAACAAAACAGCTTGAACTTACAATTTGTTTCTATATTTCATGAGTGCTCGAGTTACATTTTAAAGCTTAATAATTGTAGTTTAAAGATTCTGAGTAATCCAAGGTGCAGTAATAGCTGCTCCTCTTTTGAGGTATTTTAGGTGCTGGAGGTGATTTCCTCAAGTTCCAGGAGCAGCAATTACTGTTGTATATGCTGTTCCATTGTTTTGGAGCTTTGGAAAAAAAAGTCAAAACAACAGCAGTTTTAAAAGGGAGAAGAACAGACAAAGGAAGCACATGGTGAGGTCAGTGCAGGAGAGAGAGAGAGAAAGAGCGAGAAAGAAACTGATACGGCCTTTGCTGTTTGGATTCATGTATCGCTGGACATCGCAGTGCATCTGGGAAAATTAACAAACAGTGAAATTCACAACAGAACTTGAAGGAACTGTTTGGCGAAGTTCACAGCACAGAATCAGATAAGTTAATTGTTTTAAGTGGCCTACAGAAAGTCTGCAGTAATGATTGGAGTAGGTTCTTTCTTGATTATATGTTTTTGAGATACGTCTCTTGATTTAACTTTAAAAATAAACTGTAACTACTAATCTAACCTGGGGCAGTGTTCTGTAGAGGAATAAGACGGTGTTACTTTCTGGGTTTGTAGATTGTGAAGGAGCAAAAATGGCCTTTTGTAGAGTGATATGTGCTTCTTGTCAGATGTGGGAGTTTAAAGAGAGTTTAAGCATTCCTGTGGATTATACCTGCAATAAATACTGTTGGATGCTAATCTCATCATATTGAATGGATCGGTTGGAGAGACAGTTAGAAGCAATGAGGAATTTGCAACAGTATGTGGTGGATGGCTGTTTTTGGAAGGGGGGAAAGTCTCAGATACAGTCACATAGATAGGTTAACTCCAGTGCTATCCCCATTTCAAACAAGTATGCTGTTTTGGAAAATGTAGGGGGTGATGGATTCTCAGGGGAAAGTAGCACAAACAACCAAGTTTCTAGTATTGAGACTGGCTGTAATGCAATGAGGCGTACGTCGGGTTTCAAGAGATCAATTGTGTTTGGGGATTCTCTAGTTCGAGGTACAGACAGACGTTTCTGTGGCCAGCAACAGAAATATCAGAATGGTGTGTTGCTTTCCTGGTGCCAGGATCAAGAATGTTTCAGAGAGGGTGCAGAATGTTCTCAAGGGGGAGAGGGGCCAGCAAGAGGTCATTGTACACATTGGAACCAATGACATAGGAAGGGAAAAGGTTAAGATTCTGAACGGCAATTATAAAGAATTAGGCAGAAATTTAAAAAGGAGGCCCTCAAGGGTAGTAATATCTGGATTACTCCCAGTGCTACGAGCTAGTGAGGGCAGGAATAGGAGGGTAGAGCAGATGAATGCATGGCTGAGGAGCAGATGTATGGCAGAAGGATTCACATTTTTGGATCATTGGAATTTCTTCTGGGGTAGAAGTGGCCTGTACAAGAAGGACGGATTGCACATAAATTGGAAGGGAACTAATATACTGGCAGGGAAATTTGCTAGAACTGCTTGGGAGGATTTAAACTAGTAAGGTGAGGGGGTGGGACCCAGGGAGATAGTGAGGTAAGAGATCAATCTGAGGCTGGTACAGTTGGGAAAAGAAGCGAGTCAAACAGTCAGGGCAGGCAGGGACAAGGTAGGATTAATAAATTAAACTGCATTTATTTCAATGCAAGAGGCCTAACAGGGAAGGCAGATGAACTCAGGGCATGGGTAGGAACATGGGACTGGGATATCAAAGCAATTACAGAAACATGGCTCAAGGATGGGCAGGACTAGCAGCTTAATGTTCCAGGATACAAATACTACAGGAAGGATAAAAGAGGAGGCAAGAGAGGAGGGGGAGTGGCGTTTTTGATAAGTGATAGCATTACAGCTGTGCTGAGGGAGGATATTCCCAGAAATACATCCAGGGAAGTTATTTGGGTGGAACTGAGAAATAAGAAAGGAATGATCACCTTATTGGGATTGTATTATAGACCCCCCAATAGTCAGAGGGAAATTGAGAAACAAACTTGCAAGGAGATCTCAGTTATCTGTAAGAATAATAGGGTGGTTATGGTAGGGGATTTTAACTTTCCAAACATAGACTGGGGCTTCCATAGTGTTAAGGGTTCAGATGGAGAGGAATTTCTTAAGTGTGTACAAGAAAATTTTCTGATTCAGTATGTGGATGCACCTACTAGAGAAGGTGCAAAACGTGACCTACTCTTGGGAAATAAGGCAGGGCAGGTGACTGAGGTGTCAGTGGGGAAGCACTTTGGGGCCAGCGGCCATAATTCTATTTGTTTTAAAATAGTGATGGAAAAGGATAGACCAGCTCTAAAAGTTGAAGTTCTAAATTGGAGAAAGGCTAATTTTGATGATTTTAGGCAAGAACATTTGAAAGCTGATTGGGGGCAGATGTTCGCAGGTAAAGGGACAGCTGGAAATTGGGAAGCCTTCAGAAATGCGATCACAAGAATCCAGAGACAATATAGTGAAGAAGGCATTTGGCATGTTTTCTTTTATTGGTCAGAGTAATGAGTACAGGAGTTGGGAGGTCATGTTGCAGCTGTACAGGACATTGGTTAGGCCACTGTTGGAATTCTGGTCTCTTTCCTATCGGAAAGATGTTGTGAAACTTGAAAGGGTTCAGAAAGGTTTTACAAGGATGTTGCCAAGTTTGGAGGATTTGAGCTGTAGGGAGAGGCTAAATAGGTGGGGCTGTTTTTGTCTATGATTCAAGGTTGTTTCATTTTTAACCTTCAAAGATTCTCATAATGTTGTAAATCAAATAGGAAATGAGGACCCTTACATACCTCCCATTGGGGTGTGGGCTGGAGTGGGACAGCTGTCTGTTTTTGTTTTGCTCTTGAAAGAAATGTTAATTTCAGTCTTTGGTTTTCAAAGATCAGTTGTCTCATTTTATGTCATTGTGGTATTCTCTTGTCACTATAGGGTTTGTTACTTTCGTTTCGTGGGTGTGTTGGCAAGAAAATGTGTGGAGGACATGAGGGTCCATGATTTGGCTGGAGGAGCGGAGCTTGGCATGGAAGGCATAAGGTGGCAAGAGGTTGTGGGTGGGTGAATAATGTGGCATGGCAAAGACTCTTTGAACTTGCTTTTCGAGCAGCTCCCTCATCTTGATTGGGTTCATGACACTTCTGTGGAGCATGACCCACAAGTCTTCTAAAAGCTGACCTGACTTGGTAACAAGGGTGTAGGACATGCTTATCCTAGTTGGTTCAACAGCCCAAAGCAGCCTGCATGTTTAACTATGGAATTCTGGAATTGAATTCCAGAATTTGATCCTGGCCACGACATTTACCTCTCCACAGAATCTCCCTAATCTTCCTGGTCTGTCTGCCATAGTTTCACCTGACCTCTGAGCTAAGGGGAGGAGAAGCAATTCCCTGACAGGAGAAAATGCCACCTTTTTTCTTTTAATTTGGTAGCAAAACGATTCATACAAGGTTTCTCAAGATAATGCTCCTCCGTAAATAAAATTCAAGTACAGACTCACTTCAGCAGAAATGCTTATTTTCTAGCCAGTATGTGTCAACTATCATCAGGCAAGATCAGAAAATGATGTTTTTTTTCTCTCTTAAGGCAGCTTTTGATCAAGGTTAACATTGAGAAAATCAAAGCTTTTAGAAACCAAGGCAACCATAATGTGTGAAAATCTGCTTACAGTTATCTTTTTTTCATTAACAGTGCTATACAGTTTATTTTGAGACGTCTATCTGCATTGACAAGACCCATTATCTTGAGGGAAATGCAGGAATAAGGCCAAATGAAAAATGGCGATTAGGTGACACTAAGATCGGATGCGAAAGATAACGTAAATAGAAATCTGAAATAAGAGCAGATGATTCAATGACTGTGCAGCTCATCTGAAAAAGGAGAGACTTCTGATGAGGATTCTCCACATAATGCAGCTTCATCTCTTCTGTGTTCTGTTTAATTCCAGCTATTTCTATTTTACATTGTCAACTGCAGAAGTGAAGACTCAAATAGTTGTTACTTGCACTTTTGACTTTTAATCATAGGTTCATGACCTACTTTAAGACATTAGCCTAGATTCAGTGCTAAACACTCCCATGCAGAGCTGAGGAAGTTGCTTCTGGGATATTGTGCAGAGAAAGATCGGCATATTGTTCACAGAACAGCAATAACTGCACTTCAAAATCATTCGTATTCTTTCTGCGCTTTGAGTGATGTGGTAAGGTGGCTAGATGAATGCTTTAAGCTCCCCACCTTCATGAAAGGGAAACCAAAGGCTGTACTTCCAGGTGAGGAAACGGTCAGGCTCACATTTTGTGCTAAGTTTCACACTGACTGCTGTACACACATACACAGGTACACAGGTACACAGGTACACACGTACACACGTACACAGGTACACAGGTACACACGTACACACGTTCACACGTACACAGGTACAAACGTACACACGTACACAGGTACACACGTTCACACGTACACAGGTACAAACGTACACACGTACACAGGTACAAACGTACACACGTACACACGTACAAATGTACACACGTACACACGTACACAGGTACACACGTACACACGTACACACGTACACACGTACAAACGTTGCTCAGTCTTTAAAGCAGATGGTGCAGTGCCAGGAATTTATTTTTAAGATAGCTTTTCGCTGTTTGGCATAACAATGATTTGGGAACGTTGTTTCACTGGATCAAAAAAATGCTGAGTATCTAATATTTTTCCATCAATGTTTGGCAGCACTGGTCTTATTTATAACGTACCTTTTGAGAGTTATGCCAATGCTCTTTCAAAACTGTCTATTTGCCAATTCAAAATTCATTGCAATCAATGTATTTAAATAATTTCACATATAATCTAAGCTTGATAGCTGATCTCAGCTAGGAAATGAGTAAAGGACTCTACAGTGGTTTACTGCCCCAGGTGAAGTGAGGGTGATGAGTATTGGACATGCCCCTGGTACCTGGCAGGAACCCTGTTAATGCCCAATTTGGGTGAAGTATCCTTATGCTTGCATTGCAGTGAACAGGAGACGTTAATTGTGCATTGTGATTCATGTGCCCATTTTCATATCTGATCCAGTTTTCCACCGTATTGTTTTTAAAAATGTCAATTTTCTCCCATTCCTGAATCTTTAGCCTCTTGCTTCAGAATACGATTCCATTGGCACTTGCACTTGTTTCGCACTCTGCAAAAGACTATTCCTGTCACTTAAACTTAGACAGTGAACCTTAACATGACTGAGAAAGCACCACAGTGAACCTTGCTCTCGATAGGCACAGATGTGTTCTTTCTGGAAGGGCAATTGGAATCAAAAGTCATAGAACCAGAATCGTAAAGTCATAGAGTCATACAGCACAGAAATACACCCTTTGGTACAACCAATCCATGCCAAATATCATTCCAAACTAAATGAGTCCCACTTGCCTGCTGTTGCCCTGTATCACTCCAAATGTTTCTTATTTATATATTTATATAAATGTCTTTTACACATTATAATTGTACCCATACCCATCATTTTCTCTGACATTTATTCCACTCACAAACCACTTTCTGTGCAAACACATTTGTCCCTCGTGTCTTTTTAAAATCTTTCTCCTCTCACCTGAAAAATATACCCCCAGTGTTGAAATCCCCCACTCTAAGGAAAAGTCAGCTGCCATTCAACTTATTTATACCCCTCATGATTTTAGAAACCTCTAAGGTCACTTCCCAGTCTCCGATGCTCCAGGAAAAAGAGGTCCCAGCCTCTCTTTACGACTAAGGCCCACCTGACCTTTTCCTTAATATAGCTAAAACCAATTGCAATATGTCTATTGCTAACTTAGTAAAGACTAGGTTTATTTAATTTCTTCAACTGCAGAAAACAGCTATGATCTCTAGTTGGGATTTATTACTCTGAGGAGAAAGTGAGTACTGCAGATGCTGGAGATCAGAGTTGAAAAATGTGGTGCTGGAAAAATACAGCAGGCCAGGCAGCATCCGAGGAGCAGGAGAATTGACATTTCAGGCATAAGCCCTTCTTCCTGAAGAAGTACTTATGCCCGAAACGTCGATTCTCCTGCTCCTCGGATGCTGCCTGGCCTGCTGTGTTTTTCCAGCACCACATTTCTTACTCTGAGTAATGTTATTGCTGGAAAAAGAAACATGCTTTTGTCTTGGGCTCATCAGGATCCTCACAAGAATACCCCTTTTAAAGGGAATAATGATTTCTACTGCATGAGGAAAAGTCACTGATCAGTTGGCATGATCATCCTCTGATCGAAGCTCAGTATAATTTGTTGCTCCCTTTAAAATGTGCAATCATTGCGTCTGCCCTGATGAGTTCAGGACAAAAAGCTTGTCAGCATGTCTTGTCATCTTTCTCACTGATGCTCAAGTTCTGTGATACCGACCGCCCATGAGTGTGCTGTGTTATCTTCAAAATATCCGCCTGTGTGGTCTTCTCGTATTTCACCAGTTTGTTTTAATTAACATTTACAGTGTAACTGGGACTAATATGTTTGGTAAACAGCCTGCTTCAGATCCCTGGTTAAATTCTGAGCTGAGGATAAAAGCTAATGTCCATCTGGAAACTCGATTAGCAATTGCTGCACGGGGGGGCTCAGGGAACAAGCAGACAGTGTTGAGCCTGGACATTAATGGGTCATATTCAGGAAATTTGATATACTATTGTTAACAGAGTTAAAAGAAATGTAGTTCTTTAGCTCTCAGCTAGTACAGCTCAACCTATGTGATTCATGCAGTTAACCCGAGGCCTCAGAATATTGCAGGCAATAATCATAGAACATAGAACAGTACAGCACAGAACGGGCCCTTCAGCCCACGATGTTGTGCCAAGGATTAATTCTAATGTAAAATAAAATAACCTAATCTACGCACCTCTCAATTCACTGCTGTCCATGTGCATATCCAGCAGTCTCTTAGATGTCCTTAATGACTCTGCTTCTACCACAACTGGCAACACATTCCATGCATTCACAATTCTCTGCGTAGAATCATTATTACAAAATTTTCAGACTGACCAAAACACAGAAGTATGTAATATGAAAAGTAAGGATATTCCCCTCAAAATCGAAGGGTGTTCAGAGTTGCAAGATTGGGTCGGTGTGCAAGGGTCAGTGTGGACTTGATGGATCGAATGGCCTGCTTCCTCAGTGTACAGATTCTATGATTGTTAACAGCCTTCTGACTGATGCATATAATTAATTTACTGATTGTATTGGTCAGGATTATAAACAGCTGGAGTGAATAGAGATATTGATCATGTTTCATTGAGGCTTTACGAGCTGGATCAGATTCCTTGATCTATTTGTGAGCTTCCAATCATGTTCCTGTTAAGACAGTTTCCTTTCCCATTGCATCCAAAGTTGGTTAACACCGATACTTCTGAAGAATACAACTAACTAATTGCAGATAGATTTTGAATTTGCATTTTATTTTTCCCTGAATGATTTTCAGTGCTTTCAGTACTATCATTGATTTAATGTGTTTAAATGTTTTCAATTTGAATGTGCTTCAATTTGAATTTTGAGATTTACCTAATACTAGTGAACACATAAACACAATGGACAGAAGAAGGGTCACTGGATTCGAAACGTTAACTCTGCTTTCTCCACAGGTACTGCCAGACCTGCTGAGTTTCTCCAGCAATTCCTATTTTTGTTATGGATGGATAGACGATGTGTGACTAATAAAGTTTTTTCCTTGATAGGGACTGAGGAATTGGAAGCTTCAAGTGTTCAGTGGTAGTAAATCAGGAAGGACATAAATGCTATCACATGGTTAGGTAGAGTAAGCTACCCTAGTGGAGCCTTACTCAATGGGTGGGAATCAGAAAACCTTACTGTCCAAATCCGGAGACAGGCAGGGACTGCCCACTCTGTCCTACCTTGTGTGTGTGTTACATGGAAGCTTTAGTTGGATCCATCAGAAAACATATCGGAAGGATATTGTGAGACTTGAAAGGCTTCAGAAAAGATTTACGAGGTTGCTGCCGGGGTTGGAGGATTTGAGCTACAGGGAGAGGCTGAACAGGCCGGGGCTGTTTTCCCTGGAGTGTCGGAAGCTGAGAGGTGACCTTATAGAGGTTTATAAAATCATGAGGGGCATGGACAGGGTAAATAGACAAGGTCTTTTCCCCAGAGTTGGGGAGTCCAGAACTAGAGGGCGTAGATTCAGGGTGAGAGGGGCAAGATATAAAAGGGACCTAAGGGGCAACGTTTTCACATGGAGGATAGTGCGTGTATGAAACGAGCCACCAGAGGAAGTGGTGGAGGCTGGCACAATTACAGCATTTAAAAGGCATCTGGAGAGGTATATGAATAGGAAGGGTTTAGAGGGATATGGGCCAAGTGCTGGCAAATGGGACTAGATTAGGTTAGGATATCTGATCAGCGTGGACTAGTTGCCCCGAAGGCTCTGTTTCTGTGCTGTACATCTCTATGACCCTGTGAGCTTGATGAGGGTTGACTATCTCAGACATTGTTTGCTGCTTGGATCTGCTGTCAGTGCACAGACTCATGAACATCTGTGACCAGTTCAAACTGGCCTTGGAGGATGAAGGGAAATCGCGATCAATAGTGAGGCCATGTTCTTTGGGAACTGGGTTGAATGATCCTTTGTCCCCATCACCGTCAGGTCAGGCTACCTGAAGATGCTAGGCAACAAGTTTGGAGGGGCCGACACTTCACCAAGGAGCAGATCACCAGGATGAGGCAGAAACTTGGTATTTGGGGATATGGCCCTCTTTCTGTTGCTGGTAAAAAAAATCCTGTTATCAAATGAGTGGCACGGTGGCACAGTGGTTAGCACTGCTGCCTCACAGCATCAGAGACCCGAGTTCAATTCCTGCCTCAGGCGACTGTGTGGAGTTTGCACGTTCTCCCCTTGTCTGTGTGGGTTTCTTCCCACAGTCCAAAAATGTGCAGGTAGGTGAGTTGGCCATGCTAAATTGCCCGTAGTGTTAGGTGAAGGGGTAAATGTAGGCAAATGGGTGTGGATGGGTTGTGTGGATTTGTTGGGCCGAAGAGCCTGTTTCCACACTGTAAGTAAGTAATCTAATCAGATGCTGTCGGTGTTGCAGATCTGGCCCATTCCCCGAGCATGCTCCACAGCAGACAACCAAGTCATCTTCCACATCACCTGATGATCAAAAATGGATGGCGTCCACAGGGACACCATGCACAAAGCTCTGAGAAGAAGGTATTGAATGTTACCCTCATCTTGATGGCTACCTTTGTGTGATACTGAATCAAAATGTGCATAGACCTTCAGTATACACACACCCAAGTGTCACTACATGCTGAAACTCTACCTGCCCCCGGGGTTTTGAAGAATGGATTTGGCTGTGTTCCCGCAGAACCCTCCAAGTAGTCAGGTTGTACCATACCACCTGACCCTTATGGAAAATGTTGTTCAGGAAAGCACTTTCCACCCCATTTCCATCAGCACATGACATCATCTGGGGCCTGTGGGGAAAGGAGAAGCTCAATCCTGAGCAGACTGTCATCGTCACTTGGCAGAATGCCTCAAGACCAGAACTGTCCAACAAGCAGCAAGACACCACTTGGCTAAATGCAAGAAAGGCACTACTCTTCTGATCTTTCACACAAGCTTGGACTCTCTCCGCCACCTATGCTACCCTCGAAGTGGTTACTGTGATGAAGAGACTGTTGCACATCTCCTTCTGGAACGCGCCTTTATAAAGAGAGATGCAGTGGCTTTTGTGGAGGTGCATCACAATACATTCATGACTCAGGACTCTGTTCTACAGGCTGTTCCCCAGGAAACATCAACTGCGCCTGAAGACCATCAAATCAGTGAAAGACGCTCTCTGGTCTGCCCAAACCTTGTTGATCTTCCAATGTAAAAAGTTGACCTCAACTGAGTGTTGCAGATTGACACATTCCAAAGTCCAGGACTATGTACTGTGGGGCATAGTTTAAACATTGGGGCAACTGCAGCCAAAAGGTAGAGAGGAAAGATCACTGTCTAAGGTTTTTTTGCCATGATATTCTGATGATCTGTTAAATTGTAGAATATTTTCAAGCTCGTATTGAAATATTTGTAGTTTCAAATGATATTCCAAGTTTTGCATTTGGATGGAGGCAGCAAAGAGCGTAACACTCGAATGAAAAGTACAATTTCAAAAGTTGTATTTTCTGTAATGTCCAACTTAAATCATTCATAATGTACTCATAATTTATGAATAAAGTATATTTTTGCACATAAAATTAAGCAGATCCTTATTCCACTCTGTGCTTAACACTTGCTAACAACAAGGACAGCAAATCCTTCTCCCACTGGCCCTGAACTTTGCTGAGCAAAATGTGAATGTAAGATCTGTAAGTCGGTGCCCAAAGCGAACTGTGTTGAGACAGCCCTTTTTTTTATTTCAATAGTAACTTCACAGCCAGCAATCAGGGCTAGATTAAAACTTATTTGTCAAGGGGGAAAGATCAAAGTTGTACCCCACTGTTCTCCTGGAATGATAAAATACCAATCAGTCTCCTGTGAAATTGTAAAAAGGGGATTTGGTGCTGTTTTTAAAAATGTTTGTTGCAGCATTGGCGGTTATGTACGCTTTACCTGAGACCTGGGAGTTCAGTTTCAGAGACTCTGGTGCTGAAATATGTAGCTGGTCCTCCCTGAAATGGAAAGTGATGGCAGAAGTCTGAACTCATGAGGATACATTGGAATGCTGTGAACTCTTGAATTCGGGAAGTGACAGTGTGTGGGAGCTCTTCTAAAGTCTGAGACCTTGGAGCATTCAATACAAGCAGTGTCTGCTCTAACAGTTCTTAGTGGTTAGAGAAATCAAGAGGAAGAGAGGAACAGCTGAGCCTGAGAGACAGAAGATGAGGAGTAACAGGGCAGGTGAGAGATAACAAAGAGAAATAGGAGAGTGATGCTTCAAGTATAAAGAATAAGCTATTAAGATATATTGTTAGCACAATGGCAGAGGCCAAGGTATAGAAATTGGCTGTGATGGATTATTCTTACAAGTTACAAAATGTATATGAAGAATCTATCCATTTACTTCAAGAAATAAACTCGTTAGGTCAACTCAGCCACAAAATTTGTATACTTTTTCTCTGTCAGAGCTTTGAACAGTAATCTGAACAGAGTTTTAAAATATAGTCTTGGATCTCATAGTATGAGCCCTGAAAGAAATCTCTGACTGGCCTGGATATACGGAGCTCTCAGATTCCTGGATTGTTATTGATGAAGTGGTGTCTTTGGTTAACCTCAACTATAATAGAGAAGAGACTACTTAATGAACCTAAGAATGAGTGGTGACAAAGTATGAATAAAGAGATAGAGTCAGGAATCCAAAATGGAAGTGAGAGAGTCATGAGTCCAAAAGCAACAACAAGAACAATGGTGCTGATATATGGTGGGGGGAGAGGCGATGGAGGGATTCGAGTCGTACATTTGTACAGCGTGGAAACAGACCCATTCCCTCCAACTTGTCAATTTGGACCAGATATTTTAAATTAGTCTAGTCTCAATTGCCAGTTTTTGGCAAATGTCCCTCTAAACCCTTCCTATTCATGTACCCATCCAGATGCCTTTTAAATGCTGTAATTGTGCCAGCCTTCAATACTATCTCTGGCAGTTCATTCCATACACGTACCATCCCCTGCATGAAAACGTTGCCCCTTGGGTCCCTTTTAAATCTTTCCCCTCTCCTCTTAAACCTATGCCCTATAGTTCTGGACTCCCTTACCCCAGGGAAGAGACCTTGGCTATTTACCCTGTCCATGCCCCTCATGATTTTATAAACCTCTATAAGGTCACCCCTCAGCCTCCAATGCTCCAGGGAATACAACCCCAGCCAATCAGCCTCCCGCTATAGCTCAAACCCTCCAACCCTGGCAGCATCCTTGTAAATCTTTATTGAACCCTTTCAAGTTTCACTATCTTTCCCATAGCAGGGAGAGCAGAACTGTGCACAGTATTCTAATAGTGGCCTAACTAATGTCAAAAAGTGTGTCAAAAATACAGCTGGTCAGCATCTAAGAAACAGGAGAGTTGACATTTCAATCATAAACTCTTCATCAGGAATGATGAAGAGCATATGCTTGAAGCATTGATCTCTGCTCTTCAAATGCTGCCTGACCAGCTCTACTTTTCCAGCATCACACTTTTTGACTCTGATCTCCAGCATCTGCCATCTTCACTTTCTCTCTTTTGGCCTAACCAATGTCCTGTACAGGATTGTGGTGGTGGGTAGGTGGGGCTTGAGTAACATGGCCAATTCACCCATCGTGCACACCTTTGGACTGTGAGTGGAAACCAGAGCACCTGGAGGAAATCCATGCAGAGAATGTGCAAACTCCACACAGACACTGAGCCACCGTGCTGCCATATCCACGCAGGTGAGCAATCGTGTCAAAGGTCCTGGGGAAAAACATGAGGAAATGACTGTGAACTTACAGGAATGTACATTTTCTACTGCAGTTTTGCTGGTTGCAGGCATGTATCTAGAGATTCCCATGACAGCAGTGAGTGTTTGAAGTGGACTAACAGCTCTGGTGATGGGGCTAACATTTCTGATCAAAATTCACAGCATAAGAAATGAATGAATGTCTCTGCAGTATCGGTGTAAGGAATAAGTTGACTGAAGGAGAAAAAGCAGCAGCTACTTGTTAGCACAGTACTGTCAGGGTGCAACATCTACTGAGCGCAGTGCCCTCAGGCATCCACTGCTCCTAATCTGCATTAATAATTCACATCGAGAAACCCAATGCAAATGGATCAAGATTGACAATGATAGTCTGAGGGGAGGGGGTGGGGAGGAGAAGAGCTGTCAAGATAGATGAAGCTGCCAGGGGCCTGTGAGGCCAGTTAGATAAAAATTGCAATTGTTGCAATCAGTGGAAATGAAATTCAATATCAATAAGTAAGCATGAGGCATGGCAACTTGGAAGGAAGATTGGATGTCACGTGGACACAGTCGTCGGTGTGGATTTAACTAAATTTACAGCAGAAAAGGGATCGGAAATATATTCAGACACCACATCTCAAATCAGAGTGAAGTGTCAAAAAAACAAAGCAACTAACATGTTGAATTATTTATGATGCTACATCAGTATTCATTGGAAGTTGCACAGCATCCTCACCACTTCTTAACTACCCTGTTCACTCTTAACCTTAAACTCAGGGAAACACTCAACCCGTAGGAATGGCAGAAAGGGCCAAATGTGACATTATTCAGTAAACCCCAATGGAAGTGCCTCCGTGAGTAACATCGGGTCCAACTCAGCTCAAAACAACCCAGTTAGAATCACTTGCCAACTCTCGACCCCTGGCCTCTCAGTTGGAGTCGCTTGCTGGTGAAGTTAGTAAAAATAACCGGGAATTAGTCTTCTCATGAAAGAAGATGGGAACACAGTTTAGGGGAGAAGCCTGGGGTAGAATGGAGCAGTGTGACTGGATTATTGGTCACCACCAGGCAGCAGAGTGAAGATTACCCAAGCTGGAAATGAGCCCCACAAATCTCCACGGCAGTTCCGCATCTCCATCCTGCAATTCTGCCGAGGTGGAATTGGGAGCCTGCACTGACATTCTTCTCTCCCCACTCCCATGGTCATTCACAGCTTACCAAGGCCTGAGGCTGACTGGAATCTCCTGATCATTCTCCAGATTCCCACAGACAATGACTAGTGAGATGCAGGCACCCAGCAGTAGGCCAGAAACATGGGAGATGAGTATTCAAGGTTTCCTTGTTCCCCTGCCCTGCCCTGGTAGTCTTGCTGATGAGTTGATTTTAATTTAATATAAGGCTTTTTTTTTAACAAGCTTATATTTTGTTATAGGCTGAAGCTCCCTTCCAACTGGAAGGTTTCTGATCAGCTGCCCTACTAGAGAATTTATGGGTGTTATCTTTTGTTTTATTCACTAATGAAATATTGACAATGTTGGCTGGGCCAGCATTTATTGCTCATCCCTAGTTGCCCTTGAGAAGGTGGCAGTGAACTGCCTTCTTGAACTACTGCAATCCATTTGATGCAGACACCCGACAACGTAAGTCAGCAGAAAATCCAGTGACACTGAAGGAACAATATATTTCCACATTTGAATGGTTTGTGATTTGGAAGGAAACGTGGTATTCCCATATATCTATTTCCCTTATCCTTTTGGATGGGAGTAAGTTTGTAAAGTGTTGTCTAAAGTGCTTTGGTTAATTTTGGCAGTGCATCTTTTAGATGATACACACTGCTGCTATTTAACTCTGGTGATAGAGGTAATCATTGTGGATGTGCTGCCAATCAAACGGGCTGCTTTGTTCTGGCTAGGATCAAGCTTCTTGAGTGTTTTTGGAGTTGCACCCATCCAGGCAACTGGGGAATATTTCGTTGTGCTTTGTAGATGGTGAACAGGATTTGGGGAGTCAGGAGTGCGTTCCTTGCTTTGGATTCCCAACCTCTGACTTGCCTTGTAATACAGTAATTATATAACTAGTCCAGTTCCTTTTCTAGTCCGTGGTAAACCTCAGATGTTGATAGTGGGGGATTTCAGTGATGGTAACGCGACTGGATGTCAGTGTTTGGTGACCAGACTCTCTTTTATTGGAACTTGTGTGACACAAATATTATTTGCCATTTGTCAGCCCTAACCTACGTGTGTACCATGTTTTAGTGCATATGGACATTTACTGCAAACATGGGCAATATTCAGGCTTGGACTGTCAAGTAACATTCGCGCCACACAAATTCTGCCACTCAAATAGCTGCCCTGGGGAAAAATCACAGGTAAGTGACTGTTTTGCCCTTAGGTGCAGGTTCGTGACCTGGAAGCAATTCCAACCTCTGTTTTCTTCCCTGGGAAGGAAGGTTGACCCTGCTTTCTGATGCCATTCTCTGGCAAAACACGTAGTCAAGCAGATTATGAACAGAAGGAAAGAATGATTCAGAAAGAAGAAATAAAATAGAGAGACAAACAGAACTATATATGGCAAGAGAAATAGAAAGAGGGACTTTACATTGTTCTAATTTTTCACAAATGGTTACATTCACCTCATAATTGAAAATATCAAATCCAGGATTAGTTTGATTTTGACAGCTTTGATAATATGTTATTGCTAAACACAGGGAAATTAATTTTGGATTAAGTGAGATTAGGATTGTTTGTATAAACTAGGTGATGTTGTGGGAGAGCTTTCTTATTTGGACAGCCTTCGTAGGGAAATAATCTGATTTATTCCATTTTAATGTTGCATTGTGTTGGGGTTCATGCGAAGGTGAGTTCGATCATATGAATTTGGCATTTGATTACTGTATGAGTATTCAAAAATAGTCATTTCTAGAATGTTCAGCTGAAAGACATAAAAATAAATCCTAGAATCTGATGCCTGAGTATGTTTGTCTCAATTTGAGTCAACTATGTGGCTATTTGAAATATTCACTCTTAATAAATTGTGCACTGTCTACATATTGGAATGATTTGGAGGTGTCAGTGTTGGACTGGGGTGTACAAAGTTAAAAATCACACAACACCAGGTTTTAGTCCAACAGGTTTATTTGGGAGCACTAGCTTTCAGAGCGCTGCTCCTTCATCGGGTGGTTAATAGATTAGATTACTTAGTGTGGAAACAGGCCCTTCGGCCCAACAAGTCCACACCGACCCGCCAAAGCGCGACCCACCCATACCCCTACATTTACCCCTTACCTAACACTAGGGGCAATTTAGCATGGCCAATTCACCTGACCTGCACATTTTTGGACTGTGGGAGGAAACTGGAGCACCCGGAGGAAACCCACGGAGAACGTGCAAACTCCACACAGTCAGTCGCCTGAGGCGGGAATTGAACCCGGGTCTCTGGCACTGTGAGGCAGCAGTGCTAACCACTGTGCCACCGTGCCACCCACTAAAGGAGCAGCACTTTGAAAACTGGTGTTCCAAATAAACCTGTTGGACTACAACCTGGTGTTGTATGATTTTAAACAGGTTGGAAGTCCTTCCTCAATTGTATAGAATACTAATCCTTTTCCCAACGTTCATTAGTTGTGTATTAAGTCAGACTGCTTCTGAAGTGTGTTTTGTTGGGAAAGGTATAAGGTGTTTGACTAATAACACCAGCAGTACAATTCTAGCTGCAGACTTCTTTTTCATGGTTTCGTCATGCTTGTGAGATATGCAAAACTTGACAGGCAGCATCAATGGAGACAGATCAACAGAGCTCAAGCTTCCGGTCAGTGACCTTCGATCATGTGTTTGCTGCTGATCAGGTGAAATATTGATGGTTATTCATGCCTGTCACTCATTGAGAATGATGAGAACAACTTGCTTTCATTATTCTTTCACTGGATGTTAGTATTGCTGGTAAGGCTATCTTTTGTTGCCCATCTCTCATGCCTAGCAAACCACTCAGTTCAAGGGCAATTGCAGAAGCTGGTTATGAATCAGCTACATTACCATGGATCTGATGTTCTATGTTGGCCAGAGCAGGTAAGGAAGGCAGATTTTCTTCCATAAAGGGAACCATCTGGATTTCTTCTGATAACAATCATGATAGCAGTGGCATTGAAGTGTGCTTTCAATTCCACATGTTTTAATGGAATTTAAACTCCACCTCTAATGGCATGATGAGATTTGAGCATTACCCTGAATTAGTAGCCTTGTAGCATAGAGTCATAAAGTCATAGAGATGTACAGCACAGAAACAGACCCTTCGGTCCAACTCGTCCATGCCAACCAGATATCCTAACCTAATCTAGTCCCATTTGCCAGCACTTGGCCCATATCCCTCTAAACCCTTCCTATTCATATACCCATTCAGATGCCTTTTAAATGTTGTAATTGTACCAGCCTCCACCATTTCCTCTGGCAGCTCATTCCAGAACACACACACCACCCTCTATGTGAAAACGTTGCCCCTTAGGTCCCTTTCCTCTGTCACCCTAAACCTATGCCCTCTAATTCTGGACTCCCCCACCCCAGGAAAAGACCTTATCTATTTATCCTATTCATGCTCCTCATGATTTTATAGACCTCTGTAAGGTCACCCCTCAGCCTCCGACGCTCCAGGGAAAGTAATATTGCCACTGTGCCACTGCCTCCCCAGGTTAAGTTACTGAATGGTAAAAAGAAATCATAAAAATTAATTAATGCTGTAATAGTGGAGTGAGAATTGTATTGATTATAGGTAATGCACTTGTTTTTAATCAATGTAATTCATTGAAAAATGACTGTAGTTCTTCAGTTTGTGAAGGTAATTCATAAAAGGTCATTCACAAGCCAGGGAACTATAGGGAAATCATTTGCCTGGGCAATCATTTCTCATGAACTTGATTGAGCTTGTTGAAAAAGTAACAAAAAGGATTGATGAGAGCAGAGTGGTGGATGTGATCCATATGGATGTCAGTAAGGTGTTCAACAAGGTTCCCCATGGGAGACTGGTTAGCAAGTGTATTTCTCATGGAATATTGGGATAACTAGCCATTTGGATACAGAACTGACTCGAAGGTAGAAGACAGAGGGTAGTGGTGGAGGGTTGTTTTTCAGACTGGAGGCCTGTGACCAGTGGAGTGCCACAAGGATCGGTGCTGTGTCTACTACTTTTCATCATTTATATAAATGATTTGGATGTGAACAAAGGAGGTATTGTTAGTAAGTTTGCAGATGACACCAAAATTGGAGGTGTAGTGGACAACGAAGAAGGTTACCTCAGATTACAATGTGATCTTGATCAGATGGGCCAATGGCTGAGGAATGGCAGATGGAGTTTAATTTAGATAAATACAAGGTGTTGCACTGTGGGAAAGCAAATCTTAGCAGGACTTATACACTAAATGGTAAGGTCCTCAGGAGTATTGCAGAACAAAGAGACCTTGGAGTGCAGGTTCATAGCTCCTTGAAAGTGGAGTCGCAGTTAGATAGGATAGTGAAGAAGGTGTTTGGTATGTTTCCTTTATTGGTAAGGGTATTGAGTTGGGAGGTTATGTTGTGGCTGTACAGGACGTTAGTTAGGCCACTTTTGGAATATCGCATGCAATTCTGGTCTCCTTTCTATCAGAAAGATGTTGTGAAACTTGAAAGGGTTCAGAAAAGATTTACAAGGCTGTTGCCAGGGTTGGAGGATTTGAGCTAGAGGGAGAGGCTGAAAAGGCTGGCGCTGTTTTCCCTGGAGGTTAGGAGACTGAGGGGTGACCTTATAGAGGTTTACAAAGTTATGAGGGGCATGGACAGGGTAAATAGACAAGGCCTTTTCCCTGGGGTGGGGGAGTCCAGAGCTGGAGGGTGAGAGGGGACAGATATAAAAGAGACCTAAGGGGCAACCTTTTCATGCAGAGAGCTGTACGTGTATGAAATGAGCTGCCAGCAGAAGTAGTGAAGGCTGGTACAATTCCAACATTTCAGAGGCATCTGGATGGGTATATGAATAGGAAGGTTTTGGAGGGATATGGGCCAGACGCAGGCAAGTGGGACTTGATTGGGTTGGGATATCTGGTGGGCATGGACAAGTTGGACTGAAGGCTCTGTTTCTGTGCTGTACATCTCTATGCTGTACATTCTATAATACAGAATCCCCCAAATTCCTGCTGCTGTAAAGCCTGAGGACAACAAATGAGGACAGGATTACAGGACAAGTACAATGACCTTTCTGCTTGAGTAGTGAGTGATATTCATTGACTGAGTCAACTAAAGTACTACAATGCAGCAGCAGCCATTGTGATAGTTCCCTCAATTCAAAGCAAAATAGAAAATTCAACAGTTCAGTGTTCAAAGAGTTAAAGGTATCCTTTGCATAATTCCCTTGATGTTTGCATGTTTGTTGCTTTTGCTTCCTCTCTGCATCTGGGCAAGTGAAGTGATGGCTGAATTAGTTTCAAATTTCCTTTTCATGTGTTACCTTTCATAAACAGAGTGACTTTATACTGTACAACTGGAGAGTTTGTAAATCCATCAGATTAATGACTGACCTGCAGACCAAGTCACCAATTATACAGTTTTGTTCGCAGTACTGAAGGCATAGTTTGTTTTCCACTTGTCATTTGCATCCCAGAGGTAACACTTCCCTTCAGGTCAACACTGTCAGTGTTTTACAGAATGCAGGTTAGGCTCCTGATGGAAAGTTTGGGAGGAATGCGAAAGGGTTCACATCGGTGTTGGATTGATCATTCTCAAATTGTGATTGGCAAATGCATCATCTACTTCCTTTGCAACCATTAACAGAAAGAAGGCAATGATTTTGGATTGTTAGTAATGAAGTTGCTCATCTCGACTGCACAAGACATGGATTCAGCTTCCATTAGTGAAACCCATCTATGAGGAAGGGATCAACAAAGGATACAGTCGGTGCTGTCTAGTGACCCTTGTTGGAAAATACATGTGAATGGGCAGTAGAACCAGTTTAGGTTCCTCTGAGTTGACTTCTACAGTTTGAAAAAAGAATGGCAATGCTCTCTACCTCTCGAGAGATATGCATGATGAATGGCCATATTGAAAAATTGTGCGAACTTCTGCTGTTACACCCTGGTGTCCTCACAGCAGATAGATAAAGGAAATTGGAGAACAAGCTATTTTGAAAAGTATGCAGGAGGGAAACTGGGCTGAGAAGTGCCCACTTATCAGGCTGTATGAGAACCCTTGGGATTCCAAAATGGAACCTGCAGTCAGCTGTCAACAGGCTTCGGAGGGGAAGTGTGCCAGACACTACAATGGAGTTAACATGCACAAACATCTTTCAGAAGTATGTTTGATGCTCCTTTCAAGTTTCACAATCCAGGTAACGTCCTCTCAATCTCACTCAGCTAACCACAACCTCCAACATCAGTGTCATTTAAAGGGATCTTTCTTGCAGATTTGTTTTTGGTTCATTTCCTCTGGCTGTTACTACAATTTTGAACATTGGTTTGCTTTCTACGTTTGTTTCGTAAATCTACTGGAAGTGTTTGTCTTCTATGTGCCTTTCACCCACGCCCTCCACCTCCTCCAAGACTTCCGTTTCCCTGGCCCCCAACGCCTTATCTTCACCATGGATATCCAATCCCTCTACACCTCCATTCGCCATGACCAGGGCCTCCAAGCCCTCCGTTTTTTCCTCTCCAGACGTCCCCAACAGTACCCTTCCACTGACACTCTCATTCGTTTGGCCGAACTGGTCCTCACCCTTAACAATTTCTCCTTTGAATCCTCCCACTTCCTCCAGACCAAAGGTGTAGCCATGGGCACACATATGGGCCCCAGCTATGCCTGTCTCTTTGTTGGCTATGTAGAACAGTTGATCTTCCGTAATTACACCGGCACCACTCCCCACCTCTTCCTCCGCTACATTGATGACTGCATTGGCGCCACCTCGTGCTCCCGTGAGGAGGTTGAGCAATTCATCAACTTCACCAACACATTCCACCCTGACCTTAAATTTACCTGGACTATCTCTGACACCTCGCTCCCCTTCCTGGACCTCTCCATCTCCATTAGTAACGACCGACTTGACACTGACATTTTTTACAAACCCACTGACTCCCATAGCTACCTGGATTACACCTCTTCCCACCCTATCTCTTGCAAAAATGCCATCCCGTATTCCCAATTTCTCCGCCTCCGCCGTATCTGCTCCCAGGAGGACAAGTTCCACCATAGGACACACCAGATGGCCTCCTTCTTTAGAGACCGCAATTTCCCTTCCCACGTGGTTAAAGATGCCCTCCAAAGCATCTCGTCCACATCCCGCACCTCCGCCCTCAGACCCCACCCCTCCAACCGTAACAAGGACAGAACGCCCCTGGTGCTCACCTTCCACCCTACAAACCTTCGCATCAACCAAATCATCCGCCGACATTTCCGCCACCTCCAAAAAGACCCCACCACCAGGGATATATTTCCCTCCCCACCCCTTTCCGCCTTCCGCAAAGACCGTTCCCTCCGTGACTACCTGGTCAGGTCCACATCCCCTTAGACCCACCCTCCCATTCTGGCACTTTCCCCTGCCACCGCAGGAACTGTAAAACCTGTGCCCACACCTCCTCCCTCACCTCTATCCAAGGCCCTAAAGGAGCCTTCCACATCCATCAAAGTTTCACCTGCACATCCACCAATATCATTTATTGTATCCGTTGCTCCCGATGTGGTCTCCTCTACATTGGGGAGACTGGGCGCCTCCTAGCAGAGCGCTTTAGGGAACATCTCCGAGACACCCGCACCAATCAACCAAACCGCCCCGTGGCCCAACATTTCAACTCCCCCTCCCACTCTGCCGAGGACATGGAGGTCCTGGGCCTCCTTCACCGACGCCTGGAGGAAGAACGCCTCATCTTCCGCCTCGGAACACTTCAACCCCAGGGCATCAATGTGGACTTCAACAGCTTCCTCATTTCCCCTTCCCCCACCTCATCCTAGTTTCAAACTTGCAGCTCAGTTACTGTCTCCTTGACTTGTCCGACCTGCCTATCTTTTTTTCCACCTATTCACTCCACCCTCTCCTCCTTGACCTATCACCTTCATCTCCTCCCCCACTCACCCATTGTACTCTATGCTACTCTCTCCCCACCCCCACCCTCCTCTCGCTTATCTCTCCATGCTTCAGGCTCACTGCCTTTATTCCTGATGAAGGGCTTTTGCCCGAAACGTTGATTTCGCTGCTCGTTGGATGCTGCCTGAACTGCTGTGCTCTTCCAGCACCACTAATCCAGTATTCTATGTGCCTTTGTCTGTCCTATTGGTCCAATGCATTGTTAATAGCTGTTTCTATTATGTAAACCTTTTAGAACCCTGGATCAACCTTATGATTATGTCACAGAGTGACTTCCCACAGGTTATTAATAGCTTGGTGTGGGCAGAGCTGGTTAGATAGTGAGTGGAGAGGTTGAAGATGGAAATTTATTTGAATTCAGGGAACAGTCTCTCCACAATGTAACAATAAGCTCTGCACCCAGTATCTCTCCAACTGCCAAGTAGAATTGTATTAATTGTTAACACAAAATAAATAGAGTTCTACAGAAGCCTAAGTTTTAACAGAGTTCTTGATTTTGAATTCTTCTTGACCAGACTGTCTCAAGCACAAACTCCTAAAACCACTCAGGAGACTTTGGCAATGATGGGAATCATTACCTAGAAAATTGTGGCAATGGTGCAGATTGGGAAACAGACCTGAAATTGCATGGAATGGAGAAGAGAAGAACTTTTTAAAAACTCACTTTTCCAAAAAAATGATTGGTGGGCCTTAAGATCAGCTAAAGAGTCATTGAGCTGAACGGCAGCTGTGAAGGAAGAAATCTCAGAACATAAAACTCCTGCAAAGAAATTACCAAGACAACTGTAAGTTAATGGAAGTCTTTTACAGCCAGTAATATTAGAACAAATGTTTTCTGGAAAGGAAAAAAGCAGTGAGTAGTGTAAAATAAAACCCTAACAGCCGAAGCTATAAATCCAGAGTGAGTAAGTACTTAGAAAAAGAAGCCAATTACCAGATACCCAAAACAGAGAGAGTTGATCTCTTAAGAGGAAGCACTCAAAAAAAAACTAGGCTGGGAGTTAAAATTTCTGGCAGTCATTTCACAGCTTTAGATTATTTATCAGCAAAGAACAACAATTCTTCAGTAACAGGCTTTAAAATCAGAAGAATCACTGTCGCAGTTCAAACTTTTAGAATCCTAACAGTCTAGTTAACTAAATCTTTATTCTTCCAAAGCTTTTGGTGAAAAATTGCAAGTTTATTCAGGAACTGCAAAGTTTGATTTTAAAATCAAGTTTATCTGGCAAAAGAAGACTTGAAGTCAAAGTGGGAGAGTGCGATACCTCAGATGTAGAAAACTATCAGATCTGGACGCCATCTTTGATACAGTCAACAAATCATTGAATTTCATTGATGGAACCCAATTTGGGAAAGGTTTTAACCACAGATGCATTTTGAAAAAGAAATGTCTACATTCATCGAGAATAGACCCTGTTGAAAAAGGAATACTGAACTTTCCATTGAAATAAAAATCACATAAAAACAGCAAAAGATTTTAACAGTTATCAATTTAGTATTACTACAACAATCTTTAAACTTCATTCACAAAGAGAAATTCAAGACAGCAATACAAGTGTGGTACAAGAAGAACAAAATCCTAATAACCAGCTTCAAAATCAATAAAATGGTCCACAGCCTTAAGAACTAGTCAATAATCTACTAATGTGACAACTATATTTCTGCCAGAGAAATTCAAGCTGAGATTCATTTGATAGATCAGCAAATTTGCAAATGTGGAAACGATTTCAAACAGCTTCAGGATTGGACATGAAAACAAATGCAGAACAGATTGGTGTACTTCTTTGCTACATGAGGGGAACATCAGGTCATCTGTTACATGGACAACAGATCAATGAGAAACAGATCAGACTGATAACCTCGTAACAGCCTCTGATCAATATTTTACTTAAAGGCACTGGCAAGATCACGTTTCAATAGCAGATTCCAATTTCCGGGATGGTTAGTCAATGTACAATCTGAAAATGCAACAATTGAAATTTACGATATGAACCACTTGCAACCAAATTATTGTTGATCCTTTATATAAATCAGCCATTGCACTTCTTCAAGTTCAAATTCCTGAAGAAGGGCGTATGCCCGAAACGTCGATTCTCCTGCTCCTTGGATGCTGCCTGACCTGCTGCACTTTTCCAGCAACACATTTTTCAGCATTGAACTTCTTCAATCAACTCTAGGATCAGCAATGCAAATAATAGTGGATACAGAATCGAAAACATTTTTCAACAGCAAATATACATAGAAGTTCCATTGAATTCAGAATATTCAGAGGAGACAGACCTCTCTTCTGAAAAATGTATCAAATGTGACAACGGCAAATTGAAATGCTAGATAATCTAATGCTGCAGTATCTTGTTGCAGTCACATCAGTGAAGGCAAAACTATTCAGGTTTAGTCCAACAACATTTTAGGAAAAGAGGTCACTTCTCGAAGATGTGCTGCAGATTAAGCACATATCAAATATCAAACCAGCTCATTTTCAAGCTGGAAAATGATATATGTTCATACCTTGGAACAGAGTCTTGAAGAACAGGTCAATTCTTCACTGAGATGTGTCTCTTTATGGAGGGAAAAGCTATTTATAAATGAACATTCTGCCTCATCCAGATGCTATTGACAGTGGAAAAGAAACAACCCATACATTCCTGCAGTCACACCAATGCAAGTACCTCAGCATGTACTGCACATATAAGGCATGTTGTGGCTGTCAGATCAATTAAAACCTTTAATGGAAGCCAGCAGAGAAAAAAAAGCACCCCATCTTTACTTATCATACCTTGTCATAGACTTTTCTGACCCACCTAACATTGCAGGTGAGTCATGTCAAATAGTTGGGGAGGGAAAGGCGAGGTGAAAGAAAAAAATGTGTAATAAATATTGTAAAAAGAACTAATCTAGCCAACTCATTTGAGAATGCATAAAAAGGTTAATTAGTGTTAGGAAGATTGAGTGGGAGTGTTGTGCAGGGGAATTAGGATCCTTGAGTAAACTTATGATGGAGCTGCTTCCTCCTGGGACATAAATAGCTCAGTATGTGGACTTAGATAGAAAGAAGAAAGATCGAAGAAGGAAAGACCCTTTGAGTTCAGGGAACGGACTCTTCATAATGTAACAATGAAACCAGGACCTGGCATATCTCAGATTAAGATGTATAGACACATATCGTGTTAACATGCAATAGATAGAGGTCCATGGAATACTGAACTTAAAATTCTTGTCTTTACCATCTCCTTGACCAGACTTGACTTGGATTTAGATACAGTCAAAGACCACAAGACAAAATGTTATATCATAACTGGTGGAGGGGCAATGCAGATGGCCTTGGAGAATGAGTCTCAGCAACTCTCGGCCTAGGGAGCCCAGCTGTAGAATACTCAAAACTGCATCATGCCCTGTGTCAAATTGTTGGTGCCAGGCTCCTCCTTCATTCTTCGCAAAGACCACATGCTTTACCAAGCATTCTTTCATAGCTTGGAAAGTTGAACACTTTATTTGAGTCCATTGGAGTAGAACTTGTGTGTGACTTCACCCGCTGTCAAACTGGCACTGTGCTACCTGCTCCCCTTCCCTTTGCCCTGTTCTCAGGATACTTGTACCCAGTGGCTGATTATGTGCCAATTTTGCCTCTGTGCCACCCTCTGGATTATACACACCATCTAAATTGGTGACTGTGCATGTAAACTTGAGTAGTGATGAGTCTTCATCTTCTACCATTCTATAATATCCGAAAGATTAAATGGAGAAGAAATGTTTGTGAAATAACCCCACAAAGGCCAGTATCCCATCACTAAGTCACCCTTTATTTACACATGGAGAGTCCTTGACACTGATCCAGCTCCCAAATGAACAGGATGTCTGACATCCCTGTTTATTTCTGTCTGAGAGAAGGTGAGAACTGCAGATGCTTCAGAGTCAGAAAGTGTGGCACTGGAAAAGCACAGCAGGTCAGGCAGAATCCGAGAAGCAGGAGAGTCGACATTTTGGGCATAAGCCCTTCATCAGGAATGTCATCAGGAATGTCATCATTCCTGATGGAGGGCTTATGCTCAAAATGTCGACTCTTCTGCTCCATGGATACTGCTTGACCTGCTGTGCATTTCTTGTGCTACACTTTTCAACTATGTTTATATCTGTCAGCAAGGGCTCCCTGATTAACAACCCCAATTGGGATTTAAATTCTATGAGGCCCACCTGGTTGACCTCATTACAATCACTACATTCCTCCCACTTTGAATCTGAAGATATATTTGGGAAAACAAATCTTAGCAGGACGTATACACTTAATGGTAAGGTCCTAGGGAGTGTTGCTGAACAAAGAGACCTTGGAGTGCAGATTCATAACTTCTTGAAAGTGGAGTTGCAGGTAGGTAGGATAGTGAAGAAGGTGTTTGGTATGCTTTCCTTTATTGGTTAGAGTATTGAGTACAGGAGTTGGGAGGTCATGTTGCGGCTGTACAGGACATTGGTTAGGCACTGTTGGAATATTGCATGCAATTCTGGTCTCCTTCCTATCGGAAAGATATTGTGAAACTTGAAAGGGTTCAGAAAAGATTTACAAGGATATTGCCAGGTTTGGAGGATCTGAGCTACAGGGAGAGGCAGAACAAGCTGGGGCTGTTTTCCCTGGAGCATCGGAGGCTGAGGGGAGACCATATAGAGGTTTACAAAATTATGAGGGGCATGGATAGGATAAATAGCCAAAGTCTTTTCCGTGAGGTTGGGGAGTCCAGAACTAGAGGGCATAGGTTTAGGGTGAGAGGGGAAAGATATAAAAGAGACATAAGGGGCAACTTTTTCACGCAGAGGGTGGTGGAGGCTGGTACAACTGCAATATTTAAGAGGCATTTGGATGGGTAAATGAATAGGAAAGGTTTGGAGGGATATGGGCCGGGTGCTGGCAGGTGGGACTAGATTGAGTTGGGATATCTTGTTGGTATGGACGGGTTGGACCGAAGGGTCTGTTTCCATGCTGTACATCTCTATGACTCTATGATTCTTTTTTTTGTAACTCCTCCTGCATTGTTTTAGCACCAGGTCAGGTTACTCCAACTCTATCTCTGATGCAGGTGACGAGTAACACACAGTGGCTTGCCTCTTGTGCCTGGAACATCTTGGAAGAAATTTGTTCTCCTCAATGCAAAGGCATCGAGGCAGCGACATCCACTGTGTCCATCTCAGATTCCAAGGTATCTCCAACACTTGATTGAGAGAGAGACCCCATGGATCTGGAACAATCGGAAAGGCAGTTGAGGAGTCAGGCTCATGTTGCTCCCTCACCATCTGCAAGTTGGCAGCTTTCATATGGTCCATGTGCTTGTTCAGGGCCGTCACACCTACCCAAACTTTACACATTACTGGACCTGATCTCATGTTGACCATGCCTCTTATCCATGCAGGGCCATTCCCATAGTTCCTACACCAAACTTCAATCCCTGAAGCCAACTATCTCTCTCACTTAGTGGAGTTTTGTGTCCGACATTAAAATTCCTGACGTTATTTCACCCTGCCCCCAGACCTAGCAGGACCAGATTTAACCTGGTGCAGATTCATCTCCCTATTAGCAATTCTGGAGCTATCCCTTTAGTTGCATGAGGGATGGCCCTATAATCAAACAGAGACAGCTTGGAATCTCATGAAGCTGTAGACTGTTACTTTTTAGAGACAAAAAAAATCTGCATATGCTGGAATCCAAGTTAGACAAGCAGGAGGCTGGAAGAACACAGCAAGCCAGGCAGCATCAGGAGGTGGAGAAGGACAACATTAAGCAGGGTTATACCCAAAACGTTGACTACTGCTTGTCTACCTGGGCTGTGTCTTCTTGCCTGCCTTCAAAGTTTCAACGGGTCTTTCTCCCAGACTGTCAGATGATCGATGGTATGGAGCTGTCCATATATGTCAAA
Source organism: Chiloscyllium punctatum (assembly GCF_047496795.1). Lineage (NCBI taxonomy): Eukaryota > Metazoa > Chordata > Chondrichthyes > Orectolobiformes > Hemiscylliidae > Chiloscyllium > Chiloscyllium punctatum. The sequence goes on along the minus strand of NC_092762.1, from coordinate 55,238,660 downwards.
GACTTTAGAAAATGCTCAAATTCCCTGTCTGCATCCAATCCTGGCCACCAGACACAATGTCTCACCAAACATCTTCACTTTGGAAACCCCTGGATGAACTGGTGAAGACCTTTGCTTGGGACAATCACGCTTGTTCCTCAGAATCATATACAAAACTCTTCTGTGATCTGGTCTCTCCTTGTCCAAAAAGGTTACAATTCAGGTTGTGATGGTCCTTTGGTTTCCCCATCATCACCTGAGAGGTCCATTCGAAAGTCTGATAACAACAGGAAAGAAACTGTTCATTAATCCATTCATATGAGTATACAAACTTTTACATCTTCTGCCCAACAGAAGAGAGTGGAAGAGAATATAACCGAGTGGGAGACGCCTTTGCTTATGTTGGTTGCTTTATGAAGGCAGCAGGAAGTATAGACAGAGTCAGTGGATTGAAGGCTGGTTTGTATGATGGACTGGCCTACGTTCACGACTCTCTGTAGTTTTTTGCGGTCTGGGGAAAAGGAGTTGCCATACCACGCTATAATGCATCCAGATATGATGCTTTCTATGGTGCATCTGTAAACATTAGTAAGAATCTTTGTGAACATGCGAATTTCCTAGCCTCCTGAGGAAGTAGAGGTATCATTGTGCCTTCTTGACCATTGCGTGACGTGGGTGGACCAGGACAAATTGTTTGTGATATTTACTCCTAGGAACTTGATGCCATTGAGCATTGCCACCTCAGCACCACTGATGTAGATAGATGTGTATCCTCCCTTCCACTTCCTGAAGTCAATGACCAGCTCCTTCATTTTGCTGACATTAACGGAGAAATTGTTGTCTGTACACCATGCCACTAAGCACTCAATCTCTTTGCTGTATTCTATCTCGCCATCATTTGAGATCCAACCTACAAGGGTGGTGTCATCAGCAAACTTGTAAATGGGGTTGGGGTGGAATTTGGCCACATAGTCATGAGTGAATCAGGAGTATAGTAGGGAGCTGAGTACAGAGCCTTGCAAGGTACCAGTGTTGTGGGTTATGGGGAAGGAGGAGTTGTCACCTATTCTTAATGACTGCGATGTATGGGTCAGGCAGTCGAGAATACAGTTACAGAGGGATTTTGTTTGGAATTGTGCTGTTGGCACCAGGCTGGTCACGAGACTTCTGGGTTGGGGGGGGGAAGGGGCGTGGTGGGTTAGGGCCGTGTCTTTGAATTGGTCTGGTCGGGCCTCCTCAATGTCGTGTTACCGTGGAGTCGGCGCTTGTGCCCGTGCTGGTCAGGCCTTGGTTCTGGGTTTCCATGAGGATGTTGACCTTGCAATTCTAGCACTGGTAATTGAACCTTATCAGTCGTAGAATCTTTTAATGTGAAAGTACATTTCAGAGAAGAAGGTTAGTAATTCTGACAGAATTGAGGTTGAGAAGAGCAGAACAATTATAAGATGAGTGAGAAGAAGATCTGTTGTCGACAGTTTCACAAAATTTCGCTATACTCCAACACCATCTTGAAATTTCCAATGTAGCATCTGACATTTTGTGTATGTGCACTCTCATTGTCTGCCATTTCTTCACTCTTTGCAGAACAGTTCTCAGCTCCAGCCTGATGAAGGGCTTTTGCCCGAAACGTCAATTTCACTGCTCCTCGGATGCTGCCTGAACTGCTGTCCTCTTCCAGCACCACTAATCCAGAATCTGGTTTCCAGCATCTGCAGTCATTGTTTTTACCTAGTTCTCAGCTCCAGTCACAATGTACCTCCCCTTTAAGAGTTTCAGGCTAACTTTAAGTAGTGCTATAGGATGTAACCATACTGGGCCCCCTGCTGATACATGCCTCAATGAGTAGTGCAGTTGCTGCTGGCTGCACACAGTGATCATGCTAATGAGCAAGCAGCATGAAGTTGGCACACTGAATACCTTATCGTGAAATAGCATGGATTAATTGCACATCACGCTCCCATATCGATGTTCAGGGGTAACCCAGTTTAACCCCTTGGTCTTTGACAGGTTTAATTTGCAATGTTTCTCTGAGCTTGGAACAGAAGATCACTATTGCAGAGCATACACCTATATTTACAAGCTGAATACAGAGATGTCAATCACAGTAAAGTCAGTGACAACAATATCAGGCTGGTGCTTTTGTTCCTCCATTTGTCAATCAATCACTGAGCAGAGGTGCACTATGGAAGGCATTATATAGGAAAGATTAGCTAGGCTTTAATTTAATATCCTACAGTGATAATACTGAACAGTACATAGCAGCACCTGATTCTGCTCATATCTCGAAATGCACATATCACATCTATAACAGGTTGTAACCCTTCAGTTTCTGCTTCACATTTGGATGATCACTCTGTCATTACCGGTACAATGCTGCACACTAACGGGAGACTCTATCATTTCAGCAGCAAGATTGTTCCTGCAAAAAGCACCCCGAAAAGCCTTTGGTAAAACGATTGCTACTGGGGTTTTGCCGGCTGCGCCGATTTTAATTTCTATAGAACACACCTGATTTTTGATGGCACAAGTTGGCCAGGTAAGGAAGACTGCAGCAGGACCCTGTATGACAAGCTCTTTGATTCTCCCAAAATGCACTTTCCCGGATTAATCTTGGCACATCCTTACAGCAGAGCTATCAGTTCCCTGTAATGTTGGCCCCATTGAAATGTAAATAGAGTTACTGAAACATTTTAATTCAGTTCAATGACATGCAGGGCCAATGAATACTGGCAGTTAGGTAGCTTAACCAATTTGTGTGCTTTAACTGTGAACCATAACCTTTGCATAACATTGTAAGAAGGAAATGAAGAAAGGACCATTCCTGAATTTTTCAACAAATGTTCTCTCCTAATTTTGCATTTTAACTAATTGATATTGACAATAAATGGCTGGGGCCTCGACAATGATGTTGTAAAGCTCTCTACACACTGACATTTAAAAATGGAATGTTTCTCTTTATTTTATGTCTAATGACCAAACTTCAATTAATGTTCATTTATTACCCATTAAAATCCCATTGTCCGAATATTGTGTCAGATTCTCTCAGGCCAATGGAAATTCCTGGTTGCTTCCCATACAACATCGGGCCAGTTTATTTTAAAGATCCCAGTTGGCTCTCGCATTGGTCAGAGGAGTTGCTTGGAAGGTTACACAAGATTTGTGGTAAAACCTCGATGTGGAGGAGCCAGTGTTGGACTGGGGTAGACAAAGTTAAAAGTCATACAGCACCAGGTTAGAGTCTAACAGAATTATTTGTAGGCACTAGCTTTTGGAGCACTGTTCCTTCATCAGGTAGTGATGATGGACCAGCACTCCAAAAGCTAGTGCCTACAAATAAACCTTTTGGATTATAAACTAGTGTTGTGTGATTTTTAACTTGGTAAAACCTCATGTTATGTTTCACTGCGCTCTGAGAGAGAGAGAGAGACAATAAATGAACACTGCAAAAACAAAACAATAGATTATCTAATTTAAGAGATGGTAAAGAATGATTTAATTTTTTTACTGACTGAATAAAATGTCCTCACTTAAGTTTTATAGAGTTGCTTAACATATGAAGAACTGAATGTGGAGGAATGAAAACAAATGAGCTGGGACTCAATGAATAATTTACTTAAAATTTATTTAAGGGATTGTGGTGGGTTGAGTTGCTGGGGGGTGAGTTGGTGGGTGTAGGAAGGAGCAGAATGTAAAATAAGAAGCATTGTGTTAGTATTAGTTTCTGTAGAACCTGTGTACATTGGTTAATAAATATGGTACGTAAAACAATCAAAATTCCGCCTACCCCTTGTTTCCTCCCTTCTCTCTGAAAAGGCATTTAGTCTTTCTGGGCACAGTTCCATGAATGCTGGCTCATCTCCAGTACCTGAAGCATGTGTTGATCTTTGAGAGTGAATCACAGTAATCGCTGAGAGAATCACTGGTATGTCTGATCATGCCCTCACCTGATTACCTCATGGATACATTTTCCTGCAAGAATTCCAAGCCAGTGATTAGTGCGACAAACTCGGCTCCTCTTCAGCCAAAGTTCTGCAGCCAATAGGAGCACCTAAACATAGACTCAAGCTGGGAACGAGCCACAACAAAAAAAATTCTTATACAAAGGGTTGAATTTTATCAGCTGTCTGCAGATGGGCTGATGACTGGGAAGGCTAGTAAAATCGAGGTGTGGGGTCACAGAAAAGCATCCTTCAGCCCATTATGTCCCTGCCAGTAACAAGCACCTAATTATTCTAATCTCATTTGCTAGCCCTTTTTGATTTGATTTATTATTGTCACATGAATCGAGATGCAGTGAAAAGTAATGTTTTACGTGCTATCCAGGCAAATCATATTTTACATAGTATATCAGGGTAATAGACAGAATGCAGATTATAGTGATACAGGTACAGAAAAGGTGCAGAGAAAGATCAATGTTAATGTATGAGAGGGAGACTCAGCTTGATTGTCTCATGCTCATTGCCAGATCTCCTGTAGATTTCACATAACCTGGGGGCATGGTCTAATCCAACATGTTCTGAGGACCGAGTGCTGATACCAATAGTGACCGCAAAATGGTAGATTACTTAAGTGCCTTTTGTGCCTTTATTCCAACATTTGAACCCACACTCTCTCTCGACCCAACCTCTCTCTCTCTCCCCATCTCGCTCACACACACACAAACAAACACACATTGCACTCGGAGGTCAAGTGTGCAGCATTAAAATGGAGTGACAGTAGAAAAATGGGAAGCGTTATCTTAGGTACCTCTGTTGTGGTAATGCAAAACAGACTGACCTCTAAAATAATCATATAATACATTAGGGTTTCAAGGACGCCTTAATTAGACCATGAGGTTATGCATTTCCAGTAAAAGACAGCCCTGAACAGGAGTCAGAGTGATCATTTCCTTCTTTCCTAATGTAGACCGTGCCCTGGAATGATCATTAATCACTGGTGCAACAAGTCCACTAAGTCTCCAGAAGTCAGACGAGATTCTTGCTCACTCTTTAGGCTGTGCTTTGATTTAAAAGGGCAGCTGGAACTATCTTGAGGAGTTTCAGGACAAGCCCGGGCTCTCATTCCAATCTGCTCCAGGAGTTCTGCAACTTGCGGCTTCTGGAAAAAATTACAACAGCTGCACTTAAAACGCGTCTTGCTTTGTTATGGAGACTGACTCAACACTTCAGGGTCCAGTTACGGGAAAGACGTGAGCTTGTTGCTGACTAGGATAGGGGCACACATACTGCGATGTGCAAACATGCTGCAAAGTATTCTTGTTTTAATTTTTACCTTGACCCCAAATTGGCTTGGTTCCAAAAATACATTATTCTTATACCCTGAGTACTTGAGTTACATTGATATGCTGGTAATCTCTTTCTATTGTATCTCAATGTGAAGCTCACTCTGTTTCATTCTGCTTAGACCATCATTGCACATGAATATATGCAGTCCTATGCATAACATAAGCCAAAAGTAACATGCTATTGCTGCTGGAAGTCTGAAGTGAAAACCCAACAGGCTGGAAATTCTTAATAAATCTGGCAACATCTGTCAAGAGGAATTTTAACTCTCTTTCTGCATCCACAAATGGTGCCATTCCTATTGAGTATTTCCGGCAATTTCTGTTTTTATTATTTGTCTTCATACCTGTTCTGGCAGTGTTATTGTGCATTTGGGTGTGAGTTTCTGGTTTTACATGCATTATATGTCTGGCAGCTTTTATTAAGGATAATTTTATAGGGTATTCCGCTGAATTTTCTCCTGTACTTGAGGTTTTGTTCCTTACCGCCTGCAGCCACCGGGTCAGGATGCCAGCATCTTCTATTGCCAGCCACCAGCTTCCAAGCCCCAGCTCAGAACAGTTCAGACCAGGAGCGAAGCGAAGCTGAGCTAAAGCTCACCCCTCACATCAAACCTACTCTTCCCCTACCCATTATGCAGCTGAACTCATTGCCACCCAACCCTGCACTTTTTATTATCCAGTGCCATAGGCTTTTCAACATCTCTAATGCTTGTCTCAGTCCAGATCCATTCTCCCAAGGTGGGAGTTCTTAACTTTCTGCAGCAGTAAAGACTTGGCACCATTTCCCCTAAAGAATGTTTCTCCCATTAATTCACACTCCTTTAATAAATCAAAATTGTACATCTGGAGTGCAAATAAGACTTTAGAAATAAAACACATGCTCCATCCTGCTCTGTGTCAAATGGCCCTGCTATCAGTCAACTCACAGTGCAGCTTAGAGCTGAGGCATCTTACCTTTTGCTTGTTAACACAAAAAGACTAGGAGAGAGGTTGGATGGGTGGGTGGAAAAGTATAATATGGATAGATTTAAGATTACTTACAGTGTGGAAACAGGCCCTTCGGCCCAACAAGTCCACACCGCCCCGCCGAAGCACAACCCACCCATACCCCTAACCTAACACTACAGGCAATTTAGCATGGCCAATTCACCTTACCTGAACATCTTTTGGACTGTGGGAGGAAACCGGAGCACCCGGAGGAAACCCACGCAGAGAACTTGCAAACTCCACACAGTCAGTCGCCTGAGGCGGGAATTGAACTCAGGTCTCTGGCGCTGTGAGGCAGCAGTGCTAACCACTGTGCCACCATGCCGCCCTTCTGCATACCCAATTGTGAACTTTTACTCCTTGTCCTTCTTGTTTAACCCCATCTTTCCTGAAACTGCTAATGCATACTAGGAATCAGATTCAGCCTACATTTTGTCTTTATATAGTGCCTTCAGGTGAACAAGTATCCAAAATCAAAATCAGAGAAGAGGATCTTGGGATGAGTGGCTGAGGTTTGGCCAAAAGAGGTTGGTTCTCAGGAGAGCCCTAAAGGAAGGGTAGTTGTCACACAGAGGAGTTTAGGGAGTGAGTTCCAGAAACCACAAGGCCATGAGACATCAGAGCAGAAGTAGGCCATTCAGCCCATCGAGAATCTTTGACTTCACTTCCTACTTTTTCCCCATAGCCTTTGACTGCCTTACTGATTAGAAATCTGTCTACCTCAGAGGTGGAAGACCCAGTGTTAGACTGGGGTGGACAAAGGTAAAAATCACTCAACATGAGGTTAGAATCCAGCAGGTTTATTTGGAAGCACTAGCTTTCAGAGCACTGCTCCTTCATTAGGTGGTTGTACATTTGGGTGTGAGTCTCTGCTTAATGCTGTATTTTGTGCTTTTGCATAGTTCTGGGTTGACATGCATTGCCTGTCTGGCAGCCTTTATTGAGGATAATTTTATAGGGTGTGCACTGAATTTTCTCCTCTACTTGAGGTAATATGCACAACTACCTGATGAAGGAGCAAGGTGCCAAAAGCTAGTGCTTCCAAATAAACCTGTTGGACTATAACCTGGTGTTGTGTGATTTTTAATTGAATATATTGATATAATGTGTATTACATTTAGAGATTCGAACCTAAACAGCAAAATGGGGTAGAGCAATAGAAGGTTCCTGAAATAGACAGGGTAAGGCCATTAGAGAGAGTTAAGTTGGAGGATGAGAATGTCAGATTTCAGGCTTTGGCGAATTGAAAGCTAAATGACCAAGGACAGGATCAGTGGGTGTCAAATTCTTCCTTCTTTCACCGACCATTAAACACTCAGATACTGAGGCCAAAGGGGGTACCTGACTCTTGCCAGAATAGAATGGGAATCAACTGTTACTATCCTGTTCTCTATACCCATTTACCAAAGGAGACAATGAATTCACTCAAAGTTGGCTGGGGGTGGGGGGGGGGGGGGGAGAAGAAATTCATCGTTTTAATTGTGTGTGCATTTTCTGTCTACATAACCCAAAACAGGCCAATGGGGAACAATGGAGCTCCCACCGTCCGTTAAGTAAAGAGCAAAGTGTAAAAAGTGTGCAGGACAATTTGATGGAGCACTGTTTACTCCCGTTGTCCTGTTAAAGTCCTACAGCTGTTTTCAGCTGTTAGGAGCTTGCTCTGGTGTGAACAGTTTTCTCATCTCAGTTGTTCGCTACAAGACAACTGTCTGAAGTTGCTGCAGCGTCTGCGTCACCCGAAGACGTCTCCAGTCACAAGAGTGAAATTGTCTCTGGAAACAGCTGATGAGAGGAGGAGATTAAACTCGAGAGTATTTGAGGAGTTGCTTCCACAGAGAGAATTGAAATTCAAACAAAAGCAGACTGTTTGAGAATATCAGGCTTGTCCTACTGAGGAGGGACAGCTGATCAAGTCAGACGATTAATAAGGAGAAAATGTTGATAAAATCTGGAGATTAATTAGTGTTTGTTGGAAAGTCAGAGCCAATCCTGTTGAGTGCAGCTGTTGGGATCATACAATGCACACGCACTGGTCCTGCTTTAGCGCAGTTTCTGAGTTTTCGTTTCTAGTCAGGCCGTGTTAATGTCAACCTCTACGTCACTGTTCAGTTCCATTCAGTAACCTTCGACTCAGGCGTTGCGTTGGTGGACGATACCTGCTCAAGTAAGTCTAATCAGCATGGCTGCAGTTTTCACAACTGTCCTGAGGACTTGTTGAATTGTTTTGCTGTCTGTTGTGAAGTTTGGCCATGCCTTCCTAACAGGTCCCAGGAGGAACCTGGTTGATGGTGATGGTTCACAGTAAGATTGGTAGGTAAGGGAGCTACATTTGATCCCCATGGCTGGAGGGTTGGGTATTCAGGAGGAGAAGGTAAGCTGCTTATTGTTAATATTCAGTAGCCCCTGCTGGAAACTGCATGGTTGTGATGCCTACCATGGTGAACCATCTCTTACCAGCTTGTCTGACAGAATAAAGAATGACCACAAAGGGAAATTACAAGAGGACTGTTGATGTCTCTCATCGAGAGTTAGTACCTTTGGGTAAAGTATAGAATTTGACATTCTCTAATCGACTCATTTTGGTGTAATGTATAGCTTGCAGTATGTTATCAGTGAGGACACATATTTCACATGTAGCTGGTTGCCATAGTAACTTTTCTGCATTTGTTTAAGAGAAAAGGGCAAATTATCCTAAGATTGTCCTTTTGTATTGGATTTAGTGTAGAAAAGGAAAACTGGGTTCACAGGCAGATTACTGTTTCAGCTTCATCAAGAATAGCAGGGGTGGCACGGTGGCTCAGTGGTTAGCACTGCTGCCTCACAGCAGCAGGGACCCGGGTTCAGTTCCCACCTTGGGTAACTGTCTGTGTGGAGTTTGCACATTCTCCCTGTGTCTGTGTGGGTTTCCTCCGGGTGCTCCGGTTTCCTCCCACAGTCCAAAGATGTGCAGGTTAGGTGAACTGGCCGTGCTAAATTGCCTGTAGTGTTAGATGGGTTAGTCAGAGGGGAAGGGGGTCTGGGTGGGTTGCTCTTCAGAGGGTCAGTGTGGTCTTGTTGGGCCGAAGGGCCTGTTTCAATACTGTAGGGAATCTAATCTAATCTCTTGTAAATGTTGCATTGCACTGTTACCTATCTTATTTTGCAAACAAAAATTGAAACTTTGCCAGACGTCTTTCCCAGACAATGGTACACCTTTAATGAGTCTTTCTGTTTGCTGACAAAAAGCACATTTCCCCAGAAAAGCTGCAATTGGACCAGCAAGGGAAGGTAACGTTCAGGAAATAAAACAACAGACAGGTACAGTTATTCTGTTTTCCGTGTGGAATGGGTAACTTGCCTTTCGTGCATTTTGAGGTCTTGTGGATTCGAAAAGCACCATGAAGTCAGGGTTTTTCTCTGAACGTTATAAAGTAGGGTTTAGCTCAATGGACCAATGACTGTTTATTCTAATGTAAGATTTCTAGTAAATATATCTCTCAAATCATTGCTATTTCAGAACACATGGGAGGGTTTAGTGATTGCTGCTGTGACAATAGATTTTTAATTGACGAGTAAGAACATGAAATATTAACCCTAAAATTCTAACCTGTCTTTCTTCTACAAATTGATCTGTCGCATATCTCCAGTACTATTTCAAATAACGTTATTTGCAGGGTTTTTTTGCAATTTGTACTTTGACTATTGAAAGATTTCCGCTAATCAGTTAGAGTCATAGAGTCATAGAGTCATAGAGATGTACAGCACGGAAACAGACCCTTCGGTCCAACCCATCCATGCTGACCAGATATCCCAACCCAATCTAGTCCCACCAGCCAGCACCCGGTTCATATCCCTGTAAACCCTTTCAGTTCATATACCCCATCCAAATACCTTTAAAATGTTGCAATTGTACCAGCCTCCACCACTTCCTCTGGCAGCTCATTCCATACACGTACCACCCTCTGTGTGAAAAAATTGCCCCTCAGGCCTCTTTTATATCTTTCCCCTCTCATCCTAAACCTATACCCTCTAGTTCTATTATTTGATTTAATTAACATTGGAGGACTTCGAGCATTCTAACAGAGGATTTTAAAAACCCAAACATTTTGAGCGTAATCTCAGAATTCCTCCATCCCAGATGTTGGGGTGAACCATTTTGACGGCTGTTACGGCCCCAATATCTCATCACCGTCTAATGTGTGAACGTATTCAGTGGGTGAAGCATTCCTTTGATCACTAAGTATTTATCACAAATAACCAGGAAGATGTCTTTCTGTCACTAGCTATAGTGACATTGAAAATGTATTTCTTCATGTTGCATTTAGACTCAGCATCACATGTACAAGAGTGATGTGGAGGAGCCAGTGTTGGAGTGGGGTGAACAAAGTTAAAAATCACACCACACAGGATTATAGTCCAACAGATTTATTTGGAAGCACTAGCTTTTGGAGCGCTGCTCCTTCATCAGGTAGTTCATCAGGTAGTTCATCAGGTAGACAACTACCTGATGAAGGAAGAGTGCTCTGAAAGCTAATGTTTCCAAATAAACCTGTTTGACTATAACCTGGTGCTGTGTGATTTTTAATATATAAGAATGTCTGAGGCTATATTAAAAATCGCTAACCAATAAAGACTAACAGAGGGCATCCCTCCTAATCTGATTCCAATCTCACTTGATGTCAACTCACACAAATCCCTCCCTCATTGTTGACAAATTGCATTTTCACCAGTAGCAGAAAGGTGTCGACTCTGACTCTCATAGCAACTCAGCAGGCTTATTTGAATTCATGCTGAGACCAAATAGATCACATGGGGGAAGACAAGTGATTTCTATTTAAACGGGTGTGTAGGAGACAGTGATCATAATATGGTAGAGTTCAGTCTGCAGTTTGAAAGAGAGAAGGCAAAATCAGATGTAATGGTATTACAGTCAAATGACTGTAATGACAGGGGCATGAGAGAGAAACTATGAAAATTGACTGGAAGCAGAGCCTAGCGGGGAAGATAATAGAGCAACAATGGCAGGAGTTTCTAGGTGTAATTTAGGACATAGTACAGAGGTTCATCCCAAAGAGAAGAAAGATTATCCAGGGGAGATTTGATAGCCATGGCTGACAAAGGAAGTCAGGAGACAGCCTATGAAGTGGCCAAGAGCACTGGGAAATCAGAAGATTGGGAAGGCTACAAAAACAAACAGAGGATAACAAAGAGAGAAATAAGGAAGGAGAGGATCAAAGATGAAGAAGGCTAGTCAGTAATATTAGAAATTATAGTAAAGGTTTCTTTCAATACTGTGGAAACTTGATTATCCGAATGAGATGGATGGACACTATTTCGTTCGGATAATCGATTATTCAGAAAATCAATTAAGTGCCTTTCCTCTGGCGCTTGGAGTTTTTAAAGTCTGCTCCCTGTTCAGAAGACTGCAGCAGCACAGCACGTGAGGCCCCACCCCCAACCCTGCCCCTGGCCAAACCCACCCCACTGCCCCCAACCCAGTCCAACCCCACCCCCCGCCCACGCCCACAACTCAGTCCAACCCAGCCCCCCCGCCCCCAAACTAGTCCCACCCCGCCCCCCCGCCACCAACCCGATCCAACCCCCGACACACCCGCCCCCAACGCGGTCCAACCTCATCCCCCTGCGCCCAAATACAGTCCAACCCCACCCCGCCGCCTCCAACCCTCCCCCCTGCCCCCAACCCAGTCCAACCCCACCCCACCGCCCCCAACCCGGTCCAACCCTGCCCCTCACCCCCAACCTGGTCCACCCCGTCCCCTCACCCCCAACCCAGTCCAACCCCGCCCCCTCACCCCCAACCCAGTCCAACCACACACCCCCCGCCCTCAACCTGGTCCAACCACATCCTCCCCGCCCCCAAATCCAGTCCAACCCCACCCCACCGCCCCAACCCGGTCCAAACCCGCCCCCTCACCCCAACCCGGTCCAATCCTGCCCCAACGCGATCCAAACCCGCCTCCAACCCTGCCCCCGCCCCCAAACCAGTCCAACCCCGGCCCCCTGCCCCAACCCAGTCCAACCCCACCCCTGCCTCAATGCAATCCAAACCTGCCTCCAACCCTGCCCCCGCACCCAACAATGTCCAAACCTGCCCTCGCCCCCAACCTGGTCCAAACCCATCCCCAACCCCCAGCAGAAAGCACGTGATCCTCCACCCCCACGCCATCCCCCCCCCCCTGTCCACCCCTGGCCCATCTCTGGGGCATCCAGACTGCACATCAACAATAAGACTGGTGCTGCAGCTGCCTCTGTGGGATAAGTCTCCAAATAGCGCACAGACACAGCCACAGCCACACATACAACTTCTTACTGCAAACTTTTGACGGGTTCCACGTTTGCCCTGGACAAGACAATGTTGGAGAGATTACTCCTGGGATGCGGGGTGGGGGGAGGAGGTTTAGGGTACACCCCTGTGTAGGACTCCAGGGAAAGTGTGGGGAGAGAGAGAGGGCGGGCAGTCAGTCTTTCAGAGACGGTACCTGTTTAGGCACTGTAAACAAAAGACGCGATCACTGTTGGAAACTTTATAATGTCTTTGATGTAATGTTTCTACTGGGACCTCGAGATCTCCTTCAGATAATCCGATTTTTAGATAATTGGTATTCAGATAATTGAGATTCCCCTGTACATAAGAAACAAACTAGAGGCAAAAGTGGACATTGGGCTGCTCCAAGTTGATGCTGGAAGGCTAGTGATAGGAGTTAAGGAAATAGCTGAAGAACTGAATAAGTACTTTGCGTCAATTTTCACAGGGGAAGACATGAGTAATATCCCAAAAATTAAGAAGAGTCGGGGACAGAGTTTAATATGGTAGGCATTACAAAAGACAAAGTGCTAGAAAAGCTAGAAGGCCTAAAAATTGATAAATCTCCTGGTCCCAATGGGCTACATCCTAGAGTTCTGAGGGAGGTGGCTGAGGAAATAGCGGAGGCTTTGGTTGTGATCTTTCAAAGGTCACTGGAATCAGGAAAAGCCTCAGATGATTGGAAAATCGCTGTTGTAACCCCCTTGTCCAAGAAAGGATCAAGACAAAAGATGGAAGATTATAGGCTGATTAACCTAAACTCGGTTGTTGGTAAAATTCTAGAATCCATTGTTAAGGATGAGATTCCTAAATTCTTGGAAGTGCCGAGTTGGATTAGAACAGGTCAGCATGGATTTAATAAGGGGAGGTTGTGCCTGACAAACCTGTTATAATTCTTTGAAGACGTAACAAGTAGGTTAGACCAGGAAAACCCACAGGGTGTTATCTATCTACACTTCCAAAAGGCCTTTGATAATGTGCCTCTCGGGAAGCTGCTGAGTAAGGTGAGGGCCCATGGTGTTCGAAGTGAGCTACTGGCATGGATTGAGGATTGGCTGTCTGACAGAAGGCAGAGAATTGGGACAAAAGGTTCTTTTTCGGAATGGCAGCTAGTGACAAGTGGTGTCCCGCAGGGTTCAGTGTTGGGGCCACAGCTATTCACTTTATATATTAATTATCTGGATGAAGGTACTGGGGCATTCTGGCAAAGTTTGCTAATGATACGAAGTTAGGCGGACAGGCAGGTAGCACTGAGAAGGTGTGGAGGCTGCAGAAAGATTTAGTTCAGGAGAGTGGTCCAGGAAATGACTGATGAAATTCAACATGATCAAATGCAAAGCCTTGCACTTTGGAAAAAGGATACAGACATGGATTATTTTCTAAGTGGTGAGAAATTCATAAAGCTGAAGTAGAAAGGGATCTAGGAATGCTAGTCCAGGATTCTGTAAAGGTTAACTTGCAGGTTGAGTCCATGGTTAAGAAAATGAATGTAATGTTGTCATTTATTTCAAGGGGGTTGAAATATTTGGGCCCCACACCTCAGGTAGGACATACTTGCACTGGAGGGGGTCAGGATGATCCCTGGAATGGTAGGCCTAACATATGTTGAATGGTTGAGGATCCTAGGATTGGATTCCTTAGTATTTAGCAGGTTGAGGGGAGATCTAAGAGAAACTTACAAGATAATGCATGGCTTAGAAAGGGTGGATGCTGGAAAGTTGTCTCCATTAGGCAGGGATACTAGGACTCGTGGTACAGCCTTAGAATTAGAGGGCGTCAATTGATAACAGAAATGAGGGGACATTTCTTCAGCCAGAGAGTGGTGGACCTGTGGAATTCATTGTCAAAGAGTGCAGTGGAGGCTGGGACGATAAATGTCTTCAAGGCAGAGATTGACAAATTCTTGATCTTACAAGGAATTAAGGGCTACAGGGAGAGTGCGGGTCAGTAGAGTTGAAATGCCTATCAGCCATGATTCAATGGTGGAGTGGACTCAATGGGCCGAATGACCTTACTTCCACTCCTACGTCTTATGGTCTTATTTCTGCTGAAGCAAGGGCACTAATCTCCATGTGGATGTCACAAATTTATGGCAAGAAACAATGTTAGTGAAGGGCAGATAAAATATGTAAAACTGTCAAGTTGTTTAAACTCTCATTCCTTTAAAATTAAAGAAAGGCCTGCCTGTGTCAGGGTGAGTCGAAAAAAATCTATTTTGGCATTTAAAACATTTTATAGTTGACAGAACCCCAAAGGGCTATCATTATAATACTAATAAAAACCAAAAGAACTGCGGATGCTAGAAATCAGAAACAAAAGCAGAAATTGCTGGAAAAGATCAGCAGATCTGGCAGAATCTATGAAGCGAAATCCGAAGTTCTGAGGAATTGTCACTCAACTTGAAACATTAACTCTGACTTCTCTTCACAGATTCTGCCAGACCTGCTGAGCATTTTCAGCAGCTTCTGGTTTGTATCATATTATTCATGGTTGACTGTTTTCCATAGCTTGAAATTATCCCAACATGTGCAATTGAGGAAGGTGTTATAACTTTTCAGTTTGATTGACAACTCAAAGTGGTTATGAAAGGACTAGTTGTCTTTGTTATGAGATTATGAATGCACTCTGTTTGCTTTGGTAGAGGATTAAGGTCTTGGGCACCTTGTTTATACTGGGATTTCATGAAGGAAATTGTTTATTTATTATAGTGAAAACTGCAGTTGATATGAAAATTTTAATTTCATTTCATCTCAACATGGCTGCTAAGGTCTGTCATCGTGGATTCTGGGTGAGTTGGCATGAGGGTATAGGTAAAAATGTTAAGGGTCTCAGGTTTATGTTCCATTAGTATTGAGGCTTTAAGGGGACATGGGGTCTGGGTTGGCATAGATAGTATTAGTCACGAGTGTGGTACTGGAAAAACTTCATCAGGAGTGCTTATGCCTGAAATGTCGATTCTCCTGTTCCTTGGATGCTGCCTGACCTGCTGCACTTTTCCAGCAGCACACTGTGAATTTGGGCCGTGTGCTGGCAAGTGGGACTAGATTAGGTTGGGATATCTGGTCAGTATAGATGAGTTGGACCGAAGGATCTGTTTCCATGCTGTACATCTCTATGACTCTATGACCCTGATCGCCAGCATCTTAAGTCCTCACTTTCTCATAGATGGTATGAGGAACTATGGGATAGGTGAGCAGTATCAATTGGCATTGATGGGGCATGAGAAAGGAGTGGATGGGTGTGAGATCAATACAGGGCATAATATTTAATAAAAACAACTGTAACAAAGTTCCAGAGAAGTAAGGTGAACCTTTTAAAGAGCCTGTTTCAGTGTTTGGCAGTACCTACAAGATGTATTATCTGCTTCTGGGCATAATGTCCCAGCTCACCCTCTCCCTGCATATGAGCAAAACTAGGAAATTTCCCGGCTCTAACTATCCACCTTCAGAGCAAACATCCGTCCTGTTAAATGCGAACAGCAATCCCAACTTCAGGCTCAGAACAGGTCCCTTAATTCAGCACAGACAATACCCAGGAGCTATTACCCATGAAGGAACCAAAGTCAAACATGGTCTTGCTTTATTCAAACCACGCAGCTGTAATCTTCTCAGATGTAGTGTAACACTAACATTGTTTGCCTGGGCTTATGTGGGTGCAAGTTCTTATTACAACATTGACAGCTGCGGTTGAATATTTAGTTAGGACTCAAGCCAGCTCAGGCCGCATGCTGCCTGGTCTATATGCAGCCTGTGGGCATGAGTAAGGAAGGTACTCAGTTACTTGGTCTCTGTAACAGCAGTGCCTCGACATAAAGCAGACTGCCGGAGTCTCTTTCCTGGACTGAATGGCCAACAATAAACTTTACAACCAATAGTTGTATCTGGAATTCCAAGTGAAAAGCCTTACTTACAGGAAATGAGTACTTCCTGGAAAATGGTGGGCTGCATTCCTTTGGCTTCCTGAGAGGCTCTCCTAATTGGCTAAGAGTGCATTCTATCACGGAATCACTCCTCTCATACCTAATGCCTCTTGTGTGATTGTGTAATTGTATCCAAGGGCGGACATTGTCCATTTTTCTTTTAAAATGTGGGGGCAAGCATGTTAGGTGGTGACTAACACACCACCCTCATGCCAGTAAACTACCTCAAACCCACTTGCTTGCCAATCAGCTCATTAAAAGCTAATAAGTAAGTGAAGGCAATGAACCCTTTCACAGGCTTCCACAGTGGTGTCGTGGGTTGCCAGAAGCTACCTACCAGTCAGTGGTTGGCAGCTTCTGGGTCCTAAAGTCGGCCAGTCCAGAGGTCACTCTTTGTCTGCTATCCATTGTCTCTGGATGGCCTCAGACTGGGGAAACAGAGACATCATACTGCCCCCTGATAACCTCAACACTAACTGAGCTGGCAAGCCAATGCAAGGTTACAGAGATAGGGTAGGGGTGTGGTTCTGGGTGGGATGCTCTTCAGAGAGTTGGTGTACACTCAATGGGCCGAATGGCCTGCTTCCACACTGTAGGGATTCTATGATAATTCCATGAGGTTGCTCTGGTTTCCCATTTGGTAAACTAACTCTGCTTCAGATCATTGGGGAGGCAGATAATTAGATATCGGATTAGTAGTGCTGGAAGAGCACAGCAGTTCAGGCAGCATCCGAGGAGCAGTAAGATCGATGTTTCGGGCAAAAGTCCTTCATCAGAAATAAAGGCAGAGAGCCCGAAGGGTGGAGAGATAAGCTAGAGGAGGGTGGGGGTGGGGAGAAAGTAGCATAGAGTACAATAGGTGAGTGGGGGAGGGGATGAAAGTGATAGGTCAGGGAGGAGGGTGGAGTGGATAGGTGGAAAAAACGATAGGCAGGTAGGACAAGTCATGGGGAGAGTGCTGAGCTGGCAGTTTGGAACTAGGGTGAGGTGGGGGAAGGGGAAATGAGGAAACTGTTGAAGTCCACATTGGTGCCCTGGGGTTGAAGTGTTCCGAGGTGGAAGATGAGGCGTTCTTCCTCCAGGCGTCTGGTGGTGAGGGAGCGGCAGTGAAGGAGGCCCAGGACCTCCATGTCCTCGGCAGAGTGGGAGGGGGAGTTGAAATGTTGGGCCACAGTGCGGTGTGGTTGATTACCTAGATAATTAGATATGTTGCAAGTTGACATCCTCAAGGGGCTATTAATTTACCAGTTAAGGGCCTTGAGTGCTGTGGTGAGTTGAGAAAGTCATCTATGGACCTTCCTGCCCAGCAATTAGTAGCTGGATTGACAAAAATTGAGTGCAGTCCTCCCCAACGTCACCACTCCCCCTCCACCTCCACCTCCAGGGAAGGGGAAAATCACACTTAATCTTTGACTATGTAAGGATTGAATCATGCTATTTTATTTGATCACACTGCACATCTTTGCAGA
The DNA here is from genome assembly GCF_047496795.1 of Chiloscyllium punctatum. NCBI lineage: Eukaryota > Metazoa > Chordata > Chondrichthyes > Orectolobiformes > Hemiscylliidae > Chiloscyllium > Chiloscyllium punctatum. The sequence goes on along the minus strand of NC_092762.1, from coordinate 55,220,718 downwards.
AGCTATTCAATGTGGCATTGCATGACCTGTGAGTGATGTAGAATCCAGTCGGTTCATGGTGCAGGGCAGAATGCACAGCACTCTAGCAACAAACTGTACGAATACAAGGCAATAGTTTGGAAACTGTCATTCATAATCTCCTGCCATTCTTGCCAGAGGGCTTCCAATAGGTGGGACACAGGGCAATACTGGAAATTCAGATTGCTGCTGGGCTACAGCTCCTGAGAAACCTGGCATCTGTAAAAGTGATGATGTGCTCCGACAATTTTGTTGGCATCTTGATAGCATTATTAACTATTCAAATTTGAAAGGACAAAGAATTTAGATTTTATTTGCAGCTTATCGCAGCCGCAGGATAGCTCAGAGTGTTCCATGTATTACAATTTGTTCTGTGAAGTGTGGTCATGATTTTTATACAGGCAAATCCTGCAGCCAGCTTGCTGACAGACAGCAAATGTATTTCATGGTCGAACATAGAGGAAGGAACATGAGCCAGACTGCGTGCAAAAAACCTCTGATCATTTTCAAAAGAGTGGACTGGATGTTTTATGATTCCCCCAAGCAGACAAACAAAGCTTCAATCCTATGATGTATCGAAGGCAAATGATTAGGACATTTAGCCTTTTGAGTCTGTTCCATGATTGTGGCTGATCTGTGAACTCCACATTCTTACTTGCTTAATATTTTTAGTTAACAACATCCATGAATTTCCAATGTAAAAGTAAGAATAGCTCTTGCAATAATTGCCATTCTTGGAAAACGTCTGCCATCCTGTGTGTGGAAAGTATATCCTAATTTCAATCCTGAAATGTGTGCCTCTAATATTTAAACTATGACCTTTAGTCCTTAGCTCAACAAGTTGAAGAAGTTTATCTACGTCTAATCCATCTGTTTCTCTTAATATAGAGACAGAGTCATACAGCATGGAAACAGACCCTTCTGTCCAACCAGTCCATGCTGTACATAATCCCAAACTAAACTAGTCCCACCTGCCTGCTCCTGGCCCATATCCCTCCAAACCTTTCCTATTCATGTGGTTATCTAAGTATCTTTTAAACATTGTAACTGTGTCTGCATCCACCACTTCCTTAGGAAATTATGCATCAAATCACTTCTTAACCTTCTAAGTTCCAGCGAATACAAGCCTATCTTGTATAATAATCCCACCACATAATTTAAACCTTTGAATCAAGATATCACTCTGGTAAATCTACATTGCGTCCTCTCCAAAGTCCTCCCTAAGGTGGTGTGCTCAGGACTGCCTTCAGTACTCGAGGTGTGGTCAGACCAGCACTCTGTATGATTGCAGCATGATTTCTATATCACATATTCTCCTCCCCTGGATCTAAAGGCCAACATTCCATTCATCGTTTTGATTATTTTCTGTACCTTCTCGTGATATTTTGATGATTTAATGGGCCTCTACTGTTCCGTAAATCAGAAAGAACTTCAATCTAATTTTATTAGTTCCAAACTGCCTCCATTGAAATCCAACTGCCAAATGTTGTCCGTTAATTTGACCTATGAAGTGTCTTCAGTATTTTATGTTACATTTATTCTGCTCATCAGGTAATCTATGTCATGAGAAAACTAGGAAATGTGAGTCCTATCTTTTCATGTAATTTGTTAATAAATATGGTGAACAGTGGGGATCACATTTGTGTGGAACACCGTGCTGCTAATTTGAGTGGTTGTCCACTCAGCCTACTCTTTGTCTCCAGCTTCTCAGCTAATTTCCTAACCAGATTGATAATTTCCTTTAATTTCATGAACTTCAGCTTTAGCAAATGAAGCTCTTGATTAAATGGAAATCCATAACAGTAAAATCCTTGGCATTCCCTTCTCTATTACTTCATTCATCTCTCAGATTTGTAGTGCACCTACACAAATCCATACAAGTTTCTCCGATTGACTGAAATATTTGAAAGTGTTCAGTCTCCTCCTTAATCATGGACTCCAGTAATTTCACAACAATAAATTTTAGAATTAGTTTTTTTGTCACATGTACTCATATGGGTACAATGAAACGTTCACAAGCTGTCAATTACGGCACCATCTTAGGGACCAAGGTGCAGATTCTTAAGGACAAATTCTTAGGGAAAGAAATTAGAAACATAAACAAATAAAATGTCCAGCAATAAATTTGAAAATTAAACAAATAAGAGTTTGGATTGAAAGTTGGTTGGCTGATAGGAAACAAAGAGTAGTGATAAACGGCTCCATTTCAGAATGGCAGGCAGTGACTAGTGGGGTACCGCAGGGATCAGTACTGGGACCGCAGCTTTTTACAATATATGTTAATGGTATAGAAGATGGTATTAGTGATAACATTGGCAAATTTGCTGATGATACTAAGCTGGGTGGCAGGGTGAAATGTGATGAGGATGTTAGGAGATTACAGGGTGACCTGGACAAGTTAGGTGAGTGGTCAGATGCATGGCAGATGCAGTTTAATGTGGATAAATGTATGGTTATCCAGTTTGGTGGCAAGAACAGGAAGGCAGATTACTACCTAAATGGAATCAATTTAGGTAAAGGGGCAGTACAGAGAGATCTGGGTGTTCTTGTACACCAGTCAATGAAGGTAAGCATGCAGGTACAGAGCAGGTAGTGAAGAAGGCTAATAGCATGCTGGCCTTCATAACAAGAGGGATTGAGTATTGAAGCAAAGAGGTTCTTCTGCAGCTGTACAGGGCCCTAGTGAGACCACACCTGGAGTACTGTGTGCAGTTCTGGTCTCCAAATTTGAGGAAAGACATTCTGGCTATTGAGGGAGTGCAGCGTAGGTTCACGAGGTCAATTCCTGGAATGGTGGGATTACCTTACACTGAAAGACTGGAGCGACTGGGCTTGTATACCCTTGAGTTTAGAAGAATGAGAGGGGATCTGATTGAGACATATAAGATTATTAAAGGATTGGACACTGTGGAGGCAGGAAACATGTTTCCGCTGATGGGTGAGTGCCGAACCAGAGGACACAGCTTAAAAATACGGGGTAGACCATTTAGGAGAGAGATGAGGAGAAACGTCTTCACCCAGAGAGTGGTGGCTGAGTGGAATGCTCTGCCCCAGAGGGCAGTGGAGGCCCAGTCTCTGGATTCATTTATGAAAGAGTTGGATAGAGCTCTCAAGGATTGTAGAATCAAGGGTTATGGAGATAAGGCAGGAACAGGATACTGATAAAGGATGATCAGCCATGATCATATTGAATGGTAGTGCAGGCTCGAAGGGCAGAATGGCCTACTCCTGCACCTATTATCTATTGTCTATTCAGAATAAAAGTCCTTCCAATCTAGACTGTGCCGGGCTTCACCTCAAGACCGGGAGTTTGAGTCTTCGCTGAGGCCGGGAGTTTGAGGTCTTGCTGAAGCCGGGAGTTCAAGTCCTCGCTGAGGCCAGGAGTTCAAGTCCTCACTGAGGCCAGGAGTTCGAGTCCTCACTGAGGCCGCGAGTCCGACTCCTCACTGAGGCCGGGAGTCCGAGTCCTCTCTGAGGCCGGGAGTTAGAGTCCTTGCTGAGGCCGGGAGTCCGAGTCCTCACTGAGGCCGGGAGTTCGAGTCCTCGCTGAGGCTGGGAGTTTGAGTCCTCGCTGAGGCCGGGAGTCCGAACCCTCGCTGAGGCCGGGAGTCTGAAACCACGCTGAGGCAGGGAGTCCGAGCCCTCGCTGAGGCCGGGAGTTTGAGTCCTCACTGAGGCAGGGGGTCCGAGCCCTCGCTGAGGCCGGGAGTTTGAGTCCTCACTGAGGCTGGGAGTCCGAGCCCTCGCTGAGGCCGGGAGTTTGAGTCCTTGCTGAGGCCGGGAGTCCGAGTCCTCACTGAGGCCGGGAGTTTGAGTCCTCACTGAGGCTGGGAGTCCGAGCCCTCGCTGAGGCCGGGACTTGGAGTCTACACTGAGGCCAAGAGGCATCGCTGAGGCTAACTTAGCTATAATTCCCTGATTTCTTCTTTCATTTTGCTTAAGCAACGGAATGGCAGGCACAATTTTCCCCTCTAAGATAATAGTTCAGAAATCTAGAGAAAAGAATATTCTGCATTTATTATCACACCTTTGCTGACTGCTGACAAAGTACATCGCTTAACTGTTCTTGAAGTTTACTTTTGCAGAATGAAAAGCATAACCCCAATTTTAGAAGTTTCCATAATGTGATAATCAGTAGATAATTTTATTAAAGATGTTATAAAAGGGGTAAGTATTGGCTTGAGCACTGGGGTAATTCCCACTGCTCTTCTATGGAAAACTCCCATATGATCTTTTGCATTCATTTGAGAAGGCCTGGATGGCCTGTTCCAAAAAATGATGGACTTCTGACAAGGCAGCACCTCCTTAACATTGCATCAGCCTTGATGTTTATGTTCAAGTCTTGAAATGGTTGTTGGACCACAATATATTTGCTCAATACAAAAAGGCCTGCTGACTCAGCTATAGCATTGAAAACTTATAGTTTTCTGCAATGTTCTCACCTAATTTCATTAAACCTTTACAGTAGAAACTATCTGGCCCTGGAAACTTGTCACGCTTTAGCATTTTTGTTGTCAGTGTTATTTTCAGTCGGTTACAGTCCCTGCCATTCCCTCATTTCCATTGTCAGCATCACCACTCTGTTTACTCGGGGCCTTCATTGTTCCTGAATATCAGCCATTTCTCAATATCACTAAACAAAGATCTTTGGTTTTTCCTATTTTTGCAAACTTTTTCTCTTGACTCTGTGTTTCCCACAGCTTCTAGTCAGCCGTGCACACCCCAAAGATGCAGCAACACACTGTGCTACATGAGACAGTTAACGTTGATAATATGCCCCAACAGCATCTCTGTCAGAGATCACTGGAACAGGATTGAGAGAGAACCTGCAGAAATTCTTGTTAAAAATGCCTGATTTTAATTTGTCAGGAAATATTCGATTTAGCTATTTCAGAGAATGAGAGTAAAGCATGGGGCTAATTTCAAACTTGAATTCTTCCTGATCTACACAAGCCAGTATCTCACTGGGTTCATTCACTCAAGAACTGCAATGCTGCTCAGATGAGCAAATTTACAAGGAAACAAAACGTTTTACTATAATGTTTACCACACTGTGCTTCTGATAACTTAATAATGTATTGATTATACAGCAATTGGGACAGACGCATTCTCTTTGCCAATCATGCAGTTTAATGACAAGGTGTAATTATGCATTAATGACTTTGTAATTCTGTTGATATCTGAGAGTTTGAATTAAAACATTAGCAATTCTCCTAATGAATTGTTTTCATGTTTATGGATTTAAGAAGGAATTTTACAGGTTCGATGGAGTGGTATGTTTAAACGGTCTGCTCTTTCCATGTCAACTGTGCAGATTGTTTCAACAAATTTTGGAAAAATTTTGTTTCAGAGTTTAGAGCTAAATTTAAGATGCCTGCTTCTCCTTCCTCTGCGTATTCATATGGTCCTTCCTCATGCAAGGCCCGGGTTCATTCCCTAACCTGCATGTTGTGGAAGATGGGCAGGTCAACGAGAGCAAATCTAGTTTTAGGCCAGGTCTGTTTGTTCTCAGGATATCAGCGACACTGCTACTTAATATGCAACCGCAGATGTTCTGAAGACATTAAAAGGCGGCCGCAGACAGTGGAACAAAGACATATTTGGACCCAGCTGGGAGGTCGCAGGTTTCCTGTAACTAAAGGGCAGTAGTGAAGCAATCATATTATTACAATATTCTTTCTTGTTTCCATGGCTGTTTATTATTGTTAACCCAATTATAGCTATACTTCTTTGAAATTCTTTGTTCCCAGATGGTATTAAAACTCCTCAGCTGTGTGGCTGTAGCTGCAATAACTCCTTTGGGAATGTGTGTGTATTAGTGAGTGATGACAGAATCAAGCACAGCTTTGGTACCCTTCATCACTGGATAGCCTGCAAATTGGCCAAAATCCCACAATAGTTGGTAGTGTCAAACTGTCCTGTAGCACAAAGCAACAGTTTTGAAATATTGAGAGAAAACTTCTGAGTACCAAACTAACCATTAGAGTGGGTGGGGAGTGAAATAGGAATTGGGAGCATCTGTTTTAATCATAGAATCCCTGCAGTGTGGATGTAGACCATTCGACCCATTGAGTCCACACCAACCATCCAAACAGCACCACACCTAGACCCATCCCATCCCTGCAATGCTGCATTTTCCATAGCTAACCCAGCTTGCACATCCCTGGACACTATAGGCAATTTAGCATGGCCAATCCAACTATCCTGTATACCTTTGAACTGTGGGAGGAAAGTGGAGCACCTGGAGGTAAACCACGCAGACATGGGGAGAATGTTTGTGTGGAGTTTCCACAGTCATCCAAGGTTAGAATTGGAATCGGGCCCTGACACTTTGAGGCAGCAGTGCTAACCACTGAGTCTAGGGGTTTTATGGGTGTTGTGAGGCTCCATAGTCCAGCGACTAGTCCTGGAAGTGCTGAAGTATTTTTTGGCTGACTTAAGACGTGTAAATATGTCACTTTCCGGACTTCAGTCACCTACTAACATATGCTTTCAGTCTTCATGATGAGTGGAAGAACTGGAAGGAACCATGCAAAACAAGGACAGCTAACGCAAGAGAAACGAGGTGCAGGAGAACAGGGTTTTCAGTTGGAAACCCCGTCTGTAAAGGAGAACAGATTTGGGAGTATCTTAAAGTAATTTTTCACACAGATATCCACAAACATGATTGTGACAAATTAAGATCCAGCACAAGATCTTGTTTGCATCACTGCAACATGAGTTGCAGGACGTTGTATTGCAATTGACTTTGAATTGCTTTGATGGTGGTGGACACGAACTTAGTTTCGAAAGGATGCATTACCTGCTTTTGTGCAAAGTCCTGTAGCAGATTGATGCAGTCTCCTCTGTGCATCTCAATACTGAATGGAGGCTTTCCTGAGCAGTTTCACGTGCACCGCGCATTTGGTACACTATGAGCTTTCCTCTGCAGCTGAGTCCATCAAAGTCGTCAGCCGAATGAGAATGTGTGCGAATTCATTCTCTGGCAAGCTGGTACCTATGCTATTCTTCCCCTTCGCAAATGAGAAAGAGATCAACTGTGTCGCTTCACCTTTGTCACTTCCTTTTCTTCAGCCACTGCTGCTGAAATGAGAATGAGTCATAGGGTCATACAGCATAGAAACAGACCCTTCGGTCCTACCAGTCCATGTTGACCATCATCCCAAATTACACCAGTTCTACCTGCCTGTGCTTGGCGCATATCGCTCCAAACATTTCTTGTACACATAAGAGAAGTAAAAATGAATCAAAATAAAAATCTTGTCCTGAAATGTAAGAAATATAAGAAATCTAGAAATAGGTCTGAATCTTAGGAGCAGCTGCAAGATCCACACTGTTCTCAGTGAATCCAAAAGAGGCAAGTGTATGTTGGTGGTGAGGAGAGAAGAGAGATTAAGAAATATATGCTTACACCATCAGTAGTGGCCAAATCCCAAGTGACTTCAGAGTGCAGATTGAAGGAGATTCAGGAGTGCCGATCCCCTCATCTTCAATGATGTGGAGGGGCCAATGTGGGACAGTGGTGGACAAGATCAGAAGTCACATGACACCAGGTTATAGCCCAATAGGTTTATTTGAAATCACAAGCTTTCAGAATGCTGCTCCTTCGTCAGGTGAAGTCCATTTCACCTGACAAAGGAGCAGCATTTTGAAAGCTTGTGATTTCAAATAAACCTGTTGGGCTATAAGCTGGTGTCATGTGACTTATAGAGTCATAGAGATGTACAGCATGGAAACAGACCCTTCGGACCAACCTGTCCATGCCGACTAGATATCCCAACCCAATCTAGTCCCACCTGCCAGCACTCGGCCACATCTTCAATGGTTTCAGCCTCCTGACCTTAAATAAACCTTTTCATGTTCAGAACATGCAATTGTGTCTTGCTGATTCCAGTTAGTCCCTGCTACTCTCAGTTTGTGTCTTACATTCTGCAGGAGAGTGCAGAATCTGTCACGGAGTACTGCACAGTTTTTTTGGATGATGTGGCTGTCATGCTTTGAGTAGTGGGTTTGAGACTTCAAACACTGCCAAGGTGTTTGAGGGTAAGGTCAATGTTAGGGATTAGTCTTGATTGATAGAGACTAGTGAATGAGTGAAAGAGATATGGAAAACTGACTCGGATAGTGGTGAGGTATGTTGGATATGACATTTGATAATACATTGCCTCGACCTTGGCCACGTGTGTGACATATTTGAACTGCTCTGGCGTTGTGTCCTTGAGCCTAAAACAAGCAATAATCTCACTAATCCATAGCTATCTGTTCATAATGCTGCCTATAGAGTGGTTCAGTAGTTTGCAACACTGCCTCACAGCACCAGAGACTTGGCTTTGAATCCCCCCCTTGGATGACTGTGTGAAGTTTGCACATTCTCCCTGTGTCCGTGTGGATTTTCTCCGAGCGCTCTGGTTTCCTCTCTCAGTCCAAAGATGTGCAGGTTAGGTATACTAGCCATGCTGAATTGCCCATAGTGTCCAAGGATGTGCAGGCTAGATGGACTAGCCATGGGGAATGCAGGGTTACAGGGATGGGGTGAATCTGGGTGGGATTTGGAGAGTTGGGGTGGATTCGATGGGATGAATGGGCTGCTTCCTAATTGTAGGAATTTTATCATTCATGTATCCAGAGGATCTCCTGCTTCCCCAAGAATATGCACATTTCTCCTCCTTCCCATTTCCTCGAACAAATCTCCCAACGACGTGTCAAATACTGGGAAGCCTGCACCATTGGCCATTCTTGATCGAGCTGAAGGTTACATTTTAAGTGACGAATGTTACTAATATATTGGACCCCTTCTGCTTCATGGTAATCAGTGAACAATGTGCAAAGCATGATGTGGTACCTCCATTCTGTTCAGTGGGCATGGGTTAATTGAGCAGCACAATTCCTCTGTCTGGTTTCAGAGGTGAACCAATTTATTGTCACAACATTGCATCAGATTAGATTCCCTACAGTGTGGAAACAGGCCCTTCAGCCCAACCAGTTCACACCAACCCTCTGGAGAGTAACCCACCCAGACCCATTTCCCTCTGACTAATTGACCTAACACTATGAGCTATTTAACATGGCCAATTCACCTGGCCTGCACATCTTTGGACTGTGGGAGGAAACTAGAGCACCCGGAGGAAACCCACGCAGACACAGGGAGAATGTGCAAGCTTCTCACAGACAGTTGCCCGAGGTGGGAATCGAACCCAGGTCCCTGGTGCTGTGAGGCAGCAGTGCTAGCCACTGTGCTGCCCCTGTACACCAACACCATAAATTCTGAGTGAGATGTTTACTTTCAGTAACTGCCTTTTAAATCACATGTAGGACCTGAAGCTCTGATAATGGTTGGCACCCATTTTAATGAAGGAAAAGCCGAGATTTCTCCAGTGGCTTTTTAAGAGCGAAAAAAAAACAGCCAGTATTTTAATGCTGACAGTTTGTGAAACCATTCACTAAATCCCCAACATTTTATGCATAATCCCAACCTGAAGACACAATGGTCATGCTGATAAATTAAAATCGTGTTGTTTTTGAAAAAATTGACTGGTTAATTAAAGCCTGCGTGTCTTTCAGGATTACTTGTCAGCAAGCAGAAGATTCTCCTTCTAAATCCTGAGGGCATGAAGCCTTAGTTCCTGGCTGTTTCTGAAGTGTGATTTTTTATTAAAGCAGCGGTTTATCATAAAACATGCAAAGGTGAAAGAAAAGAATCCACTTCGGTTGAGCAGGCAGGATGAAATGGAATGTGCCAAAATGACACGAAATGAGCCTGATTAACTCTGAACTCAGTTTAAAGAGCACCTCAGTTTAAAATGTACCAAAGCACACATTTTCCAGCCGTAATTAATCAAAATGATGGGAGTGACCTCCGCGTGATTTAAAATTCAGAACTAGATTGCTTCTTTGACAATACCTTAGTGATGTTTAGATTTTAATTTCATTTTTAGATCAGTTTTAAATTTGCAAGTTGTTACCTGGTCAAGTCGATTTGTTTTCCAAGTGCTGATGCCAACCAACTTTAGGTACGATAAAATGTATTGGAGCAAATTTTATATGGATAAATTGTACCAATGAAAGTGGGACAGATGTGTTATTCAAAGGCTAAGTTAACGTTTTGGAGCACTGTAATTTATCAATGCCTTGAAGAGTGTCATTTTGTTTGCTCGGTGACTTATTATTCAGGGTCACCATCCCAATATTTTCCATGAGCTGTGCTCAGGTACAAACTCTACTGCATCATGAAGTGATGGGCTACCCACAGTTACAGCTTCATTCCAGAACACCTCAATAGCAGCTCGAAGGACTTGAACTATGTGATCGGTATTGGCGGCAGCAAGAGACCAGCACGTGGACCTTGAGTGGACCCAGGGTGGAGACCTTGAGTGAGCCCTACTTAGTTTTCCGGAGCAAGCACAGGACCTGGAATTGGTGACTGAGGTGACGCTGGCAAGGCAGGCCTCATAGCAAAACGTTGCATCTGAGGATCGGCGAGTTCATTGTTGGTTGGGTCTGGAGCTGGTGGCAGTGAAGCGGTGGTGAAAGGGCATCGTGGCAGCATCAATGAGCTAAGCCCAGCGGTGAGCAGCGTGACTCTGCCATTGGTTAGTTTGGTGCAGGCAACAGCGAGGCGAGGGTGGAGGAGTATCAGACCAGCGGCAAAGAGGATGGATGGCTTTGACATTGGTTTGGTGCAGTATAGACAGTGGCGAAGCAGTAGCGGAGGGGTTGTGCCTCCGGACTGATGAAAGCTGTAGCTTTCTTTTCCCTTATTCTTAAAATATTCAAAATGGCACCATATTGTGGCAACAAATGAAAGCTGTGTTTTATGTTATCATTCTGTAAAACACACATGGCAATAAAATCAAAAATCAAAATCACCTTAAGAGCCTCCCTTCTTCTGATGAACCATCCTTTATACTGGTGTTTTCTGGTGGAAATGTAGTGAGTTACATTAATCACCAGCCCAACTATTTATGAAATTGGAACATGTCTAGCTCTTGTCCTTTTAGGTGGTAAAGGTTTAAAGTGCTATGGAAGTACAAGGGGGCATAGCTTTAAATTAAGGGGGGGTAGATATAGGACTGATGTTAGGGGTAGGTTCTTCACTCAGCGAGTCGTAAGTTCATGGAATGCCCTGCCAGTAGCAGTGGTGGACTCTCCCTCTTTATGGGTATTTAAGCGGGCATTGGATAGGTATATGGAGGATAGTGGGTTAGTGTAGGTTAGGTGGGCTTTGATCGGCGCAACATCGAGGGCCGAAGGGCCTGTACTGCGCTGTATTCTTCTATGTTCTATGTTCTATGTACTCTGGCATGTTTCTGCAGTGTCATTTGTAGATCTACACTGCTGCTTCTTTCTGTTGATGGTGTAGGGAGTGAGTGATGGAGGTGGCCAGGCTACGTGTGTGTCACAGAGTCATCGATCTGTACAGCACGGAAGCAGACCCTTCAGTCCAACTCGTCCATGCTGACCAGATATCCCAACCCAATCGAGTTCCACCTGCCAACACCAGGCCCATATCCTTCCCAACCATTCCTATTCATACACCTATCCAAATGCCTTTTAAATGCCTCAATTGTACTAGCCTCCACCACTTCCTCATTCCATACATGTACCACCCTCTGCGTGAAAAAGTTGCCCCTTAGGTCTCTTTTGTATCTTTCCCTTCTCACCCTAAACCTATGCCTTCTAGTTCCTTAATGGTATTAAGTTTAAGTGTTACTAGAGCTAGACATAGCCAGGCAAGTTGATAATATCACATCACAACCCGGAGTCACACCTTGTGGATGGTTTTCAGGTTTTAAAAGAGTCAGGCGATACATTACTCACTGCAACATTCTCAGCCTCTTGAACTAATCTCATCACAGTATTTGTGTGACTGGTTTTGTTGATTTTCTCGTCAACGGTATTCTGGATATTGATGGCATGAATTTTCCAGTAATACTGTTGACAGTCGTGGAAAGGTTTTTAAATTCCTTCCTGTCGGAAACGGTTCTAACCCACCACTTGTGGGGCACTTGTACGTTGCTTCCCACTTCTGAGTGCGAGACAGAATGCTATCTGGGTCTTGCCACGTGCAGGCATGACTCTTTCAGTATCTGAGAGTTGTGCAGTCATTCGCAAACATCCCCTGACCTTAGGATAGAAGGAAGGTCATTGATGAAGCAGCTGAGGATGGTGTGGACTATGAGCTCGCCAGCAATGTTCTTGCACTGTGATGATTAGCCTTGCACCAACCACAACCGTCTTCCTCTGTACTAAATGTGACTCCAAACTTTCCTTCAATTCCCACTGACTTCAATTTTACAAGGATTCCTTGGCTCCACATTCAAATCAAATCCTGTTTTAATGTTAAGGGCAGTCACTCATCACCTTCACCTTATCTCTGGAAATCAGCCTTCTGTGCATATCTGGACTAAGGCTACATTGCGCTGTGGAGTGATGCTGAATAGGCAAGCAGGAGGCTGGAAGAACACAGTAAGCCAGGCAGCATCAGGAGGTGAAAACAGGGTAAAAACAATTACTGCAGATGCTGGAAACCAGAGTTTAAATTAGAGTGGTGCTGGAAAAGCGCAGCAGTTCAGGCAGCATCCGAGGAGCAGTAAAATCGACATTTCGGGCAAAAGCCCTTCATCAGAAATACAGGCAGAGTGCCTGAGGGGTGGAAAGATAAATGAGAGGAGAGTGGAGGTGGGGAGAAAGTAGCATAGAGTACAATAGGTGAGTGGGGGAGGGGATGAAGGTGATAGGTCAGGGAGGAGGGCGGAGTGGATAAGTGGAAAGGAAGAGAGACAGGGAAGACAAGTCATGGGGACAGTGCTGAGCTGGAAGTTTGGAGCTGGGGTGAGGTGGGGGAAGGGGAAATGAGGAAACTGGTCCACATTGATGCCCTGGGGTTGAAGTGTTCGGAGGCGGAAGATAAGGCATTCTTCCGCAGGCGTCTGGTGGTGAGGGAGCGGCGGTGAAGGAGGCCCAGGACCTCCATGTCCTCAGCTGAGTGGGAAGGGGAGTTGAAATGTTGGGCCACAGGGTGGTGTGGTTGATATGGAGTAGTGATAAACCGAGTAGTGATAAACGGCTCCATTTCGGAATGGTAGGCAGTGACCAGTGGGGTACCGCAGAGATCAGTACTGGGACTGCAGCTTTTTGCAATATATGTTAATGATATAGAAGATGGCATTAGTGATAACATTAGCAAATTTGCTGATGATACTAAGCTGGGTGGCAGGGTGAAATGTGATGAGGATGTTAGGAGATTACAGGGTGACCTGGACAAGTTAGGTGAGTGGTCAGATGCATGGCAGATGCAGTTTAATGTGGATAAATATATGGTTATCCACTTTGGTGGCAAGAACAGGAAGGCAGATTACTACCTAAATGGAATCAATTTAGGTAAGCATGCAGGTACAGCAGGTAGTGAAGAAGGCTAATAGCATGCTGGCCTTCATAACAAGAGGGATTGTGTATAGAAGCAAAGAGGTTCTTCTGCAGCTGTACAGGGCCCTGGTGAGACCACACCTGGAGTACTGTGTGCAGTTCTGGTCTCCAAATTTGAGGAAAGACATTCTGGCTATTGAGGGAGTGCAGCGTAGGTTCACGAGGTCAATTCCTGGAATGGCGGGATTACCTTACACTGAAAGACTGGAGTGACTGGGCTTGTATATCCTTGAGTTTAGAAGACTGAGAGGGGATCTGATTGAGACATATAAGATTAGACACTCTGGAGGCAGGAAACATGTTTCCGCTGATGGGAGAGTGCCGAACCAGATGACACAGCTTAAAAATACGGGGTAGACCATTTAGGAGAGAGATGAGGAGAAACTTCTTCACCCAAAGAGTGGTGGCTGAGTGGAATGCTCTGCCCCAGAGGGCAGTGGAGGCCCAGTCTCTGGATTCATTTATGAAAGAGTTGGATAGAGCTCTCAAGGATTGTGGACTCAAAGGTTATGGAGATAAGGCAGGAACAGGATACTGATAAAGGATGATCAGCCATGATCATATTGAATGGTGGTGCAGGCTCGAAGGTCAGAATGGCCTACTCCTGCACCTATTGTCTATCGTCTGTTGAGAAGTCGATGGTGTTTCGGATATAACCCTTCTTCAGGAATGTAGATGGGGGTAGGGACTGATGCTGGCAAAACCCAAACTGGATATTGATAATTGGCTTATTGGCGAGTCATTGCTATTTTGTTGCACTGTTGATGACCCCTCTTGTCACGTTAGTGATGATAATTGATGGGACAGTAAGTAAGCAGATTGGATTTGTGCTGCTTTTTAAAGTTGTCCACATGGACAACTTTGCATCTTGTTGGGTAGATGCCACTGTTGGAGATGTTTGATAAGCTTGGCCATTGTCCAACTTGTCCATGCATACAAGTGAACCGTCAATAACTCATACTGATAGTTAGCATTGACTAGCTTCTGTCTTTATTCTTTCTTTGGAATGGTGGGGCCAGGGAAGGCCACAATTTGTTGTCTATCACTAATTGGCCTTGAACTGATGGACTTTTTAGACCAGTTGAGATGACAAATTAAGGCTCAACGCAATGCTGTGGGTCTGGAGTCACATGTAGGCCAGACTAGAGAGGCAGGGAGGTTTCTTTCTCTAAGGATATTAGTGAATCAGAGAGCTTTCTTTATGACAAATAAAACTGTGACAGGCTTTCAATTCCAGATTTTATTAACTGATTTCACATTCCACCAGATACAAAAATAGAACTTGAACCCCATATGTACACCTTGGGGTGAGCTCTGGTTTACTAGTCCACTAAGCTATCACCTCTCCCTCTGCCTTGTCACAATATCAGGCTTTCCCTCAAAATCTCCATAAATTCCTTCCATGCATTTACAGTCTTTTGACCAAGTCGGACCTGCACCTCCCTGTGATCAAAGCATCTAGGATCTGTACATGGATTGGCACCACATCCCTGGAACACTCTAGTGACAGTCTTTATCCCGGTGCTGCATTCAGTTTACAAAGATGCTGCAGAGACAGCAACAGCTAATGGAGACTGTAAAGATTCAGTCGGCTTGCTGCAGACGTAAAGCAACCGTCAACATCTGGATTGCAATAGACATTGTGCTCACCCCCTATGCTGCTCAATGAGTTCTCAGAAGCACTCTTTCAAGAAACATATTCAATCAATGAAATTGTAGTTAGATTAAAAAAATGTATTTAACCAATCCGTCTACTATTAGACCACAAACTCATTACTGATCTCAGCAAACAGCCCAGCTAATCCACAGCATGAGCCAGACAGAGAAATGAAAGGGCTGCTATCTGATTTCATTGCTCAACTCACAATTTCCCTTATGAAAATCACACAATTAAGTACTGTTTAGTTAATTCCGCTGGAATTAAATACATACCATTACCACCAGTTTAACTGGTTGATACAGTCACAAACATATCCTCAAAACTATGCATCTGTTTTGAATTTGTTTATAGTTTGCCACAGTGTTTGAATCTGTTTTTCTCTCTGTATTTTTTTTTCCCTTTCTCGACTGAAAGCATCAGCTCCCTACTGGGACATAGTACCTCAGGTATGAACAGCCTCATTGTTAGAATACAGTTCTGCAGGCATTGTTAATGATCAGATACCTGGCCCAATTAAGTGCCTGTTGTTCATGTATGAATCTTGATAGTGCACAACAGTAATGCTTTAGACCATCGAATCGTATGCATCACATCACAACTAAACCCACCTCTATCCTTATCACACACCCACCATCTGCTATTCTCATGTGTAATACCTTTGGGTGCTATTTTAGAAAATAACATCGGTTGAACTGTGCAAAAATGTTAAAAATTATTGTCAGCTTCAAAGTCAAAATGACGCTAGATTCCAACAAATAAGTGTCATAAATCAAAATGTCCTTGGGGACACCACAGTCCTCTCGAGGGAATAAATCTTGCACCTTGACTGCTTGCTTTATCCTTCAGAAATTCATAAAATCACCATTGCAAAAAAGAAAGCAGTTTTGTGTGTGTGACAAAAATTAAGTATTTTCGAGCCGTGTTTTGACTTTTGACTATGTCGTTATCACTAAGAAACTAAGTAGCTTTTCATCTCAGGATTATGAGAGATTTGTAGTTAGTCGCCTCTGAAAAGGTCTGTGAGTGTATGAAACACAAGTTTTCAAATATTATGCACTCTGTGATTGCCAGGACTTACATTTGACTGACAGTTACATTGTCTCATGTTCAAAACCTGAAGTTCAGCAAACTAGTTCAATTTTTTTTTAAAAATCAGTTTTGATTTCAGGGAGATTTCAGTTTTTTGAAATGACACGAGGAGAGACCATTGGATAATCGCTTGAGAGACAGATTAAAAATCTCAGAAATGCAGCCTCAGTCAAATAAAATTATTTTCAGGTTGATTTTTCTGCAAGAAAGGAAACAGCAGTACTCCTTCAAAATTTATCTAGAATGATCTTTACTTGAGGCTGAGAATTTGACGTCTGTTGTCTACTCAAGAATTTAGATAAAGAACGTTTTAATATTTTTTGAATCATCATATAAGATTCTTAGCAGGTTTGACAGGGGAATTGCAGAAAGGATTTTTCTCCTTGTGGGAGAGTCTAGGACCAGGGTAAAATCTCAGAATAAGGGGTCATACACGTAAAAGAGAGACGAGGAGGAATTTGTTCTGTCAGAGGGTAGGGAATAGTGGAATTGTTTACCACAGAAGACAATGGAGGCTGGGTTAAGTTTTTCCAAGGCAGAGATAGACAGATTTTAATCAGTAAGGGAATCAAGGAAGGATCATTAAAGCAGGAATATAGAGTTGAGGATTGTCAGATCAGCCATAATCTCATTGAATTGCAGAGCAGACTTGATGGGCTGAATGACCTACTTCTGCTCTTATGATGTAACTATGTAATTATTATATACTCAACTATCCGGTTTATTTCATTTAGGTAACACAATAAAGTAGTGCCAGTTAATGAAACATGCCATTTGAAGGGATTTCCAGGAATGCTGCCATTAACCTTGCCCCTTCTTCTCTACAGTTTCTTAGTCATGTGACTTAACTGCACAATTGATCCATGAATCTCTGACATTAACTTTTCAAAGCCATCCAATTTTATAATTCTGAGATGTGATTTCTCGAGAAATAGTCCTTCAGTAATAGATTTTTAAACAGAGAGGATGTAGCTGTCCAAATCCCGAAATTCCAGTGAACAGAGGATTCTGGTTGGCATCGCTCCAAGCAACATAAATGTTTATGTACGTTTATTTGTTGTTTGAAATGATAACTTTATCCAAGAGTCTGTAGTGATGCAGTGCTTGAGATGAGATCATATGGAGGTGCTGCCTAAGATAGGTCATTGCCAAGTTAGCAGATCATTAACTTGGGCAAGTTATCAGATGTTTGCTTGAAACCTAAGACAAGAATAACATCTTGTGGAGTGAAGAAGTCACCTGAGGCAGTGATCTAAGACAAGTGAATCAAAATAATTCAGGACGGAGCAGCTCCATGGTTAAACTGACTAGATTAAAAGAAAAGACAATATGTTACATATGCCAATGGAAACCCATGGAAACTGCAGAAGTTCAGAACTATTATTAGTGAGTTCCAAAAAAAGCTAAACATGGTAAGTTTGAGAAAAACAATCTGCATAAATTCCACTAGGTTTAGATGGGCACTTGCTCTACGTGATAGGGTACTTATTTTAATTTTTGCACTGCTCAAGAATATTGAGTCTGTTGAGGTTAGGAAAACACAAGCTTTATTTACAAAACGTTTTACTGTGGCTTCACCTTGCGCCGATGAATCTGTTCACCATCGTCTCAAGGATAATTAGGGACAGCCAATAAATGCTGGCCCAGCCGGTGATACCCATGTCACATGAATGAATACAAAATGAGACTGCAAGGGAAAGCAAATGTCATGTGATTTCCTTTCTATAATAAATACTGTCTCATATTCAGATCTTATGCTTTGTTATGGAGTTAAAAAGAGCAGAAAAGTTTCCATTTCAAATTCTGTCTATTCTGAGTTGACTGCATAACGATTATTATCTGTGCTCCTAGGTTAAAGAGTAACTAAAACATTCTGCTTAATTTCCTGCTTCATATTGGTGTCCAGTGACATCTGTTGGAAATAGCACATTTTCAGAAGGTCACATATGGACAGAGTCCAGCTGTGACATCTTCCAAAGTCTAATAGGTTGCAGGCATGTGCTTTCTATTGACGAGAGTAGGCACTTATATGTGAGAGTTAAAGATGAGCAATCATGTATATTAGTGCCTGTGATACCTAACTGGAATGAGATAGTGTTGTGTGGAGAATTGCAGAGGTAGTGGCATGTAGGGTTAGATTTACCTTGGGACATCAGAAGTAATCAACTATCACTCTCCCTAGCTCCTAGTCTGCCAAGGTACAATGATTAAAATCACTCAACATCAGGTTATAGTCCAACAAGTTTATTTGGAACTGCTAGCTTTCGGACCGCTGCTTCTTCATCAAGGAGGGGCTGTTGACTATACCCTGGTGTTGTGTGATTTTTAACTTTGTCCTCCCCAGTCCAAAACCAGCACCTCCACATCAAGGTACATTGAAAATAATTCATTGGTTGAAAGAGCTTGTTTTGAAATTGTTCAGACAGAAGCCAGATCTGCATATAAGTTTGCCAAACCTGATATCTATTTGAATTCCAGAAGGGTTCTACGTTCCTTAGAACAATCTATTTTTGATATAGTTGTTTATGTGATAAAAATGGGAGCCTCACTGTCTATGGAAAACTCACACTGAGACTAATGAAGTTTGTGTTATATTTTGTGCTTCCATTGTTTTTCTGGAGAGTACACAGCCTGTGCTTTGTTAGTAGCATCAAAATTAAACCTGATATATTCAAATAAATTATTTGCAACAGAAAGTAGCAAAAAAATAGAAAATACAGTACATGTCAATAGGAAGGAGGCTAAAATGCTCCCAGAAAGATGTGCCAACATATTGAGAGCTCAGCAAGTACTCAACAACTTCTGCATCGAACACACTCATTAGCGAATGGAAAATCCCCCTGGGTCAGGCAAGACTTGCAGTCACATGTGCTGAAAAGAGACTGAGGAGGGTGTACTTTAACCCTGGAATTTGTCTTTAAGTCTGAGCATAGTAGTTTCTCAGGCTTCAGAGGTCATAGCAGCTTCAATAAGATGAGGGGCAGTGGGAATTGATGGAGCTGGGCAATTGGTGAGCTAACAATATTTAAATATGACACGACTTCCTTACAAAAATGAAAAAGGAACAAGAAGCAGGCTGATGACTTGCCTCTTCTGTTTGTCCTGATGTTCTTCTTTAATGTCTTCTCAGCTTTAGAGCCATGAGATCTCTAGCAAAGTGTGTCCCACATGAAACTATGTGAACTATTGGCATCTTGGAATTTAATTGAAGGGTGGAGGGGGAGAGATGGGCAGAAGAGCTTGGAACCAGGGCCAGAAGCACTTTGGAATAATTTTTACTTCCATGTGAATTTTCTCCATCTTCCCTTTCATGACCCATCCATAAATCTCCCTCTGCCAAAGCTAGGGGGAGACACTTGTTCTACTTCATTGAGTTGCTCAATGGCTAAAGAGAGGCTCCATTCTTAGAGTGGGTGAAAGTGGGTACTGCAGATGCTGGAGATTAGAGTCAAGATTAGAGTGGTGCAAGAAAAACACAGCATGTTAGGCAGCATCCGAGGAGCAGGAAAATCAATTTTTCAGGCAAAAGCTCCTCATCAGGAAGGACTGATTAAGGGCTTTTGCCCGAAGCGTCAATTTCACTGCTCCTTGGATGCTGCCTGACTGGCTGTGTTTTTCCAGCACCACTCTAATCTTGACTCCATTCTTAGAGTGTGCAGGCAGTGACTGAAGACCACTTTAACAAGTGGTCTGCTGCATCTGAGGCATCTGCTGCTCCATGATCCACTTTTTCATTGCTGTCACCTTGATGGCTTGAGTCATGATGATAAAGACAGGTTCCTCCAAACGTACTCACTGCCTATGGCAAGGCCGACAGAACCTCGGACGCTTTCCATTGTTGTTCCTAGATAATCCTTGTCATCAGTGATCCTAAGGGTCAGCATTGGCAACCAGCTGGAAGAGTTTGGAGGGTCCTACACACTCTGACACGGACTCTCCACTATCATTTCAGTCTCCAGCTCTGCCCCTGCTCACTTATGATGTATGCTTCACTATATGATGTCTAAACTACCCATTTTGGCAATCTAACCAAGGCATCTGTATCTGAGTAGAGGGTACATGAGTCTTCAGAGTGTCTAGCTTTGAGGATGCTCAGAGCTGCTTCTGGGACCTGTCGGAGTTGAAAGGATGGATTGGAACTGGCAAGGTAAGGGGTTTCTAAGTTGTCACTGTGAATATCATCACATTGCAACATGAATGACAACAAGTCAATGTGAGTGAGCATGTTTCTCACAATATAATCTGTCAGACTATTGTTACAAATAGTCCCTAGGCAAGTTTCCTCAATTTATGACAGTTCCAGATTGGATACTCCAAATCACCAAGCTCACAGATGAGGACGGATAAATTGGCTCTCATGTTTTCTCCCCCATCCCCTCTCCCATTCCTGGTTTATCATAAACATCATGTGTAGGTGGGTGTTGTCCCTTTAAGAGAGCTACCTCATGTTATATTTATGGCTCCAGTGAACTGCAAAGTTAATTTTTAAAAAATTCTCCTCTCCTTCCCTTGTGAATTTTTTTTTCCACCAGACCCAATGAATTTATGTTCTAAAAGGAGTCAAATTAACAAAGTTTTTTTGAATTGATGAAAGAATGGATTTGTTTGTTAATAATCATAAAAATGAGCAATAACACTACATATATAAACACAGATTAGCAATGAGAGATAAGTGCCAATAAAACATAAGTTCAAAGTCATGTAAAAACATAAAAAAGTTCAGAGTTCCATGAAGGGTAGACAGTGGGACATTATTGGTTAGAGACATTTGGGGCATTATGGCTGTTATACGGGTGACACTTGTAATGTTGGCGGGTAAGCAGTTAATTTTGAAATGCTTATCTTTGCTGGTCAGCTGAAAGGCTTTTATTGTGTTACTTTCAGACTGCAATTTCACTTGTTTTCTGGCTTCTAGTAAAGAGAGCGAGAGATATGTCCTTTCCTTTTACGTGCAGCACAGGGATAACTAGATAATTTCTCAGTTGTAACCCTCTCAGCACACACAGACTAGAAGTGGCACTGGCGTTTAACCCCTCTTCATGCATATTCTTAAAAGGGAGAGTCACTAGCACTTCTTTCACCTCGTCTGCTCTCCTTTCTCTTTTCATGCTCACTGCTTGAGATAATTCACAGGAGATTACAATTCCATTTGCAGAGTATTTCTCCTTTTGAAGTCCTTCTCTTTGAAGTTTTCTTGACACCTGTCAGATGTGCTATTCCAGGATGTCCCTCAAAACTGGAGGTCATCCTCCCAAACCATCACTGAGGATTACAGAGGAATCTCAATTATCCGGCATTTGATTAACCGAATTTCAGATTATCCAAATAAGATTGCAAGGTCTGGATGCATGGCTAACGATGTTATCCGGCATCAATTATCCAGCATTTGATTAAACGAATGAAATACTCCCTGCCCGTGTCCTTTGGATAACCAAGGTTCCTCTGTACATTGCTTAAAATTTATATTCTCAATCATTTTTTGCTGTATGCCATCTTTAAAATTAAAACATGCTTGCTTTGTCCATGGGTAATCTGGGGTTATGATCTGTAGTCATGACACTGTAGAGACCCAGTCTACCTCTAGAGTTGCCTCCCCCACTGCTGACATGTTGGCTATAACTGTAAGTGCCATTCCTTGTATTCAACCTGTCCCTTATACCTGTGTTCTGTCCTTTGGCAAGGGCATTACAAGCTGTAGAATGCTTTGGGAGGGTGGAAAGGCAATCGTGAAGGTTCAATGTGAAGGACGTGACAGTGCAATAAGATGAGGGCTATTGTCTGTGATGGCTAGGAAGGAAGTGCCTTGAGAGAGGGATTCTCCTACATGCTGTGCTGGTCTGACAATTGATGTGTAAGAAGTGGCTGAAAAAAGGCAGAATGAGGAGGTTTGCACTTGAGTAGATTTCCACTTGTCTCTCCTTCCCTAATCAAGACATTTAAGCCTCTTCTGGCAATACATCCAGCAGTGAGGCATCCAACTCTGACTGTTTCTGACCTCTACCACCTCCGGTTGTGTCTGGTTGGTCTCACATGACTTTATACTTCCTCCAGTCGCAGGGAAAACAAACTTCTCATCGATACAGGCAAGATGGTCTGGGATATATCTCTCCTGCATTGACCCGTCATTTGTACAATTTCTGGCTCAACTCCAGAATACTTTCGATTGGACCCTTGCAGAGTCCCTTTCACGAGCAGAGCTGAAGCAGACAAAGCAGGTAGTCATTGTAACCACCCACTCGAATTGTCAGGAAATCCAAAAGCCAGATGCAAAAGCCATGGCTGCATTTGAAATAGAGAACATAACTAAATGTGCTGCTGAAATTTCCACGTTCTCAACCGATCGTTGGCTTCTTCCACTGCAAGTGCTTTAGAGTGGTGAAATTCAGCCCAAAGTCTCTGAACTGTACTCAGTAAATTCCTGCTGCCCACAATGGACTTTGAATTTAAAATAATATTTGAATACCTCGTTAATCACGAGATGTTTGCAGAGGCTTCAACATGTTCAATGCAAAGTTACATTTCATTCAAAAAAACTACATATTCATTAAACTGAGCCTCCCACAGGGTATCACTGGGCGTGTTTTAAAGCTTGCTAGATCTGGCCTTTCTCTCTGTTAATTGATCAGCCCCATGGATTCAAAATTCCCAAATGGATAAAATTTGGGTCCAGCTTCCAAATGTCCTGAGTGGCCCCCAGCCAAGAATGTTTGCAAAAAGGAAATAGGATCTTCTGTGGGAGTCTAAACTCCATTGTGGAAAAGCTCGACTTAAAAAAAAGGCATGTCATTTCACCTGTGTGCTGACAACGAAATATATGAGATATTACGTAACAAATGGCATTCATTTAAGGTAGGGCTGGAAAGTTGCATAAAGTAACACGACTTTTGGTTTACCCATTCAGCTTCTTAGAGACAGAAGTCTGTCCATCCCTCTCTCACTTGCTCTTTCTCTTGATCTGAAATTGCCAGAAGCAAAAACATAAGATTTTTTTACAGAAAAGGCAATTAGGTCGAACAAGCCAATTTTTTTTTATTTATCTCAACTGCAACTATTTGCATGCTTGCCCTCCCTCGATTCCCTCTCTTTCCAGAAACACATCAAACTGTCTCTTGAAACCATTTACAGTTTTTACTTTAATGTCTTTCCTGGTTATTTATTCTGCAAATCTACTCTTCCTTGCAGGCAAAAAAATTTGCCTAACTTTATTTCCTATTTCACTTGCATCGCCATGTATTTGAAGCTATAATCGCCATTAGTAATTAACTTCATTAATCACCAGCATTATCTTAAAAGAAAATGTTTTCGGTTCGATTGTCTCAAAACTTATTTTCAAGGAGAACAGCGTCAAATTTCTTGAAATTTATAGACATATGGACCACTTCTAATACCAGATTCCTGATAACTAGATTCTTCATTAATTTCTCATCTTTTTACCCTCTTAATGGAAATTTAATCCTTCCCAAGTTTGCCTGATGAAAACTTTCCATATGTTGCAGACAGGATGTGACTAATGCATCACACAGCAATAATATGGCTGCCTTTGATTTGTAGTTGACTGAGCCTTCAAAGATAGTTTATAAGGAATCCCTACATGCTATGGTTCTTATTGTTAGGGTAACAGCACTGCCCTCATATTCCTCCCCCAAAGACTTAAAGTTACATAGATCTAATTTTTGCCATGGAGGCCAGTCTGTCACTTCAGTCATATTACTCGACTAATAATTCAAAGGTTTGGATTGATATGCAAACACAACGGCGTAATATATCAGGCAACCACAATGGGCAATGATCATCAACAAAGTCGACATTCTGTGAGAGACTTGTAAAAGCTGCTTCAGCAGCACTAAATCTGTAAACAGTATCTGACCCAACGTCTGCAGTATAGCACTAAAACAGCATGTATGGTTACATTTTTATAGCTGTGATTATCATTCTTGATTCGAGAATGTGGTGACCTGTGCTTCCTACGCTTTTGGTATCTGCACATATGCATTGCATTAGCGCCCAATGTTTCTTCCACCTGTACATTCCATCATTCAGTCAGCTGGTTCACTGACTTCTTGACCTATTACCCTTGTAGCAAGTGATAACTGGAATAAATTACCTCCAGTTCCCAATTAAGGTACTTTTCATTCCCCTATTGGAATCAATTCACTTTTGCTCTTGTGTTAATTCAAGGATTTTCCTTGAAGTTTACTGGTCAGCAGCAGCTGGTAGGTCTCTTGCCCCTGAATCACAAGGTCCTGAGTTCAATTTTGACTTCAGTGCTTCAGTGCATAAAAACCATGGATGATGTTCCTGTTCCCAAAATATGGAGGTTAGTCTGTCAATGTGAGAGATATACAGCAGAATGAAATGGTCTTGCACCACAATATAAATTTCTTCAAACCCCATTTTGCTTCAGAGTTTGAGGTGCAATTTTCACAAGTGTGAATGTGTAACCTCCCACACTGACAAGGGGAGAATATGTAACCTCCCACACAGACAAAGGGAGAATGTGCAAACCCCACACAGACAAGGGGAAACTGTGTTACCCCCCAGACAGGCAAGGGGAGAATGTGCAAACTCCACACGGGGAGAATGTACAACCCCCATGCAGACACGGGGAGAATGTGTAACCTCCCACACAAACACGGGGAGAATGTGCAAACCCCACACAGACACAGGGAGACTGTGTCACCCCCACACAGACACAGGGAGAATGTGCAAACCCTACACGGAGAGAATGTACAAACCCCACACAGACATGGGGAGAATGCGTAACCTCCCACACAGACAAGGGGAGAATGTGCAAACCCCACACAGACACAGGGAGAATGTGTCACCCCCACACAGACACGGGGAGAATGTGTCACCCCCACACAGACACGGGGAGACTGTGTCACCCCCACACAGACACGGGGAGACTGTGTCACCCCCACACAGACACTGGGAGAATGTGTCACCCCCACACAGACACGGGGAGACTGTGTCACCCCCACACAGACACAGGGAGACTGTGTCACCCCCACACAGACACAGGGAGAATGTGTCACCCCCACACAGACATGGGGAGAATGTGCAAACCCCACACAGACATGGGGAGAATGTGCAAACCCCACACAGACGCAGGGAGAATGTGCAAACCCCACACAGACACAGGGAGAATGTGTCACCCCCACACAGACACGGGGAGAATGTGTAACCTCCCACACAGACATGGGGAGAATGTGCAAACCCCACACAGACATGGGGAGACTGTGTCAACCCCACACAGACACAGGGAGAATGTGCAAACCCTACACGGAGAGAATGTACAAACCCCACACAGACACGGGGAGAACGTACAACCCCCATGCAGACACGGGGAGAATGCGTAATCTCCCACACAGACAAGGGGAGAATGTGCAACCCCCACACAGACACGGGGAGACTGTGTCACCCCCACACAGACACGAGGAGAATGTGCAAACCCCAAACAGACACGGGGAGAATGTGTAACCCCCACACAGACACGGGGAGAATGTATCACCCCCACACAGACACGGGGAGACTGTGTCACCCCCACACAGACACAGGGAGAATGTGTAACCTCCACACAGACACAGGGAGAATGTGCAAACCCCACACAGACACGGGGAGACTGTGCAAACCCCACACAGACACGGGGAGAATGTGCAAACCCCACACAGACACGGGGAGAATGTGCAAACCCCACACAGACACAGGGAGAATGTATCACCTCCACACAGACATGGGGAGAATGTGCAAACCCCACATAGACACGGGGAGACTGTGTCACCCCCACACAGACACAGGGAGAATGTGTAACCCCCACACAGACACGGGGAGAATATGCAAACCCCACACAGACACAGGGAGAATGTATCACCCCCACACAGACACGGGGAGAATGTCCAACTTCACGCAGACAGTTGCCTCAAGGTGGAATTGTACCCAGGTCCCTGGTACTGTAAAGCAGCAGCACCAACCACTGACCAACCATGTGCCCCTGAATTGCCCTGAAACACTTTCAGGTCTGTAATCTGTTCTCACGAAATCACTTGGGCTATTCAGAGTTCTGTAGATTTTTCTGCCTCAAACACAAGAGAGGAAGCACAGTGTCAAATGTTTCACCTTTCTCGACTTAACAATGCTGCCTCATCTGGATGATGCAGTTACTTTTGGGCTGGCAAGTTTGAGAGGCAATGGGTCTCTGGATATAATGTATACGTCTCAGCCTACTCTGCTGCAGAGGCAATTAAGTTTCATCATTAATAGAAAAGCAGAATTAAACTCCACAAATAATCCAGATTGAGATTGCAGAATGTTGTGTGAAATTATAATGATGTAACCGATCAGATGATTGACATCTGAGAGTGAGTACGCAAGACGAGTCATGCAATAGCCTGACATAGTCATATCCACAGAATCACATCTTACAGACATTGTCCGAGATACTGCCATCAGCATCCCTGGATATGTCCTGTCCCACCAGCAGGACAGACCCAGCAGAGGTGATGCCACAGTGTATACAGTCAGGGGAGAGTTACCCTCAGAGTGCTCAATGTTGACTCCAGACTTCATGAAGTCTCATGGCATCAGGTTAAACATTGGTAAGGAAACTTCCTGCTGATTATTATGTACTGTCCTCCCTCTGCTGATGAATGTGCACTCTTCCAGTTGAACAACACTTGGAGAAAGCACTGAGGATGGCATGGCCACAAAACATACTCTGGGTGGGGAACTTCTATGTTCACCAGTAAGAGTGGCTCGGCAGCAACACCTAGTGGTGGAGCTAGTAAGTCTTCAAGAAGACTGGGTCTGCAGCAGGTGGTGAGGAAACCACCTGGAGGGAAAAACATACTTGACCTCATCCTTTCTAATCTGCCAGCTGCAGATGCATCCGTCCATGACAATATCGGTAAGAGTGACCACTGCACAGTCCTTGTGGAGACAAAGTCCCATCTTCACATTGAGAATTCTTTCCATTGTGTTGTGTTGTGTCGCACGATCGAGTACTAAGTGGACAGCCTTCAAATAGATCTAAATACTCAAAACTAGTCATCCATGAGGCCATCAACAACAGCAGAATTGTAACCTGATGGTTTGGTGTATACCCATTCAAACATTACTATCAAGCCAGGAGATCAACGGAGAGTGCAGGAGGGCATGCCAGAAGCAACACCAGGCATACCAGAGGATAAGTTGTCAACCTGGTGAAGCCACCAAATTGGACTACCTGCATGCCAGACAGCGAATGCAGCAAATGATAGAACGAGCTAATCGATTCCACAATCAACAGATCAAATCTAAGTTCTGCAGCCTTGCCACATCCAGTCGTGAATGGCTGTGGACGATTAAACATCTCACTGGAGGAGGAGGCTCCACAAATATCCCCATCCTCAGTAGTGGGAGAGCACAGCACATCAGTGCAAAAGATAAAGCTGTACCATTCACAAATATCTTCAGCTGCAAGTGCCGAGTGCATGATCCATCTCAGCCTCCTCCAGTGGTCCCCGGGATTACAGTTCCAGTCTTTGGCCAATTCAATTCACTGCACGTGCTATCAAGAAACAGTTGGAGTCACTGGATACTGCAAAAGCAATGGGCCCTAACAACATTCCAGCAATAGTACAGGAAGACTTGTCGCATCCATAACCAGGCTCTTCCAGAAGAGCTACAATACTATCCAGGTAGGTCCTGTATACAAATCCAACTAAGCCACTTCCAACCCCATCTGAATCCTCTCGATCATCAGTAAAGTGATAGAGGTGACAACAACAGTGCTATCAAGCAGCACCCGCTCAGCAAGAACCTGCTCAGTGACGCCCAGTTTGAGTTCTGCCAGGGCCACTCAGCTCCTGACCTCATTACAGCTTTGTTCAAACATGGTAAAAAGAGTTGAATTCCAGCGGTGAGATGAGAGTGACAGCTCTTGACATCAAGGCTGCATTTGACCAAGTGTTACATCAAGGAGTCCGAGCAAACTGGAATCAATGGATATTGAAGGGGAAAACTCTCCAATGGTTGGAGTCATATCTGGCACATAGAAAGACGGTTGTGGTTGTTGGAGATCAGTCATCTCAGCCCCAGGATATCTCTGCAGGAGTTCCTCAGGGTAGTGTCCTTGGTCCAACCATCATCCGCTGCATCATCAACAATCTTCCCCCTGTCATAAGGCCAGAAGTGGGGATGTTCGTCTGTGATTGCACAATGTTCAGCACTATTCAAGATTCTTCAGATACTAAAGCAACCTATGTTCAAAGGCAACAAGATCTGAACAATATCCAAGCTTGGGCATGTAACATTAATGCCAAACAAATCCCAGGTTGTGACCATCATTAATAATGGACAATCTAACCACTCCCCCTTGACATTCAATGGTGTTAACATCACAGAATCCCCTACTGTCAACATCCTGGGAGATACCATTGACAGAAACTCAACTGGACTCATCACATAAACACAGTGACTGCAAGAGCAGGTCAGGGGCTCGGAATACAGTGGCGACTAACTCGCCTCCTGATCCCTCAAAGCCTGTCCACTATCTAGAAGGCACAAGTCAAGAGTGTGATGGAATACTCCCCACTTGCCTGGATGAGTGTTGCCAACAACACTCAAGAAGCTTGACACCATTGAGGACAAAGCAGCACACTTGTTTGGCACTGTCTCCAGAAGCATCCACTCCCTCCACCACCGATGCTCAGTAGCAACAGTGTATATTATCTAGAAGATGAAATGCTGAAATTCACCAAAGATCCTCGGAGAGCACCTTCCCAAACCACAATAACTTCCATCTAAAAGGACAAGGGCAGCAGATACATGGGAACACCATCACCTGCAAGTGCCCCTCCAAGCCACACACCATCCTAACTCGGAAATATATTACCTTTCCTTCGCTGTCGCTGGGTCAAAATCCTGGAATTTCCCTCCCTAACGGCATTACGGGTCAACCCACAGCAGGTGGACTGCAGCGATTCAAGAAGGCAGCTCACCACCACCTTCTCAAGGGCAGCTAGGGACAGGCAATAAATGCTGGCCCAGGCAGTGACCTCCCCAATCCATGAGTGAATTTTAAAAAATGAATATGTGAAGAGAGAGGAAAATCTTAGTTACTACATCAGAAAGTTGTATTTAAAAGACTACTAAGTACCAGTGCCAATAAAATGGTGTTACAGTGTAGTGGGGAGTTGAAGCACTTTTCTAAGTGATGAGTAGTCACCTGCCTCAGTGACAATGTACATACTGATACCCACAGCCTGAGATAACTTCAGACTGGTTTCTCAGAGCGGCATGGTGGCACAGTGGCCTCACAGCGCCAGAGACCCGGGTTCAATTCCCGCCTCAGGCAACTGACTGTGTGGAGTTTGCACATTCTCCCCGTGTCTGGGTGGGTTTCCTCCGGGTGCTCCGGTTTCCTCCCACAGTCCGAAAATGTGCAGGTTAGGTGAATTGGCCACGCTAAATTGCCCGTAGTGTTAGATGTAGGGGTAAATGTAGTGGAATGGGTATGGGTGGGTGCGCTTCGGCGGGTTGGTGTGAACTTGTTGGGCCGAAGGGCCTGTTTCCACACTGTAAGTAATCTAATCTTAATGTACAGGTAGCAGTATTGGCTTCAAGCCTAAGCTAAAAGATGGTGGCAGGGAACAAGACATAGAACAAGGCAGATGTGAAGTTAAAACAGAGTCTAAGGGACACAGCTGAAAAGGGAATATTCTGATGGCAGGATTAGAGCTGAGAAGACTTTGATTATGGAGGGAAGACTCCATGTGGAAATACAGAATCTTTGAAGACATTGAAGCCTGGAATAAATGAGCAATACTCTCAAGCATAAAAACACAAAATTGGAAAACTTTGGCAGGTAAGGAGGAAAAACCCAAGTACTCATCCAGGTCAGACAAGTGTGATATTCCAGTAGAGACTTTACTGGTATGTCAACTATTTGTTAACAGGGAAGGCCCACAATGAGGCATTTCAGCATTGAAGAGAGATTAGTCCAGGCTGAGATTGGTTTCCTTACAATGCAGAAGGCAAAAATGTTGATGGGGGGAGAGTATTTGTGAACCTGATTGAAGGTACTCAATTATGAGGGGCATCATAGGATCAATAGGAAGAACTCTTTTCCTTTTAGTAAATGGATCATTAACCAAGGGCATAGATTTAGGGTAAAGGGCACATGCTTTCAAGTGGATTTAAGGGAAAAAAAAATTCACCCAGAAGATGGTGGGTATGTCACTCCTCGAAGCTTGGTAAAGATTGCAACAGAATTTAGGTATTTCGACTTGAAACATAATAGTTTATCAGGCAAAAAGGCCAAATGCTGGAAATTGGGATTAGTGTAGGCAGGTGCTTGATAATGGATGGAGACACAATCCATATTTTAAAAACTCTATGACTCAAATGAGGGATGGGCAAGAAATGTTGTCCTAGCCAGATCTGCTCACGTGCCATTCCTGCTCTGAGTAAGATCTGAGTATTTCTGCATAAGTATCTCCCAGTTTACTCTTTGAGTCCCATTTCAGTTGAACCGGAAGCATTGCTTCAAATAAGGCTTATTTCTTCAGGATCAGTGAAATGAAGCTCATGTTTTGCGATTTCACGTCACAGGTTTTGTTCTGGTTAACAAGTAAAGTCTGAGGTGATGGACATTTGCAGCCCTTTTCCATGAGGAAATACTGCAGTCAAGCACTTTCTCTCATCTTCTTACCTTTTACTCGACCCTTACTGTCATCGTCACCGTGTCATAGATGCTAGTTACACTGCGGCTGTAGTTTTAAGTTGTGGCATGAAATGGAGAGTTAAAATTGTGCTAATGGAGTGATTCAGGCAGTTAGACTGGTAGAAAAATTCTCATTTTGCTGTTGATTAGCTCCTCAGCGGGCGAGGTAGAAGAAGGTCAACTTTCACAAGGAGGAGTTTTGAATGCTCACACACTGATAGTGTTCCCATCACATTTGAAACATTTTCTTCTCCCTAACATTGCATTCAAGGGTGCTGGAGAATGGCTTCCATTTCGTGCTCCATAGTAAGACGTTTCAGCTACGAGGAGACATTAGATAGGCTGCGATCAATTTCCTTAGATCCAGAATACTCAGACCAAGCGCTACCCAATTAGGTGCTGACTAAAGCCTCATTCATTCTGTTCAATTTCAACAGCACCCATACGATGCCTGCTGGACAGTTTCCCATTTACCACACCAGCTAATTGAGAACCAAAGCAAAAGAGAAAGATTATGACCTCTAGGAGATCAATGTTGTCATATTCTGTTGCTCTGTGTTTGGTTGTGAGTCTGGAAACTGATTTGAGCTTACTGTGCTTGATTGCTTAACCCTGGACTAAAACACAATGTTAACAGATACCACTGCAATCATTAAAAGTCGAACTGTAAGCATGAATCTTGTAATTGAAGAAGTATTTTGAAACTTTTGTAAGTAAATCTGTT
Source organism: Chiloscyllium punctatum (assembly GCF_047496795.1). Lineage (NCBI taxonomy): Eukaryota > Metazoa > Chordata > Chondrichthyes > Orectolobiformes > Hemiscylliidae > Chiloscyllium > Chiloscyllium punctatum. The sequence goes on along the minus strand of NC_092762.1, from coordinate 55,189,101 downwards.
TCCTACTTGAAAACTAGTGGCATCTTGCATTGCTCTGAGAATATATTTAAAAAATCAACCAATAGGCACAATTACAACATTTAAAATACATGATTGGATAAATACATGAATAGGAAAGGTTTGGAGTGATATGGGCCAGGAGCAGGTTGGTGGGACTAGTTTAGTTTGATTAGATTAGGTTAGATTCCCTACAGTGTGGAAACAGCCCCTTCGGCCCAACAAGTCCACACCGACCCTCTGAAGAGTAACCCATCCAGTCCCATTTTCCTCTGACTAATGCACCTAACACTATGGGCAATTTAGCATGGCCAGTTCACCTAACCAACACATCTTTGGACTGTGAGAGGAAACCGGAGCACCTGGAGGAAACCCACGCAGGCACGGGGATAACGTGCAAACTCCACACAGACAATCGTCGAGGCTGGAATTGAATCTGGGACCCTGGTGCTGTGAAGCAGCAGTGCTAACCACTGAGCCACCATGCCACCCAGTTTGGGATTATGTTCAGCATACTAGTTGGATCCAAGACTCTGTTTCCAAGCTGGATGACTCTATGACTCAATGACACAAGCACCTGAAATTACAGAATGTAGAACCAATAGATTAATATCATAGCTGGCAGAAAGAGGAATCTTTCAACTTGTCACTTGATCTTTTGCTGTGAAGTTAAAAGATCAGTGTCCAACCTGGTCTTCCTTGTGTGTTGATGAGTCAATTATGAAGATTATTCTGATTTGCAATGCCTGTGCTGTTACAACTACATGCATACTTCCAATATAAGTGACCATGAAGCATCTAAAACTTGAATAAAATATTTCCCATTTTCATTTTCAATAACAGAAAAGAATACAGCTTTAATAAGTTTTCAAGTACACATCCTTAGCACATTCTCCAGCCATTATTGCCTTTGAAACCTAATCAGCATTGCTGATATTAATTTTGCAAGGACAGCATGCTGTTATTCTGAACAAAGATTAACACAAATCATTGTGGTTTGAATCAATTCAAATGGCAATCCTGTGAAATTAAGAGGAAATCTTTCAGAAGCTCAGATTTTATTGTTGTACTCTTTTGTTCCTGAGGGTGTGGAAGGAACAGTTCCAAAGGTACGTGATTCATATCTCATCTGTGACCAGTTTTCATATGTAAATTTATAAATGTCAGGCTTATTTGTCAAAAGATGAGGAGAGAACTCCACAACAATTTACATTTAAATAGCGTATTTAATGTAATAAGAAGTTTCAAATTACTTCACTGGATGGTCATCAAACAAAATTTGACATCAAGCCACTTTTGGGATATTAAAACTGGTGGCCCAAAACTTGATCAAAGAATACCTTTAAGCTGCATCTGGGAAGATGAGGGACAAATACAGAGACACTGAGGTCGAAGGAGGCAATTTCCAGAGCTTGCGATCTAGTAACTCAAGGATGTCAAAACAATATTACCTCTAACTTGGAACCAGTTGGCATGAAGTTGGCATACCCACTTGAGGGACACAATATCTGATGTGAGAAGTTAAAAGAAGTTACTTTGGTAATTTTGTGTGCCAAATGTGCATGTTCACTTGAGTTATTTATTGCGACAGGGAAGAAAAGGTTTCATGCGTAGTCTGCCCAGAAAGTGTTTGATGCCTGAACTGGAAAGCATTCAGGTCCTCAGTATCAACATCCCTTACCTCAATGATCACGCAACTTGCACAGCAACAAAACAGGAGATTGCATTTTGAAGTCTTTAGGAAATAGTGCGATTGTGTACAATCGATGTCATATACTACTAAAGTATTGTTAAAATCTGGTTTCAATGAACATTATGAAAATGCTTTTGTGGTTAGTCTTCAGTGAATAATGCAGTTGCTAACTATACTGCATATAAGCAGCATTTCCCTCAGCTTTTATTCCAGTAAATCTGTCATGACCAAAATTAAGTCAATTGAGTTGGATTTGTGAGACTTTGCATATAATTTCTTAAAAGCCCAGAAAATGCTAATTTAACTTTAAAAATCCGGTTAATTTATGGATCTATGTTTTTATTTTCCTTTCTAAGGGTTTTCCGAAGATAGAAGTGAGCACTAGTTGTGAGAACAGTACAGGCCAAATCCTGATAAATGATATTAGTGTTGGTATTAATGATATCAAAGTGTGTTTGCATACTGTGTACATGGCAGCCTAATGAGAAAGGCATGATTAACGCCTACAAAGATCATATTTGCAAGCCATTCACTGTCATAATTAGACAGCCAACAATTCCTAAAACTTCTACAAAAATGAGATGTCTTGGCTCCGGCCTAGCAAATTCCAGAAGCTTCTACCATGGGAAGTCCAGCTTCAGAAACCAGCAGCTAAAATTTACTATAAAGACACGTTTAGATTGACTCAGATTCATCAGAGATCATTCTGTGATTGGTTTGGAGGTCTTTCCTGTTTATGATAAATAAAAGGTCTGACCATTTCCAAGCCAGGTTCACCCCATGGCTCATGGATCTGATGGTTTGTGCTCAGAATGTTCCCAAAGGTGCAACCACCTCACATGGTCCTTTTTCACAAATGAATCTACACTGTCAGGATGAAATTAGACTTAGGTGTGGACTCAAAACAGACCACTGCATTTGTTAAAATGCATGTCCAATATTCCACCTATTAAAGTCACTTAGACTGAGTATCTGGGTTAACTGGGATAACAGCTGTTTATGCCACATTAATGCTTAATTCACCCCATCAAGGGGCAAAAATCCTGTCCTCGCTTACAGTCACAGAGTCATAGAGGTGTACAGAACAAAAACATGCTCTGATCCAACTTGTCCACACTGGCCAGATATCCTAAATTAATCTAGTCCCATGTGCCAGCAGTTGGCCCATATTCCCTCTATACTCTTCTATTCATATACTCATCCAGAAGCCTTTTAAATGTTGTAATTGTACCAACCTCCACCACTTCCTCTGACAGATCATTTCATACACACACTACCTTCAGCATGAAAGCGTTGCCCCTTTGGCCCCTTTGAAATCTTTCTCCTGTCACCTTTAACCTATGCTCCCTAGTATTGGGTTCCCCCACCCGAACAATTCACTTGTTGTCTGTGTATAAACTGATAAGTGGTAAAAGCATTGGATTAAAATAATACATAATTAATCTGTATATAATCACTGGTCAAAATGGCACCAAACATTTTGCAAGAAGAATTAATTTGAAAGTTACTAAGCAGAAGATTAAGGACGTATTGGGAATATCACTGTTCACTATCTCGGAGGTACTGCAGTCCACTCCTTAACAGCCCAGCCCAACACTGATTGAAAGTAATGACAATACAAACTGGAGATAATTATTTAAGAAGTAACTATCCATAAAGTTATGCTGAATAAAAGGAGTACCTTTCACAGTTCTGAGCTGAACCGACCAGAACAGGTCCCAGATTTGGTCTTAAAACATTGTTCTCAGGTGGAATTGCAACTTGTGTTTAGAAATTAAGCGTAACAGAGGAGGCAGTGATCAGCTGGCTTTCCCAGACTTGAATTTCCAACGGTAACTCCGGTTGAACTGTACAAACATGCTGTGATAGGCAGTCCATTCCTAACTAAATAATCTAGTGTACAGACATTGAATAGCAGGGATTACAATGGGACTGAAGAGAAAGAGGTCACCATCCCCTGACAAAAATCTGGCCATTGTGTAAACAGTAACCATTGGTCACTTAGATAAGGGTGGCTAATGCTTATGGAGGGGTATCTCATAAAAAGCTAACTCCTTCAACACAAGAGAGAAAAAGAAGTAAACTAGTCCAAGAAAAGCAAGGTTCCATGTCAGCAAACAGAATTGACTGAATCTGCTTTAGCTTAGATTTTAAAGTCAGATTATCCCAAACTGATCCAAGCTCAACAACTTTGATCTGGATGCAAATTTGTGTCACTAATGGTTCAATTAAAAGACTGGTTGAGCTCCAACTATTCAGCTTGTGTTGGAATTCCTGCTTTGGCAGATTTTTTTCTAGTACTCCCGACCAACTCTCTCCTTGTATGTCTCAGAGGGACTGACTACTTACTGGAGTATAATTCTATGGCTGCAAGTTGGCCCAAACCTCCTTGCCTATGTGGCCATTCCCCAAATGGAATGTACTGGCAAAATATTAGACTGTGGAAGTCATCACTGCTGAGCTGGGTCCTGACAGTAGACTGCTTCCAATGGGCTCAGCATCCAAACTGTGATCCTGCTGGTCAGTGTCTGTTTCGCATGTTCTTTATCAAGTTGAATCACTCAGGGAACACGTGCATTTCTGCACAGATACCATCTCAAGGCAGGTTAAGTGAAGTGGAGTTGCTCGAGCCAGTCAAGCAGGACCAGACGGGTTGGAAGGGATGGCATTGATGGTGAGGACAGTGAATGGTGTTGCTGCGAAGGCAGTAGACTGTTACATAAAACCCACTTCAGAGAGGCTGGGGGCAATTATATGAGTATGCAATTGGAAGTGAGATATTTCACCCACCACCAGCACACATCGGAACATAATGGCCAACGTTTATTGTTGGGATGTTTTCTGTATTTTTTCACAAATGCAACCTTGATGGGATTTTTACTTTCATTTAGATCATGATGTTGTTATGAGGTGAAATGTAAGTCACAAGGAGTTAACCCCTAGAATGCTACAAACAATCTGAGAAGCTGCTTAGTTGGGGTACCAGTCACTATGTTGGCTGGCCTTGTATATCAGGTTAAGTAAGGAGTGTTCTCCAATACTTTCAATGTTATGGGCCATCAGCAACTAGCCCAGCTAATTAGGATTCATTTTATTTTGTCTTAATTTGACTTTTTTTATTATTATGTAAGACTTCTGACATTAATATAGGCACTGTGGTGTGGCGACTGATAAAACCCTTCATTGTTCACATCAAGAGAGGTGGCCTCTTATTCAAAGTGGTTGATTTGATTAGCTGGCCATTGAACTTGTCCCTTAACAGTGAAAATAGACATTAACATTTACCATTCTCTCTCTTTCTGGAAAAAGGTGGTGAGCAGCTTAAATGTGCAACAGTGAGGGAGGTAGAAACACAGAATTCTTACTTTCTCACCAGTTAGATTAGATTCCCTACAGTGTGGAAACAGGCCCTTCAGCCCAACCAGTCCATACCGACCCTCTGCAGGGTAACCCACCCAGACCCATTTCCCTCTGACTAATGCGCCTAACACTATGGGCAAATTAGCATGGCCAATTTACCTGACCTGCACATCTTTGACTGTGGAAGGAAACCCACACAGACACAGGGAGAATGTGCAAACTCCACACAGATAGTCACCCAAGGCTGGAATCGAACCTGGGACCCTGGCGCTGTGAGGCAGCAGGGCTAACCACCGTGCCGCCCCAAGTTAGTGAAGAGTGTATGGAGCTTGAGGCCAAAGCATGAATATATGCAACCTTCAGAGTAAGATTAGTTCCAGTCACTTCAGGGATTGCTGACTCGTAAAGTGAATTAAGCTGATTAGCAAAGGTAGAATGGTATATTCTGTTACTTTTTATGATGTAAGAAGCAAGTAGGGAATTGATTGAATCTTAATGAAACTTGTATTTTGTTCATTGATATATTTAATGAAAGACGAATCCGTTCATTGTTCACAACTGGCTTCATCTCACAAGAGTGTTTATAAATTCATTATTAGATGTTATGGGAAACAGATGATGCATGTAAGATTTTATCATTCAGCACACAGTACACTTATAGGCATCTTATTGTTACAAATCCTCAGCCACACTTTTATGTAACTAGATACTGGTCAGCAAGATGGAAGCACCAAGGGACACAAACCTAAGACTGGCAAATAATATAGCAATAGAGATTTGTCAAGATCTAATTAATGAGTGACCTGATCCTTGTGAAATATTCTTTAAGTCCATAGAAGATAAAAGGTGGCCTTTAAGTTGGTGGCTGATTCATTGAATGCAAGATAATAACAGTTGGACCTTTGACATTTGTAATGATTACTATCATTCATATTTATCCTTTAACTAATCTTGCTCATTCAGTAGGGTAACCTATTTCTTCAAGTACCGCTGAGAGGTGATGTCAGTGAGGGAGATAATAGAGGATGCAATGCTGGACTTAACAGCTAGAACCTTGCTCACAAGGTGGGGAGAATGAGTCAGGACATTTCACCAACTTGCTGTAGCCATCTCAATAGAAAACCCCTTGTCAGTCCTGACTTTCTTACTCTGGGTTAGCAGGTCTGAGATAGAGCATAGAGATAGACCCACTGCCTCCTAACACAGTTCAAAGACTGCCACGGGGACTGGTGTGTGTGACAAGCTCACTGTTCAAAAGATCTATCACAGTGCCCAGACTACTTGCCCTCAAACCCAGCACGGCCCATGCATTTTTTATTCCACTTTTGTACCTCCATGCCAGTCTATGATTCTATGCACTCCCCAATACTGCTTATAACTAGCCTCCCTGCCAATCCAAGTCCAACACTTGCTCTTACACCTTACATGACAACATGCCAACTACTAGATCCTCAAGAGCATGTGAAATATAAGTCTAATTATCTATTTCAGCTTTCACTATATTAAAAAAAAGCACGCGCATTCACAAGAGCCTAAATTCATTTGAATCTCCACAAGTATTTGCTCCTTTATTGAAAACAGATTTGTATTCATGACTCACATCAGAGACAGCTAATCCTTTCATGCTGAGTTCAAATGGCCTGTGGAATTTGGGATAGCCTCATGTGGAAGTCATGCTTAACCCTGTTCGACAGATTCTTGGGTGAGGGAAGGGTTTCCTGGACCCTGCTTAATGCAAAGCACACTCATGTGGTAATGTCAGGCGTGAGACAGCACACTGGCCTAATGAGTGGGTATGATCGATGAGTGTCAGCCTTGGGGATGAACTGAGGCTGTGTTTCGATAATAAAGGGTGGGATGTACTGCTAACACGAATTTCCCATTGCAGTGCGTGGCCCATTTGGAGCACTGCACAGACCCTTTAAGATTGTTGTGTGACTGTACAGAAGCATTTCTTGAAAAACCGCTACTTTCGTGAGGCTAGTTTGTCCCCTGGGTGGCCTGTCTCTCCTATCGTACACATCCGTGCAGGTTAGAGGAGACATTGGTGGGAACTGCACCTGTAATTCCCTGGTATGGAGAAGGGGATCATGGTTTTGGGGGAATGTTGGGGTTTTGGTGAGTCAGGGCACTCATTTTGAGAGTAGGTCAAATGCTAATTATCAACAAAAATGTATTCAAGACAACCACAAAAACATCTGTGGATGATAATGAAACATACATCCATTATTTTGTGGTTAGCTTTCTGAAAAGTGATGATGCTTCACACAAGGAGATGATTTTTATCACATCTTCTGTTGCTTAGGCAGAGATTATTTTGAAAACATCTTTGCTGTTTTCTTCCAGTTTCTGAACCTTCCATGGCCTTGCCCCCTAGCATTTATTGCCCAGAGGGCAGTTAAGAGTGAACAACATTGCTGTGGATCTAGAGTCACACTTAAGCCAGACCAGGTAAAGACAGCAGCTTCCTTCCCTGAAGAGCAGTGGTTTTTCCCCAGCAATCCACTCTTGGTTCAAATTGTGTTCAGTTCCACCAAGTACCATGATAGGGTTTGAGCCCAGGTGGCCAGAACATTGCCTAGGTCTCTGGGTTAACAGTTCAGTGATAATACCACTAGGCCATTGCCTCCACTTTGTGTGAGCTTGAATAAAGGACAAGTCAACCCTCAATGAGGCCCTGAACCAAATTCCAGTGCAGGAATCATCTGTCCAGCAGGACTCACTGGATAATGATCAGAGAAAAATCCCTGGCTGTTAGCTTGATTGCCCAAGGAGCACAGGGCACAGTTACAGCATCCCCACTGTTGCCACTGGTGGGAACAAGCAAAAAGCAGAGATCAAAGCTGGTGCTGTTCTATTCTGTATCAGTCAGCTTCTTGTCAAGCCAGCATGTTTATTGAGACTGCTCTAATTGTAAGCCAGCAGCAGATCCCCCTCTCCCCTTCGTACCATTCTCTGTGGAATACTTCATCCCTCCAGTCAGTTATCAAGAGTTTTGTTTCCTTGAGAGGATTAAAAAGCTGAAGTCTTTATTATTGGAAAACAAAGACATTTTTATTACCATTAATTTTTCATTTTGTGGACAATTATGACCAGAATCTCTTGGGATTTCCTTTTTGCATATATGTTTCTTTTGCAAATTTTAACATTAAATAGCTGGAATCGACCAGAGTGTTAACGTTTAATGTGTTCGGTGACAGTCATTTCCAAACCTGGTGACAGCCACAGAGAGCCTTCAGCCAAAATAATGAAGATAATGAGCGGGTCTATGGAATGTATATCTTACCTGCAGGCAAATCCACAAACAGTGCAAGGAGAACTCTAAGCTGATGGTTCTTATTCACCTCTCAGTGATAGGCAAGAAAGGAAATGAAGGCTGCTACACAGTCAGGATAAAGTATGAAACATTTTATTAATGTAAACAAGATAATTGAATAATTGCCTTGTAAAATACTCTCTAATTATGATTAATACTGTGCATTCAGTTATAACACTAAAATTTATGATACACTGGAACCTTGCAATAACCTATTGCTGCTTTGAATCTATCCACTTTAGTAATCGAGGTAACTGAGCAATGCTTAGCATGTTTTCTATGGCCACAGTGCTACTGGACAAACGAATCAGAGTTCCTGCCCTGATTTTTGTTAAACACAGAGAGACCTCGGGTTGAAGTGTCTGTTCCTCACGTAAGACCATGTCAGTGAAGGATAGCAGTGCTGAAGTCATAACATAAATCCCTATTTTGGGTCATCCTTTCCAATATCTCCTTTGGCTTAGCATCTAACTTTTAGATTATGAGTCCTGGAACAGGAACATTTGCACCAATAACAATACCGTATAAATGCATTGTTGTTGACTTCACCTGACCTCCTCACAACAATAACGTACGTGTTATTTTTAATAATCCAAAGCAGTTCACAGGTGAGAAAAGAATTAAATACAAAAGTATTTAAAGGCAGGACAATACAGTAAGAATTCAGTTGAGGAGATGGATTTTTAATAGCTGAGTTTTTAAAGGCAGAGACAGGAAGCAAATTTAGTAAACAGAGTTACAGACTGGTGCCTCTGTCACCCATGTTGGAGACAAAGGGCAGAAGACAAAAGATTTTAGAGTTAGAAGACTTTGTAGTTTTTAAGATATATCTGGTGAAACTATGAAAAATTTGAAGATGAAGGTAATAATATTGTTGGGCTGGGAAACAAGGAGTCAATACACATCAGTGAGACTGAGGTATTGGATCGATTGCAGCGCAGAAGGCCAGTGGCAAATTTTAGATCGTCAGGAATCTAGGGAGGTCAACGAGTTCAAAATTGGAGAAAACAAATGTCGAGTTGATGAAGACTGAAGTAAAAGGAATTACCACGATTTCAAGCAGGTGATGCTATGACAATTAAAATAATTAGATTCAGTGAATGATAAGATGGTTTTGTGCTAGATTATAGGCTGTCCAGGTTATCAAAAATCTATATATTCTGAGTTAGGCAGGACACACAAGAAAACAAACAATAACCTGTTCCTTTTTGTTGTGTATTTATCTTCTCTTCCTCCTGGAAAAAGTGTTGAGCCTGACTCTTAAGACAGAGAAACAAATGGTGAAGTTATAGGATGGCCCTTGAGTGTGATTAGGGGCTTTCCGTGCAGCGTAGAATTCAGTGAAGTTTGAAACTCAGATATTTAGTGAGCAAAGACACACCTTCAGCAAAACTGTAAAGGCAATCAGACCAGGAGCTCTAGCCAACTTTCCTGTTGCTAGCCAATATGGTGCCACACCAGCAGTAATCAATTCCAAATGGACAAAGATGGAGATTATATGTAGTCTGTGGGAAGAAGCTCTCCTTCCATAAATAATTCATTCCACTCATTTAATTTCGTCATTCTGTAATTCCCAATGGGATGGCTGGTAAGGAGAATGCAGTTCTCTGCTGTTGTAGACAAGAGTGACCTTTCGGTTAGATAGAAGGGATGTGAATTCCAGTTGAAGATATTTCTGAAAAATTCATTAAATAATGTCTCACCACCCACCCAGACTTCAATTCTAATATTTTTAGACACTAAACAATTTTTAAAAAAATGTACAGCATGGAAGCAGACCCTTCAGTCCAACCCATCCATACCGACCAGATATCCCAACCCAATGTAGTCCCATCTGCCAGCACCCGGCCCATATCCCTCCAAACCTTTCCTATTCATATACCCATCCAAATGCCTCTTAAATGTTGCAATTGTACCAGCCTCCACCACATCCTCTGGCAGCTCATTCCATACACGTACCACCCCGTGCATGAAAAAGGTGCCCCTTAGTTCTCTTTTATATCTTTCCCTTCTCACCCTAAACCTATGCCGTCTAGTTCTGGACTCCCCAACCCCAGGGAAAAGACTTTGCCTATTTATCCTATCCATGCCCCTCATAATTTTGTAAACCTCTGTAATGTCACCCCTCAGCCTCTAACATTCCAGGGAAAACAGCCCCAGCCTGTTCAGCCTCTCCCTGTAGCTCAGATCCTCCAACCCCTGGCAAAATCCTTGTAAATCTTTTCTGAACCCTTTCAAGTTTCACAACATCTTTCCGATAGGAAGGAGACCAGAATTGCACGCAATGTTACAACAGTGGCCTAACCGATGTCCTGTTCAGCCGCAACATGACCTCCTAACTCCTGTACTCAATGCGCTGACCAATAAAGGAAAACATACCAAACGCCTTTTTCACTATCCTATCTACCTGCAACTCCACTTTCAAGGAGCTATGAACCTGCACTCCAAGGTCTCTTTGTTCAGCAACACTCCCTAGGACCTTACCATTAAATGTATAAGTCCTGCTAAGATTTGCTTTCCCAAAATGCAGCACCTTGCATTTATCTGAATTAAACTCCATCTGCCACTTCTCAGCCCATTGGCCCATCTGGTCCAGGTCCTGTTGTAATCTGAGGTAACCCTCTTCACTGTCCACTACACCTCCAATTTTGGTGTCATCTGCAAACTTACTAACTGTACCTCTTAAGCTCACATCCAAATCATTTGTGTAAGTGACAAAAAGTAGAGGGCCCAGCACCGATCCTTGTGGCACTCCACTGGTCATAGGCCTCCAGTCTGAAAAACAACCCTCCACCACCACCCTCTGTCTTCTACCTTTGAGCCAGTTCTGTATCCAAATGGCTAGTTATCCCTGTATCCCATGAGGTCTAACCTTGCTAATCAGTCTCCCATGGGGAACCTTGTTGAACACCTTACTTCAGTCCATATAGGTCACATCTACTGCTCTGCCCTCATCAATCTTCTTTGTTACTTCTTCAAAAAACTCAATCAAGTTTGTGAGACATGATTTCCCATGCACAAAGTCATGTTGACTCATCTACCAGATTTCTCACAGTATTGTCTAGGGCGGATCACCATTCATTTTGAGAGACTCCAGGGCACCTAATGGGGATCGCTCTCAGCAAAGCAGAAAGTAACTCTTTCCTGTATCTAACGTGGACTCTACCTGACCAGGAACTACTTGAAATATTGCTCACCATAAAAGAAAATTTAAAATAAATGTAGATTCAAGCTTGCAGTGTTCTTGCTGCTGGGAGAGTTGCATTACCTCATAGCTGTGGTCTTAGTGAAAGGTTTCGATCACTTCTGAGATGTCCTTTATGTGCGAGGATTTATTTGAAGTCGATCAGAAGAAGTTTCTTTCGGATATATTATGGGAAAATATATAGCATCAGGGTGATGAATGCAGAGTAATTCAATTTGTAATCCAACCACTGAAAGCCACAAGTAGCTTGTTACCCATGAGTTATATGGCAGGTCACTTGTGGTTTTGTTCTTAGTGAAGAGCTGAATTGATTAGGGAATGGAGTAATGTTCCAGTTTGCTCCATAACACTTATGTCATGCTTCAAGAGCATTATATTTTAAATAATCCAAAATGGAATAATTGGTGTCAGGTTGGGTGGGATTTGAATGAGGTCTAGAAACAATAAATGCCAGCATATAAAAATCTACTTCTAATATTCTCACTGTTTAAATTTCACCTTCTTTTCCTCTTAATATGGTACTGTTTTGTGTCCTTTACAGTGAATTATGAGAACAGAACTTTTTTTTCCAATTTCAATCACCCAATGGCAGTTGCAACAGATGGGTGTTTGACCCTTTATGTCATGTGGCAATCCTCAACCTTCATGACTGTGCAATGCCAGAAGTCTGCAAATGCATGGCTCTGAATTTCCAGTCACCTCTCATTTCCAGCTTGACCAAGCTATCCTCGGCCTCTTAGACCTTTCCAATGAAAGGAGGAGCATCACCCTGTCTTTCCATTATGCACTATGCAGCTTCCAGATACAATGATTTTAGAATGTAATCTCTGGTCCATTTTCTCCGAGAGGAGATGTTACTGATGACTCTGCTGTTCGCATTTCCACCTCCTCAGAACAACTTTTGCCTCTCATCCCTCTACCATCCTCATTCACCTTTGCACCATCATTTCTTTTGCCATTTAATCTCCTTTGCTCCTACCATGCCACAGACTCTTCCTTTTGTTCATTTGGCATGTCCCCTCTTTGCCTGCCTCTGTTTAAAACCTATTATCTCCCTTGCTTTTTCCACATGCAACAACACCATTACTCTTTCTACTCAGGCTGCCAGACCTGCGGATTATTTCCAGCACTTTCTGTTTAGGTTATGGAAGATTCTCTCCCTTGTTTTTACTCCTTTTTCTCTTGAACATTATGTTCTGTCCTGCTTACTCCCAAAGAACTTAATATTGAATCCATATCAACCTCCAAAGAGTGATAAACATCATCAACTAGATCAATAGTTGATAACTGCAGAATATCCCCTTTGTCTTTGTATTTGTTGAGGTGACCCTTTGGATTTGGAGTGGCTCAATGGGTAGCTGTCTGCCTGTAAGCCAGAAAGTCTGGGTTCAATACCCATTCCAGGAATTGCTGGTTTTACAGAAACTCAACCTGTTACTGCAGGCAAGCTAGTGTGTATTGTTGCTAGTCTCCAACCTGAATAAATGAAGAGGGAGGAAATTTGTAAAACCATTCACCAAATACCAAACTGCTGGCTGATGTGAGGGTGATCAACCAGTATTGTGAGGACTGCGTGGATGGTGTGAAAAAATCGAGAAGGGAACCATCCATTAGTTGAGCTGTCCTTTTGCACAAATGTCTGGCCTCAGTGGGGTCTCCTGGCCTCAGCGTAGACTCCCAGCCTTGAGGTGAACCCTGGTGCGGTCTGGATGTTAGATACCTGTGCAGACTGGGTTGAAAGGACTGTTCTTCTGAACGTTTATTTCTTTATTTTTCTAATTTTTTTCCGAAGAATTTGTACTTAAGGCACTTTGGTACATAAGATGGCACTGTCAATTGTGACCTGTAAATTTTTCACTGTACCCACGTGAGTACATGTTATAATAAAACTCATTCTGAGTTCTTTGGAAATGTCTAAAGGTGATTCGTAACTTTAACGCTCAGCAAAACAGGAAGTGTATTTATTGGCATGTGATTTTTTTTTTCTTACTCCTGTGGAATTAAGTTTGAATGCACAAACTCCCTGGGGAGTTTCAGTTGATGTGAGCAGGTACACGATTAATGAATTCAAGGTGTTCCCTGATGGATGGCCATCATGCAGGGATATTTGCTATCTGCGGAACTGAAGCCAGATGTAATGAGGGTGAACCACAGGGGCTACCATACTGCCTGCTCCTGTCGGTTTGAATATTTTTAGAAACATATTCCCAAATTCCCTCAGCAAGTGTGCGCAGTTACCAAATAGATAGTGCAACTCAGGAGTGTAATGAGCACGTGTAGTTTTTGTAACCTGAATTGTTATTATGATTGCAAGACAAGCAGGGACAATGAAGCAAGAGATAATAGTGGAACAGGTTATGTGGTAGCAATCAAATCTGCTCACTTCAGTATTTTCACTACTTCCAATATATTTCATAAAAAATCATGGGTACGTTGGCAAGATATCACTTGGTGCACCTTTAACGGTTGAAGTTTGCAGTCGTTAACAAGGATGTTACACCACATCAAGTCATTTTCCTTTAGAATCCTAGCAGTCCGTGCCTGGTTTATCTTGTTTGCTTTTTGGAAATCTACCAAACCAAAGTAAGTACGCAGGGAGAGATTTGATTCATAGTTGATGTAAGAACACGCAGTGCAGCTCATCAATTAGGGCAGAAAAGTTGATTGTACGGCACAAGATAAACAGGCAATGTTTGAAGGGAACCTATGAGATGCAGGGAATCTGCCACTGATGACTCAATGTGTACCTTGGGCTACTTAGAATTAATGAGACATAATGATCTGGAAGTTGCCAAGTTCAATCCCTGTTCAATGCAGAGTTAGCTGATTCTAACAGATATAGCATTTGCATTCCCATCATTTGCTTGAATGTTCTTCAATGGTGAAGGTGGAAATTAGGAGGGAGTTTTCAGTTCCTGGTTGCCATTGAGTAATTCATGGCAGAATATGGCTGCTGGGAGAGAACAAGTTGTGCTTTCTTCACCAACCCCCCATAGCCAGAGCGTAATCCCTATTGCCTAGTGCTCAATGTCAACACTTATACGTGAGGGTTGTATACATCAGCTGCATACTGATGCTCACCTTACTCACTTGGAACCCATATCCTGGCAACATGGAGTATCTTAAGGAGTGAAGGGGGGGAATGGGAATGGGAATAGGAACTGGGGGAAAAGAAAACTCAAGAAGAAAATGTAAAGGAGTTCTATACTGAGCACTGAGGGGACGATTAAATGATTGTGTGAGTTCAATGGGATGGAGTGCATAGGAAAAAGGATGAAATTGAGGTTGAAAGATGTAATGAAATACACTGCAATTCACTTTCTGATCTCAAATTATTGCACACAACCTTTCCTCAGAGATGTAATTTCATATTTTCATGCTTTGTAGAAAATATCTAAGTTATGAAAATGTACAAAGCTATATTCTTATTGAATATTTATTTGTCTAGCTTAGTGTTGTCTAGATGTGAGGTTGTGCAAACAAAAAACAGCAGAAAAAAGAGGGCAGAATGATCAAAACATTCTTTTACCTTGGCAGAACCAAAGTGATTACAGAGTAATGTAAAACAGGAAGATACATATGTGCTGTGATAAACTATATGTTTGTAGCAGTGAATAAAGGAGGATGACAATTCAATCTCTTTCACAATTCTAAAGTAATCACTGACTCATGTCTGTTCAGGTAGTTGATTGACACACTGGACATCAATTTTACATAAGAAACTAAAGCAAGACAAAACCATCTATTCTTCACCCTACTCCTTTCAGTGTTTTTGTACAATCTACCTCATCACACATGATCCCCATCAATTTAATTTCCTTCCATAGATCATGTACTATCTTACCATGGATTTTTCCCATCTATTAATATCTTTCTCCATGTAAAGTCTTTCATAATATAAACCCATTAATTTCTAGCCATAGATATATATAATCTATTTTGTCATGAATTGCATCCACCCACTTAATCTTCTAAGTGTAACTTCTACGACATTTATTCTAAAACATGGAAATTATTAGGCTGAACTTTGTGCCACCTTTAGATTACACACTAGATTGTGGCACCAGATTACACACTATCAGTCTGAAGATGTCCTGCATGGTTAATATCTTTTGCCCCAGATTTGCCAGGCTCTAACCTTTGTGAACAAAAGACAATCTAACCCCCAGCCCTTGACAGTCAACCGTATTGCCATCATTGAATCGCCCCAGTATCAACATCCTGGGTGCTATCATTGACCAGAAACTCAATTGGACTCGCCACATAAATACTGGCCAAAAGAGCAGGTCAGTGGGTAGGAATACAGAGGTGAGTAACTCAACTGACTCTCCAAAGCCTAGCCACTATCTATAAGGCACAAGTCAGCTGTGTGATGGAATACTCCCCATTTGCCTGGATGAGTGCAGCTCCAGCAACACTCAAGAAGCTTGACACCATCCAGGACAAAGCAGCCCGTTTGATTGACACCATATTTGCAAGCATCACTCCCTCCGCTATCGACTGTCATTAGCAGCCATATTTACCACCTACAAGATGCACTGCAGAAACTCACCACAGATCCTTGGATAACACCTTCTAAATGCATGACCACTTGCATTCTAGAAGGGCAAGGGCAGCAGATATATGAGAAACACCACCATGTTCAAGTTCCCCTCCAAGTTACTCACCATCCTGACTTGGAAATATATCACCTCCTTTACTGTGGCTGTGTCAAAGTCTTAGAATTCCCTCCGTAATGGCATTGTGGGCCATCCAGAGCAAGTGGATTGAAGCAGTCTAAGAAGGTAGCTCACCACCACCTTCTCAAGGGCAACTAGGGATAGGCAATAAATACACACAAATAAATGGAAAACAAAAAGGTGAAATTGGCACCTGGCTTTGCAGACAGGGACCTGGAGACACTGATGGTTGGATGGGGTGGTGCAGAGGAAGGATGTCCTCTTTCCCAGGACTGGAAGGGGTGAACAACTGGCAACCATGCCAGCCTGGTCTGTTGTTGCTTTCTGGGTTAGTGCCATCTCAGCTGTCTGAAGGAATGTCTTGTTCTGTAGGAAGAAGGTCAATGACCTTCTCTGCTCAGTCATGGTAAGTGTGGCCTCAGACTCACTCTGTTTGTGCTACCGCACCCACCTCCCACCAAGGCTTGTGCTCTACCAATCTCACTATTGCCTGCAACCATCTTCATTCACTTGCACAATTGCCCGAACCATGAACCCTGCAACCCCTCCCTGCTGCCTACTCATTCACATAGAACTTCTTTCCCTGAGTTGCATCAGCCACTAACAGCCGTGGCACTCAGTTTCATCTCAATTGATCCTTCCCTTTTTCTATTTCCAGCACAATAGGGCAGAAGGAGCCAAGTTGGGTGGTGGGCTTACCAGCATAGAGCTCCTCACCACCTGCAAGTAGACAATCCTGACCCTGACTACCCCAAGCAGCTGACCAGCCATGACTGGTATCAGAGCCCCTCACTGAAGGATATCCCCATCAACTTAACTAAGGACTACCTACCTCAAACTTTAAGACATGGTAATTGCTTGAAGCACTTAATGTGTTTGCAGCGTTTACTGCTGGAACACAGTGCAGGAATGAGATTCATGTTGAATGATGCTGTACAGCAATATATCCCCCCTTGACTGATCACTGCTGACAATCATGACCAGCTGCTGGCTTTGTGTCTGCATTGAAAAGAAAGGCAAGACAGAAGTACTGTGAGCGCTTAAGTTCCAGTTGATTAGCCAAAGCACAAAAGGCCAGAGTTCTGTCAGAATCCAAGGAGGCTCAAAGGGAGTGAGTGTTGAGAGAGTGAGCAAGCAGCCAACAACGCAGCTTTGTCCAATTCCTGAGCCGGATGCCAATCCAAGCACACACCGTGTCTCTTGCAGCAGCTTTGCTGGTGCATCCCAAGGTACAGCATTAAAGAGCAAAAGTGTAGTGTGAGGGAATCAGAGATACACTATGAGGTTGCAGTGAGGTTGGTACAAGGTGCCAAGGTTGGTGCATGCAGCCACTGACCATGAAGTGTACACTGAGGCATTGGTATAGATTGTCCAAGATGGAGGGCTGGAGTCACCAGTATTTGCTCCAACTTTAAAATAACGAACTCTTGGCATCTAGTTTCTGTCCAGTAGTTGGTGGAATAGCAGAGCGATTACATCTAGACTGGAAATGTTAGCTTGCTCTCTCCCCACGGATGCTGCCTCACCCAGTGATTTCTAGAACTTTTTTTCTTTTCACTGTTTATTAGTGAGCTGAGGCTCAGTAATAATGAGGAACAATCCCAGTTTATAAGCTTTGTACTGCTCACTTGTGAGATCCCCATGGTGATATCGTCAACTCGAGAATGGTATCATTTGACATCTAATTTACCGAAATTTCTCACCATAGCCTGTTTTGTTCAGGTCCTGGGAAGATTCTGCCCACTGTGCTTTTATTTTATCATTTTGTTCTCGCCTCAAAGGTCTGACTAAAGCTGGGATATGTACATGTGGAGACTCTTTGATTATTATTATTATTCACTTGTGCAATATGGCTGTCACTGGAAGCCCAGCATTTATTGACAATTCCCAATTGCTGTTGAAAAGATGATGGTGACCTACATTGTTAAACCATTGCAGTACACCTGGTTAGCTCACCCAAAGTGAGATTTATAGCATGGAGAGAGACCCTTCGGCCCATTGTGTCCGTGCCAGTCATCAAGCACCTATCTATTCTCGCCCTGTTTTCCTGCATTCGGCCCATACCCTCCATTGGTACGTCAAATGCAGATCTAAATACTTCTTAAATACTGTGATGGTTCCTGCCTCTTTCACCCTTTCAGGCAGTGAGTTCCAGACCTCTAGTTGAACAAGTTCTTCCTTAAATCCCCTCAAAACATCTTGACCTTTACCTGAAAACAATCCCTTTAATTATCGCTCTCACAAGTAAAAGAAAACATTCCTTCCCATTTATCCTATCTATGCCCCTCACCATTTTGTACCTCAGTCACAATACAACCCCACCCTTCCCCACCCAGAACTACTCTCAGTATTTCAACTGTAGTCTAACTATGGTTTATACAGCTTCATCATAACCCTGCTATTAGATGGGGAATTTTTTTTTTATTCATTTGTGGGACTTGAGTGTCATTGGCTGGCCAGCATTGATAGCCCATCCTTATTTGCCCTTGAGAAGGTAGTGGTGAGCTGTCTTCTTGAATCGTTTCAGTCCACTTGCTGTGGGTTGACCCACAATGTCAGTATGGAGGGAATTCCAGGATTTTGACCCAACAACTGAAGGAACAGGGTATATTTCAAAGTCAGGATGGTGAGTGGCTTGGAGGTGAACTTGAAGATGGTGGAAGTGATCATGGATTTGGAAGGTGCTGTCTAAAGATCTTTGGTGAATTTCTGCGGTGCATCTTGTAGATAGTACACACTGCTGCTACTGAGACCTGGTCGTGGAGAGATTGAATGTTTGTGGATGTGGTGCCAATCAAGCGGGTTGCTTTGTCCTGGATGGTGTCAAGCTTCTTGAGTGTTGTTGGAGCTGCACCCATCCAGGCAAGTGGGGAGTATTCCATCACACTCCTGACTTGCGCCTTGTAGATAGTAGATAGACTTTGGGGAGTCAGGAGGTGAGTTACTGACTGCAGTATCCCCAGTCTCTGACCTGTTCTTGTAGCCACTGTGTTTATGTGGTGAGTCCAGTTGAGTTTCTGGTCAATGGCAGCCCCAAGGATGTTGATAGTGGGGGTTTCAGTGATGGTAGTACAATTGAATATTAAGGGGCAGTGGTCAGTGTTTCTCTTATTGGTGATGGACATTGTCTGGCATTTGTGTGGCCTGAATGTTACTTGCCACTTGTTGGCCTAAGCCTGGGTATTGTCCAGATATTGTTGGAATTGAGCACAGACTGCTTCAGTATCTGAGGAGTTGTGAATAGTGCTGAACACTGTGCAATCATTGACAAACATCCCCACTTCTGACCTTATGACAGAGGAAGGTCATTGATGGAGCAGCTGAAGATTGTTGAACCTAGGACACTTCCCTGCGGAACTCCTGCAGAGATATCCTGGAACTGAGATGACTGACCCTCCAGAACTATCTTCCTTTGTGCCAGGAATGACTGTAACCAATGGAGTGTTTACCCCCGATACCCATTGGTTCCAGTTTTGCCAGGACTCCTTAATGCCATATTCGGTCAAATGCGGGCTTGATGTCACTCTCACCTCCCCTCTGGAATTCAGCTCTTTTGTCCATGTTTGAACCAAGGCTGTAATGAGATCAGGAGCTGAGTGACCCTAACAAAACCCAAACTGGGCAGGTTGTTGCTGAGCAGGTGCTGCATGATAGCACTGTTGGTGACCCTTTCCATCACTTTACTGTTGATGAAGAGTAGACTGATTGGGCGGTAATTGGCCGAGTTGGATTTGTCCTGCTTTTTGTGAACAGGACATAGCTGGGCAATTTTCCACATTATCAGGTAGATGCCAGTATTGTCACTGTACTGGAAGAGGTTGGCTAGGGGAGCGGCAAGTTCTGGAGCACGCCTCCTCAGTACTATTGCCGGACTGTTATCTGTTTTTGCAGTGTCCAGTGCCTCCAGCCATTTCTTGATATCATGTGGAGTAAATCGAATTGGCTAGAGACTGATTTCTGTGCTGCTCGGGTCCACAGGAGGAGCCCGAGATGGATCATTCACTCTGCACTTCTGACTGAAGGTTATTGCCAATGCATCAGCCTTAGCTTTTGCATTGATGTACTGCGCACCTCCATCTTTGAGGATGGGGATATTTGTGGAGCCTCGTCCTCCTCCAATGAGTTGTTAAATTGTCCACTATCATTCACGGCTGGATGTGGAAGGACTGAAAGCTTAGATCTGATCCCTTGGTTGAAGGTTTGCTTAGCTCTGTCTGTCAGTGGCTGTTTATGCCATTTGGCATGTAAGTAGTCCTGTTTGGTAGCTTCATCAGGTTGACCCCTCATTGTTAGGTCTGCCTGGTGCTGCTCCTGGCATGCTCACCTGCACTCTCCATTGAACCAGGGTTGATCCTGTTGCTGGATGGTAATGGTTGAGTGGGGGATAGGCCAGGCCATGAGGTTGCAGATTGGGCTGGAGTACAGTTCTGCTGCTGTTGATAGCCTCATGGATGCCCAGTCTTGAGCTGCTAGATCGGTTTGAAGTCTGTCTCATTTAGCACGGTGATAGTGCCACACAACATGATGGAGGTTATTCTCAGTGTGAAGGCAGGACTTCGTCTCCGTAAGGATAATGCAGTGGTCGTTTTTCCTTATACTGTCATGGACAGATGCTTCTGCAGCTGGCAGATTAGTAAGGATGAGGTCAAGTATGTTTTTTACTCTTGTTGGTTCCTTCACCATCTGCCACAGTCTAGTAGTTATATCCTTTAGGACCCAACCAGCTCAATCAGTAATGCTGTTGCTACCAAGCCACTCATGGTGGTGGATGTTGAAATCCCCCACCCCAAGTACATTTTGCACCCTTTGCCACCCTCAGTGCTTCCTCCAAGTTTTGTTCAACATGGAGGAGTACTGATTCATCAGCCGAAGGTAACCAGTAAGAGGTTTCCTTGCCCATGTTTAACCTGAAGCCATGAGACTTCATGGGGTCTGATGTCAAGGACTCCCAGGTAATTCCATCTTTACTGTATCCCACAGTGTCGCCACTTCTTCTGGGTCTGTCCTGCCAGTGGGACAGAGCATATCCAGGGATGGTAAAGGTGGTGTTTGGGGTGTTATCTGTAAGGTATGATTCCATAAGAATGATTATGTCAGGCTGTTGCTTGTCTAGCCTGTGAGACAGCTCTCCCAATTTCGGCACTAGACCCCAGATGTTGGTAAGGAGGACTATGCATGGTTGACAGGGCTGTTTGTGTTTTGCAGTTCCATGGTCGATGCCAGGTGGTCCATCCGGCTTCATTTCCTTGTTGTGACTTTCTAGCAATTGATACAACTGAGTGGCTTGCTGGGCCATTTCAGAGGGCAGCTGAGTCAACTACATTGCTCTGGCTCTGGTGTCACATGTAGGCCAGACCAGGTAAGGATGACAGATTTCCTTCTCTAAAGGACATTAGTTATCCAGATGGGTTCTTCTGACAATTTACAATGGTTTCATGGTCATTAGTCGACTCCTAATTCCAGTTTTTTTTAATTGAATTAAAATTCCACCATCTGCTGTGATGGGATTTGAACCCAGGTCCCCCAGAACATTATTCTGGGTTTCTGAGTTCATCATCGAGCAATAATACCACTAGGCTATCACCTCCCTTGTCAATTTCTGTTCTTGGTATTAAACATTTCTCTTGGAATTTGATAACAACAGCGTTGTTTATGAGACATTTCAGAAGATGAATAAGGGCCTGGAATTGAATGTAGACAGTAACTCTAAGGGCAGTGATATCCATCCTGAAAGGGCATTAGTGAAGCAGATAGATTTTTAATGACACTCCAGTAGTTGTGCAGTTAACATTACTGATATTAGCATTTTATTTTAGATATATTTAGTTAAACTATTTAATTTCCCCATATGTCATCTGCAATGCCCATCCCTCCTGTAACGTAAGTAGCTACAACAAAGAAATTGCATTTAAATAGCTTCTTTTTTATAATTAAAAAATGAAAATCAAGGCTCAGTAATGAAAAAAATCATCACCAAGGAAAGACAGCATAGCCAGCTGGCACTAGTGAAACTATACACTAATGAGGATTTGAATGATGAAAAGGGAAGGGTATATAATTAGAGGCTGATGGAGAAAAGAATGACGTCTTACTAGAAGATCCAATTGCTGTGACCTAGAAAGATACAGCCATTCGAAACTTTGAGTAAAGAGCCTTCTTCAGCCATTGATCCTGCAGTCAAGCCCACGGAAACTGTAAACAACGAGATCTTCTGGATCAGAAGCGTTGTTGAGATTGATTTTGTGGTTGTGTGTAGTATTGCCATTGTTCATGTATGCTTCGGCTGTTTTGAGAATTAGATAATATTGGTGTTCACCACCATTCACCTTGATGATAAATTGAGTGCTGCACGTGCTGGAAGAAATTGAAATCTCCAAGATTGATTTGTCTCAGAATTCTGAACCTGACTATGATTTATGATGACCATGATATAGACTGGCCATAAATCCCTGGCTTCAAAAATAATAATCAACTTCAGTGAATTATCACTTAATGCTCTTCTACACAATGCCCATTTCTGCAGTGATTTTAATCCTGACCTGTAAGTTTGCTTATACATAATAAATAGAATCTTACTGCTATTACAGTGTATTAACACCATTCTTTCAATGTTTGTCTCTTCAGTGACCTTCAGAATTCAATGTGTACCTAGCGACACACAAGATGTGCATTTCTGATACACAGAAAGGAGCAGCCCATAAAAGTCCCATTGGCATTGTGCTGGGCTTCCTCACTTTATCCTTGCATTGGTCATTCAGAAGTTCACTGCTGTCAGTAGTTCATCTTCACCATGTACATCCAGTCCCTATACATATCCATCCACCATGACAAAGGCCTCCAACCCCTCAGTTACTTCCTCTCCCGCTAACCCAACCAGTATGCCTCCACCAACACACTCATTCAATTGGCTAAACTGATCCTCATCCTCAACAACTTCTCCTTCGAATCCTCCCGCTTCCTTCAGACCAAAGGGTTAGCCATGGGTGACTGCATGGACCCCAGTAATGCCTGTCTCGTTGTTGGGTCTGTGGAACAGTCCATCTTCCATAGTTACACTGGCACTATTATCAGTGTTGATTTCACCAGTTTCCACATCTCCCCTTTCCCCATCTTATCCCAGATCCAAGTCTCCAATTTGGCGCTGCCCTCTTGAACTTCTCCTACCTGTCCATCTTCTTTCCCAACTGTCCACTCCACCCTCTGCTCTGACCCATCACCATCATCCCCCACCTGCATCCACCTATCACCTTCCTAGCTGCCTTACCATCCACCACCCTCCTATTTATCTCTCAGCCCCCTTGGGCCCCCCTCCCACATTCCTGATGAATGGCTTATGCCCAAAACGTCTTGGTCCTTGGATGTCGCCTGGCTTGCTGTGCTTTTCCAATACCACATGTTTTTACACTGAATCTCCAGCATCTGCAGTCCATTATTGTACACTTAATGGTAAATCTGCTTTGTGCGCAATTTAGAATGGCCAACGATGGATTGGAGGGAAAGAAAAACTTGTATTTAATAGTCCCCTTGCCTCAGAAAATCCCAGAGTACTTAAAATCAGTTTGGTCCTTTTTGAAATGTGGTCAACATTATAATAGGAAACATAGCAGCCAATTTGCAAGTGGCAAGCCATCTGCCACAAATAGCAACATGATTGTGATGAGAAATATTGGTCAGCATGAGGAGAAGATTTTTGCCCTGTGTCAGGATAGCATATTGGGATTATTTATATCTGCCTGAGGAAACAAAATCCGTTTGACACCTCATATATAAGTTATCAAAATGCAAGGTTCACATATTGATGAGTGGAACCTTAAAGATAAGATGGTTCAGGGAGGAATGATATAATGATCTCACTCTTTGATTTTGGGTCTGGAGTCACATGTAGATCAGACCAGGTGAGGATGGCCAATTTCTTTCCAAACCCAGATGAGCTTTTTTGACAGTTGTTGAAATGGTTGTGGTTTCATTGTCATCATTAGATTCTTAATCCCAGATATTTAATTGAATTCAAATTCCACCATCTGCCATTATGGGATTCAGACCAAGGTTCCCAGAACATTAGTTGAGTTTCTAGATTAATAGTCCAACGATAATACAACTAAGCCATTTCCTCCACAGTATACCTACCAATGTCTCTACCTACCCTATATCCCCTTACAGCCCTATACTAATTTAATCCAAACTTATTAATTCATTCCCCACCATGCCAACTCAACGCCAACTCAGCACCAACTCATATCCTCCATGCACCTCCTACGGCCTCTCCTAACCTCTATGCTAACTCAAGGTCACCCAGTATACACTGTATACGCAGAACCAGTGAACCCTGTAGTAATAATGATTCATAATTAATAATTCTTTAAAAGGAAACTGGTGTTACAACAACCCAATAAAGATAGCAAGGAAACAGACCATTGACGTATCAATAACAAATGCATTAAGTATTTTACACCTCTTAATCTTGTGCAAATAATCATTGAGACATTGATAAAAGAGACCAGAGAGCAAATTTGATTATCAAATAAAGATGTCAATCGAGCAAAGTCAACAGTTCTCTCCAGCTGTGTAAACAATCTCTCACAAACAAAACACCATAGTTTTTATTTTTTGTGCCATCAGCAGCTGGTACAAAAAGCAAATGTGCACTCTATCGTGACCCAATGTCACCGAAGCAACAGGTGGAAGTGGTGCTGCTAGTGATGTGAATAATGGGGGGTGGGCCCCCATTATTCCCACCTTTATGGGTGGCAAGGCAGTAGCAGCATTCTGCTCTGGCCTGCCCCTACATCTCCCTGGTCCTGGCAGAACCCTGTGCTCCTCTCGATGGCACCCCCGCCACTGCAGCACCTCCCTGACCCCTCTTTAGTGGTGCGTGTGTTGATAATAACTCCACCACATGCCAGGCACAGTGGCGTCGCTGGCACAAGTGTATACACTTTCTGCAGCCTGACCAGTCACTGCCAGGTGAGGTCGCTGATCACCTCTGTGTATGTCTGGTGGCCATTTTGCAGCGTTCAATGTTAGTACTCCAAATCATTTAATAGAATGGGTAGATGGGTGTGTGTAGAAGTTAAGATCTGGAGAATCTAAAATATAAACATCTAGGTAAAAGTCTGGCCTGAACACTTCAGCACACAGCTATCCCTTACTCTTTCGTGCACCCGTCCCACTTGAAGTAAATATTCAGGGATCTTTTTCTA
The DNA here is from genome assembly GCF_047496795.1 of Chiloscyllium punctatum. Classification (NCBI taxonomy): domain Eukaryota; kingdom Metazoa; phylum Chordata; class Chondrichthyes; order Orectolobiformes; family Hemiscylliidae; genus Chiloscyllium; species Chiloscyllium punctatum. The sequence continues at coordinate 55,163,651 of NC_092762.1, read as the reverse complement.
TCAAGCCAGGAGCAGTGAGCCAAGACATTTCTGACTCAAGCTCCTCACTCAGTAGCATTAATGGATATCAATTTTTAACATTTCGTTTTAAGTTGTATCAGGCATGTCAATTAGCCACAGAAACAAAAATAAAAATTGCTGGAAAACCTCAGCAGGTCTGGCAGCATTTGCGGAGAGAAATCTGAGTTAATGTTTCAAGTCGAGTGACCCTTGCTCAGAACAGACTGGTCAATTGTTGTGCGTAGTCCATTGACAATTCATACTTCTTTTTATCTGGCTGAGTCCAGATGTGCTAGGGCTCTGAAGTAAAACAAGCCTGTCTGTAGGGAAAAAAGGATTAGGAGCATTCACTGTCTTCTTATAGACAATCGTGTTGGCTTTAAAGCTCACCACACGTCATTTCCTGCAGACAACAAGAACTGACTCGCCTGAATTTAATATGAAGCCCATTGTCCACCGACAGGACCTCTGCCATTCCCACCCATTCAACAACACTGTACTCTGAACAGTATGTGCTATGTACCAACAAGATGTGCCAGAAATTTGAGCCAGAGTGTGACTTTTCCAGGCATGCACTGAAAGTTAGAATTATAAACAGCACAAGGCCAGAGTCTGCAATAAGAGTCTCAGCTGGCAAAACCCCCTACTGGAACAATTATGTTGGAAAATTAGCCCCTTAATGTAATAGCCAGCAATTTTAAATAGCTATTAATTTTCCAGTTTCACTCTCAAGTCTGGTATAGCACAGTTAGATATAGAGTTTTCTCTGTTTGTTATCTCTCTTAGCTCATAATGTAGGTCAGCTGAATCTCAAAAATGAGATTAAACCTGCTGTACAAATATCATATTTTAGCATTTCCCATGCTAACTTCCCAGGGTATATTTGTGTGAGATTAGCATGTGATATCTGATTAAGAGACTGTTCCAATTTATTTCATTAGTACAGGATATACAGTTGCAGTCATTAGTACTTCATACAAGTGGCTAGGGACAATGTTAGCTTCCTGGTACTTGAGCAACTGACCAACCTTCCTGTGAGAGTAGGCAATGACTCAGAAGACAGCTGAATGGTCCTAAATTCTCTAAGCTAGAAATTTAATGGGGATTATTTCTATCTCCTGCCGTGATCTCTGCAGAACTTTGGAAATATTTGGTAGGTTATACCATCTTGGCAAGGTTTCCAACAAACATCTGCCAACGTTACAGTGAGCTTTTAGAAAGTGACCGTTCCAAAGCAGATGTTCTACGCTGTGGTACCTGCATTTGTTGCACCTTCCACCAGGTAGCAGTCAGAGCCACCATTAGTTTTACCCTCTTCCATCCCAAAGACTGGGGGTGCATGGTGTCTCAGTGGTTAGCAATGCTGCCTCTCGCTGCTATGGACCTAGATTCGATTGTAGCCCCTGGCTACTGCCTGTGTGGAGTTTGCACATTTTCCCATATCTGCATGGGTTTCCTCCAGGTGCTGTAGTTTCCTCCCACAGTCCAAAGATGTGCAGGTTAGGTGGATTAGCATGGGAAATGCAGAGTTACAGGGATAGGGTGGGATGCTGTTTGAAGGGTTAGTATGGGCTGAATGGCCTGCTTCCACACTATAGGATTCTATGACATGAAGGCAGAATGTAGCATAAAAATCAGCAACATAGCATCCTGGATGGAGAATGAATCTTTTTTTTTCATATCCTCTGCATGGCTGCATGGTGTTTATTTAAGTGTTGCTATTTATCTTAATGAACTTTATTTTTAACATTTCTATTCCAATTTTGTTTTGTTGAAGACTTTGTTTTGCAAGTACTTGCCTAGCATATACGTAAATTTGGATCGAAATGGATACTTGTACAGCGTGGGTGATATCAATAGTCTCTTGTAATACTTCCAAACATCAAAAAGAATCAGAATTGAAGTTTTCAGACCAAGCCTAAAGCTTGAAGGCCCAGTTTTTATTCTCTGGTGGTCAAATATTTGTGATTTCACAAATCCATTGTGGAACCCGCGTTCTCTTCCTTGCTATATTCTATTATCTCCCTTGTGTAAGCAGGAGCTTATCACTGCTTCACTGTATGTCATATAATTATTATAGTGTCATTCCCTTGATTGCATTACATTAAGAAAGAACCTTCTTAATTAAAAATAATAATAAATTACTTGGAAGTTTTCATTTTGACTCTCCAATTAATGTTGTTCTGGTTAATAAGCAGCCTGGAAACCAAGTCAGTGTCCATCAGCATGCCTATAAGAAAATAGATAAATTAATGTGGAGGTTTACTGACCAGCTTCCAAGCTTCAATGTATTCAGTGAGGGGGTGTTTGTGAATGTAACACAATGCGTGCATGATATGAACTGACTTGTTGGGTGCTATAGCAATGTCAATATATATCAGAACTGCTGGATTTGCTCTCTCCCCTGAAATACAGATACAGCTGAACCAGTTGAAAATTGCAGTTGGGGGAGATGCATTTCAGCTATGCCTTTGATACCAAAGGGTCAATCCAGTGCAATAACAGTTGAACAATATTTAGCCCATCTGCAAGCATTGTGAGATTTAATCTGTGTGAAATAACCCTGATTGACAGTGGTGTAGCATCACTTGCAAAATGTTTGCTTGTCGTGTTGAATAAAGCTTGGTGTGTGGTTCCTTATTTCATCATAACCACTTCCATGAAGGTCTTGTGGAGTGGTGATAAGTCTACCTCTGGAATCAAGTGTCCGCTAGGACTGATTAGCCAATGGAAGGCATATCTGTCCCAGTTCGATGGACTAAGCTGCTGGCAAATGTGTTCCCCAAAGAGAGAAAAGTGTGTGTCAAGATAAAATCCCTTTCAACAAGTTGGCTTCCAGGAACAGTTTCTCATTTGTTAATTTTTAAAACTCAAATTGGAATCCAATCGCACATCACCCAGGTTTTCAAGTGCAACAGTGATTCTGCAAATTATTCATCAGGAACTGCACAGGGAGCCTGAGCATTCGCTGCTAAAGTGGAGTGTTGGTAGTTAGTGTGTGAGCTCAGTTGGAAGTGGGTTTTGTGAAACAGAAGTCAGGTGAAAAGGCTGTAACATGTGAGGAGCTCATGTCCAGTTGATGATACGCTGTGGCTGTTTCCCACCCATTTTTTCAGTAGGATGGAGGATGGAACCAGGCATTTTAAAAATCTTTATATTGCAGGCTGGAGATTCAGAATGCTGTCGGCAAATCCTCAAATCCAATTCAGTCCTTTGTTCTTTGAAGGAAACAAGAAAGAGTTTCCAAGCTAGATATGACGATGAAAATTTTAGTCGAATAGAGCTGGACTTTTACAATTATTCATAAGGGCTCAAGTGTTTTTTCTCCAATTATTAAATAAGCAATTGCCAAAATGTTTCCATTTCAGTAATGACTAAGGTGTAAAAGTTACAGGTTTGCATCTCAGTACTGCCTCAAAGAACCAGCCTCCAGTAATTTCTAATTATGCTAATTTACTGCTGTATCCTAACACGCCATCATAAATTATTAACACAGCACAATGCGTCTCCTGTGTAATGGTGCTGTTGCATCTCCTTCAATGAATTGAACGAACTGACACACCAAAATTGCTCTGGGTTAAAACTTAGTGAGCTTAATTCGTGTCACAGACTTGGCGAGCTAAGGGTGTTAGATCATGTATCAATCCAACTTAAAATATTGAATTAAACAAGTTGACTTGTCTTTGGGTGAGACTACTTCACACAAGGTAGTGTGGTACAGCTATTTTTAGTCAAGTTATCATATGAAAAGGGTTAACGATATTGCTGAATTACTCATTGTAAAACTGCAGTTTAGCCCTCCAAATCAAACTTGTTTTTTTTTGTTGCTTGAAGTTGTACAAGGTGACAGCTGGATTAACAAGGATGATATAGAAGCCCTCCCTTCGCTAGTTCCAATGCACACAGGGCTGCACTTTTTTTTTAAAGTTATGTTTTATTCATCATGGCATGCTACCTAGTACACAGCAAACCTAAAACCCTGCTTGAAATGCGCTACATATATTAATGACAGGGAAGGCTAAGTGTAGACAGTTCTTCTTACCACTGGGACACTATGTGTCCTTCAGGAGTTGTTCGGTTCATGGCTCGCATTGCTGAATGTGACAAGGTTAGTGCTTGCAGCTTTGTTGAGACCTGTTTAGAGTATTTTTTAAAAAATCTTGATCTGTTGGTGTTCTGCTCTCGACCATGGCTGGAAGCATGTGGCTTTGTCTAATTGTACTTTAGCAGACCACCTGCAACCAAAAGATGTTCTTTCTGACACCCTCGCTGCCTGATACACAGAACTCTTGTGTTTCAAATAATGTAAACCGTGGAGAGCCAGTAACATCAGTCATTGCTTTACAATCTCATGGGACTTGCTGCCTGCTGTGCCTCTCCTTAAGTGGGAAACAGAGTTGGGTCTTTGTCCAATGGGAATTACCAGGTGTCAGTGATGGTTCTAGATTGTGTAAATGGCAAAAGCAGCACACAGAGGTCAGAGCTTTTTCTCGCCACACTGGATAGCTAATTACAGCTGCCTCCAATCTGGATAGGCCAAGCCATTAACAAGAACCCTTCCAGCAGCTGCTGGAAACAAACCTTCATTTAGAAGTTGTTTGCTTTCTTCATTTTCTTCTATTAAACCAAAATAATTATTATGTGTTTCTTTACGAATACTAAATGCAGCAACAGTCTGCTTTTTTTTCTCAAGTTTATTATTAACATGCCTAAAAACTGACATGTTCCATGGTGAAGATTTGGCACCCTGGTGTTATTTCTTTCTACTGTTTGTCCTGTTTTGCATCTTTGTCCTCTGCTGAACACTTCCTTAACATACATATTATTTTAAGGACTTTTCTTTTCCTTAGATTAAACCATCAGCAGTTTTCTCACTCCACTCAGAGAGCAGCGCTATGGTCTGGTCAGACTATGGCAACTTTATTTCACTGTACTGTTGATTTTAATACCGATTCTCTATTTTTCAAGTCTAAAATCTTTTCAATTTTTCACTTGCCTTCTTGCATCCAGCAATAATTTCAGAACAAATTCAATCAACAGGTGGAATTTTCACTTCTATGTCAGTAGGCAGTAGGTTCAAGGCCCATCTAGGATAGAGTCATAAAGGTCGACAGCATGGAAACAGGCCCTTCAACCCTACTTGCATATGGTGCCCAGTTTTCACAATTCAAACTAGTCCTATTTACCTGAATTTGGTCTATAACCTTCCATACCTATTCCATCCATGTACCTGCCCAAATATTTCTTAAATAACGAAATTGTATTTGCCTCCACCACTACCTCTGGTGGCCTGTTCCAGACATTCATCACGAAGATACAATCTAATCTGATGACTCAGTGGAGTATTGAAAAGGTGTAGCACTGTAAAAAATGTAGCCTTTATCAGACTAAAACCAATCTCCATGCTTTGTAGATGCAACAGGTCTTGTGGTTCTATTGAAAACAGAATGCAAAGATTTCCTGGTAAGCTCATCAACTTTCTTCCATTGGACCAACCAGCAAAAGTATATTATTTATTCCATTTAGTGTTTGTGAAATCTTGCTCTGTGCAAACTAACTGCTAAGTAATAAACATAATAGTGATTGCACTTCAGAAAGAGACACATTCACAGTGAAGTGTAAGGCTTGCTCTCAGAGATGTGTACCGTGTATTGTAAGGAACTAGAATCAGGACTAGGCTCTTTGACCCCTTGTGTCTGTTCACCCATTCAATATGGCTGTGGCAGATCTGATCACTCCACACTCCTGCCAACTGCCAAAACGTTTCACCCCTTTGTTTCTCAAGAATCTGTCTACCTCTGCTTTACAATATTCAAGCATTCTGTTTCCAAGCTTTTTGAGGAAGAGAACTCAAAGACACTCAAACCGCTGAAAGAGTAAAAACTTCTCTTTATCTCGGCCTTAAATGGGCAAAATCTTATTTTTAAACAATGGAGTGCAGGTTCATAGCTCCTTGAAAGTGGAGTCGCAGGTAGATAGGATAGTGAAGAAGGCGTTTGGTATGTTTTCCTTTATTGGTCAGAGTATTGAGTACAGGAGTTGAGAGGTCATGTTGCAGCTGTACAGGACATTGGTTAGGACACTGTTTGAATATTGCATGCAATTCTGGTCTCCTTCCTATCGGAAAGATGTTGTGAAACTTGAAAGGGTTCAGAAAAGATTTATAAGGATCTTGCCAGGATTGGAGGATTTGAGCTATAGGGAGAGGCTGTCCATGCTGGGGCTGTTTTCCCTGGAGCGTCGGAGGCTGAGGGGTTACCTTACAGAGGTTTATGAGAGGCATGGATAGGCTAAATAGACAAAGTCTTTTCCCTGGTGTCAGGGAGTCCAGAACTAGAGGGCATAGGTTTAGGGTGAGAGGGCATAGGTTTAGGGTGAGAGGGCATAGGTTTAGGGTGAGACCCGAGGGGCAACTTTTTCACACAGAGAGTGGTACGTGTATGGAATGAGCTGCCAGAGAATGTGGTGGAGGCTGGTACAATTGCAACATTTAAGAGGCATTTGGATGGGTATATGAATAGGAAGGGTTTGGAGGGATATGGGCTGGGTGCTGGCAGGTGGGACTAGATTGGGATATCTGGTTGGCATGGATGGGTTGGACCGAAGGGTCTGTTTCTATGCTGTACATCTCTATGACTCTATGTCCCCAAGTTCCAGATGTACCCACAGGAGGTAAGTACCCTTTCCATATCCATCCTCTCAAGACCCTTCAGGATCCAGTGTCTTTCAGATGTGATGAGGAGTGAGAGGGTGCAACTTTTGTCTTTGTTCAAAATTTCTTCCAACGCTGAGTAAACGTCAGCCTCCAAAATGCTTTGCAATTGCAAATCTCAAAAGTCACATATACAAACGTAACCAAAATTTACTCCTTTTTTTTGATTATTAAGTGTCAGTGGCCACTTGTCTTATAACCCCTGCCCAGCAGACTGTCCAAGTAAACTCATTAATAGAGCACTAAGGGTTACTATTACAGTCATAAGTCTTGTGCTGACATTTGAGAAGCTTTTCTCCTGTAATATTAGTGTTTCAGTCTCACTGTGTACCGAGCTGAAATACCCTTTAAAGAAGCAATTTCTTTCTGTCAAATAAGTCACCTGGTTACATTGTTGTGGGACTGAGAATTTCAAAGAAAAGAGTTAGGCATAGGAATATTCGTGGTCTGATGTGCTGAGTTGATTGGTCTCAACTGAGTGACATCAGTGTTGCAGCAATTAGCCTGAGCACCATGAGTTGGGGAAGTAATGATTTCAACCGTTTCCCTGACTTTAGGGTCTCTCTCCTGCTGACATTGATTGTCATTCATAAATTACAATGTTTTTGGGTGTAACCTATGGGCGGCACGGTGGCACAGTGGTTAGCACTGCTGCCTCACAGTGCTAGAGACCCGGGTTCAATTCCCGCCTCTGGCGACTGTGTGGAGTTTACACATTCTCCCCATGTCTGCATGGGTTTCCTCCGGGTGCTCCATTTTCCTCCCCCAGTCCAAAAAATATATGTGCAGGTTAGGTGAATTGGCCATGCTAAATTGCCCATAGTGTTAGGTGAAGGGGTAAATGTAGAGGAACGGGCCTGGGTGGGTTGCGCTTCAGTGGGTCGGCGTGGACTTGTTGGGCCGAAGGGCCTGTTTCCACACTATAAGTAATCTCTAATCTCTATGGTATCATCACTCAGTGTGTGTTAGAAGTTGAAGAAGAGGCGATAGCTGCAAACAAAATGAAGCCATAAATGAGGAGATAACCAGAATGACATATCTTTTGATCTTTCAAAGAGCTATCAAACCTGAGGGTCTGTTGGGCACAAAAATATTTTTTGTCAGAAACCTAGCTAATGTTGTTAGCTCCTTGGTTGGAAACATCTCAGTGATCTATTGAATATTAATACACTTCTCAAGAAATGAGGAGCTGGGGGAAATAAATGAATTCATTCTGCTGTGACTTACTTACAAAGGTGACTTTAGGTTTGCGTATAAGTCAGCAATGATTTGACATGCGTAGTTTCCCTGCTACATTATCTCTGTCAAGTCTCTTTCCTTGCTATCCCTAAGGCATTGACCCACACTGAAAAAAAGAGTTACAAATGCTGGCCACCCTCTAGTAACTCTCCAAAGTCATAATTCATCATATGTGAGTTTAGACATTGAGCACAGGCAGGCTTGTTTGATAGGTACCAATCACAGCTGAGGAGAACCATCCCTCACTCAATGAGCACGCACCTTTGTGATCAAACAAGGTGTCCTGGATACTGCCCCGGTGTAAGAACCTTGGCTTGCTTCCTCACATTAACAAACCAGGGCACTGTGACCACTTCACATTAGATTCACCCAGAAGTACACACTGCTTCAATCAACCTGGCTAAAGCAATTCTCCTTATTTTCTTTACAGAACAAATCCTGTACTTCATGTAAGGCAGACCAGTTTCTGTTGAACAGTTGTCTACAAATCTCATTCAGCATAACGAGAGTATCGTGTACAAATTCTCAAAGGCATTTCCTGAGTTTGTTCATTTTACAGTTTTGTTTTACACTTTTCCTTCAAGAGTTGACTATCACTGGAATATAATTAATGAAGAGCAGCTGATTTACAAACCCTCATAGATACTGTCTAATCAACCCTGTTTTGGGAGATTACAAAACACCTCTGGAGCAAGCGGGACTTGAACCCAGGGTTCTTGGTCCAGAGGTAGTGATGCTATCATTACATCACAGTGCCTCCTTTTTGATTGACCTGTTAAGGCATGTTGTCACATCTCTGGAAGCTGGGGAGATTTAAACCCAGGCCTTTTGGCCAGTAGCTAGGTATGCCAACACTGAACCACAAGAGCCCATTATAATGGGAAAGGAGTATTCCATATCTGTACAACAGCAGCACAGGACATTTGTCTTTTGTATATATTTCCGAAACAACCTGTTCACAGAGATTAAAAATGGTTGAAGCAGGTGGGACTTGAACCAAGGCCCCCTGGTTCAAAGGTGGGCACACTACCACTGTGCCCCAAGTACTTACACCCCAAAATATCCCATAACATTTTTTTATTGATTCACAGGATGAGGATGTCACTGGCTGAGCCGGTATTTATTGCCCAGAGGGCAGTTAAGAGTCAACCACATTGCTGTTTGTCTGGTGTCACATGTCGGCCAGACCAGGTGAGGATGGCAGTTGCCTTCCTTAAAGGGCATCAGTGACCCAGATGGGTTTTTCCTGACAATCAACAATGGGTTCATGGTCATCATTAGACTCTGAATTCCAGATTTTTTAAATTGAATTAAAATTCTACCATCTGTGGCGAGATTGGAATCCAGGTCCTAGAACATGGTCTGGGTCTCTGAATTAATAGTCCAGCAATAATACCCCTAGGCTATTGCCTTTCCAGTTGACCTTCTTAAAATGTTGGTAGGCTTTAAGGTGCATAAGAAAACAATTGAAACTAATGGAAGTTTGTCTCCTGACCAGTACTTACACCCCAGTGTTTGCAGCAGGAATGCCGTTTTTGTGGAACCAAAGTCACAAAGACAAACTTACCGCCATCTTGGTATCCACTGAGGTAGCTTCCAGATATAGACACTCATTGGCTGATGGAAAATGCCACAAGGGTGAAGCTGCAACCATGTGAAAAAGAAAAGATTCCCATATGATGCAAAAGGATCTCGATGACTTTTTCAACTGATGTATACACTGCCGAAATCCTGCTTGTTGACACTGACGTGTGAAGAGCTCAAAATAGAATTTTTGGAGGTGTCCTGAGCTTAGCAGAGGAATGTTAGAGCCAGGCTAAATGTGAATATCCCTCACCACTGCCTGACCTCCCTCCTTCAGCCATTTTGCTCTGGGTTCTTCCATCCTGTCGATTTTCCATCCCTGCCCTCCAATCAGTCTTGATAATGCTGAACCTTTCACCAGTTCCATGCAAGCTACTAGTTTCAGTTTTCAGTTCCACTGTCAAAATGCTCCAGGCCCTTCCTCAGGCAGGCATCCTGTTTGGTCAATTGTAATCAGCCACCAGATCTGTGGTACAAATGAAAACTCCCTCCTTCCCCCTCACACACCCCCACCCCAACCCAATGGTACCTGTACCTCAACCTCACCTCTCCCTCAGCCACTTCCTGTGTGAGAGGAGCCATTGGCTTCTCCTCCAACATGGATCACCAAACTCAGAATAAAATTGTCATCAAACTGTTGCCCCACCTTCTCTAAATGGATGGGTTTTCAGAAAGCCGAGTACTTCACAACTGAGTCACGCTGGAGAGTGGGAGTTCTGTGAACATTCAAAGAGTGGCTTAATTTATCCTTTGCCAGAAAATATTTTTTTCTGTCTCTCTGTGGTGTAGCAGTTAAGCATCTGCTTGCATTTGACTGACATTTAAATAAAACATACACAAGGGAGATTCCTAATAGCTCAGTGTGTACTGCTCCATGAGGTACTGAATCACGCATTACAAGAAGGCCCCCACCCTTTGCCTGTGGTCTTTGGTTTGTTGCTACAACTGATCACAGATAAACAAAGGTAGGAAGGCGAAATCAATTGAAATGATTGCTTTTGATTATGAGTCCGTGGCCAATGCTTGCAAATGCATGCATGAGATGCCTTCAGAGTCATTTTTATTCACTGAGTAATATATCTGTATTTCCAACAAGGTCAACATTTATTGCCCTTGAGAAGGTAAGGGTGAGCTGCTTTTTCAACTGATGTAGACCATGTGTTTAAGTTTCTAAGACTTTGACACCAGCTCATGCATGCTAAGAAAAGCAAGATATCAGTCTCCATGCATGATGTGGAGCTAAAGCATCTTCTGATTGGACCAAAAGTTGAGGAAAATTGAAGGAGGAATTGCAACCAAAATGTGCAGGTAGCTCAGAATGAGGCTGCTGTTGGAGATGGCGTTTAAAAATAGCCTTGCACATTAAAGAGCCATGAGACACAGAATTATCCAAACATTCAACAGAAACCTGATAGCATTGCTTGAGGATTAGCCCCTGACATCCTGCCTGCCTATCATGCATACAGTGCAACACACACCAACAAAAAGACAGCAATGCTTCCATTTCAGATATTGTGCAAGGCTCAGTGTATGCTGCTGAGTGTACAGATTGCTATCTAAGTTCCACAGCTTTTACAGTTCAGTCCCTTCCACAAATGAGCATGTTTTCTTGCAACTGGAAAAGCAACAGCTGGTGGCACTCAGTCCAACTCCCCCTTCTCCATCCCAGAGGCACTCAAACACATTGCAGTACAGTTCCTTAAGGAACCCTTCCTGTCACCCTACTTTGTGCATATGGACTGGCTACCCAACTGAGAGATGTTTCAGAATTAAATCTGATGCTGTCAGCACAAGTTCATCTGTTCCCAGTAGATGTGACTGACCACTGTCAAGAGGAGAAAATCTGCCTGATCTTTCTTCACTTTGAGGACACTGAAGCCAATTCTAATACCGTCAAAAATGCGTCCAGGTGAGGCAGGTTTGTTAAACCCAGTTCCGATGTAGATCGTTTCCTAGTTTAACATAGTAACATGTGCAATGGTACCTGTACCCAGTGAGCACACCAGGAGTAATACTTCTTTCCACTTCAATGTGACCGATTGTACACTTCATGAATGACTGAGTTGTTGAAATGTGGACAGGGACACTGGGGTGCCATGGTTTGCCTTTACTCTCAGGACCTGGCTGTGATTCCACCGATGTGATGAAATCTTATTTTTCTGTTGGCCGTGAACATTCTACACGATTGGTACAGTTGGCTCCATAGCATGAATGCCACCATAAAATGTGAAAGATTGTTGATCCCTCAGCAATACCCTGACTCGGGGCATTCCACTCCAAGGGAATGACTGATGTGAGACTGAAGGGGAGTTAGGACCGTTGATGTATGTGAATAGGTATCTGCTATTGGGTTGACATCTCACTAGTGGAGGTTCTTTTATTAATTCTAGTGGGCATCACTGGTAAGACTGGCATTTGTTGCCTGTCCCTAATTACTCTTGTACTGAGTTGTTTACTAGGAGGGCAATTTATCCCATTGCTGTGCATCTGGAACCACATATAGAATCATAGAACTTCTCCAGTGTGATCGCAGGCTATTTGGTCCATCAAGTCAATACTGACCCTCTAAAAACCATCCCACTCAGACTCACCTAAACCCCACATTCCCACCTTATCCCTGTAACCCTACATTTCCCATGGCTAATCTATCGAGCCTGCCTATCCCTGGACTCTGTGGGCAATTTAGCATGGCTAATCCACCTAACCTGCACATCCTTGGACTGACCAGATAAGGATGGCAGATTTCTTTTCCTCAAGGATATTAGTGAACTATTTGATCCAAGTAGGCTACCATTTTATTTTAAATTCCAGATTTTTATTGAATTTGGATTCTATTACCTGCCATTGTGGGATTCGAACCTGTCCCACCCAGATGTTAGCCTGAACCTCTGGATTGCTAGTCCAATGTCATGACTATCCTGCCTAGACCTCTGCAACTATACTTTGTGTTTTCAGTTTGTATTGAACTCTTTAGCACAACTGAAAGTGAAAGCACATTTTCTGGAACTGATCTTGTATATTTTAAAATGGAACACCAGACTGGGAGCAACCATTTGAGTTTTACTGGGCTTTCTTAATCGATCCCAAGAATGTATTAGGAAAACATCTCAAGCCTGTGAACAGCACCTTTTAACACAAAGCTGAACTCAAAGCAGGAGAGGGGAAAGGAGTTCTTGATGTATTGGTGACCACAAGGGGGAAAGATTGGTGCACCATTCAGTAAACAAGTATGATACCAAAGGGCAGAACCAGTTCCATTCAAGGAGGTCGTAAAGCCTAGAAAAATCGTGAATCACAAATTCATTGAGTGATCAATAAAAGGTATGCATTGGCATTTCAGTGCAGGTGGCATTTTAAATTTATTCTTGATAGCGAATCAGCATTGCAAGTTCAATTAACACGTCTTTATAGTGATTGTAAAGATCAGCAAACTGCTAGTAGATTTAGTCCCATTGTTTTTGCACTCTGTACAATCCAGACAGAATAATGACAAGCACAGCAGTTGTAAAACTAATCAGATAAATCATTTTAAGACTTAGAGTCAAGCAGCCACGAGGGATTTTTACCCTGCCAGAATTTAGTCTTTGCTCACTCTAACACAGAGTATCAAATGAAAGTTGCATAGTTTGTACTGCATCACCTCAGTTAAGGAAAATGTTTGTGTGTGTGTATGTAGCAATGAACATATTCATGAGGATTGGTGAGGTTTTTAAACACCATCAGAGAGAGAAAACTGGACAATCAGCTTCTTATTAAGATTAAAATACAAAGTGAAGCCTAGAAGTAGAAGAACAGGCATCAAGCCAGCTGACAAAATTCAACTTGGTCTTTGCACATCTGAGATTTGCAAAAATCTTTAGATCAGACTCCCAGCCTCAGTGTGGGACTCAGACTCGCGGCCTCAGTGTGGGACTCAGACTCGCGGCCTCAGTGTGAACACAGACTCCCGCCCTCAGTTTGGACTAAGACTCCAGGCCTCAGTCTGTGTTAAAAGCTGCTGCAGCTTCACAAAGTACCATTAATATTAATAGCAATTCATAAAGACTGGATCTTGGTTACTGGGGGTCCATTTTATATGTATGGAGCACCAACTGTGTGGACAGAGAGAGTCTGAGAGGTAAGGAATTCAGCAGGGAATTTTTTAACTAATTAAATTAGGGCTTTGTTGGCTGGGGCATTTATTACTAGGTCACTAGGTCAACAGGTCTTTGGGGTATTTCCTTTCCCAGTGAACTGTAACATGGAAACAGGAGCAGTGCAGAAAGCCCCATGGCTGACCTGTGACTGCTTGCTGCCCATATCCCTGATATATTTGGTGAGCCAAATCTCAAGTTTAAGATTAACTGATCCTCAAATGCAAGAGATCTCAAATTCTGTGTGGAATGTGTGGAGACCCACAATGCCTCTTTTTGGGAAGTTCTCTCAAACGTCAAGTCAATCAGGGCCTGCAGCAGAGCTTTCTCCTGAAATCAAGGAGTCTGGAGATGTAAGTCTCAGCTACCAGTGTCGCGGGGGTAAGGTGTTTGATGTAGAAAAAAACTGACATTGGAACCCCGGATCACAGACCAACCTTGGCCACAGATAAATACTGGGTTCACAGTGTAAAGGGAGAAAGGTGTGAGGAGAGAGCTGTGACTGTCAAAGCACAGAATGTGGCTCTTAGCAGCCTCACATTTCCTGGTGTCAAGTCCCTCAATCAGGCAGAGTGACCCTGATAAGCAGTCCACATAGTTTATCTGTTATCCATGTCACATGGCAACAGGCCCTCTTGGACTGGGTTAATGCCAGTAATGGTGGGAGTGAAGCTTTTAAATGGTCATTAATTGATGACTTAAGGGCCCCAATTGGCAGTGGAGTGGGAAGGTCAAACATGAGCCTTTTGTCTCTTTCTTAAGTCGAAAGGAGTCGGAGTTCAGGTATACCACTGTCTTGCCTAATTCATGTCTTTTACCTCCAGACTTACCACCAGAGAGAGCAGAAGATTCTACCAATTTTGTGTAGAAATGCTTTCTAATTTTAACCCACAAAGTGTGGCTCTAAATTTCAGACTATTCGAGACTACCCAGCTCAGGAATAATTCAAAAGCAAAACTACAGATGCTGAAAATTGGAAATTAACCCAGAAAGTTTGATGGAGCATCTGAGAATGGTAAAATAGGCTTAATATTTGTAATCTGTGACCTACAGCACCCTCTCCAAGACCAGTAGTGGCCTCTCTGAGGTGTGGTGTCCATTGCCCTAGTGAGAATCAGTACTCCAGGTATGGTTGCTTTCCACACTCTTTCAATCCAATTGTCTGGGATATAAAGGCCAGCAATCCCATAAACTTTTTTTTCTCTACATGTTCGTAATATTTTAATGACCTATGTATGTAAATCCTTAAGTCTATTTGGCTTCCATTGTTTCTAGGTTTTCACCGTACAGAAGGTTCTTTTTAGGTCTAAAGCAAGTGACCTTATAATATGTTGCATTAAAATCCATTAAGCACAATTCTGCCCATTATCTTCATCTATCACTGTCTCTTTCTAATGTATTGCCTCTACCTGCACCACTTACAACATCACCTATCTTTGTGTCATTGGTAAATCTGGATATGTGGCTTTATATCACTTCATCTACATTGCCAGCAGATATGGTGAATTGTTGAGAACCCAAGACAGATCATTGTGGGAACACCGCTAGCCTCATCCAGCCCACTTGAAAACCTGCCCATTATTCCTCCTCTCTGTCTCCTGCCACTCAGCAATTGCCTAACCAGGTCAATAATTTTCATTGTAATTTAGCTAGCAATGTCATATGAGGGACTTTATGAAATTACTTGTGGCAGTCCATATAGATATCACCGAAGATACACCTTGATCTACGACTTAGTTCATCTTCAAAAATATTCAATCAGGTTTGTTCAACACAACCTGCCCTTTACAAATCCGCGTAGGAGCTAATTACTGCAGATGCTGGAATCTGTACTGAAAACAAAGAATGTTGGAAATCACAGCGGGTCAGGTAGCATCCATGGAGAGAGAGGAAGCTAGCATTTTGAATTGAGATGACTCTTCATCAGAGCATACTAGCTCATCCTAATCCACGGAACATTTTTAAGGTTTTCAGTTCCTCGATCCTTGATGACAGGCAGATAATTTCTTGGAAACAGATGTTAGCCTAACCCTTGTTTCCCTCTCTCACCTTAAATTACAAAGTGGCCAACAAAATTTTCAAATTTAAAGAAATAATTCCCTAATCAAGAGAATGCTGCAAGATTATAAATTGGGCATCAGCAATGTTTTTCACCTGCTCTCTTTAAAGCCCTGGGATAGAAACTCCGAAAATGGAAAGAGTCTAACATAATTCTAACACTTGTAATAACGTGATGTACATAAGCAATTTTAAATGCTACTCAATGACAAATGAACATATAAGGATAGTTAGCCTGTTTCATTATGGAGCTTAGCGATCATTTTTTTCTGCAATTTAATTGAAGTATTAGGATGGTTAGAATTTCACTGCAGCAAAAGTTGGTTTTCTAAAGAAGTTAAGAAGATTTCTCTCTCGAGTATTTGTATGAGGGAGTGTGTTGGATAATAATGATCTAAGAATTGAGATGCCTGCTATCCTCCCTCCTTCCCTCCCTACCTCCACCATCCTCTTACCTCGTCTATCCTGAAGATGCTGACACTGGGTTTGAGCTCTGCAATTACTGATGTATCAGGCATCTTACCCAAATAACCATTCTTCTCCTATTAGGTAAAAACAATGACTGCAGATGCTGGAAACCAGAGTCTAGATTAGAGTGGTGCTGGAAAAGCACAGCAGATGAGGCAGCATCCGAGGAGCTTTTCCAGCACCACTCTAATCTAGACTCTATTCTTCTCCTATTGCCAAGAGAGCTGTTTGATTGTAGTAGGTATAACAGGGTGTTTGCCTGACTTTGTATTCCATTGATATCTATAGATATGTGTTCTCCAGTTGGAGTCACTGGATAGTGATTAAGAATAGAAACTCAACTGGTTTCCACCCCAGCTCTCCGATCCAGAGGTACTTTAGGGCCAGTTGTTTCATGAAAGTTGGTGTAGTGTTAAATCAGCAACCTCCATGCAAACCAAAGAATTGAATCTTTATTTGGCTGAATACCACACTGAGCACTGCACTTACCATTCAAAGTTTGTGTCAGCTTAGTTTTGATGTTTAATGCAATCTCTAAGACAAAGAAAATCATTCATTCGTTCAGAAATCAGAAATCTACCATTCCATTTCAAGCTGCAATCAAAGCTAACTCCTGGGGGACACTTCTGTCTGTATCCAATGTAACATCAAGACTTTTGTTCTCACAGAAAGCTCACTGGAGAGCCTGTACCCAAACACAGCCTTTTCATTAAGTAAAACTGTTCCAGGGAATGACTAGGTTCACTAACTTTAAATTAATATGAAGCTCCTCTGCTAACTGCTGTGTTTTTGTGTCCTTGCCCCCAGACATCTCTGAAGAAGGCCACATTTCCTCTCTCACTATGAAGTCGTTGACCTTCCTGTTCTTCACAGTGCTGTCTGGTCTGGCTGCAGCCACTTTCCCAGATGATAGTGGGCCCCTGAGCACTGGCTCTGTAGACTGTAAGTATATCGCATCACATTTATTGTTTGAAAGAATAGTAAATTTGCAAGAGGCTAGAATTCATTTGGCAAGGGTCAAGCCCATCATTGACCTTCCTGGGAAATCCTTAACCTGCTTTTATTGGAGGGGCAGAGAGAAACTTATTGTTTTCTGAACTTCTGCTGAAGGTGCCGTTATAAGCTGAGGCACTGTTCAAAATGTGCAGGTGCCTGCTGAGAGACCACTTTGCAATCTTCAATGCATTGTGGCAGCTGCTCGATTATAACAGTTAAAAATCACACAACACCAAGTTATAGTCCAACAGGTTTATTGAGAAGCACTAGCTTTTGAAGCACTACTTCTTCATCAGGTAGCTGATAAAGGAGCAGTGCTGTGAAAGGTAACGCTTCCAAATAAGCCTGTTGGATTATAATGTGTTTTGTGTGATTTTTAACATTGTCCACCCCAGTCCAACACTGGCTCCTCCACATCATTATTATAGCAAGCATCACAACCAAGCCTGCTTCATCCGGCCAACAGACATTCGTTCTAGCAGGAGTCACTAGGCAGGCAAGAGAAGGTTTTCAGAAGTTAATTACTTCTCCGAATAACAGCTACAGGGGAGAGAGGTGGAAAACTTAGAGGATGCAAATGCCTATGGTGTTTTAAAGACGTAATGACACAAAAGAGTTCCATCGAGTCTGTTCTAGGTCTCTGTAGAACATTGCAATTAGTCACAGTTCCCCTTCCCTGCAAATTTATTTCCCTAAAATGCCCAATAATTTCCTTCCGACATCCCTGTCTCCGCTTCCATTACCCTCAAAATTGTTGAGTTCCAGGTAATCATCTGCACACGACAGAAAAACAGCTCTTCCACAAATCAGCCTGAACCTCTTACCTAAAATCTTACATCTGAACTTTCTGATCCTTTTGCCATCAGCAATTAGAAACAGCTTTTCCATATCTACCTTATTTAAACCTGTCATAATCTCATCGACCTCTATTAAATCCACTTTCAAACCTCATCTTCAGAACTAAAAGGGGGTAAAAGATGGAACAGAAGAAGGTCAGGGATAGTGTAGAGGGCAGGAGCAATGTGGGCGGCACAGTGGCACAGTGGTTAGCACTGCTGCCTCACAGTGCCAGAGACTCGGGTTTAATTCCTGCCTCAGGCGACTGACTGTGTGGAATTTGCACATTCTCCCCGTATCTACACAGGTTTCCTCCGGGTGCTCCGGTTTCCTCCCACAGTCCAACAATGTGAAGGTTAGGTGAATTGGCCATGCTAAATTGCCCGTAGTGTTAGGTGAAGGGGTAAATGGGTCTGGGTGGGTTGCGCTTTAGCGGGTCGATGTGGGCTTGTTGGGCCGAAGGGCCTGTTTCCACACTGTAACCAATCTAATCTAAATGATAAAGGTGTCCTAAATGAAAAACAAGGGAAGTGGTAATGGTTGCAATAAAGAGACAACGGGAGGATAGGGTTCATGGTCTGGAACTGGTGAATTCAATGTTGAGTCTAAAGGCTGTAAAGTGCAGTTGAAGTGTCATCCCTTGAATTTGTATTGAATTTTACTAGAATACCATAGTTATTGAGCTTGAAATCAAGGTGGTGAATTAAAATGGTGAGCAACTGAAGCTCAGTGTCAAGCTTCTGAACTGTATTGGTCTCACCAGTGTTGAAAGAACCTCACTGTCAGCAGTAAATGCAGGATACTGAATTGAAAGAAGACTGCTTCACCTGGAGGGAGTGAGTGAGGTTTTGGAGGGAGTGAGTGGGGGAGAGGGGAGGTTGAAGAGCCAGTGTTGCATCTCCTGCAAGCTGCCATGGGAAAATGTCACGATACTGGGGATGGTTGAGAAGAGATTGGTCCCTTTGAGGGGAAGGGAGGGTAAAATGTCTGAAGTGGTGAACTCTGGAGGTGGCAGCAATGATGAAGGCTGATGTTTTGAATGTGGAAACCTTCACATTTCTCCACAAATCCCTCATTTCTTTAACCTTTCAAATATATTTCCCCTCAAGCATCCCTCACAACTAAATATCTAAATGTAGGCACAACATTTCTCACCCACTCAAATGGAAAGAATCTGCAACTTCAAAAATAAATCTACAAAGGCCAATTAATCACTCCTAAAGGATGAGACAGGCAGCCACACCTTCCTTTCATCTGACATGGTCTATCAGTTTTGAGTCTAGGTTTAATCCTTAGGAATTTTATGGAGATGCTACGAAGAGTGCTTGACCTTAGTTCATTGTCCACGCTGCTCGTTCACTGTTCAGGCAAAGACCACCCTACCATGATATCAGATAAATGACCTCTTGAATTCATACCTTAAAAAGCCTTCTCATCACTCACACAGCTTCTCATTCACTGCCTGAGAGCTGTATTTGCTCTATTTATTGTGGGAAGGTGCTCACTCAACAGCAACAAGTCATGACCTTGGGGGAGTGGCATTCCACAGTGAAGTGAGGCTTTGTTTTATTGACAGGTTTGGGCAATGCATCATTGTTAAATTAAGGGGCTTCAAACATAGTCTGATGAATTTCAAATGAACTAATGGAAATATATATGATAGACGTGAGCCAGAACACTATAAATGGTGACATGAGGAGATGGTGGAAATGTTACAGGGCTTATTTACATATATGCTTTGAGTTATGGGTGGACTTAAAGGGTGGGAACTATTTTGAAGCCCACAATAGGCTGTGTGATTTCCTTTGACCTTCGTGTCCTATGTTGACCTCTGACAGAACTGTTGTCGGAATAGGGTAACAAAGAGCCGAAAAGTGAAAGGCAGGCTACATGACGGTCAGTGTAGGGACTGAGCTTTTTAGTGGATATACACTGGAATATTATATTAAAGAAATGTACTTGATCAATGGAGTCGTATACTGTGTATTGTAACATGTTTGATACACTTGATTTGTCCTCTCAAATTACTCCCATTGCCACCACAGTAACAAACATAACAATAATTATGAATGCCTATTTAATTTGCCACTCTTTGCAGATTAATTTGAGTTTCTTTCACAATCTTTATCGTATTTTAAGTCAATGTTGTATTAAAATTTTATCCAATCACCAGAGGTAATATCTTTCTGACAATTCAAGGGACACAAAATGTCTGCGTTCCATTACTTTGAGTTACAGACTGTCACAATATAGATTTTAATATAATTCCCTGCACATCAGGTACCTGATTGTTGCTGTATGGTCAGGGCAAGTAGTGCTAAGTGCTCTCTTAAATGGCAGGGGAGGAAATCTGTGCATGTATGGCCTAAGTCTCTCACAAGCATTGGTTAATGAATAGCACTGGGACACATTATTAAGAAAGTGCTCACTCATGTTCATTATTTGTGGCTGTTTTAGTTCCACCATCTTTTTGAAGAGCTGGTCCACGCTGTAGTATGATGCACAACTGCTTGGAACTTTTAAGATTCCTGCATCTACATAATAAGAACCCTGACATGATAAGATATTAAGTGAACAGGAATGCTTTTCACCTACTCGGCCAGGAGTGGATGGGTTGGTGGGGGGAAGAAGGGACCATATTTGCCTCTATTTTACGGGCAGGCTGACAGGCCAAAGGACTGTCAGTCAGAAAGGCCAGCCTGAGAGATAGACAGGGCCATTGTGGTGGGAGAGATAAGAGATGTGGGCAGCACGGTGGCTCAGTGGTTGGCACTGCTGCCTCACAGCAGCACGGTCCCAGGTTCGATTCCAGCCTTGGATAACTGTCTGTGTGGAGTTTGCACATCTCCCTGTGTCTACATGGGTTTCCTCCAGATGCTCCGGTTTCCTCCCACAGTCCAAAGATATGCAGGTCAGGTGAATTGGCCACGCTAAATTGCCCATAGTGTTAGGTGCATTAGTCAGAGGGGAGGGGGGGACAGTGGGTTACTCTTTGGAGGGTCAGTGTGGACTTGTTGGGCTGAAGGGCTTGTTTCCACACTGTAGAGAATCTAATCTACTCAAATCACAGGGAAAGTGAATGGAGGTCACTTCCAGCAGCTTCTGCCTCTTTTTAGCTGTTCTATTTCCCAACCCTGAGAAAGTCAACCATTAAATTGCAAATGGCTGCCGAAATCTGAAGTTGATTAGAATTAGCATGTCATAATTCCTAACCCGATTCTTGAGAGCAGTTTACAATAGGGTAATCAAAAGTGAGACTCTTCACCATGAAAGATTTCATTGTCCCAGAGGGTTTACAGGCTGCTCCCTCATTAGAGAGACACAGGCAGTGATGAGTTTAACCTGGAGGTCACCACACCTCAGGTGAGGGGTGAAGTTGCAGAAAACGGTCGTGAACTCAGCAATTGAACCCACATTGCTGTGGACCACAAACCAGCCGTCTCGTCAATCAACTTCCAAGTTACGTTTCCCATTTTAAGACTTTAATTCCACCCCTCTCTCCTACCCTATTCTGGTTTAAAATTCCCCTGAGTAGTGCAGAATTTCTTATTAAAATAGACTCAGTACTTGCTAGACATCGAAGTGTAACATTGGAGAAATATCAGGAGTATGGACCCAGTTTATTTCTCTCCATCAGCACTGAGGTTATTTCTACCATCCCTGACCGAATTCAGCATTGAGCTGTGTAACATCTGAAGCTTCCCAACTCTGTATGGTTCAATAACATACTTTTTACCGTAATCCATTGAAGGGAACCTTTAGCTAAGCAAATAGTGTTTTTGATGTCCAATCTGGAGAAGATAGTTGAGATTTTCGTTGTTATTCAATCGACCCTGTTAGTTGATGGCAACACTACCTGGTGTCAGATTTGTTCCATGTCCTGTTTTCATCCTGGCAGTGGTTGTAATGTTACAATTGACCACAGTGACTCTGGTTGCAATAAAGTGAATTGAAGTTAGTCAGAAAACTGCACCTTATTGATATCTCTTGGAAAGGACAGTATAGCAACAACGTGTCCTGACGAAAGGGTTTCAACCCGAAACGTTGACTTTCCTGCAGCTCGAATGCTGTGCTTTTCCAGCTTCACATCTATTGACTCTGGCTACCAGCATCTGCAATCTTTCCCATCTCCTAGTCTATCAACAAAATAAATTCATGAATCCTATGCTTCAAACATAGAGCTCCACTTGAAACATGAATGCAAGTTAAAGCTGGGACTCCTGATTCCTTCAGCCAGACTTCATTCCTGCTGGATCGGTGAAAGTACATCCGTATCCATCCTAGATGCAGAGACATAAAAAAAATCCATTGCGCAAATAAAACTACATTTAGGTTTTTTTTAACATGTCACCTGTCGTATGTGCATCTTCAAATAGATCTAACTCAAACATTTATTTGGCTGCACAGATGTTTGCTTATTAATTACTGTGGTCAATAGGGGTAATTTAAATAAATTTTCAGGAAATTACCCCATTGTGCTTTGTGACATCTTTGGCAACGAATCAGGATTATATTACATGCATAAGAGTCATTCCAATTCTGTTAAACATGAGTAAAGTTAGACTGCATTGCAATGAATATAAATGACCCTCATCAGCTAATTCTCTTGTTATAATTGCATTCTTTATAGTGCAATTGGAATTTTCACCGATATACAGTTCCTAATAATGCTTCGGGTTGTTGATTATTGGAACTGATTCAGAGCAGCATTGCTGGGCAGTGACCTTGTGAATTCACCCAATAAAACACACAAGACTGAAATTAAATCTCTTAGCAACATTCTTCTTGGTTGTGTTTGTGTGTTTAGTTTTGAGTTATGTAAATTCCAGTTGAATGAGGCCCTTGTGAGGTCCTGTCCAGTTCTGATTCTGGTTGTTATGTTTTTGAAAACACCTTTGGTGTGTGTCAGTAATGCATTGTGTTAACGTGGTGAACAGATGTGAAATTTTAATGAGCAGACTCTGGAGTCTGTGGGGTTGGGAAATCTACCCTCTTTTGCTGCAAAGCTACCCCATCTCTGGCAATTAATATGCAGTTATGAATTAATTAATTTAGTATCAATAAATTAGTTGACTGAAATACATTTTTCCCTTAAAAGTTTTCATTTCCACCCATGCATTTTCAGATTCATTATGTTTACCCTGTGGTAACAGTTTATCACCTAAGAATTTCAAATGGATACACTGCATGAGTGAGCCTCAACAGGGCATTTAACATTTGCTCAAGCCATTCAGCATTGCAACACGGTGTTTCAATCTATTCAGTCATAATGTGTTGGACTGGGGTGAACAAAGTTAAGAATCACACAACACCAGGTTATAGTTTAATAGGTTTACAGAGGAACCTCGATTGTCTGAATATCAATTATCTGAATTTCGGATTTTCCAAGGAAGATTTTGAGGACCTGATAGAACCATTACATCAAAAATGTGTTTCCAACACTGCTGTCTTTAAAAATGAACCTGGCTTACTGAAATGCTGCTGACAACAATCCTGGACATCGATGGGAGCCCAGGCACAGTCTAAAATGACTGACCGCCCACTCTCTCTCTCTGTCTCACGTGTATGTGTGAGAGAGAGAGAGAGAGACGCCCCACAAAGGCAGCAGCAGTCTTACTGTTGGTGTTCAGCCTGGCTGCCCCGGAGAAGGGGTGAGGGGGCAGGCGGGGAAGGGGAGTAGCGGCTGGGTCAGACATGGGAGTGGGGCCATGGACAGGGGTCACATGGTGGGTGGGGTCAGACGGGGTGGCAGTGTTGGATGGGGTTGAGGAGGCGGATGAGGGGGTGGGGGGCTCGCGCACCGTATGCTGCTGCCTAGTCTCCTGAACGGGGAGTGGACTTTACAGAAAATTCAGAGTCCCAGAGGAAAGGCATTGAATCAATTAACCAAATAATCAATTATCTGAACAAAACAGTGCCGGCCCATCTCGTTCAGCTAATCGAGGTTCCTCTGTATTTGGAAGCAGTAGGAAACACCACCAGTGGCAAGTTGCCTTCCAAGCCACTCACCATCCTGACTTGGAAATATATCATCGTTCCTTCAGTGACATTGGGTCAAATTCCTGGAACTCCCTAACAGCATTGTGGGTGTAGCTACAGCACACAGACTGCATTGGTTCAAGAAGTTCACCACCAACCTCTCAAGGGCAACTAGGATGGATAATAAATGCTGGCCTGGCCAGTGATGCCCCAGTCCTGTGAGTGAATTATTTTTTTAAAATTATAATTTAAAAACAAAACTTTTGAAGACAGGTTACTCGCCCAATATCCAACCCACCCAGGATAATCAGAAGTGAGATTGTTCACTGTGAAAGGCTCCATACTCCCAGAGATTTTATGTGCTGCTCCCTCATTAGAGAGGCACAACCAATGATGACTTTAACCTGGGGGCCACCAGTCTTGGATGAGGGGTGAAGGTGAATATTGCAGTGGTGAACTCAGCTGATCTGGAAATTGAGTTCACACTGCTGCCACTTTGCATTACAAACCAGCTACCCAGCTGTTGAACTAGCCAACCCCCAATGGAGTCAAGTTCGATTTCCCACTTTTAGAAATTTAATTCCATTCTTCTCTCCTACTCTCTTGAGGTTTAAAATTCCCTGAGGGTCTGCAGAATATCTGATTACAATAGGCCTAATTAGTGTTGGATGTCCAAGTGTAATGTTGGACAAATATCAGGATTGGGAAACCCAACTTATTTCTCTCCATCAGCTCTGAGCACCACGGAGGTTGTTTCTGATCTGGAGGTGCCGGCATTCAACTGGAGTGGACAAAATTAAAAGCCACACAAGAGGTTATAGTTCAAAAGGTTTATTTAAAAGTATAAACTTTCTAACATCCCTGATTGAGATCAACACTGACCTGGATAAAACTTGAAGCTTCCCAACTCAGTTTGGTTCAATAGCATTCGATTTACCCCTGAGCCATTGAAGGGAGATGTGAGCTGAGAGATATTGTGCAGTTGTTGGAAGTGCTGCCTAATGTCAGGTTTGAGCCATGGCCTGTTCTCTTCTGGACAGTGGCTATAATGTGGTGCAATTCTTGTGACTCTGAGCAAAATCAAATTCTTTGCTGACAACCTCATCTTCCTCCATGAATTTTCCCTTCTCTTTACAAATGTTATTGGAAATCCAGAACTCTCCTTACACGCGCAAAAACACACTTAGAAAATCAATTATGGCTGGTGTCAATTTAAATTTTAAAACTGGGATAGATGGATTTTTGTTAGGCAAAGTGATTAAGGATTATTGGTTAAGGCAAGTAACTGGATTTAAAACACAGATCAATCATTTTCCATGACGGTTATATTAAAAGGTTCAAATTCCAAAGGGCATAAGTTGTCATTAGGAAGTTAGTCTTCTTACTCCTTTCATACAATGGGAATATTTTAATAGGACAGATCATCAAAGAAATCTATTGAAGTCAATGGTGTAAGTAAATTCAAGAAGGAAGGAAATTATCAAGCTAGAGAGGGTTCAAACGAGATTTACCAGGATGTTGCGAGATATGAGAGATTTTAGTAATAAAGAAAGGCTGGATAGGTTGGTACTTTTTTCAATGGAGCATTGGAGGCTGAGAAGTGATTTTATAGAGGTTTGTAAAATCATGAGGGGTATAGTTAGGGTTAATGGTGGGTGTCTTTCCCCTAGGATGGGAGACTTCAGGACTGGGGGCATATTTTTAAAGGAGAAAGATTTAAAAAAGGCAAGGGGGCAATTTTTTTACACAGAGAGTGGTTTGCAAGTGGAATGAACTTCCTGAGAATTGGTGGATGCAGGCACAGTGACAAATTTTAAAAGACATTTGGATAAGTACATGAATAGGAAAGGTTTGGAGGGATATGGGCCAGGAGCACGTAGGTTGTGTTGGTTTAGTTTGGGATTATGTTCAGCATGGACTGGGTGGACCGAAGGGTCTATTTCCATGCTGTAAGATTCTGACTCTATAAGAGGGAGAGGGTAATGAGAGATGTGGTGAGAAAGCAGGAATATCTGGTTAGGATAAAACAGGGATAAATTTTAGGCCTTTTTAAAAATCTCAGATCCTTAAATTTTTGCAAGAGATTGCTAAAAATGTCACTTTAACATTGTGAGGAAGAAGAGTTACAAGAACTGACATATTGTGGGTAATTGGGATGGGGAAGAAGGGCATCTGCACCATGCCCAACAAAATTGATACAAATTATTTATAAACTGAGTAATGATTTCATTTCTACGTGGGGAGCTTTCACCACATAACTGTAGAGTGAACCTCAAGCGAGGGTAGGATATTAGAAAATTATAACTAATGACAGTAAATTGGGTATTATTGATTATGCTGGTGATAACTGTTAAGTTGTTTCTGTTGGGAAGTAGGCACTTGATGTTGGATGCGAATAGGATCAAGCTTGGTTTGGTGCAACCTCCCTCTTGTGATGAGCTTTAAATGAAGAGATTTAATTCTGAGTGGATGTTCTGTCTGAGAGGCTGATAATGGCTAATGCATAAAAGCAATTGTATCATAATTACAGGCATGGTGAAAAAGCCAATGTTATTTTAGGATTGCCAGTCATTGGTTTAGTAATTGCAATTAAAAACAAGGTTGTTTATTATACATTTTTACCGTATGTGCTTCAATTATTATCAAGGTTAACACATTTTACATGGCCCCCATCGTATAATAATGTTTTCCCACTCTACTTTCACTCACTGAACTACAATCTAATTACCTTATTCTATGAATGCAGATTAACATATCACCCCAGTTCCTCAGAAAATGTAATTAATCCTAGGACCTGTGGTCATTAACGCTGACTCTGTAAGAACTCCCTGTATCCTTATCTCTAACCTACACATCCAGTTTGATTTACATTATCAGCTCCTGCTTTTCCATTTCTGAACTAACTGGCTTCAAGACAAATTCAGCCAAAGTAGCCAGTTTCTTGCTTTGTTTGGCGAATGATAACATTCTCAGATCAACCATATCCATATGGGTCAGATGCACAATATAGCTCCCTCAAAACCCACTCTTGATTGAGTACAGTTTAAACCACTGCCCTTCTAGTACCTCATCCAAACCACCAATCCTCACAGGTGAGCTCATTATTCTGCGTATGTGTGAGTTCAAAACAAATGGATAGTGACCAGGGGCCAGTGACCCAGTCAATGTTTGCCCAACAGTAAGTTGTTAGCTGTGACAGTAAGGCCAAGAACAGTATCCGCCATTCTGGTGGAGGGTAATTGGGAACAGAGAACCTCCATGTAACTGTACTCCAGCATGAATTGAACCTTCAGAAGAGACTGGGAGACAAACAAAATCCTGTGAATTATATTTGAGGCTGCAATGAACTGTGACATGTTTAATTATTTGTGTTGGTAATCGGAAGTTACTGGCTGAGCCTATTTTTATTGTTGTGTTGTGGTCGAGTTATATAGAATGGAAACAGACCCTTCAGTCCAACTCATCCATGCTTCCAGAAATCACAAATTAATCTGGTCCCGTTTGCCAGCACTTAGCCTATATCCTTCTCTTCCTATTCATATATCCATCCAGATGCTTTTTAAATGTTGCAATTGTACCAGACTCAACCATTTCCTCTGGCAATTCATTGCATACTTGCACCACCCTCTACATGAAAAGGTTAGCTCTTAGGTCCCTTTTAAATATTTCCCCTCTCCCCTTAAATCTAATTCCCCTAGATTTGAACTCCCCTACCCTGGGAAAAAGACCTTGGCGATTCACCCTATCCACCCCCTCATAATTTTATAAACCTCGATTAGGTCATCCCTCAACCTCCGCTCCAGGAAAAACAGCCCCAGCCTATTCAGCCTCTCCCTGTAGCTCAAACCCTCCAACCCTGGCAACATCCTTGTAAATCTCTTTTTCTGAATCCTTTCAAGTGTTTGTACTTATATTTTGTGATGCTCCTTATTAAATGGCTGTTCTCTAATCTTCATTTGCTTTATCAATTCTGTTAATGCTAGACCACTCTGACAGTCACATAAAAACGTCTCTCCTTGGGTTTGGCTGGAATCTGGTAACTTCAGTCACTTGTAAAATGAGGGTGCTCTGCGAAAACCCCTAGTGCAGGCCATGTTCCTGGTCTATGTTCTCTAGCTCTACCAGAGCAGCAGGGCTGTTGCTGTTCCACCTGAGGAAGTCAATCAGCAAAGAACTGATTGGAGGAACTGATGGATCAGTGTAACAGGAGATCAGTTCCAAGCTAAAGCCATTTTGTTTTTTTTTGAGCACCTCTTGGGTAAGCGGGACTTGTGCCCAGGCTTTCTGACCCAGAAATAAGGATCACCACGCCATAAGTGCTCTACACGTAAGCCATTTTGGACAGCACAGTAGCTCAGTGGTTAGCACTGCTGCCTCACAGCACCAGGGAACCGGGTTCAATTCCCACCTCGGGCAACTGTCTGTGTGAAGTTTGCACATTCTCCTCGTGTCTATGCAGGTTTCCTCCGGGTGCTCCGGTTTCCTCCCACGGTCCAAAGATGTGCAGGCTAGGTGAATTGGCCATACTCAATTGCCCATTGTGTTAGGTGCATTAGACAGGGGTGAGTGTAGGGCAATGGGTCTGGGTGGGTTGCTCTTCAGAGGGTCGGTGTGGACTTGTTGGGCTGAAGGGCCTATTTACACACTGTAGGGAATCTAATCTAATCAAAAATTCCTTATGCAGTCCATCTTGAAAATGTTCCAAGACCCTAATCTCTTCTGAAAGAACATGTTTTATTGTTTTTAATTTGGCATTTTTATTCCTTACATTAGGGTTTTATTTGCATCAGCATTTTGGTGCCAAGCTACCGAAAACCAGAATATTTCACTTTAGTTCAGTTCTGTGCTGACTGAGTTCCTCTCAGCCAAAAAAAGGCCTTAATACCATTGGGCCCCTTATCCACTATCCACTGACCTTCAGATGAGGGAAGCACAATTGGACTGAGCTGTGATGCCATTCCTAGTCAATAAGCCCATCTGCACTCAGTATTTAAGTCTCTCATGAGAAGATTGGTGATTGAGTAGGAGAGCAGAGGTGGACTGCTGAACACAAAACCTCAACCTACCACGAATCAGAAGGTGAGGACAGAGTAAAGTTAGAATCAACTACCCTTTCTTTTCTCCGCAGATGTGAGGCAGAGTGTCGCCTTTGTAGGAAGTGGCCCCGGAACAAATCCCGGTCTTGGAGAAAGTCTGGATGTTCAGCGGATACTGAAAGTGAACAGGACCCTCTTCATAGGTAGCAGGTAAATACATTGAAGACTAACTGCGATTCAACTCTTATCAGTTACTGGTTTCAGAAATTTGTAGTAATTCGCAATTTTGTTTGTCAATGAGACTGTCATGCTCTGCAATCTCTGCAGGGCATTTTTGTTTTTCAAGCGAAATGTCAGTCTGTTGGCATAAAAATGTTCAAAAAGCTTTGGCTGCATTAACGTTGGCAGAGAATCTCTGATTTAAAGTCTATTTTCTTTCAAGTTCCTCAATAGTTTAGTGTGTCAATACATGACCATGCTGTTCAGGAAGATCTGAATTTCAGTGGCCTAACCTGTGCTGGCCTTACCCAGAACATACCTTTACATATTTAGCAAAGCTAATGGCAGCTAGATTAAAATTATAGGAAGTATGTTATAGGTAACATGCTTCATGCAAGAACGATGCTTTATGCTGCTTTTATGAGGCAGTTTCTTATTTGTCATAAATAAACAGCATTAATTTGTTCAAGGAGTAAGATTAGCAAGATGATTCAGACAGGCTGCAGAAAATCATGTTTAGGAAATGAAAATGTCTCAGTGATTCAGTTGAAGGTGCTGGAACAAGTGTTCACAATCTCACTTTAAATAATGGCTCTTGATGGTCTCAAATATACTAACAGTTGGATTTTACTGGGTTTACTCCCAAATGTGCCCTGGTAACCAGAATAAAAGAATAATTTAGCAAGATCAGAATGATGTGTAGAGCATCAAGTGTACTCCTTCCACAACAAAATATATTTGGATTCCATTCATCTGTCCCATATGAGAGAAACATAGAATGCGTATTAAAAATGTTTGTTTAGTGTTACCTATATAGAATGCAGGTGATTCCCCATCAAAACATTTATCTGTCTAACTCATTATAGGGAATTAAGTTAAATAATACTATTCTAGTGCAACAGCTTGCATTTATGTAGTGCCTTTAATGTAGGAAGACATCCCAAGGGATTTCACAGGAGCAAAATTAGCCAACTGATTTTTGGCCAAAGGGAAAGATATTGATGCAGATGATTAAAAACGTGTCTAAGTTAGGTTTGCGGATTATTTTAACAGAGGAAGGAAAGGTGGAGAGATTTAACATTTTAAATTCCAAAGCTCAAGCTCAAGATCAAGACAGCTGAAAGCGGGGTAAAGGGAGTGTTCAGAGGTTGAGGAATGAGGGGCTCTTGGAGGATTGTAGGTTTGGAGAAGTTACAGGGATAGGACAGAGTAAAGTCTTGGAGCAGTTTGAGGAGGAAGATGTGAACTTTTAAATAGGAACAATGATAGATACAGTTCGACAATATGGGGCAGCAAACACAGTGGTGACAAATGAATGAGACATTGTATTAGGAAACTTGAAGCAGGTTTAGATGAGCTCCAGTTAAGAAGGGTGGAAGGTCAGAAGCAGGAGGTTATTGTTGGAATGTTTGAGTCAAAAACTAACAAATGCATCTATGGGAGATTCAGTAGGAGAAAGGTTGTGTAAAGACAGTGATGGGGTGAAGGTACAAGTGGATGGCTTTTATGATGGAGAAGATGTGGTCAAGTAGGACCTAGGTTCAGTCTGTAACAGTGGCTAAGGACTGAGTAGTTGTGTTGGTGAAATGGGAGTCTATATCTCTAGAATTAAGGCATCCAAAGTAGAACATGATTGTTTCACCATTACTATCATTAATATTGACAGTTCTATGTGGCAGGAACATGGAGATCTCCAAGTACTCTCCTCTGCTGTTAGTCATTCCTGCAACATCAACAGTGGGATCAGATCATGGCTCAAAATGCATCTTCAGGAAAGCATGCTAAAAGTTGGGAAAGCAATTTTCACAACCTCTGTCTCTGGGTACCTTTTTGGTCAAATTAAACTTGTCCCGTTTCTTCCCATTACTGCTGTTCTATTAGTAATGAATGTTTCCTTTAATTAATATCAGTTGGGCAGCCAATCAGAAAGAGACCTCCGCTTGGGAGTTTCCTTGTCTGCAAATCAACAAGTCCACGCCAACTCTCTGAAGAGTAACCTAACCTGACCCATTCTCCTGCCCTAACATCCTATATTTACCCCTGAACAATGAACCTAACCTACACATCACTGAATACTATGGGCAATTTAGCATGGCCAGTTCACCTAACCTGCACACTTTTGGATCATGGGAGTACACAGAGGAAACCCACCCAGATACGGGAGAATATGCAAATTCCACATAGACAGTCGCCCGAGGCTGGAATCAAACCTGGGTCCCTGGCGCTGTGAAGCAGCAATGCTAACCACCGAACCACCATGGTGCTCGGTGGCTCAGTGGTATACAGTAAGCACAACACCCACTACCACCTGATGGAGGAGCGATGCTCCGAAAGCTAGTGTGCTTCCAATTAAACCTGTTGGACTATAACCTGGTGTTGTGTGATTTTTAACATTTACATTAAGCCAACTCTTTAGTAAAACAGCTAATATTATGAACAGAGGTAGCTCCTGTACAATTTCTTCTCCTTTAAGTTCCTTGTGATATCCACTTTGTTCATTTTCCCTTCTTTTGTTGAGCAAGCTCTGTATAAGGTTTATTAACGCATTACATGAACGATTTGACACAAATGAATGATTTTACAGTCATGTCCTTAACCTCTGCCAGGCGATCACCAAGAAACAGTATATTATTTGCAGGAAAGCTTTGACAAAGGTGTATGAAATGCAAGTGACATAAAAATGTTAAGTCTACTTAAGCCAAAGCTTTATAAATAACCAATGACTTTTACCTGCTGGCAATTAATCATGTGCCTGTCGCGCATTCTAATGAATTAGGTAATAAATTGATGAATCGTTCCAAACCATTTTGCCTCCTTTAATTTTTTCCCCAACTCCATTTCTGTTGAATTGGTGATTGAAGTCAACTTACACAGACACTAGTGCTCGTTTACCTGGCAGTTTCCATTAGTGAGTTCCTGAGTAAGTGTCAGGAGGCAAATCAACACAGAGGGCATCATAGAAAGTGAAACAAAAGACTTGCGTTTCATAGACTCCCTGCAGTGTGGAAGCAGGCCATTCACCCCATCCACACCGACCCTCCAAAGAGCATCCCACCCAGATCCTTTCCCCCCGCCAATCCTATCCCTGCAACCCTGCATTTCCTATTGCCAATCCACCTAACCTACACACCTTTTGTCTGTGGGAGGAATCCAGAGCACCTGAAGGAAACCCATGCAGACCTCAGGAGAATGTGCATACTCCATGCAGACAGTTGCCTGAGGATGGGATCGGACAGGGTTCCCTGACGCTGTGAGGCAGCTGTGTTAACCACTGAGCCACCCATTTATAGCGCCGTTTACAATCACTGAATCTTCCAATCGATATTGCATTTTTGAAATGTAGATACTTGCTGTAATGTGGGAACTGGAACAGCAAATGAACAAAGAGCCACAAGCTGCAATGTAATAGTGATGAAATAATCTGCTTTTTGTGACACACATTGAGAATTAAATATTATTAGTCAAGGCAGCAGGCATAACTCCCTTAGCTTTCCAAAAATAATGTCATTCATCTGTTTATAGCCATCTGAATGAGCAGATGGACCCTAGTTTAAGACAAGAGCAGAGAAACCCAGCAGGTCTGGCAGCATCTGTGGAGACAAAGCAGAGGCAATGTTTTGGGCCTAGTGATACTTCTTCAATTGTAGCCAGGGAAACATTTGGTATATATGCTGGAAAAGGGAGGAGTAAAAGGGGTGGGGGGGGATGGGTGGAGTGGAGTCCAGAGAAAGAGAGAGAGAAAAAACAGAAGTTGAATAGAGAAAGTAATGGGTAATGGCGGGCCAGGGAGAAAGAAAAATTGCTCATGGAGATGATTAGTAAGTGAAAATGGATCTGTGATGAAAGCAACTCATGTGATGACAAGGTCTGGTCTGAGAGGTTTGTGGTAAGGACATGGAAGAAAGTGCTCAGGCCCTAAAATTATTGAATTCGATATTGAATCCTGAAGGCTGCAGGGTCCCCAAGTGAAAGATGAGGTGCTGTTCTGTTAATGAGATTCACTGGAGCAATGCAGCAAGCCTGAGACAGAGATGTTGGCCAGGAAACACAGTGATGCGTTGAAGTGGCACACAACAGGAAGGGATCATTTGTGGACAGAACATAGGTGTTTCACGATTGCCCAGTCTACATTTTGTCTCCACACAGTAGGGGAGACCACATTGTGTAAATTGCTGTTTTACCTGGAAGGTGTGTTTCGGGCCTTGGGTAGTGAGGAGGCAAGGAGAAAAACAGGCTTTCTGTGATTGCATGGGAAGGTGCCCTGGGGGTTTGGGGACGTATTGGGACCGAGAAATCAGCTATTTGGTTTTGTGAGAGAAGCCTTTTGATTTTGTGCGGGAGGCACAATTAAGAGAGGAGAATCAAGTGCCATTAGTGTTGGGCATGAGCTATGTCTAATGAAAATATTGGTCGATGTATTGTGGAATTTGCTGAAACATCAAGAAAATGATTTTAAAATGCAATCAGTCAACTAATGAACAACTATTTGACAAATGAACATTATGCTGTTATTAGCCAAGAATAACTTTATTGACCATCTCCAGGAAGAACATAATGTATCCAAATAAATCTCCAGGAAATCTTGATGAAAAGGGAAGTCATTGTTTTTCTTTATGATTGGTTCACTATTTATTTCCACAGAGTTGCCATGGAGGTTACGATAATTTCAATGTATCCACCCTCACCCAACAATCGCTATCTCTTCTCGTAACTGTTGTAATAATAGTTTTTCCAGCTTTATTTCTTCCTGCATTCTAAAAGTAATTACTTCAATTTTATTTGCTTTAACTTATTTTTCCTCTTATGGGATTAACATTCCCATTCCCACCCTATGACATCAACGGCAGTGACAATAGAGCTACTGTAATTGGCTTCCACTCTGGAATGGTATGTTCAAGGAAGGCATCAACCTAACCCCCTCTTCCTTATCCAATTTGGGCAACAGAGGGACATATGACTAAAAGAAAGCTTGGGTATTGTATCTGACAGTCTATTAACCCTCTGGTCACCTGAGATACTGATGGAATTGAACGTAACTGAAGTATCAGCAGAAGGCAATAACTTGAGAAAATAAAGAGATGGAGGTCTAGAAGATTCAATGAACATCAGGCCTGGTACAGGTACTGCCTATATTTATCCCAAATTTGCTCTGGCAAATCCTACATCCATGAGAGAGCTTGAATTTTTAAATGATTGTTGACTCTTAGTAGAGACAGGGATAAAAAGAAAGGAAGGATTTAATGGAAGTTGAAGTATTGAATTATAAGGCCATGGCTGGAACTGTAACGGTTCTTCATTCCTGTCACTGTACACAGTATGAAAACCTCAGCATGTTTTTTTTCCTCTGTACTAGGCAAAGAGCATTCAGTCAGTTCAAATCAATGAGACAATTGATTAATGACTAAAATGGTATTTCTTTTGAATTCCATTTTAACAGGATACCTGTTTCATAGGCATCACAGAAACAAGCATTTGGCAATTATTTATAGTTCGGAGCTGCTTTTAAGAGCATCTAAATAGATCATAAATAAAACTTAATTTATATATTGCTTTCTGATGTCAAAATATTTCACAGCATTGATTACTCTGAAGTTCAGTAGCGTTTTAAATTTTTCTGAGGGTATGGCCAACACTGACAAAGCCATTCCTAGTTGCCAGATTAGCAATTCTGGGTTTAATCAAAGCTGCAGATCACTCATGAGTTAACCATTTAGCATCGAACAGACTCTAGTGCTAGCCAGACTGAATAGGCAGGGCATTATGGAACCAGATGAGCTTTTCCAAGGAGCTCTCCTGTAAAGGAAATAATTGAAATCCAAAGGGCTGAGATTAGGTTTCTTTTTTGGCTAATGTTTGGAGGGATTCTCACCACAGGGCCCAACAAGATCCCTGGCTGTATTCTACCAAACATGCCTCATTAACTACCTACCATACCATCATGGCATCCCTCTTGATTGATTCTACCCCCTTCTGACTATGTGTCGTTCCCAGAACAATTCACTACTCAGGCAGGTATCCACTGAAAGATCAGAATTCCTCGTACCACCTTTTAAAGACCACTTTACACATGGACAAGAATCTGCAATCTGCCATTGCCCCTCACCATCACTGAAATGGCACAATGGCCATGCTGCCCATTGCACGCAACCAATATAGCTGACACTCACGTACATATAACCCCATTCTCACACCATCTACCTGTTCTTAACTATATTCCATCAAAGTCTCCTCTCTAGGTCACTGCCTCCCTGTCCTCAATGCCCATTGGACACCCGTATCTTGCCACTGTCCATTAGGGGAACGTTACATACAGACATTAAGACAAGTCCAAACATGAGCTTTTATACTAGCCGGGAAAATGGAACATACATAAAATGAATGTAGCTGCAGCTCAGTCACAATGTGAATGAAATGCTGGTAGTCTGTCAGGGTTTTCTGCAGCCAGCTCCCATCTACTGGAACAGGGGGTCAACCAGATCTGGTCTGTATTGTTGGGCCCGGTGCAGCTGAACTCTGTCATTCACAAGGAAAGCTTCCTCCAGCTCAATATTCTTATGCTTCCCCTTGGCTGACTGCTCCCATTCCTCCAGCTCCTCAGCATCTCTCCCATCCCTTCATTGCCTGCTCCAACTGGGCAGAGTACAGCCCTAGTCACAATACGTGCACCAACTTAGTGAGGGCATCATTCCAGCTGAGTGACCAACATGTTACACCTTGTGCTGCAACCCCTTTCCCATCCCAGACCCACATCAACCATTCCACTTTCCATTGCATTTATTACAGTCCATCGTCAAACTGCAACGTAGCGATGTTCCCCTTGTCTCATGACACTCTGAGAATTCGGAAGTGGTGGACGTGTTTTTGTCCTTTTAAGTTACTGTAGCTAAATGACAACGTTACCTAAGCTATCACCAATGGCATGCTCCTTTGACCTGTATTTAACATCACTCTGCAAGCATTGTATATGTGAAAAGAAATGTTTGCAATAGAATGTAGCTGGAGTTTGCAAACACCCCAACAAAGAGACACTGATTGACTCCGCACATCCTGGCTGCTGTCCCAGCCATTTTCCGGTTCCATTTCACATCCACAGAATGGCAACTGGTGGCAGGGAATGCAGCTCGCAGTGCACACTGTCGAAACTGGCCCCCACCCAGTCACGAAATATTCCCCCGCCAGAGCTGCCATGTCCCCTTTACTGTTTCCATGTGGAAATCTAGCACCTTGAGCATTGTTTCTGACTGTCCTTGCTGCCCCTTAAGCCCCAACATTGCACCTTTCACAATGTCCACAGTGCTCCTCAATACTCTTCCTGTGGAGGCTACAGTGGTGCTCATTGCCAATAAACTCTCTCCTGCACCATACCATGCCCTCTAATCTGTTCAGCATAACACCCCACACTCCCACACTCACTGTACCTGTTCCCACCTCCACAATGACTCTGGTTTACTCCACCAGCTTTATCTCCTCCACTTCTTCCGGCAGTGATGTTACTGGTCTTACAAAACAGACCATAACCCACTCCCCAAACTGAGGTGGGTCAGGCCCCCTGACAATGAGCATCCTAAGCTAACAGTGGACCTGGCTGAAGCATAACAGGCATGACAAGGTAATGCTACAAGCATGCAGCCAGGCGCCATGTAAGCGAGCACTTGGACAGCAATTGAGCAGCCGTGAGATGCAGGCTGGTCCAATGGATTGGGCCTTGAGACGCTATTTGATGCTGAATGACATGCTGATTAGTCATTGCCAATGGCTATCTGAAGTCACCAGTTACCCACGCTCATTTCCAGGTTGAGATTTCTCACCCTCTAGCACGTTCAGCGTAATCAGTAAGTTAGGAATACCCCATCACTAGCAACTCGCCAATGCTGAGTGAGAAACTTACTTGGAAAATGCATATGAAATGCAACAAGAAGTTCTACATCGGCCCTGTTGCACATCTTGCCTGCCATAGTCCTCATTGTTCAGGCCCCTCTTGCAAGGATGCCTGCCTTGAAGAAGTTTTCCACCTCTCTCCACATTGTTCCGGCCCCTACCACTTTCAGCCCAATATTACCAAATTATTGAATTTAGTTTTGCAATCTGCTTCAGTTGGATTGTGAACCACGAGTCTCCTGTTGCCTGTCAAGTGTCTAACTACGTGGGTGAATTATTGTTACATGAGAAAACATAGTCACCATCCTACACCAGCTACAACACACAAACAGTTAAATCTGTGTGTTGGGGCATTAATTAGAGGAGAAATACTGGCCAAGATGATAGGCAAATCGCACTTTCTTTTGACTCATTCTGTGGAAGATTTGGCATCCACCAAAAAGATCTTTAATTTTCTACCTCATTCGGAACAGCAGCATTTCTAATTATAACCTAAACTAACCTAACCTAACCTAACAATGATTTTTTTAAGACGTTAGGAATTTAATTCAGTCAGTGTTACTTGCACATAGAGGTTTATTTTCTACTGTTTAAACTGGTTCTAGAATATTTTCCATACAGGAGTTATGGGATAACTGGGAGAATCCCACAGAAGTGCCACATTCCTAATACAACGATGAAGAGAGGCAGTTCTGAATGGCTCCAACCCTGTTTTTAATTCTATCAGATCTTTCACTGGCAAGTGCTTGCTCACACATTCAACTCTCAGAAACCCAACAAACCACACACATTGAAAATTGCAAACACAAGCCAAATGATAGTTTTGCTAACTTCCTATTCATACCGCAAATCAATGGTTGCACATATGAACTGTGGGGAGCAAGCTGTATTGCGTGAAGTGAAAATGTGTGGATGAACAATTACCACAGAATCGATATATGAGGGAAAGAAACAGGAATTGGACATTGTAGAATTTATCAGTGTCCAATTTATCTGGACATTTATCAGATGATAAATGTTTTCTTTCATTGCATTGATTAGGGCAAGGGAAGTTATAAAAGAGCCTCCTCAGATGTAGGAGTAATATGTCAGATATGTTGTGTTATATCTCATGGTCAGTATATCATTAAGAGACATGCTCATAACATTATCACTGTATCGTAGCATGTGAGCCAAGGGTCTTATGATCTCGCCATCTGAACTCTGATTATTAGAAGCATGCACCTCTGTTGTAACCAAATAGCATAGCCCAGACACCTGTGTGCCTGTAAATGTAATAATTGTACATAGTAGCCAACTATAATAAATATCTGTTGGATCTTTCAATACCGTGTCATCCACTGCTGGTTTCTTACATTACAAGGGATGACATGAGCACCACTACATCAGGTATAATACCCTACTGGAGCCAAAGCCCACATCAGGATGAACTTTGACATTAAAAAAAAACTCCAAACAAAACTGCAAACCAGAGCAGAGTTTCAATAAATAGGGTTGGGATTTGGCGACGTGACTCTATTATC
This sequence comes from Chiloscyllium punctatum, assembly GCF_047496795.1. Lineage (NCBI taxonomy): Eukaryota > Metazoa > Chordata > Chondrichthyes > Orectolobiformes > Hemiscylliidae > Chiloscyllium > Chiloscyllium punctatum. The sequence continues at coordinate 55,124,989 of NC_092762.1, read as the reverse complement.
CTATCCCCACTCTAGCTGAGTAAAACTCCATCCTGGAGACACTACCCTACTAAATGTGCCCTTAATGCTGAATTGGGGGACAAAAATATGTTGGATGTAAAAAATATATTTTACAAAGGGAATTTAGGCTAATGATGTAATTATCCAAAATCAGATGGGAGTAATATGAGTCCTAGATTCTCCATAGATGAAGGATTGAAAGTTCAGTGATCAAAGTTGAGCACACAGACTTAGTAAAAATTGAATGCAAACCGTTCTCCCTTGTGCTTAATTATTGGTTGCATATTCAATGAATCATAGCGTTATGCGATATTTTAGTTGGCCAAATATTTTTAAATCTGCAGTCGATTGAGTGTCATTAAACATGTGCATAAATAAGAATGATTCAAAACAGAATGATCAAACAGGGACGGGACAGTTAATTAAATATGTAATAATGAAATGCAAGAATGAAATGTGCATGAATAAAAATGTCTTATGAAGGATAAAATAAGATTGCCAACTGTTGCAATAAAAGAGACGTGAGATACAGTGCAATGTGCAATGGCCATCTGAAATAAAACAGCAGTTTGGAAGTCATGTTCTTTGGCACAAATGTATGTGTGCTTTGAACCAAGTTCTTTTTGTCATTATGAGTCACCTTGCAATGGCCATCTTTCAGCTGGGGTCTGAACAAGGAGAAGCATGAGTCCAGTACACGTTCTGCTTTTAGAGTGAGTTTGGTAACCATCGAGCATTGCACTGAACCAGGCTCATGCTCATGTACAGGAAACCATTCTGAGGCTAACTTTACTTACACCTACCTAACAAAGATGGCAACAAAGTAAAGCTCTGATACAATGTAGTGATGACAAAAAATATTAGAGCAGACATGTTGGGGGATCTAGTGCGAGAGTTCAAGTTCAGAGCAAAGTTCACTGTACTTTGTCCCACTATGTAACACAGCCTCAACATCAAAAGTGTAACACCCATTTCACAGTGTAGGTGCATTGGACTATATGGCGGGGTCCATAACGCTCCTGTTTTTGAATGATGAATCAGGAGGTGAGGCATCTGGAAAGAAGAGAGAAAGCACTTCTACATTTTAATGTCAGTTTTTCCTTAGTCCTCACCCTTCACCACTGGAGTAAAGTTCCAAATATCATATGTGAGCCTATATAGTTAGAAAATAGGGATATAACAACTAGGAGGAGACAATTCAGATCTTCAAGCCTGCTCTGACATTTAACATGATCATAGCTGTTCTCATCTCATCCCCAACTTTCCTACCTGTTCCCCATAATCTTTAATCCATTATTATTTAAGAATCTGTCTGTTCTTCTAGTGAATGCATTCAGTGTCCCAGCATCTTCTGCACTCTGGTGTAATGAATTGGATAGGTCCATGATGCTTTGAGAGAAGTAATTCCTCCTCATTTCCACCTTCCCTTCGACTAAACGATGACCACTCATTCTGCTTATTGCCAGAAAGGATTTATTCGGGATGAGAGTTCCTTTATTTTCCTGTGGTGTCACTGAGCCTCAGTTAGAAGTTGAAATCTGTGGTGAGCACTTCAAATCCTATTTCAGGACTTGACCATATGAAATTTGCGGGCATTTTGGAATTGTACCGTGTGGAGAAGAGATCCCTGAAATTGTAGGTCCCAGTCACCAACTTAGTTAACATTATAGAATCTCTGCAACGGGTAGCAGGCCATTCAGTCCATTGAGTCCATACTGATCCTCTGAAGAGCATCCCACCCAGACCCCCCCCCCCCCCCCCCGTCCTATCACTGTAACTTTACATTTCCCATGGCCTAACCTCCTTACCTGCACATCTTTAGACTGTGGGAGGAAACCCACACAGGCACAGGGAGACTGTGTAGACTCCACAGAAACAATCTCCTGAGGGTGGAATTGAAGAATTGAACCTAGGTCCATGGCGCTGTGAAGCAGCGGTGGTAATCAGTGAGCTACCATGCCACCCCCAATCTAATTATAATCTAATTTAATAATCCTGGTTGAGGAACAAATTTTGGCCAAGTCCCCGGGATAGCTCTCTTGTGCATTCACCTGACTGGACAGATAGATCCTTGGTTCAATGCTTTATCTGAAAGATGGCATCTCATACAATGCACAACTCAGTCAGTACTGCACTGATGTGACCAGTTGAATGATGTCCTTACTTATTCGGATTAGGACTTCAATTCATCATCTTCTGGCTCATAGTCAAAGTTAGTCCCCCCAGCATTAACTAACACAAATAAATAGTTGAGAAACAACTTGGTATAAAGATTAATTGTTATTTCTTTTGCTGAGTTTGGAGGTCATGCCAGAGATGTTTACCTTCCTAATAATAACAAACTTGGGCATCCTGTTCACTTTGTTTCAGGATGTGACATTCTCTCTGAGCTGTTTTAAAAGTGACGGTCTAGCATCTAAAACGCAGTTTTGTAGAATTGCAGTAATGTCCTTCAACACTCCTTCTTCCAGGAATTATTTCAAATCGCTCCCAACAAGTTCCATGTTTTCGTTCAATCCATTTTAAGTCGCAACCAACATTTGTTGCCTCTGCATTGTTTGAGTGTGATTTAAGTGCTTTGCCGTGTTTTTGTCCTCTGTTCTCTCATCTTATTAATGCAACCAGGTCATTGGTTCTCAAAGGAAACACAGATCAGAGATAATTTCAGTTATTGATTTCCATCTCTCTTCCCCTCAGTGAATTTTATGCTTGTCAAATACAGAGATCTTAGAACTGAAAATGTAATGGCACTTTGCATCACATCAGGAACTCCTGTGTCAGGTTAGATGTAGAATAATCTGCTCATGTTTAATCTCAGGATTTTGCTTGATACTGTACTCATTTCTCTGTCAATTGGTTTTTATTTTGTAATCCATCCTAAGCACTCATCTCCATCGCTGTGACTGTAATTTAACATTACCTTTTTTAGCTCAGTATGAGTCTTTTTGTTTGGAGAGTTTCTCTCACAAGGCTTAGTGAGCTCTATTGCTCTCTTTGACCAAACTCACCACCTTAACTTCCTATCATGCCCCATGCAACCTCTCATATCTGATTTCCACCCCATCCTTTTCTTGAACAGCTCAGCACACATCCTGGAAATCTTTGTACCTGTGCCATCTTTTAAAACCCTGTGGCGCACCCTGGACAACCTTCATCAGTCCAGAGCTGCCCTGACATTTGCCCTGGACAGAGCAAACATAGGGAAATCTGCACCGTGCTCTGCGGACAGAGACCTGGAGATCTTACTGATGGGCTGGTGGACAGGTGGGCTTCCTCCTCCCACCGCACTAGCTGTAAAGGCCATGACACCAGAGCATGTCAGCCCTGAGGCTGGCCTTCAGCAACAGCAATGGCTGTGCCACCCACCTTCATCTCCCATAATGCCTTCCTTTCCCTCATTCAAGGAGGAACCTTATGAGGTGAGAGTCCTGACTGACTGCCACTCGGAGGATCTTGACTGCTGTCAGAGGCTGTTCTAGTTCAAGGAGGGCAGGAAGCCAAAATGTTAAACAGCAGGAGTTTTATTTAAATCCCATGAATGAAGAAAAGTAATTTGGCTTTTAGCTGCTTAAACATCATGATCTACTGCTACACATCTTGTGGAAGTGACCCACATTTTTGCAGATGTAACTTTTTTGTTGTCATAGTTGGGCACTGAATTGAATTGAATTTATTGTCACGTGTACTGAGGCACAGTGAAAAATTTTGTCTTGCGAGCAATACAGGCAGATCCCATAGTTAAGTAGCATAGATAAATAAATAATAGGTAAACAGCAGCAAAAACAAAAACAAAAACACAGGTACAGGCAAATGTTAAGAGTTTGTGAGACCATTCAGTATTCTAACAACAGTAGGGTGGAAACTGTTACAAAACTAGCTGATGCGTGCGTTCAAGTTTCAGTACCTTCTCCCCAGTGGTAGAGGTTTTAGAAAAACATTGCCAGGATGGGATGGATCTTTGAGAACGCTGGCGGCCTTTCCTTGACAGCGGGTCTGGTAGATGGATTCTATAGTTGGAAGGATGGTCTTTGTGTTTGTCTGGGCAGGATTCACCACTCTCTGTAACCGTCTCCAATCTTGAATGGTACGGTTGGCATACCAGGTAGTGATACATCTGGACAGAATGCTCTCGATGGCGCATCTGTAAAGGTTAGCAAGGTTATTCACCATCATGCCAAATTTCCACAGCTGCCTGAGGAAAAAGAGACATTGTTGGGCTTTTGGTAACCAGTGCATCCACATGAAGTGTCCAAGAAAGCTTGTTGTGGATGACCACTCCCAGGGGCTTGACACTCCACTCGTCCCACCTCTGCGCTGTTAATGTGTTGGGGGGCATGAGTAACAAAAGTCAATAATGAGTTGTATGGTTTTGCTGGCATTGAGAGCTAGGTTGTTCTCAGTGCACCATTTTCCCAGGTCTTCCACCTCCCGTCTATAGTCTGTTTAGGTGCCATCTGAGATTTGACCGACTATGGTGTCATCAGCCAAGTTGTAAATGGCATTCGTCTGGTATACGGCACTGGCTGTGCTTGTGAGGCGTTTTGCTCTGAAGCATCAATATTTAGTCTTAGCACCTGCCATTTGGCCTTTCTTTTCGGTTAATACATATGACTGTGGAGTGTTTATAATTTATAAAGTAAATAGGTTCTATTGCTCTCTGTGCGCTTTTTCCTTTCAGGATTTGTCTGTCAATCTTCTTGGTTTCTGCTGCCAGCACAAATTGAAGGCATTATCCAAGTCCGAGCTTCTTTGCAATGATATAAGTCTACAAAGACTCATTAATATTTCCAACGACAACCCCATGTCTTATGAATTCTGATTTTTGAGCTCCACAGCTACACTTTCCACTGGTATTTAGACACTGTTCATTAAGCTATCTATGGATTCTCTGGGTACTGAACTTACTTGTCAAATCTTTCTCTTTCAAGCGCTTAATTTGTTTAAGAATAAACTAGTTATCAAAAACTATTAGAACTTCTTCAAATGTATCTGTGCCCACTTGTATATTTTGGTAATTTATAACGTCCACTGGAAGACTTATTGAATGCAATCATGTATTTACTTGTTCAGCTTGAGATTTAATATCTAATTTTGAAACAATTCTTAAGTATTTTAAGGATCTATCTGGCTCACTAATATCCTTAAGGGAAGGGAAAATGCCATCTTTACCTGTCCTGTCTCACATGTGACTGCAGACCCACAGCAATATGGTTAATTTTTAACTGCCCTGTCAACAGTTAGGGATGGACAATAATTGTTGGTATAGTCATTGGCACCCACATCCCATGAACACATTTTTTAAAAAACTGCTTTCTCCAAAATGTTCAATACTGCATTCAATTAAAGAACAAAGAACAAAGAAAATTTATAGCCCAGGAATAGGCCCTTGGGCCTTCCAAATCTGAGCCGATCCATACCTGTCAGTCAATTCCTAAGCATCTGTATCCCTCTACTCCCCACCTACTCATGTATTTATCCAGACACATCTTAAATGAATCTACCGTGCCTGCCTCTACCACCTCTGCTGGCAACGCGTTCCAAATGCCCATCATCCTCTGTATGAAGTACTTGGCGTGTGTATCCCCCTTAAACTTTCCACTTCTCACCTTGAAAGCGTGACCTCTCGTTACTGAATCCTTCACCCTGGGAAAAAGCTTGTCTCTATCCACCCTGTCTATACCCTTCATGATTTTATAAACCTCAATCAGGTCCCTCCTCAATCTCCTTTTTTCTAATGAAAATAAACCTAACCTTCTCAACCTTTCTTCATAGCTAGCACCTTCCATCTCTTATTTGACTCATCTCTTATAATAACCCTTCTCCTGCTATTTATTCTTGCTTTAGTCCTCCTTTAAATCTGTCACATCCCAATGCTGTTTCTACCCATTATATTGGGTAGACCTTAACGCAGCTTGAACATTAACCATTTCAGAACTATTACATTAGCTTGTGGACCATTACATTAAGAAGCACATAGGTAGTGAAGATTTATTGTGAGAGCGCCTGAGAGGCTTAACACAATGTAGGAAGCAAACAGTTTCTATTATGCCTAAAATATTGAAATTATCCTAATTTAATTTTCATGGTTTCTTCAGCCTGTGAAATGCAACACTCTGTGACTATTTAAATAGGCCCTGGCACCATTAAACAATTCTTTCTGCCAGCCTTAGAGTGCCAGCTGTCCAGAAATAATTGACAACCTCTGTGCCCAGAGTTTAAACAAAACAAATAGTCCTCTGGAGAACATATTTCCCTCATTTGCATGCCATTGGAACATGCTGAGCAAGTCCACGCCCAGAGATTGAGAATTGCTACTGACCCAGCAGCAGGTGGGCCTGCCAAATGGTGTGTTCTTTGAGGAATTCTCCAACCACTCCACTCACCCCAGATCAAATGAAAAATCAGCAGGGGTTAAGTGGGAAATCTGAGCCATTTTACATAAGTTCCCAAAGAGGAGATAGCCATTTTGTACGGGTGACGGGAGGATTACCTGTTGAATTAACCCAGCGCGGGTCTGTGAGAGGACAGCAGCAAATTGAAAGGGAGTGGAGTGAAAAGTTTTAACCTACTGTTGTGTCAATTGAATCCGGAATGAACCTTGAAGTACCTCAAGCCATAGACCTGTTCTTTTGTTTCAGAACTGCTGTTCTGAAACTGCAGTGCACACAGTGAGGAACATAGTATTAGACCATTTACACAGCATTTTTCGCAGAAACTTGGAGTGATTGTGGTTCATCTTAATGAGAAATGTGCAATAAAATCAAGTGTAAAGTTGTTGAACAAACTTTTCCCTAATTTAAGAAGTATTGTCCAACAAACCTAATGATGGCAGAGCCAAAACATTTCCCTCCATTTTATACAAAAGATTGACAAAAATAGAGAAATAAAATTTAAAGATTTAGTGCCAATTCGTGGTAGATCTTTTTGAGTCCCAGAGCTAGACGATTATACTGATGGTCTGGTTTTGCTAAGATAGTTCTAATTTCTGGTGAACTGTCAACAATTTCTGAAAAATATGATTTGGAGATGCCGGTGTTGAACAAAGTTAAAGTTCACACAACACCAGGATTATAGTCCCACAGGTTTATTTGGAAGCACTAGCTTTTGGTGCGCTGCTCCTTCATCAGGTGGTTCAAGTGTCCCGAGTTTTTACCTTTTCTCTTTTGTCACAAAAAACATGTTGTGAACTCTCATTCTTCTTCCTGTAAACACCCACCACGTTGCAACCTTCAATCCCTCCCCAAAAGCCCCTATGACATTTCCAAAAGAATTGTCATTGCTTTTTTGGCACTGTTTGTAATTATTTTTTGTAATCTCTTATAAACAATAGTGGAAGTGGCATTAACAACGCTGCTATTGGCTGCCCAATACACCAACCATAACAGAGTTGCATCTTCTCCTGGCTTCTCAATGTGTTCACTTTCTGACTGATGGAAATCTGGTCAAGTCACAGAATGTGTTTTCCAAATAATCAGTCAGATTTGTTAGTTTGTAAGCTTTTTACTGTTTTGCAACTGTTTCAGCAGCTGTTTGTTAGGAATATAATTTAACCCTCTTTGTCCCCAGACGAGTTGCACTCTGCACTTTTGTTGCATGTGCCTGGACATACAATGCAAACTAAAAAAAATATACCTCCAGACTATACAGATCATAGATTGGGTCACTTTTGCAATACAGTGTTCAATTCTGGTCTTCCTGTTACAGGAAAGATGTCAGGAAACTTGAAGGGATTCAGAAAAGATTTATTAGGATGTTTCCAGGGCTGGAGGACTTGAGCTATAGGGAGGGACTGAATAGGCTGAGGCTGTTTTCCCTGGAGCGTTGGGGGCTAAGGAGTGAACTGATAGAGGTTTATAAAATCATGAGGGGCATGGAGAGAATGAATAGCAAAGGTCTTTTACCTCAGTGTAGGGGAGTCCAAAACTAGAGGGTAGAGGTTTAGGGTGAGAGGGGAAAGATATAAAAAGAACCTCAGGGGCAACATTTTCAAGCAGAGGATGGTGTGTATCTGGAATGAGCTGCCAAAAGAGGTGGTGGACATTGGTGCAATTACAAAACTTAACAGGTATCTGGATGGGGATATGAAAAAGAAGGGTTGAGAGGGACATGTGCCAACTTCTCGTAAATGGGACTAGATTTATTTCGAACATTTGTTCGGCATGGCCAAGTCAGACTGATGGCTCTGTCTCCATGCTGAACATCTTTATGGCTCCAACTGTTGGCTGCTAATTGTCAGCAAGTGGTCTTTGACAACTCTATGACTCTATAAACCTTTAACTTTCTCTAGCTGACAGCACTAAAGTCATGCCTTTCTGGTGTTTCTAGGGTTTTGTAAAATCATGGCTTTAGCTTCTTCTTTGGAACTCTCTCTTTGAACCACTGAGCCTGCCTACCTCATCCTCCTTACAACCTCAACTTGGCCAAGCTGTTGATCACCTGTTCAAATACCACCCACTTTGAGTTGGCATTCATATTTTTTATTTTCAAATAAAGTGAAGTACTGTGAAATACTTTTTGTATGTGAACAGCAATATGTAAAAGCAAGCCATTGTTAGCTGTTTCCCAAGATATGCTTGATAATTTAATTGATATAAAATGTTACAGCATCGCTGTTCTTGAGCCTTTTAAATAACAGAATTGAAATCAATACTTAAACTAAGTAGGAACGTATGGGCCTAATCAGACTGGGAATAAAGGTCATATTGTATTTCCAACATAATCTATAAAAATGCTTCATTAACTTGAGGCATTTTACTTTTGTAATGGAATTTTCATTCCGCTAGGTAATTATTGTTCATATATTGCCAAGTACTTGCGTATTATTTGTGTGTCAGTCATTGATCAAAACCAGGCACCAGACAGGAATGCAGGATACAAATCCAGGTGCCCTTCCACTTACACCTATTTGTGGTTTGTTTTCTGCAAGAGAGAAGGGAGGCCTCCATTTACTGGAAGTAATCATCAAAGGATCCCCTTCATACACTCAACTGGTCCTATATGAAAGATTGAGGGCAGCTATGTCATGCACTCCCTCACTGGGCTGCCTCTTCCCTAACCTGTATCCTCCAGTGAATATCCACCGACACTGAGATTTCATCTTCTGCACTGTTCTGTTCCATTTCTTTGTCCATATAAGCTTCCATTCTTCATCAATATCCCAATACTTCAATAGAGCTTCTTTCTGGAAATGTTGGCTCTGTAAATGCTACTTATTTATGGGACACTATTACTGATATTGCTGATGAATTCTAAAGTGGAGTCTCTTTTTCAGACACCTTTCTATCCCGTAAAAACAGCTAGGATTGGGTCTACAATCTCCTTGGTGAAAGTGAGGACTGCAGATGCTGGAGATTAGAGTCAAGATTAGAGCACCACTCTAATCTTGACTTTACAATCCCCTTACCAGTCCTGCAATTCGTGATGTTGCACACACTGTACTCACAAGGCAGAAGGGGGAAGCTGGTTAGATGTGACATGTTGCAAGTGTTCGCTGTCATTATTAGTGCCTTACTTTGAAGCCTGACCAGTAAAATAAAATTAAACACTGGATTTGAACAAGAGCTTTTAAAATGTTTTTCAGTTTTGCCTTGCCCGCCAATGGAGTTGGACTTGTCACTGATAGCCTGAGACACCGTGAATATATTTCAGCCTTTATCACAGTGATGTGGCTGGCATTTGGGACTTTAGATCAGGACATTTTCTATGAAGTCATATAAAGTTCCTGGAAAAATGGGCATGGATTTGGTGGTTTTAATTATTTCACTACAGCAAACACATGCTTTTTTATATTCATTCATGGGATGAGGGCATTGATGGCCAGGCCAGTATTTGTTGCCCATCCCTAATTGTTAAGGGCCAACCACATTGCTATGGGTCTGGAGTCACATGTGGGCCAGACCAGGGAAGGATGGCAGTTTCCATCCCTAAAGGCCATCAGTGACTTAGGTGGGTTTTCTTTCTGACAATTGATTCATGGTAATCATTAGACCGTTAGTACCAGATACCTATTGAATTTAAATTCCACCATCTGCCATGGCAGGGTTCGAACCCAGCTCCCCAGATACTACCTGGGTCTCTGGATTAACCATCCAGTAGTAAGACCGTTATGTCATAGCATACCCCATTCCCCATTCCCCATCTAGCAGAATAATCATGGAGAGATCTCTATGGACCTTAAACAAATATTTTGGTACCACTAATAGATTTGTGACAGAGCAGGTTTGCATTGCAAGGTACTTGCTACTAGGGGAGTTACATGTTTACTGCCAAATCAAGAGGTCTTGGTCCCATATAAAGGTCAGTATAGTCCTACTGGACCGCTATCCCAGGAGAGACATCATCATTAGAGGGTCACCTGAGGCAATGGGGAATCGGTTGAAAAAAATATTTCATAGTGACCTCAACCAGTGCGGGAATTGAACCCTTACCCACTCTTCATTACAAACCAGCCATTCAGCCATCTGAGCTAACCACCTTGTATAGCTGATGAATTTATAGAGAAAGGAAAGAGGAGACATTAGCTAGCTCATATCATTGGCTGCTCTAATCAGGTCTTACATTTTCCCTAGCATTAGTTTGTAATTCCACTCAATATCAGTGCCATATCCCACTGCTTGGCACACAAATAACATTTCCTCACTGGTATTCAATAGTCTGTGTCAGAAATGGTTCTTGACACTCTTATTTTTCCTTTCTCTGATGGAGCAATCTAAGATAAAAAGTAATAAGCTTAATTCCATAAATTTCCTATTGGCTCCAACTCTCTAACAAGGAAAGACAGGCAAGTTGCTATCAAGCCTTACAGATAAGAAAGGAAAGATTTGGAGCAGGAGTAGGCCATTTGGTCAATCATGCCTAGTCCACTATTCAGTAAGAAATTTAAATTGAGTGGTGATAAAATTAGGACAGATGACAGATGACAGTATCTTTACTCAGAGATAAGTAGGAATGCCTGCCTGCAACAGTAGTAGACTCACCAACTTTAAAGGCATTTAAATGGTTATTGGATAGGCATACGGATTAGAATAGAATAGTGTAGGTTAGATGGGCTTCAATTTGGTTCCACAGGTTGGTGCAACATCAAGGGCCAATGGTCCTGTACTGTGCTGTAATAGAGTCATAGAGTCATAGAGATGTACAGCACGCATACAGACCCTTCGGTCCAACTCATCCATGTCGACCAGATATCCCACCTGCCAGCAGCTGGCTTATACCCCTCCAAACCATTCCTATTCATATACTCATCCAGATGCCTTTTAAATGTTGCAATTTTACCAGCCTCAATCACTTCCTCTGGCAGCCCATTTCACACACGCACCATCCTCTGCGTGAAAAAGTTGCCCCTTAGGTCTCATTTATACCTTTACTCTCTCACCCTAAAGCTATGCCCTCTAGTTCTGGACTGCCCCACCCCAGAGAAAATACCTTGTCCATTTACCTTATCCATGGCCCTCATGATTTTATAAACCTCTAAGGTCACCCCTCAGACACTCCAGGGAAAACAGCCCCACCTATTCAACCACTCCCTATAGCTCAAATCCTCCAACTCTGGCAACATCCTTGGAAATCCTTTCTGAACCCTTTCAAGTTTCACACCACCAGAAGGATGTTCAATGTTCTATGTTTGAAGATAACAGCTGATTGATTGCAGCTTTAACTCCACTTTCCATCCTAACCCCCAGTACCTTTGCAATCAAAAATCCATCTTGCTCATCGTGAAAATATTTGATGACCAGTCCTCCGATGATCTGTTGAGATAGAGTTCCAAAGATTAATTAATCTCTGAGAGATGAAGTCCCTCCTCACCGCTGTTTTAATTGACAGTCGCTTACTTTGAAATTATGCCTCCTTGTTCTCGCTTCCCCCCCCTCAAAGTGGAACAAATGGTCTCAGCATCTATTCTGTAAAACCCCTCCACCCCTCAGAATTGTAGATGTTTCAATGAGCTGTTAAAAACTGAACTGAGTAGAGGCCCAATTTGCTCAATCATTCTGCCTAGTCAGTGGACATTTTCATTATTCGTTGAAGTAGAAGTTATAAAATACTTCATAGTTATTTCATCTATTAGCTCAAAGTTTGACTTTTTTAAAAAAAGAGTTTTCAATCTCAATGAAGATCATTACAATGAAAGGGCTACAAGTGAATAAAATACCAACAGTATTCACTGTTGTAATGTAGTAAGTGTAGCAGACAATTTGTACACAACAAACTCCCACAAAGTGGATTGTAGCAGTGCCAAAGTTACCCAGTTTTATATGTTGGCCAGGAAAAATAGAGATGGATAGATCAGAAGCAGAGAGGACCTTTGCTATGACTGGGGACTTTATAACACATTCTCAGGATATGGAGTAGGCCATTTAGAAGCGAGATGAGGAAAACTTTCTTCATTCAAAGGGCATGAAGCCTGTGGACTTCTCTCCCACTGAAGAGCATGGAAGCCAGGTCATAATGGATTCAGGAGAGAGATAAATTTTTAAATCTTACTGTGACAATACGGTGGCTATAAGAGGCCTATTTTGTCCTTATGTTTGAAGAGAGGTTTTAAGACAAAGGTGGAGAGCTGTCAATTTAAATCCATTGAAGTAAACAGCTTGTGAGGTCTTGGGTATCTTTTTCAGTATTGGAACAATAGAAAAAGCCTGAATGAGTGGGATTAAGCTTCCATAAAACCAGGATTTTCACCTTTAGTTTTTTTTAAGTAGCAGTTCATAAGGTTCTTGAAGCTAGATATAGAAGCTGTTTTTCCTTTCTCTGTTACAGCTAAAAGTTGCAGTTCTCCTATTAGTAGAATTGCCTGTGAAACAACCTATTTTACTGAAATTGTCTTTGCCAAGGGTGTGTTTATGGGATGTTACTATGTTGAAACAGTTTACTGGTTAAATAATCTATTATTCTGTTAGGTTTTCCAACAGAGTTCAGTTATTCCAAATTATTCTCTCTTTTGGTGTAATTAACTATTGTGTATGAATAAAGTGCATTTTGCTTCATGACTGGGAGTTTGACCAATCAACCAGAATGCAACGCTTTTTAAAATGAGAAAAAAGCTAAGGTCGAGACTATTTTCTTGATCTATTTTGAGGGATTGAATCAGGAATTCCTGATTAAGGGTTTATGTCTGAAACGTTGACTCTCCTGTTCCTCGGATGCTGCTTGACCTGCTGTGATTTTCCAGCACCACACCTTTTGACTCTGACTCTCCAGCATCTGCAAGTCCTCACTTTCTCCTATATTTTGAGGGAGGTTGGTCTGATCCTTAACAAAAGGCAACAAGTGGTAATGGGAGAAAGCAGAAATATTGCATTGGGATAGAGCAGCAACTATGATCATTTTGAATGGCTAGGAAGACTCAAAGATTTGACTGGCCCCATCTTGTGACTAATATCAAATTCTATCGCCCTATGTGTCATAATGGTGCTGACCATTTCAGATCTCGTGCCTTGAGATCTTTAAAAGCCACATGTCAGTGAAGATAGAATTAAAAGTGTAGGGGAAATGAAGCAATGTTTATGATTTCATTGGAAGTAAAGATCACAGGGAATTTTCCCAAGTTTCTGTAGATGCAGTAAAAAAATCACTCCTTTGTTAGAATCTCAGAGGGATTAACACAGTCCTGGGAATCCTAGCTGGAATTCTTATGATTGCTTTATTCTAATTGAAAATATGCACCTTCAGGCACCCTCCATGAAATAATTACGTGAAGTGCTAGTCCAGTTTATATTAAAATATTTTCTGAAACTTTGCCCAAAACAAAGATCATGGGATCCAAAAGTTGGCAGGTGGCTGTCCTGGTATGAATCAGTAAAAAGCCACATTGGTGCCAAAGCATTATGAAGTCGATCATCAAACTAAGGCTGTTAGAGCAGTTTGCTTTGTAACTGCAATTCAATACTGTCCTTGTTAAATGGGATACGTTTATCTCCTGTCTGACAAATGCATGTTTTATCATCTTACTATTCTCTATTAAATTAAACTAGTCATAAATACTCAACTCTATTTATATGCTTACAAACATCAAACAGTTTTTCTTTGCTGAGACTGAGTTGCACTAATGGCCACGTTATGACCTTTGATTTTCGAAAGAAATTTCCATTGTTATCCATGAGATAGTGATCAGCCTCTCATCTGCAAATTAATTTACACGTTCCTTTTGATGCAACCACATGAAGGAGATTATACAATGGTGCTTTCAGGATGACACACTTCCACTTGAGCAATCAGGCAGAAAGTTCACAGCAAAAGCCCTAAATCATTAACTCCAGTGGGGACATGGGTGCAGTCCTGTCAACACAACAGACAATGAAGCTTGCTTTTTAATGGTGAGCCGTCAATTTGAGCTCAGCAAAAATCTAACCCATTACAGCCCAAGGCAGAAGACAGATTCTCATAACTAAGTCTTTGTATTTCCCTCAAAGAAAATACAGAAGCTCATTAATTGATCCTAATCGAACTGAAGTCCCTTATCTCAGCCTGATGTCATGGTACCAAGTCTTCTGGAGTTTGGAGCCATTTACAGTGCTGCTCTGCCTGGAGCTGCACTGATATGCCAATTGATAAATTGATAATTTCATAGAGGTAGGTCATAGAGTCATAAAGATATACAGCACAGAAACAGACCCTTCGGTCCAACCCGTCCATGCCAACCAGACATCCCAACCCACCTCTAATGGGCCCATACCCCTCCAAGTCCTTCCTATTCATATACCCATCCAAATGCCTTTTAAATGTTGTAGTTGTACCAGCCTCCACCACTTCCTCTGGCAGCTCATTCCATACATGTACCACCCTCTGCATGAAAAAGTTGCCCCTTAGGTCTCTTTTATGTCTTTCCCCTCTCACCCTAAACCTATGCCCTCTAGTTCTGGACTCCTGACCCCAGGGAAAATACCTTGTCTATTTATCCTATCCATGCCCCTCATAATTTTATAAACCTCTATAAGGTCACCCCTCAGCCTCTGACGTTCCAGGGAAAACAGCTCCAGCCTATTCAACCTCTCCCTAAAGCTCAAGTCCTCCAACCCTGGCAACATCCTTGTAAATATTTTCTGAGCCCTTTCAAGTTTCACAACATCTTTCCGATAGGAAGGAGACCAGAACTGTCTGCAATATTCCAACAGTGGCCTAACCAATGTCCTGTACAGCCTCAACATGACTTCCCAATTCCTGTACTCAATACTCTAACCAATTAATCAAAGCATACCAAATGCCTTCTTCACTATCCTATCTACCTGCGACTCCTTTTTGAAGGAGCTATGAACCTGCACTCCAAGGTCTCTTTGTTCAGCAGCACTCCCTAGGACTTTATCATTACGTGCATAAGTCCTGCTAAGATTTGCTTTCCCAAAATGCAGTACCTCGCATTTATCTAAATTAAACTCCATCTACCACCTCTCAGCCCATTGGCCCATATGATCAAGATCCCATTGTAATCTGAGGTAACCTTTTTCACTGTCTACGGCACCTCCAATTTTGGTATCATCTACAAACTTACTATCTATACCTCTTATGTTCACATCCAAATCATTTATATAAATGATGAAAAGTAGTGGACCCAGCACTAATCCTTGTGGCACTCCACTGGTCAGAGGCCTCCAGAAAGAAAATCAACCCTCCACCACCACTCTCTGTCTTCTACTTTTGAGCCAGTTCTATATCCAAATGGCTAGTTCTCCCTGTATTCCATGAGATCTAATCAGTCCTTGCCTTTACAAATACATATACATTCTGTCCCTCAGGATTCCCTGCAACAACTTGCCCACCACCGACATCAGGCTCAGTGGTCTACAGTTCCCTGGCATGTCCTTACCTTTCTTAAACAGTGGTACCACATTAGACAACCTCCAGTCTTCCAGCACCTCACCTGTGACTATCGATGATACACATATTTCAGTAGGAGGCCGAGCAATCACTTTCCTAGCTTCCCATGGAGTTCTAGGATATACTTAGAGTGATAGAATCATAGAGATGTACAGCATGGAAACAGACCCTTTGGTCCAATCCGTCCATGCCGATCAGATATCCCAACCCAATCTAGTCCCACCTGCCAGCACCCGGCCCATACCCCTCCAAACCCTTCCTATTCACATACCCATCCAAATGCTTCTTAAATGTTGCAATTGTACCAGCCTCCACCACATCCTCTAGCAGCTCATTCCATACACGTACCACCCTCTGCGTGAAAAAGTTTCCCCTTAAGTCTCTTTTATATCTTTCCCCTCTCACCCTAAACCTATGCCCTCTAGTTCTGGACTCCCCAAACCCAGGGAAAAGACTTTGCCTATTTATCCTATCCATGCCCCTCATGATTTTGTAAACCTCTATAAGATCACCCCTCAGCCTCCGACGCTCCAGCTAAAACAGCCCCAGCCTGTTCAGCCTCTCCCTGTAGCTTAGATCCTCCAACCCTGGCAACATCCTTGTTAATCTTTTCTGAACCCTTTCAAGTTTCACAACATCTTTCCGATAGGAAGGAGACCAGAATTGCATGCAATATTCCAACAGTGGCCTAACCAATGTCCTGTACAGCCGCAACATGACCTCCCAACTCCTGTATTCAATACTCTGACCAATAAAGGAAAGCATACTAAACGCCTTCTTCACTATCCTATCTACCTGCAACTCTACTTTCAAGGAGCTATGAACCTGCACTCCAAGGTCTCTTTGTTCAGCAACACTCCCTACGACCTTACCATTAAGTGTATAAGTCCTGCTAAGATTTGCTTTCCCAAAATGCAGCACCTCGCATTTATCTGAATTAAACTCCATTTTCTACTTCTCAGCCCGTTGGCCCATCTGGTCAAGATCCTGTTGTAATCTGAGGTAACCCTCTTTGCTGTCCACTACACCTCCAATTTTGGTATCATCTGCAAACTTACTAACTGTACCTCTTATGCTCGCATCCAAATCATTTATGTAAATGACAAAAAGTAGAGGGCCCAACCCTGGTCTGTTAGAATCAACCCATATCTTGTTCAGACTTACTGGAAAGTGGCACCGAGAGAAAATCAGAGTTATAGCATTTGGGAATGCCCCCTCTATTCCTTATACATGATGTGGTTGACCCTTCAGCTATTGCAGGTACAAGTTGCAGGAGCAATGACAAATGGGCAAAGGACAGGTCTCATGGCTCCCCTGTCATGAGATTTACATCTAGTGAAAAGACATTTAATAAATTTCAGGAAAATTGGTCCCTGATTGTTATCGAGAGCACCTGCACGAAAACAGATCCTATTTTTTCATAACAATTCTTGGGTGGTGAGGAACGTACTTATTCCACAATTCCCAAAGCCTTGGAAAAGTTGAAATTCATCAAGGTTTGATACAGCTGAGTAGCCTGTAACTTTGCAGGAATGTCATCATAGAGTAATTTCCAGCAGGAATCACTGAATGGCAGTCAGGAATGAGGAATTATCCTTTATGTTCCAACTCACACATTGCACTTCAACTGTTCGACAGCCAGAATCTGTTCATTCAGCAAGCACCAGCGATTGGACCTGGGATTGGACCTGGGTCCCACCTCTTCCCCCCCCCCCACCCCCCCACCACCTTACTAGCTTAAATCCTCCCAAGCGGTTGTAACAAATTTCCCTGCCAGTATATTAGTCCCCTTCCAATTTAGGTGCACTCCGTCCTTCTTGTACAGGTCACTTCTACCCCAAAAGAGATTCCAATGATCCAAAAATGTGAATTCTTCTCCCAAACACCAGCTCCTCAGTCATGCATTCATCTGCTCTATCCTCCTATTCCTGCCCTCACTAGCTCATAGCACTGGGAGTAATCCAGATATTACAACCCTCAAGGACCTCCTTTTTAAAATTCTACCTAACTCTCTGTAATCTCCCTTCAGAGTCTCAACTTTTTCCCTTCCAATGTCGTTGGTTCCAATGTGGACAATGACCTCCTGCTGGCCCCTCGCCCCTGTGAGAACATTCTGCCCCCTCTCTGAGACATTCTTGATCCTGGCACCAGGGAAACAACACACCATTCTGCTTTTTCTCTGCTGGCCACAGAAACGTAAATCTGTACCTCGGACTTCGGAATCCCCTAACACAATTGATCTCTTGGAAGCCGACATACCCCTCGTTGCATTAGAGCCAGTCTCAATACCAGAAACTTGGCTGTTTGTGCTACATTCCCCTGAGAATCCATCACCCCCTCCATTTTCCAAAACAGCATACCTGTTTGAAATGGGTATATCCACAAAAGCCTCCTGCTCTAGCTGCCCACCTCTCTTACCCTTCCTGGAGTTAACCCATCTATGTGACTGCATCTGAAACTTTCCCCCCTTTCTATAACTGCCATCCATCACATACTGTAGATGTTGCAAATTCCTCATCACTTCTATTTGTCTCTCCAACTGACCCACTCGATCTGATAAGATTTGCATCCAACAGCATTTATGGCAGATATAATCCGCAGTAACCCTTAAACTCTCTTTAAACTCCCACATGTGACAAAAAGTACATGTCACTGCAAAGGCTATTTTTGCTCCTTCACAATCTACAGACCCAGAATATAACAACGTCTTATTCCTCTACAAACACTGCCCCAGATTAAATTAATAGTTATGGCTTATATTTAAACATATAATCAATAAAGAATCCACTGTACCCACTACTGCAGCCTTTCTATTGGACAGACTTAAAACAACAATTAACTTATCTGATTCTGTGCTGTGAACTTCGCCCAACAGTTCCTCCAAGATTAGTTGTGAATTTCACTGTTTGTTAATTTTCCCAGATGCACTCCGATGTCCAGAGATACACGAATTCAAACAGCAAAGGCGGTAACTGTGCAGGTTTTCTCTCTCTCTCTCCTGCACTGTTCTCACCATGTGCTTCCTTTGTCTGCTCTTCTCCCTTTTAAACTGCTGTTGTTTTGACTTTCTTTTCCCAAAGTTCCAAAACAATGCAACAGCATATAAAACAGAAATTGCTGCTCCTGGAATTCGAGGAAATCACCTCCAACACCTAAAATACCTCAAAAAAAAAGGAGCAGCTCTTACAGCCAGAAATTTTTCCCATCCTCCATCTTGGATTACCCAGAATCCAATGATCAGGTCCTGGGGATTTATCCACTTTTATGAGTTTCAAGACTTAGGCTTCCTACCTCTAAATGAGAAGGTCCATGTGTAAACCCCACTTGCCCTGGAGGTATGCCATTACCTCTCTAAACAAATTCATTCAAATAACTACAGAGTAGAAATGAAGAACATATGAACAGAGTAGAAATGAAGAAGCTGAGGAAAACATCTCTCCAATCATGGGATCTTACAAGAAAAAGGCCAAATGAAAGAAGGTCAATGCAATATGTAGTGTATTTTATATAGGATAGTATTCCTCTAAGCTACATGAATGAGGGGCCATGCAATAATTTGGAATAAGAACATAAGGCCATTCAGCCCATCAAGTCTGCTCCACCATTCAATCATGGCTGCTAAGTTTCTTATCCCCAATCTCCCGCTTTTTCCCCATAACCTTTGATTCCCTCGATACCCTATCTATCTCTGTCTTAAATATCCTCAATGACCTGGCCTCCACAGTCTTCTGTGGCAATGAATTCCATAGATTCGTCACTCTCTGGCTGAAAACGTTTCTCCTTATCTCCGTTCTGAAAGGTCTTCCCTTTATTCTAAAGCTACGCTCTCGGGTCCTTAACTCTCCTACCAATGGAAATTTCGCCTCAACATCTATTCTGTCCAGGCCATTCAGTATTCTGAATGATTCAATTCAATCCTCCTCACCCTTCTAAACTCCATTGAGTATAGACCCAGGGTCCTCAAAAATTCCACGTACGTTAAGCTTTTTATTCCTGGGACCATTCTTGTGAACATCCTGTGAACACACTCCAGGGTCAGTACCTCCCTCCCAACATATGGGGCCCAAAACAGCGCACAATACTCCAAATGTGGTCTGAGCTGAGCCTTATAGAGCCTCAGAAGTACATCCCTGCTTTTCTATTCTTGCCCTCTCAAAATAAATGCCAACATTGCATTTGCCTTCTGAACTGCTGACTCAACCTGCAAGTTTGCCTTGAAAGAATCTGGAGTAAGACTCTCAAGTTTCTTTGCACTTTAGACTTCTGAATTTTCTCCCCATTCAGAAAATAATCCATGCCATTATTCTTCCTACAAAAGTGCATGATCTCATTACCAAAGTGTACTTTCCCATGTGGTATTCCATCTGCCACTCCTTTGCCCACTCTCCCAAACTGTCCAAATCCTTCTGCAGCCACCACCCCCCCCCCCCCCACCTCCCCTCCCCCCCACCTCAATGCTACCTGTCCCTCTACCTATCTTTATATGGTCTGCAAACTTAGCCAGAATGCACTCAGCTCCTCCATCTAAATCGTTAATGTAGAAAGTGAAAAGTTGTTGTCCCAACACTGTGTTACACAGTGAGCAAACAGCATTTCCTTGAATGTGTGAGTATATGTAGCCTCACAGCAATTGAAGGAGGTGCTCCTTACAGACAGTCCATGCTCCACAAAGAAAAATTAGTGAGAACATTGTCTCAGAGTGTTCCAAAGTATTTCCCAGCCGGGTTGTTTAGTGGATAGATGCATTTGGCAATTTTGGATGTAGTAGGGTCCCTCAAACAACAATGAAATGGGTAGCTAGCTTACCCATTTTTAGTGACATTGGTTGAGGGATTATTGGCCAGGACGTTCAGTAATGCCATCAAATCTTTTTCATCCACCTAACAGGAAAGACAGATGCTTCGTTTAATATCTTATCCAAAAGATGTCAACATCTTCAATAGTGCAGTCACCCCTCAGTGCTGTATTGAAGTGTCAGGTTAGATTGGGTACTCCAGTCTTAGCTGTCACAGGGATTAACCCACAAACTTCTCACTTCAAGCTGAGATTCCTGCAACTAAGCCAAAACTGACATCAACATCTCACTTCTTACATGTCTGGGTCAGCAATCCAAGCAAGTATATAATATAAGTTGTGTCTGGGAAATACTTTGCACTGAATTAATTGCATGGTGCAGATTGATTTTTGGCTGGTTTTGAATAAAAACTCAGGCCAAATGTAATTTCATCAGTTAGCATGGATAGGGGAATGAGAATTCCACGGGCTAGTTGCACTGGATTGGAGCCAGAGTCTGGAGTTACGCTTTGACAGCAGAATCTGCCACTCGAACCTGTTCATTCAACCCAGTTAAATAGCAATTGGCAGTTCTCCAGTGAAAATGTGGTGTAAAATGGGAGTACTGGGCTGGGATGCTTGGAAATTGGAGTACAGCCTTTCAAAAGGCAAATTTAGTTGGAGATTGCACGATAAATAAGAAGGAGATTGACTGACTAAGTAGTCTGTCAGAAAGCTCCACTAGATGCCTTATTTGATTTTGTGCCACTTTTCAAGACACTTCCAACTGGAACACACACTGTTACAGAAGGGAGCCAGGACCTTGTGAAGAGAAATAAAGAAGAAAGCAAAATTCTTATTCAACTTGAGACAGAGGATGGACTGGCGGATGGGAAGAAGTCTGAAAAAGGTTACCTAGGTGCCCTCGGAAGGCAATTGTGTAAATGCCTACTCTGCCACCCCAAGATTGTGGGCTAGCAGCATAAGAAATTTAATGAGCTCATGAGGGAAGACCCAATAACACCAAAAGATGCTCTCTTCTTGCACAGAGGAAGGGGAGCAGACAAGGATAATCCATGTTCCCAGTGAAGGATGAGGAAATGAATACACAGGAGCGGCAGAGAAGGAGGTGAAGGAGGGGATCCATGCATGGCCTTAGTGGTCAGCCTTCAAGAATGTCAGTGAACTGGTGTGACTTGAGATATTGGCAGCTGTCCCTTAATTTAAGAATGCCATCACCTCAGGGTTGTGGATTTCTGCCATGTGTCCACAGATCTTTAAGCACCTGGAATATGATGAAATAGGGAGATCCAAAATGTAGTGTTTTCTTAATTTCTTTCCTTCTCTGAAACCACTCTGCTTATCAAACTCTGTTCACTTACAACACATCTGAAGGTCCCTGTTCTGGCCTGACACCCAATATTTGGTCCAATTATAGGTTCTGAATAAATCTCTCATTTTTACACACAATGTAACATTTCACAATGCAACAGGTCTGTTAGTTTTTGGTGATAATCACAATGGAACACTTTTTTGCAATTTATGTAAGTGTTTTGTCTATGCAATTGTGTACTTCTTGTTTCTACTCCAGGTCCGAATGGACTCTCATCAAATTCTGGTTCAAATGTGTTGTTATGTTTTTTTCCCGACTTGTGACTGTACATTTAACAATCCTTACTGCTGGTGGCATCAGGGAAGGTTTCTCATTATTGTGGGCATCAATTGTCAGCTTTATTAGAATCAGCAACAAGTACCCATTGAAGAAGTTGGCAGGGCCTCATCCATGCTTCTTCCATCACTGAAGGTCTGCAGATCTGGTGAGAGTAGGACAGACAACACCCTGCACATTGACTTTCGGACTCCAGTGGCTGGGATACAAATCACTGTGCATCAGGGTTTTCAAGACCTGATAGCTGCCATTAGACCAGCCATCCATTTCAGCTCTGAGCATATGGATAGTATCATTTGGAACCATGGCACAGTATTTCATCCCTGGTTAAACCCAAACGTTTCACTCAAAGTTGAGCCCGTTTTGCTAACATCAAAAACAAATCAAAGAACCCTCCTGATCTCATTGGCATGCTCCCACAATTGGCATAAACAATTAGTAACAATCAGACACCCAGATACCTCTCTTATATATATTTTTCTTCAATCTTAAAAGTTAAAGCTGCAGCTCATTGAATTAGTTCTCCTGCATATGAGGAGCATTAGTTCTCGGTATTTTTAATGTGACATATCTTCCTATTAAAACCTCGGTAAAGGAAAATATAATAAAGAGAAGGCCACATTTTCATAAAACATTTTAAAAATTGCCAGTAAAAGATCAGAGAAATACATTTGTTTCTGAAGTTCCTGAGTATCAGGAATTGGAGGTCACTTATATAGAGTGGTACCCATTCGGTTCCTAATGGCTATGGGTTCTACTCACAAAACAACTCAATACCAAAGATGCAAGTTCACGCAGAAAGAGACATCAGATAGCTGATATTGTACAGTCAAAAGGTGATACCGTTCTCCATTTGGAGCAGATTTGCAATGATAGCAGGAACTTTCTAAATAGGATCAACTGAGCCAGGGAGGTTTTGATGGAATATTGTGGGGGGTATCTCACTTAGCACTTATCTGTGACTTTTTTATCTTGAAAGAATTGGACAAGTTAGTATAAGGGCGCTTTGTGTTATTTTGTGATATAAACCTCTTCCCTCTGGGATCCAGACTGATTCTGGTGAAGCTCAATTTATATCAGAAGCTTATATCATTCTATGTGAAATCAGAACTCAAGCAGCATGACTTGAAAGGCCAATTTCTAAACATTGCCCAGCCCAAAAAGCTAAAATAATAGAATAAATTAAGTTACCAAATGTTGAGAGCTGAACCTGTATTAATCAAATCCAGTGGTGAAATTATATTTTGCCTTTGACCTTTGGAATAATAATGTTTGTGAACTTTTAGAAATATACAATCCATTTTAGATCGTTTATGTGAAGGTAGCACTTATAAAGTTTTACGCCAATAAAATTGATTTTAACCACCTCAGGGGTGAGGTCAGGAAATATGTCAGTATATTAAACCCAACCCACCCAACTAGCTTGGGAGGGAATTCTGAGTGAGCTGGTCTGAACAGACGGGTCATTCATCATAATATTTTAATGAGGCTCCTTTCCCAATGTCTTGGCATTGTTTAGAATTTAATGCTAGCAATGCAGGTCCCCTGGGGCATGGGGATACACCAGCTGAAGGGATATGGGAGCTGCTGGACCAGGTAAATAAATGGTCTATACAGCACATAGGCCAAGATGAACAGGAATTTTCCCTATCTACACTCCATCCCCCAAGCAAATCGTGTACCTTGTGGGGCTGAACATATAGTGTACCTTAGTCTCCTCTCTTTCCTGAATGACTGTCAAACACTGCACACCCCTTCCCCAATTCTCATCTTACTACCAGCCCCAACAATAAGTGTGATGGTTCCTGCTCTCCTCCCCTGATTTACTTCCCTCCCGCTAAGTTATGATCTTTGTCAATTCTCACTTCTTTGTGATTCCAAGCAGACACTAACTTGCCCTCTCACCTTGCAAATACCTGAGTCACTAATCTCTCTCAGTGTGGCAGCGAGAACTTCCTTCACCCAATGGATTCCTGAATTTACCAATCAAAGGAACTATCAAGTTCAGTTCTAAGTCACCGTTGAAGTTGACTGCTCATGAGTTTCAGTGTCATTAGTATGAGGGACCAACAAAATCAACCAGGATTCCTCTCTGCTCATCTTTTATTTTTAACGTGTACGAAGCTGAAATCCATGTGAGGTTAGATATTTTTAATCAGCCTGTTCAGACATCTGTAGCAAGTAAATCTTGACCCAGTCTTTCTAGGACCACTAGCACTATGACACAAGGCCCCTAGCTGAGTATTCTATCACTGAACCACCAATGCAACGATTTAAGATTAAGCTGTCTTACTCTAATTCAATACCCCTCTACATTCACTGTGCACAGCCACATTTGAACAATAGCAATGTAAGTAAGAAGTCAGAAGACTTCCATTATTCATGGTGCTGTGCCTCAGTGCAAATTAGCACCTTCAGGACAGAGCTAGAGATAAGATGTGGAAAAGGAGGAGTAAAGTGCAATTTGTAACATCTCATCCTATCCCTTGACCAAATCCTAACAAATACTCTACAGCAATAAAAATGCTGAAGAAAATATTAGCTGTCAAATGAAAACATGTTACTCATCACTTTAAAGTACTGCATATTAGAATGCTTTCCATCTCTCTTTAATGCAGTGTTAGTAATCAGATGTAAATATTGTATTAGTTCTTCCACAAGCTAATGAGGCTCTGGTTTCATTCACAGGGATCACCTATACAGTGTCGATTTAGATGCACCAGCTGTAGATGAGATGTTCTATAATAAGGTAAGTACAAAATCAACATAAAAAGCAGATTTCTGATTATGGATAACATTAAGACCCAAAATGTTTGACATTATGGAGTAATATTACGGTGATAATCTCAAGGAATGGCTCTTCATTCCACCATGTTTTGTGGTCAATGACTAAGTGTTGAAATGGTTATTGTGACTTGAATTATAGCTAGTCTGTCTCTTTGGTGTATATTAGATTACAGATAGCGTTGTTTCCACACTTCTCCACTTTCAGCAATTTTCATCCCTTGCCATCAAGGAGCTTGATGAGAATATCAAGACCACGAGACTTTCATGACTCCATTCTTCCACGATTAGTTAACAAATCATGTAATTTTAGTTGGTCAACAGCTTTTGCTCAGAATTCTCGTCAGATGTTGACTCCTACTGGACTATGATTCCACATCATTCAAACTTCATAGGATTTTAAAACACAAAGTGAGGTCATTTGACCCATTCGGCCCATGCCTGTTCTTTGAGAGAGTTATTAAATTTGTTTCACTCCTATTCCTTCCCGATTCTGCTGAAATACTTTTCATTTTCCAATTTCCTTTGAGAGTTACAGTCATAGAGTCGTAGAAATGTATAGCACGGAAACAGACCCTTCGGTCAAACTCATCCATGCTGACCAGATATCCCAACCCAATCTAGTCCCACCTGCCAGCACCCAGCCCATATCCTTCCAAACCATTCCTATTCCTAGTTACTAATGAATCTGCTTCAACCAACTCCTTCAGGCAGTGAATTTGAGATTATGACCACTTATTTCCAAAACACATTCTCCTCTCCTTTCACATGTTTTGTTTTGATAATTACCAGAGATCCATGCTGGTGGGAATAGATTTTCCTGTTCACTCCATGAAATGTTCCGACAATTTTAAACATCTCTGGTTGGAAAATTTAACAAAACCTTCAGCTAAACTCCTTTGCTTTCATCCTCTATACTTTTATGTCTGAAACCCAAGTAAAATTTTGTCTCGCCACCTTGTGTATGCCAAAGTGTAAAGACTCTCTAACTTCTTTTGTGTTTTTGAGTTGATTGTGAAATGTGAAAACAACCATTGTTGAAGGATTATTGCAGTTTTTAAAAGCAAGCAACCTAACACTCATTGCAGGTGCTACTTACACAGCTTCTTGTTCAGGCAGTAGTGGAAGGCTAATTTGCAGATAAGTTGGAAGTAAAGGGGGTACAGGAATGGAGCTTTGGCTAATAATGAGTAACTGATTAGCTGTGGGAAGTGGAATCTGTTGCCTCATCAGTCTGGATGAAGAGAAGGCTTTTGACAGAATATCCTACATTTTAGTAATGGATGTACTGTCCAAAATGAAGTTTGGGGAGTGAATCCATAATTGGATTTGTTAGCTTTGTACAAATATCATCAATACAGTTTCTGCAATGGCAGCAATTTGAAAGATTTCCAATCAAAATACGTTGCCCTCTCACATCTGTCTTACACATGTGTATAGTATTAAATCTTTCGTCAGGTACATCAGAAGGGACGTGGGCATAAGGGGGTTGATGATCCTCAGTAGGAGGGTCAAAGCTCCCACGCACATTGCAAAGCCACCATGTCCTGTTGAGACCCATTGTCAATGCACAGACTGGTAGTACCTGTGAGCAACTTAACCTTGTCTCAGAAGCCAAGGTAAATCGTGACAGTGTGGCTAAATTGTTTGGGAACCTCACAGAAGGATTGCAGTAGTTCAAGAAGGAAATTCCCCACCATCTTCTTGAGGGCAACTAGGAATGAGCAATAAATGCAGCCCCGGCCAGCGATGACTCCGGATGAATAATTTAAGTGAAAACTGGGCTGATCGAATCCTTTGTTCCTTTCACCATCAGGTCATACTGCCTGAAGGTGCTGAGAGTATGTTTCAGAGGGTTGGATAAGCATGTAGTTGTGGTTCTGTTCGTTGAGCTGGGAATTTGTCTTGCAAACGTTTCGTCCCCTGTCTAGGTGACATCCTCAGTGCTTGGGAGCCTCCTGTGAAGCGCTTCTGTGCTGTTTCTTCCGGCATTTATAGTGGCCTGTCTCTGCTGCTTCCGGTTGTCAGTTCGAACTGTCCGCTGTAGTGGCCGGTATATTGGGTCCAGGTCGATGTGTTTGTTGATAGAGTCTGTGGATGAGTGCCATGCCTCTAAGAATTCCCTGGCTGTTCTCTAAGAGACAAGACAAATTCCCAGCTCGGCGAACAGAACCACAACAACGAGCCCCCGAGCTGCAAATCTTCTCCCAAACTTTGAATAAGCATGTAGTCAAAGTGAAGCATTTGGAGTGATACTTGCTGCCTGTTGTGCGTAAAACCCTGACCATCAGGTGTAAGTTGCTCAAGGTATTGCAGTGTGAGGCTGTAGTCTGGCCCACATCTCACTGTTGCACTGCAACAGCCACTCAAACCATCTTCTGCTTTATCTCGAATTCATAGAGACACCCTATACTATTCTCTAGTTAAAGGTAGGACAAACAGAACCAGTATTTGAAAAGATTCTAGATTCCCTACAGTATGGAAACAGGCCCTTTGGCCCAAGAAGTCCACACCGACCCTCTAAAAGAGTAACCTACCCAGACGCGTTCCCCTGCCCTATATTTACCCTGACTAATGCACCTAACATTATGGTCAATTTAGCATGGCCAATTCACCTGACCTGTACATCTTTGGATTGTGGGAGGGAACCGGAGCACTCGGAGGAAACCCACACAGACACAGGGAGAACGTGCAAATTCCACACAGTCGCCTGAGGCTGGAATCAAACCCGGGTCCCTGGTGCTATGAGACAGCAGTGCTAATCGCAGAGCCACCATGCCTAATTTTATCCTTTCAATGGCCTTCCAGCCATAGTACATTAAGGGGCTAGAAACAGTGTAAATCTTCTTGGGGTTGTATGTTGACAGCTTATAAGTGTCAATTGTGGATGTACCGAGTAACATCCAGCATTGGAAAATGTTGATTTTGTTTCCACAATGTGTTTTGTCAACAACGAATGATCACAATTCACTTTTATTGCATTCCATGAATACAGTTTATTTTGGGGATGGGAAATGTCTCAGAAGTCAAAGGGTGTTTCGGGCAATGTGTACAATTGCAGTAAATAAGAGCCATTTCTGTAGAACTGCATAATAGGTTTTAATACCCCACTGCAAATCAAAGGAACTGAGACCAATAGTAACCTCTGACGATGGTCTTTTAAGATCAACTAACTCCACAGCCAGGATTAAAAGCAGATACTTCTGAGTTTGTGTCCATCCGTTGCTTATTAGGCAGTACACTCATTGCCTGAGCCTTCCTGTTCAGAATTTATCACAAATGCACAAATGAGTCAATAAGCTCATTCCAAATGCAATTGAAATTGTAATTGGCACACCCTGGTGAAAATCAGGTTGTATAATTTGCATACTCTGCTCGTTAAGGAAAGCCCAGCAGCGCTGATTTAAATAAAGTCAGAATCAATCCTTGGTGCTGAAAAAAAAGTCTCCATTAAACACATCCCCGTATGCTGGTGTCAGCTGTCAAAATAACAAAAATTTAAAGTAATAATATTATAGATGAATGAAACCCTGGGGAGTTAGGTATGAAAAGTTGCTTGTTCTTCCAATCTGGCTCTTGCTGAGTAAATGGAATATCTCTGCTTGGCTTGGCAGCTCCTTGATTTGCTTTGTACTTTTATTTCTCACACCCGCAGCATGAAGTGCACATTGAAGGGACGAAAATTGTTTCAATACATCAATGTTTCACATATCTCTGTCAGCTGCCTCACTGGCTGTGGCCAGATTAAAGCCTCACAGAGTTTGTGGAATGGACGTTGTGACCTTTGCCAGGTCTGTAGTTTGATGTCCATTGCTTAGAATAAGAAACAAGCTTCACAGCAAAGAGGAATTTTTTTTATAGGGTGTCTCACAGTGCTTGCAGCTGTAGCAAAGAACCAGGATAGATATAGAGAAATGGATTACCCCCTGTGCTGTAAGCATCTCTAGTCCTGTTAATGATTTCACTAATGCACTGTAGATAATGGATAAAAACAAATAGCCAGCATGTTTATACCCTAATACCAGACAGTTTTTAGTATTTCAGATCCATGTCAACTGGACCCAACAGTTTGGATTCAAAAGGATTCTAGTGATTGGATTTAGAGTGGTTGGTCGAAGGAAGGAAACACTGAGGGAGGCAAACAGTTCCGCAGTCTCGCGAGCCTGGGAAAGAATGACTTGGAGGAGAAGACAAGATGAATCCTAATTTTAGGAATGTTAAGAATGCTGAAGAGAGGATGTATCAGTAGGTCTCAGAAGGGGGAGGGGAGAGTTCAAAGAAACAGTGACCCCAAAATTATAAGTAATATGGAGAATAAAAAGATTGCAACAGTGCAGGACAAAGGTTGCAGATAAGCAAGCACTGCATAGGTCATGTGAGTTTTACTTTTTAAGTTGTATCTCCTGCTTATAAGTTCAGAAAAGGGCCATTTGAGAGTAATAGGTTTCATAAAGACTTAGATGTCGAGTTCTGCAAAATCAGCCACATGAATAACTTATTAACCTTTCCTTTTTATAACACTCTTGCTTATTTTGTTATTAATGCCTTGTCATCATTATCAGACTATCTGAAATCTGAACTATGTATTGATTATAATTGCACAAAATTCAGCTGAAAATTAAATGGACTATTCCTTTCAGGTAATATTTGTCAAATGTCTGCAATATGTTTTCTCTCGAGGAAAGAAATGCCAGGTTCCAGTTCGATATGTTTGCTCTGATGGGCTGTGGTTAATGAGGACACTACCTGTCATCAACCGCAATGTGTCTTGACTGCTGTAGGTTAAGTTTAGTTGCTCGTTCATTCACACCTCCTCAAAACAACATAAGAAAGCATGGAACTAGAAGGGGAAATTTATCACAGCAGGAGCAGTCTTTTCATATTCTGTGTACACACTAACCCGTCAAGGATCATATTCATTAAATATCCAAAAGGCTGATTTTATATAAATGCTTACCGATTCCCAAAGGTTATAAACTACCAATTCCAGACTATTCATTCAGATTCACATCTCCATTTATCGCTGTTAATCCAATGCCCATAATTTCCCATTGCACATTAATTCCTGAACTCAATACATCTAAAACTTCCAAACTCTATTTTATGGTGGCTCAGTGGTTAGCACTGCTGCCTCACAGCACCAGGGTCCCAGGTTCGATTCTAGCCTTGGGTGACTGTCTGTGTGGAGTTTGCACATTCTCCCCATGTCTGTGTGAGTTTCCTCCAGGTGCTCCGGTTTCCTCCCACAGTCCAAAGATGTGCAGGTTAGGTGAATTGGCCATGCTAAATTGCCCATAGTGTTAGGTGCATTAGTCAGGGGTAAATGTAGGGGAATGGATCTGGGTGGGTTGCTCTCCGGAGGGTCGGTGTGGACTTGTTGGGCCAAAGAGCCTGTTTCCATACTGTAGGGAATCTAATCTAATAACAGTACACTCCCAATACCTGCACAGAAAAGAAACTGCCTTAGATGAACAATCTACATTTAGCACTATTATGTGTCTGCACTCTGCTGTTTCAAGGCTGTGTTGTATGTTTTGTCTCCTAATGTCCTACCTCAGTGATGCAGCGAGAATTCTTACAGAAGTATTTAATTATGTGTTTTTTGTGAGTGTTCCAACTCCCCTCTTTACGAACTCAGTAGTTGGCTGGAGCAACTGTTTTAAATTCCTTTCAGCATGCAGTCAAATCTCCCACCAGCTACAATGTAGATTGCTAATTTCTACTGTTATCAGTCAGGAGTCGATCACAAGGTTTATAGATGGTAGAATGAGCAAATTTACTGTTTACTAATCCTGATAAAAATAGTAAAGAATGCAACATCAACAGAAGCAAATGTACAATGTTGTAAAGGGATACTGTCCAATACAAAGGAAGACAAATGGAATATGCAGTTAAAAAGCCTTAGGGTGCCCTTGAGGCAAAAGGTTTAACCTGGGACCATGGTTTAGTGGTGGCTTGGATCATTAGCCATACCAATTGTTTCAGTTATCCTTTGAATTCCCAATGTTCTGATGTTTCCTTTCAGTCTATGTTGCCACTGGGCACATTGTATTCTTGAAAGGCCAAGCGAGCGTTCCTCAGTTTTAAATTCTGCATCCTTAGTTTCTCCTCTTCCTCTCTCAGCTAAAAGCAACTCCTTGATATACAAGCTTATTCGTGTGTTTCTGCGTCTGAGGTCATGAGGAATGAACTCCATCAGATAATTGCCAGTGAGCGATTCATCTCTGACATATGGATATTCCCAAAGGTGCAGCAAAAAATAGGAGATGAGGGCTTTCTCATGTATTTCCGGGACAGTGGCATTCCCTGCTGTTTGGTTTCAGTTTGATAAAATTCAGCTCAATTCAGTCTGTTGTCTAAACCACACTGAAACTTAATCGGATGTGGTCAGCTAAGTCTCATGGCCTTTTTAAGTCAGGATTTTCAGATTTCTTTTAAAAAGCTAGTGTTATCGTGGAGAAAAAGGCCATCCCACAAATGCATTTCTTTGCTTTGGCATTGTAGTCCATTAAGGTGCCAGGCACTAAATTGGAATTTGCAGATGAGTAGTCCATATTTTATTTCATTATGGCTGTGTGTTTTTGCTCAGCACAAGGCTTGATACCTTTGCCAATTGTCAGAGTAATATCATCAGATCGACACACAATGACAGAGCCAAGAAAATTACCATAATCTGATTGAAAAGGATTGAAGGAGTAGCCATATGTTATAGCAATGATGGACACAGTGGCTGTTTTTCAATTAAGACTAGCCTTCATTAATGAGTTTTGACAACAGTTGCTCCCAGCAGCAAGTGGTGATGAGGATGAACATTATCAGTCTCACCCCACTGGAGTCCCATTCCCTCTCCATCACTTAATTTATACCGCAGAGTTAGGATTGGCTCAAGGCAAGTAAATCTTCCACAAATTAAAGAAGCTTTTCTTTCTCATATCAAAATGGCCAAGTAAAGGATTGAGCTCAAAAATGTAAGGTACTTTCACAATTACAAAGTGTTGGATGACACAACGCAGAAAGTAGTGATTATTTGACACTAATCTTAAATTTTAAAAGTCTGTCAAATGTCGGAGAGGAGAGCCAGCTGAGGGGAACAATTTGTGGAATCCTCCAGGGAAGGTAAAAGCCTCAGAGACTGATGATTCAATGACTCTTTCTTTCAGCCTGTTGAAGATGTAAGGAGAAAACAAATGTTTAGGTCAATGTAGTTAGAGCTTAGGACCAATTAGAGACTAAACTATTTGATAGCAACAGCCATATCATCAACAAATGGTGAGGTTATAGGTTGGGGGTGAGAATAAACTTGCTGCATGAAAGATATTGTAGAAATTATCTCAACTGATCTAAGCAGGAGGATTGGGCAAACAAAAAGTAAAAAAAAGAGGAAAACCAATTAGAAGGGAACTTGAGTTTTTCAGAGGAATTATCTATTGTAAAAGATCGCTCTCAATTTTACCATGGTTCATCATCTTGGAATGTTAATCTCAGAGGCAGTAACTCTTTAAAAACTATGAAAACCTGTATCTCCCCCAGGTTCAAATCACCTGTAAAAACAAACACAAATTACCACAAGACCAGTTCTATTTGAGAGCCAGATGGAGGAACACTTGGGATGGATTAGCACTAAATTGATTGTTCTGAGTTCACACAGAACTCCTTAGAGAGCTGGTGATGCAAAATTCCTAACCTATGGCTGTCCTGCAATGAGACCTATATTAACTTGGTCTTTGTTAGAATTTGCAAGACAAAGTGTAAAAAAAGCTATTGTTAAAATGAACCTATTGTATTCCATGCTGTCCTTCACAGATGGGATGCCAAATGCATCCCAATTTTAGTTTTCATGAGAACTTGCAACATGTTTTTTTGCAATGAAGTTGCAAAAGTGGAAAGGAAAAAAAGTACTCACAGAGAGGCTTCGAGCACCCTTGCTGTGATTTAGACTTTGGAAATGAGATTTTGTTAGGATTTAAAGATAGAAAATTGAAGATAAATGGTGTAAACCATTGGGTTCTCTCACTAAGCCATTGTAACAGAGCAACAATGGATTTGTGGGGAGAAGCCAGTAAGCAACCTACAGAGACCAAAAAAAAGCATTGTCTTTAATTGTTATGGGCTGGCTGAGTTCAGCACTGAACAAAACCTGTCATTCTTGAACAAAATGTGTGGATGCAGAGATAAGCTTTATGCCAGGAAGGCTACCCATAGCAACTGGTTTATTTCGATGAGACTTACCATAGCAACAGCCTGTCATTGACAACATTGCCCAGATTTGCTGCTTGCAGCTCCACTATCATAGGAGTGGGTACTCTTGTCAACATGAATTCTGAAGTGCATTCAGTAACTCTGTCATGTTATTGTGCAAATGGAACCATGACAGTCAAAAGTATATGACACAAAAGATACTGCTTACAAAGTGGCACCAGACAGATCTCATGCATGGAAAAAGAGAGCAACAGAATGTGTTATCAGGTATGAGTTGTTGGGAATGCTGTGGTTTCATCTGTAATGGGTCTATTGTTTTTGGTTCATTTTTTAAGATTATTAACACTAGAATTGAAACATGCTTCCATGTATGTACATAAACTGGATGCAGAAGCAAATCCATTCCAATCTGCCATGACACGAGAAATTTTTAATTCCTCCTTAATTTGTGTTGTTTCATCATATGACTCAAAATTAGAGTTTCTTTGGCACTTTGTTCGCTCAGTTGTGTTGGTGCCTGAACAAGTTCAGTTAAAATTTGTTCAATAAGCTCAAGTGGGCTGTAATTGCTCATTCTATTTCTCCTGGTTTGAATTGTCTTGTAACTTTGCTGGTTTCTGTCATCTGAATTTTCTTGTATTTCAGTCCTGTATAATCAGAGAGTTTACAAAGGTTTCAAAGTGGTGGCATGGTGGCTCAGTGGTTAGCGCTGCTGCCTCACAGTGCTAGGGACCCGGGTTTGATTCCAGCCTCAGGCAACTGTCTGTGTGGAGTATACACATTCTCCCCCTGTCTGTGTGGGTTTCCTCCAGGTGGTCTGGTTTCCTCCCACAGTCTAAAGATATGCAGGTTAGGTGAATTGGCCATGGGAAATTGTCCACAGTGTTCAGGGATGTGTAGGTTAGGTGCATTAGTCAGAGGTAAAAACAGGGTAAGTGTAAGGTCCAGATGGGTTACTGTTTGGAGGGTCTATGTGGACTTGTTGGGTGAAAGGCCTGTTTCCACTCTGTAGGGATCCTACAAAAGTGTTTAGAGATCTTCAATTTATCTGTGGTCTCCAGACTGCTACCTGAGCCCTGGCTGAATACCTGATATCCAAGTGCATTCTTTCCAAGCAAAGCTCTCATAACTAGTCTTCAGTCTTATACTAGTAAGTCATTTATGGTGGTGACATGTCAGTGTTCAAAATAGGTGTTTTTGGCCAGCTTACTGGACCACAATACCAGCAATGATAGCACATTTTAGGTCGGTCAAATTTGTTTGAGCTTACTTTGGGTTGCAAGCCATTGCTTTTCTCTTGACCTGTTCGCCATCATTTGCAACTAGTTGAATTCCCTCTTACTTCAAGATGTCAAGAAAAGTTTCTGATTTATGTACATACTTGCTAATCTCTAACATCTGTTGCAGTGTTGTTTGTGGCCTATTCTTAACCTTGACAGTAATATTTCTTGGACCATGTAGCTTAAC
This sequence comes from Chiloscyllium punctatum, assembly GCF_047496795.1. Classification (NCBI taxonomy): domain Eukaryota; kingdom Metazoa; phylum Chordata; class Chondrichthyes; order Orectolobiformes; family Hemiscylliidae; genus Chiloscyllium; species Chiloscyllium punctatum. The sequence goes on along the minus strand of NC_092762.1, from coordinate 55,090,284 downwards.
AATTGTAGATTCAAATCTTTGTTTCTTTACTTATGGTGTGTAATCTCATAATATAGTCACCCTGGTATCAAGCATAAAATCCACGAGATGACCATTGACGTGAATTTCTTCTTACCAAAATATATTGGTTCGACTGCCAATTTCCTTTAGGAACACAATGAATGTCTCTTCAGTTTAAAGTTGCCCTACCTCATTAACATCTTTGTGTTATGATACATAGTGTGTGAGTTTTATATGTTTTAATGTAATGTATGCTAGAATTTTTATTTTGAACTAGTGACATGGAATTTGTTCTGTATGTATAAGGGTGTTTAATGATTAACTTCTCAGTATTTTTGTAACCAAGATTTTTTTAAAGCTAATATGAGAGAGGGAATCCCTGATGTGAGAATATTCTCACAGCCTCTCTCTAAGCTCTGCATAGCTTAACTTTATATCAGCAATTTTTTATAATTTGCATTTGATCCCCTCAGTTAAATTATAGATGTAGACTACAAACAGATAAAGTGTTCCTGAAGAAGGACTGATGCCCGAAACGTCGATTCTCCTGTTCCTTGGATGCTGCCTGACCTGCTGTGCTTTTCCAGCAACACATTTTCAGCTCTGATCTCCAGCATCTGCAGTCCTCAGTTTCTCCTACAAACAGATAAAACCCAGCCACTTATTCTCACAGCTTTCCAGTAGTTAAGATTTGTGGTCCTGAAGATAACTAATTTTTTCCTACTCTCTTTTTCCTGTCTATTAACCAAGTTTCAAACTAGGTTAATGCATTACTTAATTCCGTGAGCTCTAATTTTGAGTAACTGATTGGATTCACTCAGATCAGTGGATTTTCCTGGACATTGCCCATAGTTTCAGACCTAATGAGATTAATTTAACATTATTAGGATACAGTGGTAAAGGACATTGGGCTGGTTTTAAAAGTGAAGGCTTCCACATTCCTAATCTGGGTTGAATTATTGACCAAAACTGACAAGGCAGTGGGGTGGCCCTCTATATCAACTCGTATTTCCACTGGATGTCAGTCAAAAGGTACACAATGCATCCATCAGAAAAGAATCTAATAATGTATAAACCCCTGTATAATTCAGGGATATTTTAATTTTCATCTTGCTACATTTGGGACCCTGTTGTAATTGTTGCATCCAGGCTCAGTACAGCAATCCAGACCACCATTGGTCTGGCTTTTTGTTAAGTTCAGGGTAACGCTGAATGTTATTGGATTCAAGATATTCAGCTTTAATATCTTGGTATATTACAGTGAATGAATCATCTCATATAATGTGAACCGACAGCAGTGTCAAACCAAAGGAAAATTAATAACCTTTACAAAGAAACAACACCTACAGTTTTAGACATCGCTCAGAAATGAAGTCACTATGTTCAAAAATAAATACCAAGAACATGATCGTGTAGATAAAATCTTTCATCTCTACCCTCCTTTCCTAACTGCAGCTGAGCTTAGATATCACAGACAAGCAGCCCTTTGGTATATCACCAACTGGCCATTCTACTTCAGTAAGCCAAGAAAAGGAAGGTGACAGGCTATTTATTCCCATCGATGTTATTGCTCTTTTCTAGTTCTGAAAGACATTAACACTTTGTTGAGCCATTATGTAGAATCCCACTCCTACACTGGGATATATCGCATAATTATCCCTTAGCCTCTGTAACCTTTTCCCATTAAAATGGATGGTGGGTCATCAGCTACAGCCTTATCCAAATTTACAGGATGTGCTCTTGTGTGTCCTGGTAGTCCAAAGTTGGATATGGACACTGGTCACTCTCCAGCATCTTACTCAAGGACGCATTCTTGATTTGTGAGCTTTCACAGTTAGTGTCTCAGGCTTCTTCAGTCCTGGACACTTTTGGAAGCTCCTATTAATCAACTGTACATGCAGAAGGAAATTAGTAACCAAAGCTGAAATACTTGATGATCCAATTAACTTATCATGAGGCACTGAGTCCAACTGTAATAGATGCAATGCATTGCTGACTGAGATTGGTTCACCTAGTGCTGAGAATTATCAGCACAAAACCAAACCATTTCACCATCACACTAACCTGTGGTTCTCCTGGTCTGTAGAGCTCAGCCCCTCAATGATTTATTGAGCCATTAGTGAAGAAGGGTGATGGTGAGAATTTGGTAGAACTCTTGGCCACATTGGGCTGGATTTTCTGATCTAATGATCTAATGATAATACCACCAGGCAATTGCCTCTTTTCAGGTCCCAGGAAGATAGGATGTTGCAGAAAGGGGGAAGGGTGCCAAGTGGGTAAAGATAGGGTGTGAGAGGGTTTGGTGCCTGGTGGTAGGGGGAGGTCAGATGCAGAGCAGGGGCCTATTAATAATCTTGATAATACCACAAGGCCATTCCCTTTCCCAAGGTCCCAGGTATATAGTGCTTAAAGTAAATAGAGGGATAGACTGCCAGGTAGGTAGGGTAAAAAAAAACTGCAAATGCTGGAATCCAAAGTAGACAGGCAGGAGGCTGGAAGAACACGACAAACAAGGCATCATCAGCAGGACATGGAGAACTTGCCGGTTCGATGTAACCCTTCTTCAGGGTTGTGTTTTTCCAGTCTCCTGCCTGCCTAAGTAGGTAGGATGGCAGTTAGGTAGGTGATATGGTGCCAGCTCAGTAGAAAATCAGATGGTTAGGGGTATTGTGCCAGGTAAGTAGGGTTCTAGCTGGATAGGTGTTAGAGTGGCAAGGGGTTGGCTTTTTTTATTCAAATACTGGATATGAACATGTCTGACATGACCAGTATTTATTAACCATCCCTAATTGCCCAGAAGGCAGTTAAGAGATAACGACACTGCTATGGGTCTGGAGGTCGCATGTTGGCCAGATCAGGTAAAGATGGCAGTTTCCTTCCCTAAAGAACATTAGTGAAACAGATGGGTCTTTCCAACAATTAACAATGGACTCATGGTCATCATTTGACCCTCCATTCCAGATTCTTTATTGAATTCAAATTCCAACATCTACTATGGCAGAATTTGAACTCGGGTCCCCAGAACATGACCTGGGTCTCTGGATTAATAGTCGAAAAGCGTGGCGCTGTAAAAGCACTGCTGGTCAGGCAGTATCCAAGGACCAGAAGAGTCGACATTTCGGACATAACTCCTTCATCAGGAATGTGGTGGGGGGAATGGCTGAGAGATAAATGGAGGCAGGGGAGCAGGGGAGCAGGTGTGGGCTGGAGCGAAAGTAGCTTCCAAAATTCACAGACTTGACTGTCTCAATCGACACATTGTCTCCACCCTAGCCCCACCGAACGTATCTCTGCATACCTTGACACCGTCCTGTCCTCCTTGGTCCAGGAACTCCCCACATACATTCAGGACACAGCCCATGCCCTCTAACTCCTCCATGACTTTTGATTCCCCAGTGCACAATGCTTCATCTTCACCATGGACATCCAGTCCCTGTACACATACACCCGCCATGACAAAGGCCTCCAAGCCCTCTGTTTCTTCCCCTCTCACCAACCCAACCAGTACGCTTGCATTGACACACTCATTCGATTGGCTGAACTGGTCGTCACCCTCAACAACTTCTCCTTCGAATCCTCCCACTTCCTTCAGACCAAAGGAGTAGCCATGGGCACCTGCAAGGCCCCAACTATGCCTGCCTCTTCATCAGATACTTGGAGAGGTCCACATTTATACCAGCACCATTCCTCCGCTATATTGATGACTATATCAGCATCACATCGTGCTCCCTCAAGGAGGTGGAACAGTTCATCAACTTAACAAACACCTTCCACACTGACCTCAAGTTCACCTGAACTATCTCGGACCATCCCCCCCCCCCCCCCCCCCCCCCACCACTTCCTGGACCTCTCCATCTCTACTTCAAAGACCATAATTTCCCCTCCCACATGGACAACAATGCCCTCCAGCGCATCTCCTCCACTTCTTGCACCTGTGCCCTTCAACCCGACACCTCCAACCGCAACAAGGATAGAACCCCTCTGGGGGTCCTCACCTTCCACCACGCCAATCTCCGGATACAACGCATCATCCTCTGTCATTTCTGCCATCTACAGTCAGACCCGACCACCAGAGATATATTTTACTCCCTACACCTATCAGCATTCTGTAGTGACCATTCCCTCTGTGACTCCCTCATTAGGTCCACATCCCCCACCAACCCACCCTCCACTCCCAGCATCTTCCCTTGCCACCATAAAAGGTGTAAAACCTACGCCCCACACCTCCCCCATCACCTCTGTCCAAGGCCCCAAAAGATCTTCCACCTCTGACAGAGATTTTCCTGCACATCCAAACATCTCATCTACTTTGTCTGTTGCTCTCGATATGGTCTCCTCTACACTAGGGAGACAGGACCAACTCACAGAACATTTCAGAAAACATCTCTGGGACACATGCAACAAACAACCCCATTTCTCGGTGGCCGACCACTTCAAATCCCCCTCCCACTCCATGCAAGTCCTGGGCCTCCTCCACCGCCAAATCCTAGCCACCCAACACCTGGAGGAAGAACTCTGCACTGGGACCCTCCAACCGCATGGCACCAATCGTATGGGAAATGGCACAGTGTAATGTTTAATTTCCTGAGCAATTCCTTCTGGGTATACCAAAAGGGGATTCTGCAGGGTCCCCATGTGCAGCTCTACACCTGAATAATGAATGTCTGATCAGAATACCCCAGCCAATGTTCTCATCCCTCGAGTGAGTAGGCGGGGGGGGGGGGGGGGGGGGGGGGAAGTAGAGCTGGAACTGCATTGGAATGGTTCTATGATGAGTTCCTGTCACCAGGACAGTAGGGCTCAAATGGGTAGGGACCAGGAGAAAGTTCTCACTGAACAGAAGTGGATAGCCTTTTACACACATTAAAGAACCCAAAAAGGGGTCATTTAGATGGGATTGTTGGCACCAGGGTGGCACGTTGGCTTAATGGTTTGCACTGCTGCCTCACAGCACCAGAGTCCCAGGTTCGATTCCAGCCTCAGGCGACTGTTTGTGTGGAGTTTGCACATTCTCCCTGTGTCTACGTGGGTTTCCTCTGGGCGCTCTGGTTTCCTCCCACAGTCCAAAGATGTGTGGGTCAGGTGAATTGGCCATGATTAATTGCCCATAGCGTTAGGTGCATTAGTCAGAGGGAATTGGGTCTGGGTGGGTTACTTTTCGGAGGGTCGGTGTGGACTGGTTGGGCTGAAGGCCCTGTTTCCACACTGTAGGGAATTTAATCTAATCTTTGCCAGCAGTGGGACAGCTCCTGCCACATGGGCAACCAACCAACTATATAGCACTGAGGAGGGATTGCATGTAGAAAGGCTAATTCTCACGGCCCCAAAGAGAACTCCTTCCTTGGCCTTTCTGAATTTCTGACTTCCTTCCCTAAGGATGCCCCCATGTTGAGACACCCTCTCAATTGCCAACCTGCCTCAAGTAATGCCCATCTTAGTGAAAGGATTGTTGAGATTCCAGAACTCCCAACCTTCTGATTGGACCTGTATCATCAGCTACCTATCTCTCTTTAATTGTAAAACGACAGAGCTGCCATTAGGAGGTTGCCTCAGACAGAGAGAGAGAGAGAGAGAGAGAAAGTGTGTGTGTGTCTGTGTGTGTGTGTGTGTGTGTGTGTCTGTGTGTGTGTCGGTGGGGGGGGGGGGCAGCGGTGAGGTGGGGACATTGGCAGCATTGGGATTGACACCTCACCTTCTATCCCACATGGGGACTTCTCTACTTCTCTTGATTGGTGACAGAGTGGCAGTCATAAGCAGGAAAGCTGGGGAAATTTCTTCAACCAAATCAGGAAACTGACACGAGAGTTGGTAGCCCAGATTCCACCTAATTCAGTGCAGCCTGGGAATCCAGCCTGGGAATGCACACGAATTACTAGTGCAGCTTGTGGTGGATTTACCTTTGGGAGAAGGAAAGGTGAGAGCAGGTTAAAATCAATGCAAATACTCCAGTTACAGTGGACGCAGTTTATTCAAGCAGTCAGGACTGCTCACATCTGCCAGAGCCAAACACAAACACCAGTTTGTTCATGAGAGTTTTGCTTGTGGTGCACCATGCGGTTTTATCACTAAATAAAGAAATGCGCAAAATACTAGAATCCAGATAAGAACATGAGGAAGAACAGAAAAGAAGGACGTGCTCATAGGATGAAGTGAGGTAGTGTATTGATGTAGGAAGCTAAACACGAGCATAGAACAGTTGGGCTGGTTTCTGTGCTGTAAAGGTCCAGGGAAGAAGGTACAGTTCAGAATGGTGGAATTAACAATAAATTGTCACAGTTGGACTGGACAAGCAAGTGGAATGTCTGACACTTGGTCACCAAAACCAATCACCTATGGAGAGCTTCCATCTGGACTGTGCTCTCATGGGAGATGAAGGAAGGATTACAGGAAACTCTGAATGAGTTTGGAGGCTCGACATCAACCCTGACTCCTATCCCCGATTCACTTCCCCTGGTGCCACCAAATGAAAGATTGTGTCACTTCCTTCAAAAGCAAGTATATATCAGAGACAGAGAATGCAGGCAAGGAGAGGGAATCTCAGTCCCAAAGCTTCCAAAACTTAATCATCTGTGATAGCCTTCCCCATTTACAGCAGATTGTATCCATGAATCGTAGCAGTCCATGACATAACTTTGTGAATTCTACCAATCACTCCAGATGATGAAATGTTCATTTTCACCTTGACAGATTGCTGAATAACCAGTGCCCACACAACCTGTTCCAGCTATATCTTTGCAGGCTAGAATGAAAAGGAGAGAAAACTTGAGGCAAAATAGATTATTGCTGAATAGTTACTGCTGACAGGAAACATGTTCCAAAGCCAAGACTCAAATCATTACCCCTGTCTTCTGTTATCACATCTAGTGATAAATTGGTGTAAATTGGGCACTTTCAGTTTCCAATAGTCTCCTTTAGATCTGTTTGTTATTACTTCTCCTACAAGACTAAGTTTTGACAAGGGAAAGAACTGTTTGGTTTCAGAGCTTCTAATACCATGGCCCTGGTAGCTGGATTGCTGTTTTCCAAGCTTATTTCACCTAAAATCTCTCCCAAGCTTTACAAAAGATTCCATGAACTGTGAGACAAGTAGCCAAGGGACATTGGGTCTGGGAACGTTTAATTTGTCCAGGATGGGCTGGGGGGAGCAGTCCTGTTGGTCCACAGGAACATAAAACATAAAGAACATAGATGTCTGACAGAATCATTTTAATGACTACTGTTCATCCTATCTGAGCAAACAGCAGCTGTTCAGGTGCAGATGGTGATAGATTTTGTATCTGGGTCTGAAAGGGTTAAAACTTGTCTATTCTAAATGACTGTTATTAGATCAAGGGTGGTCTTTCTCTCTGACACACACTCTCTCACTCTCACTCTCTAGACTATACAAGCACATAAAGAACCCAAACACTTAGAAGGTATGATGGCAGTGCACACAGCACTGAAGTCCCCAGTTCAGGAGTCCCAGCTAGCTGAAAAGTGAACTGAGATGAAATGGTACCAGGTGGGAATGGAGTGGCTTCAGGCCAAAGCATGGTTTGATTTTAACACCTCCCATTCTTATGAGGCAAAGGGAGTTTGAATTGAGGCAGTCAGAGGCAATGAAGGGTTTGCTCACTTTTAAAACTCTCTGGGGCCCTGAACAGAGGCAGGCACGATGGCTCATTGGTTAGCAGTTCTGCCTCACAGCACCAGGGATGCGAGTTCGATTCTGTCCTCGGGCAACTGCCTGTGTGGAATTTGCACATTCTCCCTGTGTCTGCTGGGGTTTCCTCCGGGTGATCCTGTTTCCTCCCACAGTCCAAAGACGTGCAGGTTAGATGGATTGGCCACATTAAGTTGCCTGTAGTGTCCACATTAAGTGGATTGGTCATGGGAAATGCAGGATTATCAGGATAGGGTGGGGGATGGATATGGGTGGAAAGATCTTTGGCGGGTGGTGTGGACTCGATGGGCTGAATGGCCTGTTCCACACTGTAGGAATTCCATGAAATAAAGGCCAACAGTCCCATTTCCCAACAAACTTTTCATACTAGTTTTCTTTCGTGATTCATGGGCGAGGACTCCCTACATCCTTCTGTCCTGTAGCTTTCTGCAGTCTTTCTCCATTGAAATTACATTCAGCTCTTCTACTATTCCTGCCAAAGGGCATAACCTGACATTCTTCCACATTATCTGCCATGTTTTTGCAAACTTGCTTAACCTATCTACATCCCTTGGCTGACTCTTTGAGATGTCTTTACCACTAATCTTTGTCCATGCACTTTTCCGACAAGACTAAGACTCTTCATCCAAGTCATTGATATATGTATTTGTGGGCTTTGATGCCTTTCTTCCTGCCAGAATAATTTGCTGAGACTCACTGTTAAGGCTTGTACCAACCTCACGGACAGCGACGACAAGAAGGGTCAGATAGTAGCTGCAAGGTGATACAACCTTTGTGACAATGGAGAAGAGTAGCACACCCAAACAAGTTGTCTCTTTATGGCAGAATAGCAAAGTCAGTAAATATTAAAATTTCATGGGGAGAAAGGCAAAATAATTATGAAGGTGGGGAAAATAAAACTGCTGTAGAGGAACTGCTTATTTCAAAAGACCGTTAGATGGATGAAAATTTCCAATATAAATTCCTGTTAAAGATGATAGATCTTCCTGCCATACTTTCTGCCTGTTTGATGCTTTTCATTTTAATAACCCAAAAGACAGCCAAATTCACAAAATAGAAAGCAGAAGCAATTAGAAATATCAAAACAAATTAGAAGTGAAGCTCTTTAAATGACAGAGCTTCTAGTTTTATTTTTTTAAAAAATCCATTACTCTTAACTTGAATAGAATTACACCACTTTTGTGCATTCCTATTTCACAGCTCAATGTTACCAGGCTTTTATTGCACCACTGTAGTTCAGTGGGCTGTCAATTAAAGCAGAATTCTTCACAGCTCTCAAATATTGTCATCTCAACAATTTTCTTTGAAACAAAATCGGAGGAAGTTGAATTGGTTTTTGCAGTCAGTGAATCAATCTAAATCTATTCCCCAATTTCTCGACACAGCACACTTTGAATGGAGTGAGTTGTAGGTTTCTGCAATTTGACAATGTAATGACAGTTTATATTAAGCATTGTGCGTGCATAGTTAAATGTGCTTTAGAAATTGCAGCATGCATTTCATCCTCTTGTAGTTTATTGATGAGATTTCCCACTTTCGCCAGTCCATGATCAATTAGAAATGGACAAGTCAGGACTCCCCAGCTTTATTCACAGGCCAGTGCAGAGTTAGCTGATCAGAGCGAGCAACTATTCAGGGAGCAACTCTCTAAGGCTTCTTCAACAGCATCTTTGACATCTTGTCACCTAAAAGGACAAGGGCAGCAGATGCATGGGAACATCATCACTCACAAGTTCCACTGCAAGCTCCATACTATGCCTAAAATGGCACTACATTTCCTTTCCTTCACTGTCGCGGGGTCAAAATCCTGTAACTCCCTTCCTAACATCACAGTGGGAGCCCATAAGCCCCAAAAGCTGAAGCAAATCAAGATGGTAGCTCACCATTACCAGCTCCAGGGCAGTTAGGAATTGGGAATAAAAGTTAGCCAAGTTAGTATTCATTTTATCTGAAAGATTTTACTTTAATTGTGTTTTAGCATCACCTAAATAGTGGAATGAGGAAAACAAAAGTCAACAACAAGAACATGAATTTCTACAGTACCTTTAATGTAGTAAGACATTCAAAGGGGATATCAATCAATCCTGAACATCAAGTTGCATGTGAAGATTGGTACATTTATGTCAAAGGGAAGAATGTAAAAATTATACAACAAGGTGGCACTATGGCTCAGTGGTTAACACTGCTGCCCCACAGCACCGGGGACCTGAGTTTGCTTCCAGCCTCGCAACTGTCTGTGTGGAGTTTGCACATTCTCCCTGTGTATGCATGGGTTTCCTTTGGGTGCTCCAGTTTCCTCCCACAGTCCAAAAATTTGCAGGTTAGGTGAATTGGCCATGCTAACTTGCTGAGGGATGTGTAGGCTAGGTACATTAATTTGGTGAAAAGTAGAGTAATAGGGTAGAGGAATAGGTCTGGGTGGAATACTCTTCGGAGGGTCAGTATGTACTTGTTGGGCCAAATGGCCTGTTTCCTCACTGTAGAGATTCTATGATTCCAAGGATTTGTTGAAAAATAAAGAATCCCTACAGTGTGGAAGCAGCCATTTGGCACATCAAGTCCACACGGACCTTCCAAAGTGCACCTGCCCAGACCCAACCCCCTATACTATCCCCATGGCTAACCAACCGAGCCTTCTCATTCCTAGACACTATAGGCAATTTAGCATGGCCAATCCACCTAACCTGCGCATCTTTGAACTGTGGGAGGAAACCAGAGCATCCAGAGGAAACTCACACAGACACGGGGAGAATGTGCAAAATCCACACAGACAGTTGCCTGCAGGTGGAATTGAACCTGGATCCCTGACGCTGTGAGATAGCAATGCTAACCACTGAACCACTATACTACCCCATGTTAGTTCTTTACTTCAAGAAAAGACAATGTGTGAATAGAGTTAACTGTGAGACTAGTTTTTGGTTTTCAGTTAAAGTGTTTTGTCACATGAGATTAATGGCACCCGGTCCACCTTGGCTTGGAGTAACCTTTCTCTCACAATCCTCCACTCTTCACCCCATTAATTAAACAACCAGGCTCTCAGGCGAGGGAATTGTACGACTTCAGAAATACTTGCTACTAACAACACCTTGTCGCATTCGCCACTGGCATCACATTTAAAGCTTAGCTACACACCATTTTGGATGCTGCAATGCAGGAATTACCCCTTTCCCTGTTATACTCAAGCCTCCGTAATCAGAGGAGAAAGTGAGGACTGCAGATGCTGGAGATCCTGAAGAAGGGCTCATGCCCGAAACGTCGATTCTCCTGCTCCTTGGATGCTGCCTGACCTGCTGCACTTTTCCAGCAACACATTTTCAGCTCCGTAATCAGAGCAGAGGAAAGGGAAGCTGCACTCTTCGTGCATGGACAGGGACATGGAGGTGTTGGTGGAAAGAGCAGGGGAGTGGAGGATAGTCCTTTATCCAACAGACTGACACAAGAGGTCATGCCACTGGACCAAGACAGCCTGGACAACAATTGCAGCCCAGGTTAGCACCTTAGCCCAGGTGAAGTGGGAAAGCCCAGCAGGGTGAAGGAAGATGCTCAATGGTCTTCGAACCCGGTAAAGATAAATGCCACACCTTCTCCCTGCTACCTCATCAATCCATTGAATTTGCAACGTCTTGTTTCTCAGTGAAGGAGAAGAGAATTGGAAATGTCATATACATCAGGTGAATTGGAACTTTAATAAAATGCAAATACTTGGAAATAAGGTAATTGGTGGGATTCTGAGCCTCAAAGTTTAGAAGAAAAATCAATTATTCTTGATATCGAGAATCTGATTTATTTTCAGTCTCACCATATTTTCCCACCTGTCTCATGATTATCCACACTACACCAGAAAATTTTTGAAAAACTCCAACCTATGTATGATATATCTAATATCTAATTTCTCCCAATGTGACCATTGGTTTGGTCCCATTTCATCCCCCTGACCAAAGATGTGCAGGTTAGGTGGATTGGCCTTGCTGAGGTGCCCATACTGTCCAGGAATGTGTAGGCTAGGTGGATTGGTCGTGGGAAATATGGGTCTACAGGGATGGGATGGGTCGGGGTGAGATGGTGTTTGGAGGGTTAGTGGGAACCTGAGCTGAATGGCCTGTTTCCATGCTGTAGGCATTCTATAATTAAAGGGGTCAATTAGCTCATTTGGCTGGACAGCTGATTTGCATTGCAGAGTAATGGTAACAGCATAGGTTCAATTTCTGCACCAGCTGTAGTTGCCATAAAAGACTCTCCTTTTCAGACTTTTCCCTCACCTGTTAAAACACCATCAGTCATAGAGATGTACAGCATGGAAACAGACCCTTCGGCCCAACTCGTCCATGCTAAATCGATATCCTAAATTAATCTTGTCCCATTTGCCAGCACTTGGCCCATATGCCTCTAAACCTTTCCTATTCAAATACTATCCAGATGCTTTTTAAATGCTGTAATTGTATCAGCCTCCACCACTTCCTCTGGCAGCTCATTCCATACACGCACCGCCCTCTGTGTGAAAATGTTGCCCCTTAGGTCCCTTTTAAATCTTTTCCCTCTCACCCTAAACCTATCTCTCTCTAATAAGAAAGCAGTTCTATGGTCCAGCAGGGTAATGATAATGATTTTTACCTTCATGAAGGAGTAGCTTAAAAAACAGGTAGAGAGGATAATATGTTATTAGACATGAGCACCATCCTCAAAGGAAAGTGTATGTTTGATCAGCTTCTGGCTGTGTTCTCATGGCCTGACAGTACTCACAGATTATTTGCATGAAAATACCTCCCAGTGGATGAGCTAATGGAGGCCAGCTACCAACTGGGAGATAGTAGCTTCTAAATTTCTGAGCATTTACCTTTTATAATGATCCTGAATGTGAATGATTACATTTGAGGGGCTCTGGATGATGGACCACATTTACACACATAGTCTCAGAGTGGTGGAGTGGAGCAGATGATGCGCCATGATCTAGGATAGCAAGGTTTTGGGGCATGGCAGAGATCAGTGCCTTTATATATGGGCAGGGAGAATAACTGGAAGCAGCCAAGGGAATTGAAGTTTGGGTCAGGTATCAAGGAGCAGTCAACTACTCGGGGAATAATTGAATAATGTTTGGGTGGAGAGGGTGAGGTGCACGCATGTGGGGTCCTGGAGATCAGGAGTAGCAGTCACCAGGGGACTGGTTGACATTCGTACAATTTCTAGATTCAATCATCCAATGTGAAATTACTTCGTCTTTTTATTACAGAGGCTCAGTAAGGCTGGTTTTCCTGAGTACATTGAGTGATTTATCTAAACCAGTTGTAACAGAATACTCAATCTGGCAACTTGCCTCTTCCTTCCTGTGTGTCCTGACCCAGTATGACCATCAACACTCTTCAAGTCAATAGTGCTGCATGCTCAGGATACCACACCATGCCAAAATACACTGTGCTATGTGGTTCATTTGCCAGATCAGTGTTTTTATGAATGACCTAAAAAGGAAAATGAGTTGATACTTAAGGTGAGTGAAATTGAGAGCCTGTACACTAGATGGATTCTTGTTGGCAAAGTTGCACAATATAATTAAGTAGGATTTTACTTGTTGATAAACAGAAAATTATTTGATATGGGGATTATGAACTGCTTTTGCCTCACTGACAATCATCAAATATTATTTGACAAATTACATGTCCGCAACTTATATCCAGTATTAATATACCTGTTTTAGTGAAGAGTCGACACAGACGTAAAATAGCACTTCTCATTTTACCTGCCACTTAATAAAAGAAAACCAATTTAAAGATTAGAGTTAGGATGGATTGGATATCACTGGATGAAAAACAAAACCCTTCTGTATATTTTCTTGCACCAAATACACTTGATCTTGCCTGTAACTGCTGGGATCAGAATGTATTTTCTTTTGCAATTCTATCAGGTTCCTCCCACCCCACCCACTTCCCACCCCCCTGCTAAAGCTGTCACTGATCGGATTCATCAGTTTTATAAGCTTTGATTTGCTTTCCTCCATCTCACTCACTTTGCCATCCTTCACATGCCAATGTTCATTCATTTAGAATCCTAGCTCATCCTGTCCTGGCACGTGTGCATACATACATGTCGCAGTTGGGGTGGGGGTGATTGAAAACCTGTGCATGAAACCTTATTGGCAGCTGAATGCAAAATAATTAACTGGCAAAGGGAAAACTGTTTAATGTACTCTAAGAATTTTGACTGAACTACATTAGCCAGTAGATATTGTTTAACACATTTCATGCCCAGTATTAAATATAACTGCCTTTGGCGGAGAGTTGACACATGAATATATCAGCAGACCTTGGCTGTGACCAGTTGTAATTTACCAGTGACAGGTAATGTGACCTGGGAAGTGACTGCATGGTTCGTTCTCATTCCATCAGCTACCTCACATACTCACTCAGCAGTCACTCAGCAAATCCATACGACGTGCCGGCTAGAGAGGGAGGGTGCAATTTTCCTCCCCTCTTGCAATGCTTGAGCATTGGAAAAGCCAGAATTGTCTACACTCAGCTGTTAACACAGCCTACTGCATGCCTGATTCAGACCCAAACTCAAGCAGAACCAAGTGTCTGAAATGAGGCTGGAGCTTGAGCTTATCCACCATCATCCACCTACTGGATTGGGCCATTCTCAAGACCTCCAGAAGAGACCAATGCTGAGAAAAGACTTTTACCACTGACCTAATGTCTTTGTCATAGAGTCATAGAGATGTACAGCATGGAAACAGACCCTTTGGTCCAACCCATCCATGCCAACCAGATATCCCAACCCAATCTTGTCCCACCTGCCAGCACCCAGCCCATATCCCTCTTAAACTCTTCCTATTCATATACCCATCCAAATGCCTCTTAAATGTTGCAATTGTACCAGCCTCCACCACTTCCTCTGGCAGTTCATTCCATACACGTACCACCCTGTGCATGAAAAAGTTGCCCCTTAGGTCTCTTTTATATCTTTCCCTTCTCACCCTAAACCTATGCCCTCTAGTTCTGGAATCCCCAAACTCAGGGAAAAGACTTTGCCTATTTATCCTATCCATGCCCCTCATGATTTTGTAAACCTCTATAAGGTCACCCCTCAGCCTCCGACACTCCAGGGAAAACAGCCCCAGCCTGTTCAGTCTCTCCCTGTAGCTTAGATCCTCCAACCCTGGCAAAATCCTTGCAAATCTTTTCTGAACCCTTTCAAGTTTCACAACATCTTTCCGATAGGAAGGAGACCAGAATTGCATGCAATATTCCAGCAGCAGCCTAACCAATGTCCTGTACAGCCGCAACATGACCTCCCAACTCCTGTATTCAATACTCTGACCAATAAAGGAAAGCATACCAAACGCCTTCTTCACTATCCTATCTACCTGCAACTCCACTTTCAAGGAGCTATGAACCTGCACTCCAAGGTCTCTTTGTTCAGCAACACTCCCTAGGACCTTACCATTAAGTGTATAAGTCCTGCTTTCCCAAAGTGCAGCACCTCACATTTATCTGAATTAAACTCCATCTGCCACTTCCCAGCCCATTGGCCCATCTGGTCAAGATCCTGTTGTAATCTGAGGTAACCCTCTTCGCTGTCCACTACACCTCCAATTTTGGTGTCATCTACAAACTTACTAACTGTACCTCTTATGCTCGCATCCAAATCATTTATGTTCATTCAGCAAGCACCAGCGATTGGACCTGGGAGCTCCTTCTCTGCATATCACAGTTCCATTCTGACCATTGCATTTATCTCCTTGTCTTGTTCAAAACCACATTAGTAAAGGGTTTTTTATCTCCTTTAATGGTGTGTGGCCCTGTTATAAGGAGGAAATTATTAAGCTAGAGAGGATTCAGAAGAGATTAACCAGGATGTTGCTAGCCATTGAAGGTTTGAGTTATAAGGAGAGACTGGGATTTTTCTCACTGGAGCATAGGTTGAGGGGTAACCTTATAGAGATTTATAAAATCATAAAAGGTATAGATAGGGTTAATGGTAAGTGTATTTTCCTTAGAATGGGTTATTTCAAGACTAGGGGGCATATTTTTGAGGAGAGAGTAGAGAAATTTTAAAACTACATGAGGGACAAATTTTTTACATAGAGGGTGGTTCGCACCTTCTGGAATGACCTTCCTGAGGAAGTGATGGGTGTGGGTACAATTACAATGTTTAAAAGACACTTAGGTGAGTACATGATTAGGAAAGGTTTGGAGGGATATGGGCCAGCTGCAGGCAAGTAGGACTAGTTTAGTTTGGGATTATGTTCGGCATAGACTGTTTGGACCAAACGGTCTGTTTCCTTGCTGTATGAGTCTATAAGAAGAGAGTTATACAGCACAGAAACAGACCGTTTGCTCCAACCAGAATCGATAAGAAAGAGTTCAGACGATTTTACTTCTGTATGTAGAGAATGAATACTCAACAGCAACAAGCAACTCCAAATGTGAGGTTAATTTGAAGCTAATTTGACAACTTTGCCATCGCAGTCTAAGAATAGGGGGTAATCCATTCAGGACTGAGATGAGGAAGAATTTCTTCAATCAGAGTTGTGAACCTGTGGAATGCTGTACCACAGAAAGCTGTTGGGGCCAGTTCATTAGATATAATCAAGAGGGAGCTGGTCAAATTACTACCAGCTAAATGAATCAAGGCGTGTGGAGAGAAAGTGGGACTGGGATACTGACAATTGTATGATCAGCCTTGATCATATTGAATGGTGGTGCAGGCTTGAAGGGCCGAATGGCCTACTCCTGCACCTATTTTCTATGTTTCCATGTTTCCGTTTCCTAAAAACAGCTCTGTTTTGGAATGCTTCATTCATTTTGAAGTTATTTCAGACAGGCCTTCAATGTATTGATTATAAACATGACAGGTTTTCATTTGACAAGAATGGCCCTGAAAGCTCAAGACATCAGTATTTTCACTTTCATTTCACTCCTTCATTTTATGGTGGAAAATGATTTATTCTTAACATCTAGTTTATTCGTAAAGAAATATATTTGATTATGTACTGTTTTAACGAGCAATGGGTGAATAGGGTTAGTTGCAGCCACAGTTTGGTTTGCAGGCATGGTAGGTGAATTATTCAGTGGTGCCCAGCATGATTAGTAACTCAATAATCACATAACATAGTGATCACAAGCATGGAGCTTCCAGGAGTTGTGAAAAATGCTAAGCATTAAAAACCTTCAGTCCAAAACTACAAATTAATTTTTAAACTTTTAGAAAAAAAATCAAGAATTAACTTACTGTTTATTTCCAATTATACCTCAATTTATTTGCATAGTATATGTGCACGAAACTTAAAATTGCCAACCAGTAATTATTGATTAGTGAGGCAATACTATATCATTGCAGCAGGCCATTTTTCTTTTGTAGTCATGGAAACCTCAATTAAAACAGGCACCATTGCTTTTATGCTTTCCCCCCTGCTGTGATGCCTGTGTTAGCACATGACATAAGGGTCAATTAGATGTGTCTGATAACAAAATCATGAACACATTAACAAGCATGTGACAAATTGAATGAAAGCTCATTTTCAACATATTGCACTTAATTAATTTCTGTAAATGAGATTTTTCTGCCAATTTCTTTTCTCTTTCATTTTCTCTTTCAAAAGCATAGTAGGGGGCTCAGTAATTAATTCTAGTGTCCCCACTTCAGGAAAGAAAAATAGACCAGTGTTCTCATTAATGATTGCTCATCAGTGATCCCAGACTGAAAGCAGGCCCTGTATGGAATATAGAATGTACATTTCAGGTGTGCTGTAAAAGGATCAATGCACGCATTAAAAACAGTGCACAGAAATGCATTATGAGTGACTTAGGGGAACAACATTCATCAGAAATTAGACCCAACTGAATAAAGATAGAACAACTATCAGTTGTGACCCTGCACAATTGAATGGTTAGTGGGACCCTGCATGGCTAGTTTCAAGTGGATGAATAGAGACACTGAAAAAATACCTGAAGGCATCAGGTGGTAATGAAACCACCATTGTCCCTCTGCAACAGTCAGATCCTTCAGGAGAACAGGGAAGAAAATCAGGAAGGAAAAGTAACAATTGATATGGTTGAAGTTAGAAGATGTTCCACTTAACAGCACCATCTTTCTGTTTTTCATCAGGGAGTAAAAGGGAACTGCAGTAATTATGAATGTTAAATGCATTTTTGAAAAAATTGGTGGTGAGTTTTGCCACTCCGTAAGTGTTATGATGATGTTAACTCAGTGTAGTGTTAATGTAGAAGAAAGCACATTAATGAATGCTAAGTGCACCCTAAACAACTTTCCATCGCCTACCAAGCTAATTATGCAACGCCTGCTGCCTGAACAGTAAATCAAGAAAAATGAACTCCTTCACCAAATTCAAATGAACTCTTCTGTTGAGTTGTTGTACCACAGACCCGAGACAGGCGTCACAGCGGGGGGAAAGCATAAAAGCAATGGTGCAAGTGATGTCTTGATGGATCTAAGCTCCAGTGCAGTTGCCCAGGTTGTTCACAACCAAGGAGAAGCTGAGTGTGAAGAAATGAACTGGACAGAGTGCTGGCTGTTCTAGCTCAAACATAATCCAAATGAAAGCTCATGGAATGTATTAATTTTAACCTCATCTGGTCAGTAGGAAATGGTCAGGCTAGATCAAAAGCCTAATTTTGAAGTCCTTTAATTCCTCGAATATGTAAACCCAGGCAACTTATACAATGCTCCAGATCGAGAAACCAGGTCTGTACAACTCAATTTTTCACTAGAAGTTAGACTTGTCCCAATAGTGAGGAGCAAGCACTTCATATTGAACGTATCTTTGTGCAACAAAATTTGGCATTTCAGTTAAAAATGAAGTTAGAACACACAGAGAATGAGAAAGTAGAAGAAAGAGTACATGACAGGCAAAGTGAAATAAAAAGAATTGATAATTTTATTTTGAGTTAAATCTGTATTGATTTGCTTATTTTAGCAACTTCAGGAATAAAATGTTTAAATATTTTTAATACAATATTAAAGTTTGTTATGCAGTACTGTTTGTAATAAGGAATGAATGTGAGAGGAATACATAAGGAGTAGCCAATGCAGAAAACAAAATACTGTGGTGAGGGTAAGAAGGTTAGGTGAGAGATGATGAATGAATGTGATCAGGCTGGAGAAAGGTTTGGGAGAAATATAGCAGAGTGACTGTGCAGGATACTGAAGCAAATCCTGCAGCAACCATACAATTATCTCAATTCTAAATTACAGTTGAGACATAGGACCTGGATATTTCAAGTCAGTTTGGAGCTCAGTCTGTACATCGAACAAAAGGCATGGATTTATTTATATTTATAGAGGGTTCTGATAACCACTTTGTCTAGATTATTTATTGTTTTGATTATACGTGAGCCACTAGAAAATTGTCATACCTTACCCGAGCATATTAGTCAGGACAGATTAAACATTCCATGCGGCATACCTAGGGTGCATTATTAAAAGGATGATTAATAAAAAATATTATCAGTGAAGAAAATAATAAGACATGAACTTTGCCATTATGCTATTAGATACTTTATTGGATTATAATTACTTGAGTGATTCATATCATATTCATTTGAATCAGCACTATTATTTTACATTAACCATTCTTCCCCTGAGAAAATTATTTTAATTTAATAGTATTAATTTATTTAAATCCCCAATCTACTTACTTACTTTTCTCCCCTGTTCTCCAGAAGGTACTGGCTCCTGCTGGGTAATTCCTTTTCTTGTTTTATTTTTAAAATATTGAGCTTATGGTAGTCAGTTCTTTTTTTAATCATTCCAATTGTAAAGTAGTTTTGTTAAAGCTCTATCCTTGAGGCCATGTTGAATGCCTTCATGTAAGGGTTGAAATTCATTTACATGCAAAAGTAGTTCTATTGTAGAAACAACTAAATGATCCTCTGAAATTAATAAATTTCAACATTCCCATTATTCATTCTCCTTCCAATAAACTCAAAAGGTTAGAAATGTTCTAGATTGTTTTATACTTGCTTCTAAATATTGTCTCTTTAATTTCTCTAAATGAGAACTCCCCTCATGTTTTTCAGCCAGTGTGAACTGGAAGGTCCCTTGTTCATTTTTTGATCTTTACTGTGTTGTCAGTGTCAGCCATGGTTCAGTGATTGGCTGCCTTATCTCCGGATCACAAGATTGTTGATTCAAAGCTCCACACATGGGCTCAAGCATATAACCTACACTGACACCTCAGTACTGCAACTGAGTGAAAACTATGTTGCCCAACAGATAAATAGTTGACATCATTGAAGTGGGTGGAAAAGATCCTGTTCTACTATTTAAAAACGAGCAGGCGAGTTCTCTAGGAAACAGTGCCAATTTTGTATGCCTCAGTTAGTATTATTTTGAAGATATTTATCTGGTCATTATATGAGTATCATTTATTTGTCCTTGAAGTGTGTATATTCACTGCCACAATTCCAACATTACAACAGTGACTATATTTCAAAACTACTCCATTGATATAAAACCCTTTAGGGCAATTTGAGCTTGTGAAAGGTGCTGCAGAAATGCAGCTCTTTCTTTATCTGATTTGAGCCTTGGGAGAAGTTTATGCAATTGAATTGTCTGCATTTCCTCTTGTTTACAGAAGGTTTAACCAATTAGGGTTCCAATTGATGATCACTGAGGTATTTATGGGTAGCATGTTGCCACCAGTCTGATTTCTTTTGACTGGGTCACAGGACCGAGTTGTTTTGCAGCAATAAAGAACAGCCCCAAGAAGAAGCTCTGGTTTTAACAAGATGTCATTCATTGCTCCTAAGGTTATGAGGTCTTCACTGCATGAGATCTGAAGATGTTCTATCTTATTCCCACCCAAGCCATAATATCATCAGAATAAGTGGAGTTTAAAACTGCAGCCTCAAATATTAACCCTTTCAAAACCATTGCCATACACATCTCTTCTCAAGATTTTTCCCATAGATAACACTTGTATATGCAGGAGATTCCCCTACACCTTGAATGCTGCCTGACATGCTGTGCTTTTCCAACACACCCTCTCGACTCTGATCTCCAGTATCTGCAGTCCTCACTTTCTCCTAGTATATAATTACTGCCCTATCTCCCGCTCAGTCTCTAATACATCAATTCCAGTAGTGTGGATGTTCATCCAGAATGTGTTCTTTCATTCTCGGAAGATTGGGACATCTTTGGCTTGAGTACTGTTGACCTTGATTCTGATATGGACTATGGTTCTGATCTGACCTTGAATGGTCTCTTCATCATTGGGTATGCCCCAAACAGCTATTGTTCTGCATTGAAATAAGCTTCTTGTAGTTCCTCTGAACAACTCCCTCAGTTGCACAGATAAGGTATGATGACCACTGGTCTGCTGCCTCTTGAATGGCTGCACTTTTTCAGTTAAAGTCCCCTGTTCATACCTGCCCTTGTCCAAAGTATGGCAATGACCATGCACAAAGATGTTCATTGTAGTTTACCGCCTACTGCTCCCAGTAAGACTACTCCTTCTTACAGACATTCTTATAGTCCCATGGACTCAACTGTGAAATCAACCTTTTCAGTAGGATAGGGAGGAGTCTTCAGATTTCTAACCGTCAACAATCCTGAGAATGATAAGCCTTACTTGAGCAGGGTTTTCCAGTTGTTTACCAACCTAACTGCTATAAAAATCAGTGTTTTGCTTCAAAAGGGATTTAACCATCTGGACTCTACACCCGGCTTCCCCATTAGTTTGGGGACATCTCAGCAAGCTTGTTACATACTCAGGTCCAGACTGCAAGCAGGCTAAAGGATCATTAGGTAAAAACAAGGACTGCAGATGCTGGAAACTGTAGTCTAGATTAGAGTGGTGCTGGAAAAGCACAGCAGGTCAGGCAGCATCCGAAGAGCAGGAAAATCAACGTTTCAGGCAAAAACCTTTCATCAGGAATAGAGGCAGGGTGCCCGAAGAGTGGAGAGATAAATGAGAGGGGGGTGGGGGTGGGGAGAAAGTAGCATAGAATACAATAGGTGAATGGGGGTGGGGATGGAGGTGATAGGTCAGAGAGGAGGGTGGGGGAAGGTAGCAAAGAATCATTAGCCAACTATGGTCCATTGTTTAATACACCAGGTTTCTTTATGGAGCACATATTTCATGAAAAATGCCTCTGTGGTGATGATATGAACCTTTTATAGTTTTTAAAAAATAGTTATTTAGCTTTCTCATTGCAATCCACCAAGAAAAATAGTTAACAGATCTGTCGAACAGAAATAAACCTGTTCCTAATCATTCCCATGGTCAAGTGCGGGATGCACCTGGCATCAGTGACTGGTACTCCTCAGGCCTTTGACTGGTACAAATTTTACAGTCAACTAAGAGCTCCTCAATCTGTTTGAGATGCCTGGCCTTCACACAAATGCTTGAGCCTTGGCTCTGTGTTTGGTGATCCCAAAATGCCCCTGATATAATTTGGCCAGGATATCTTGTGGCAGCAAACCGTTCATCAAATACCAACAAATTGTCTACAATCATGATATTGCCATTGATACTTAAATAGGTCTTTCTGGCCAGTTCATTGGGTCTTTGGACGGGATAGCTTTCAATACATTACCAATGAAAGGCAACATATTCTTGGTCTTCCTTTCGTTGCTGTCATATTTAATTGAGGCTGTTTTGGGTTACTGGCCCCTGTCGACCAAATATATGATTCATTCTTACTCGCACATTCCTCCTTAATCATTGTAAGGCAGTCAGCAGTCACTTTGGAGGGCACATCCATCACTGTTTGCAACTTTTCCATCAGACCCAATGAGGGGTCATGTTGGACTCAAAACTTCAATTCTGTTTCTCTCTCCACAGATGCTGCCAGACTGGCTGAGTTTCTCCAGCGTTCTTTAAGTTTGTTTCCGAATTGCAACATCCTCGGTATCTTCCTTAAAATTGGTTAGGGATGTGGGTGTGGCATTCCTGTTTGTAGTGGTTGATTTTCATGTTGGATTAGGTTGAAATCCTAACTACATCATTGTCATACACCCTCCTCCACATTCTTCTCCCAGTTTGGTTACTTAAGGAGAGAGGTTTTTGAAAGGAACTTCTTCAATATGAAATGTTGTTGGGCGCACTGGATAAACATCAAAAGTTGATGTTTTAGATTAGATTAGATTAGATTAGATTACTTACAGTGTGGAAACAGGCCCTTTGGCCCAACAAGTCCACACTGCCCCGCCGAAGCGTAACCCACCCATACCCCTACATCTACATCTACATCTACCCCTTACCTAACACTACGGGCAATTTCGCATGGCCAATTCACCTGACCTGCACATCTTTGGACTGTGGGAGGAAACCGGAGATACGGGGAGAATGTGCAAACTCCACACAGTGGAGATAAAGGAGGATGGAACGAAGCTTTAGGAGAAAGTAAGGACTGCAGATGCTGGAGATCAGAGTTGAGAGTGTGGTGCTGGAAAAGCACTGCAGGTCAGGCAGCATCTGAGGAGCAGGAGGATCGACGTTTCAAGCATAAACCCTTCATCAGGAACAAAGCTTAGCAGTTGGGCTGAATGGTCTGTTTTCTGTGCTACATTTTGTCTATAATTCCTGAGAAGCAAGCAAAAGCTTTACAAACATGATGATTGACAGAACTCTTTGGGAAACCTGAATGTGTGAATTATTTGAGATATTTGCAGTAAAGATGACAGCGAGACTTCAATTAGGCTGCAACAACAGAGAGAGTCACCCTGACTGATAATGTAAATTGTCAGATAATTGACACAGCTCCATAATTAACAAGATGACGCATTGAGTTTCTAGTTTCAGGTTAACTAATTTGTATCGCTTAATCAAGTTGTGCAGTTAAGTGCCCGCGTTTGTTTTTACATTTAAAAGGAGGTATTTTTGAAAGAAGTTGCTGGCATTTAAACTCCTGCTGATCAGTCCTGAAGCCAAATTACAACCGCAAAAAATAGTAAATTCTAGACACTAATAATTGGGCATATAGATAACCACTATTAGACTTGCTGGATGAAGAAACCAGAGTCTTTTTAAAAAGCTTCAATTGTATTTTGCTACAATTTTATTTATGCAGAACTAGATTTCTTATAAATAAACAAAAGCCCACATGATAAGGGAGCAGCCTAGCAAGGTTGTCTTTGAACTGATGGGCTAAACTGCATTACTCATCCTGCTGAACATGATGTAATGCCTTCCTTATTCCACCCGCACTGACACCCAGCAGTTGTATTACATTAATGAGGCTGTCTGGGCTGACTTGGTGTAGCTGAATAATGTGTTTCCTTTCCTTTTTGACCATGCATTTTCGTCACCCCCATGTTTTTTTTTCAATTTTCAAACATGATCTCAAACCATTTTGAACCTTCCCACTTTCGGCTCTAACAAAGGGAAGGGAACAGATACACCAGCTATTCCAATCCTACAGATATTTCAACTTTAATCCTTTTCATTCAGTATTCCTTACATGTAAACAAAGACTAGAAGGATCAAACAAAGAAGGTAAATTGTTTTTTACAGAGTTAAAAATCACACAACACCAGGTTATAGTCCAACAGGTTTAATTGGAAACCTGTTGGACTATAACTTGGTGCTGTGTGATTTTTAATTTTGTACACCCCAGTCCAACACTGGCATCTCCGAATCATGTTTTTTTACAGCACTGCTTGTGGTCCAAGAGAGAAGTTGAAGTGTTTGTTCCTGGCCCAAAAAAGCTTGCTTATATTGCTGACTCCATAATTGTAGCAGTGACTTAACCTGCACTCCCTTGCCTAGTTATGAATAAACCGTGATCCCAATACTTCCTTCCCTACTTTCACTCTACATTTGCAAAGCAGCCTTCTGTCTGAGACTTTCCCCTCACACACAGGCAGTTTTTAAGTCAGGTTGACTGCTGGGTGAGAATTCTGTAGAGTAAGATTGAAAGACATCCTAAAGGCAACATCTGAGAGGCAGTTAGGAAAACCATTTCAGATCTCCTCCACAGGACCAGATAGTTATCAGGACTCAAGACTCTTACTCTGCTGAAATCCAGGCATCGTGTTATTAACCTTGATGCATATTGTCTTTAATGATGAGCTTTAGCCCAACACCTAAGGTTTTCGATTTGAACGATTGCTGTGACATGGATGTTTTAGCTTTTTCTTCTTCTCAACTGAGTTTGCTGCACTTTCGTGTAACCTTAGAAAAATCCATTTAGCTCAACAATGCTGTCCTGTTTTGATCGATTACAGGCCACAAAAATGATATTCTCACCATATCTTTCATTCCCTTCTCCATCCAGAAATGCATCTAATTGTTGCATTCACTTATACTGCCCCATCAATGTTCCACTGCGTTACCCAAGCCAATTCCCCTTTGGATGTAAGTGGTTCCACCTCACTGACCATCTGACTTGGAACTTCCAAATTTTGTCCTTCAGATGAAAGAAACAAAATAAAAGTGACAAGTAGTTTTTCTACAGTGAAGGGCTCAAGCACTGTGTGAAGCTTTTAAAGCTACTGAATGGGAGAAGGTATTTAGTGACCGACAATGGCTGCAACTTCCCTATCAAGAATGAAACATGTCCAAAAATGTGCACATTAAGTGAATTGGCCATACTAAATTGCCCTATAGTGTGTAGGTTAGGTGCATAAGTCAGGGGTAAATGTAAAGTAATAGGGTAGGGGAGTGGGTTTGGGTGGGTTACTCTTCAGAGGCTCAGTGTAGACTTGTTGGGTCGAAGGGCCTGTTTCCACACTGTAGGAATTCAACGCATTTGAAGAAATCATTCCCGATGATTGTCCAAAATTGTTCCATAGGCTTTATTGCCACAAAGTAAGTCAGGACTAGACATTGCAAAGCCTTTTGGTCATCAGGAAGGGTAAGAAGTGAAATGAGGCAGGGGTCGATGTAACTGCAAGTTGGTATCAGGCATCAGGTCAGCATCACTTGTTCCAATTTTATATTAATTACCTTCCACCTGCTTTACTTTACCCACTTAAATTCTTACATATGAAAGGCTTCACATATGAGGAATGTTTGAGGACTCTGGACTATACTAGAAGGATAAGGAGGGATCAGATTGAAACTTTCAGAATACTGAATGGCCTAGACAGAGTGGACGTTGGGAAGATGTTGCCACTGGTAGGAGAGATGAAGACCTGAGGGCGCAGCCTTCAAGTAAAGGGAAGACCTTTTATAACGGAGATAAAGAGAAACGTCTTTAGCCAGAGAGTAGTGAACCTGTGGCATTCATTGCATTAGAAGACTGTGGAGGCTGGGTCATTGAGTATATTTAAAACAAAGACAGATAAGTTCTTGATTGCCAAGGGGATCAAAGGTTATGAGGAGAAAGTGGAGAAATGAGGTTGAAAAACCTTTCAGTCATGACTGAATAGCAGAGCGGATTCAATGGCCCAAATGGCCTAATTTCTGTCCTTGGTCTTATGGTCTTCTCTTCGACTGCTCAGTTGTTTTGAGTTGCACAATTATTTTGCCGGATAAAGGAGCCTGGCCCATATTTCAAGGTAACTCAACCTGATCCATGTTAAATTCAGGATATCGGAGTCGGGGCTGTGTCACATTCAGGATAACACAATCTGGACCATGTTCCCTGCAGCACATCTTATTATGCAGGATAACCTGGTCCGGGCCATGTTATATTCAGTATAGAGCAGCCTGGATTGTATTACTTGCAGGATTATAGAATTTGGTCCTGTTACCTGCAGGATCTGGAATGGAACATAGACAGGTTCATGAATGGGCAGATGAATGGAATATAATGTAGGAAGATATAATGTAGGTTACAGATATTAGTGAGACGAATAGAGGAGAAGAATAATATTTAGATGGAAAAAGATTGCATAAAGCTAAAGTTCAAAGGTATTTGGGAATCTTATTTGAAAGTCAGAAAAAAGCTAACAGTCATGGGTGACACAGTGGCAAAGTGGTTAGTATTGCTGCCTCACAGTGCTAGGGACCCAGGTTCAGTTCGAGTCTTGGGTGACTGTCTGTGCAGTTTGCACATCCTCCTCATGTCTGTGTGGATTTCCTCTTTGTGTTTCAAAGATTTGCAGGATAGGAAGATTGTCCATGCTTAAAAATTGCCAGGTAGTGTCTACAGGTATGCAGGTTAGGTGGGCTAGCCATGACGAAAAAGTCCCATGTGTGTTTATGAGTCTGGATGGGATGCTCTTCGGAGGGTCAGTGCAGATTCAATGGGCCAAATAGTCTCTTTTTGTGCTGTATGGATTGTATGATTAATGTAATATGGGTAGTATACCAAACAAAACACTAGATCAGACCATAGCTGGAAAGCTGCAGATAGTCTTATGCCCTTTAACTAAGAAAAGGTATGTCCATGTCCAAATGCAGCCAAACCTGGCCAACTTCCAGATAAGTGGCAAATAACCTTCACCCACACAAGTGCCAGGTAATGGCCATCTCCAACAAGAGAATCTAAACACTGCTCTTGACATTCAAAGGTGTTACCATTGGGTGTAACTCCCACAACACTCAAGAAGCTTGACACCATCTTGGACAAAGTGGCACACCTGATTGACACCACATCCACAAACATTCATTCCATCCACCATCAAGCCTCCAAAGCAGTGGTGTATACCATCAATAAGATGCATTGCTGAAATTCAAACTCGGCCTGGACAATCACAAAGGCTAACCTCCCATCTATAGAATTCATCTACCAGGCCTGCTGTTAAGGAAAGGCCGCAAGTATTCTCAAAGATCCATCCCACCTGGCAATGTTTTTCTACATCCTCTACCATCGAGGAAAAGGTACAAAAGCCTGAACACGCACCAGCCGGTTTCGTAACAGTTTCTACCTTACCGTTGATGGAATACTGAACGGACTCTCAAACTCTTAACATTCACCTGTACCTGTGTTTTTGCTACTATTTACTTACTATTTACTTATCTATGCTACTTAACTATGGGATCTGCCTGTATTGCTCAGAAAGCCTTTCACTGTGCCTTGGTATACGTGACAATAAATTCAATTCAATTCTATTCAGTTCCCCTCAGATCCTTAAACCACCTTCCAACCCACAACTACTTGCATCTAGAATGACAGGGACAACAATCATTTGGGAATACCACTACCCCTGAAAGTTCCCCTTCAAGCCATTCACTATCCTGACTTGGAAATATATTGCTGTACCTTCAGTGTCACTGGGTCAGAAACTTGAAATTTCCTTCTTAATGGCATTGTGGGTCAACCCACAGCAGGTGGACTGCAGTGATTCAATAAGGCAGCTCACCATCTCCTTCTTAAGGACAACGAGGGACAAGCAATAAATGTTGGCCCAGCCAATGTTGCCAATAACCCCGAATACATAAAACAAATGCTGATGTTTATCCTATTAATTCAGTACAACAATAGAGAGAGAGACACTGTCATTTTTATCGCATTTTTCATGACCAATGGATAACTGAAATTTATTTACAACCAATTTTGCAAGTTTAGTCAATGTTACAATATAGAAAGCATGGTCACCAATTTACCCATAGCAAACTCCCATAAACAGCAATGCGATAATTCCAAATAATTTGTTGATGTGATGTTGTTTGAAGGAAAAGCATTGTCCTGGATATTAGAGGTAGCTGTTCAAATATTGTATGGAATTTCTACATCACCAAAGTAGGCTGATGGGGGATCTGTCTAACATTTTATCAGGAAGGTAAAATCTTTGACAGTACAGTAAGTATGTAGCACTGCATTGGAGTGTCAATCTTGACTTTTTGCTCTAGAACTGAAGTGAGATTTGAGCCCAGAACTTGGTGATTCAAAGGCAAGACTGAGCCACGGCTGGCAGTATTAACTTTGTATTAATTTCTCCCTCATGTGTTTCTTTTTATTTAATCATTTTGTGGAATATGGACATCATCATCTGGCTAGCATTTATTTCCCATCCCTAGTTGCCCTTGAGATGGTGGTGGTAAGCCACCTTCTTGAACTGCTGCAGCTTGACCCACAGTCCTGTTAGGAAGAAAATTCCAGGATTTTGACCCAGTGACACTGAAGGAACAGATATATTTCCAGAATGGGGAGTGGTTTGAAGGGAAAGAAGCAGGTGATGGTGTTCCCATGTATCTGCTGCCCTTGGCCTTCGAGATGGAAGTGGGTTTAGAAGGTGCTGTCTGAGGATATTTGGTGAATTGTCAAGCTTTCCCTTAAATATCTTTGTCTCAACTATTTTTTATGGCACTAATTCCATATTCTGACCACTCTCTGGGTAGGATTTCTCCAGACTTCCTGATTGGATTTATAACCAATTTTCTTATATATTTGGCTGCTGGTTCAGATATTCCCAAAAGGAGAACTGTCTACTCTACATCTGCCCTACAATATCCTTTCATAATTTAATAACCCCGTATTAAGCCTTCCCTTCCCTAGACAATAGAGCCTGGTGAAATTTGTTTGATACATACAATCTACTGAATATAAACTCCACATCAAAACTTACCTCCTAGGACCCTTAAAGTGAGCATTATTACATAAATCTGGGTTTGAAGCTTTGATCCAGAAATTGAAAGTTCGTTTCTAAACTAAAACATTCACAGCACCTTACTCTTTTTAAAAATGTCAAAGACGTGAAGGG
This sequence comes from Chiloscyllium punctatum, assembly GCF_047496795.1. NCBI lineage: Eukaryota > Metazoa > Chordata > Chondrichthyes > Orectolobiformes > Hemiscylliidae > Chiloscyllium > Chiloscyllium punctatum. Next base: position 55,061,075 of record NC_092762.1, on the reverse strand, counting down.
GGCTTGAGATTGGAAGAGCACAATTCAGAGAAATACAGATGTATCCTTGACCCCTTTGTAAGTTGTACTGAGATCACAGAGGACTTAAAATGCACTTACAGTAAATGCATTTGAGAAATTCTTTCCCAATGACTCCCATGGAGAAATGAGGCAAAACACATTTTAATGGCATGGACTCACAAAATAGAAAACCCCCAAATTTGGAATGAAATTGGCAATCTCACTCAGGATGGCTGATGTAAGAAATGGGAAAATGTTGAATTGAAGGAGAGGAGTTGAGTGAGATTTTCTCTGCATTTGACTCAGCTTTAGATACTGTAGCAGGGTTTGTTGATGACGCTGGGAACTATTTCCCGGCATTAACATTGCTTACCACACTTAGCACGATTATCACAAAAATAAATATTTAAGGTATAGAATTTGCGAAGTGAATGGGAATGATTGGCTCTGTTATGGGGGATGCATTTAAAATGAAATATTTATTGTGATAGGACAGTTCCAGAAATGCTTTCAATAACATCCTTGTCCCTTCTAAAGGTTATTTGAAATCCATTAGTCGCTGGGTAAGTATTGTTATGGCTCCAGTAGGGAAAGACACACAGTAGGCCGAGCATTATTTAAATGGCTAACTTTGTAAAGTATAACTATGTCATAAATACTAACTTTTTCCTGTAAAACACGTTAAGTAAGAAAAATGTTTACAAGTGTATCACTTGAATGTATTCCATTTAAATCTCCATGCTATCCAATATGTCATACACTGCAGCCTTAACATTACTCCATATTCCTCATAGTGCAAACCAGGCTGTTACTGTTTGGTTCTAAACACTCTAGTCTGGGTAACATCCTCAGTGTAACACAGAACGGACCGTGTTAATCCTACATATTACATGGCCCAGACTGCATTATCCTAAGAACGTCAGGCAGCTACAGGTTAAGTGCTGGAAAATGGAATTAGAATAGTTATGTGGTTGTTTTTGACCAGAACTGACCTGAGGAGCTGAAAGGCATTTTCTGGATAACACTGGAGCAGAAGAAGGCCATTAAATCTAGTCCACCCTTGAATGAGACCTGAGCTGACCTGATAAGCCTAAACTGCACGTTACTGCCTTTTCCCCATCCTCACCTCTGTCTTAAATGCTGCTTATTCTGCTCTCTGGTTGAGTTTCTCCCCAAAGAGGAAACAACCTTTCCATACCTGCCCTGTCAAGTCCTTCTTGTATGTTTCAATAAGAATACTTCATATTCTTCTATATCCTACTGAATTCAGAGCCAACTTACTCAAATTCTCCTGATAAGACAGTCCCTCTGTACCTGGGACTAGTGTAGTAAACCTTAACTGGAGTTCTTTGAAATTAATTTATTGGACATGGAATTGTCCTTTCTCTGTGTACAGGTCACAACTGGGCAATTTTCCACATTATCAGGTTGTCGCAAGTCTTGAACAGTTTGGTTGAGGGAATGGCAGGTTCTAGAATACAAGTCTTCAGTACTATCACTGGAATGTTGTGGGGCCCATCAACTTTCAGTATCCTGTGGCTCCAACCATTTCTTGATATCATGTCATAAGAACATAAGAACTTGGAGCAGGAGTAGGCTATCTGGCCCTTCAAGCATGCTCCACCATTCAATAAGACTATGGCTAATATTTTTATGGACTCAGCTCCATCTACCAACTCTCTCACTGTATCCCTTAGTTCCTTTATTGTTCAAAAAAATCTTTCTTAGCTTTACAAACGTTTACTGAAGTAGCATCAATGACTTCACTGGGGAGGGAATTTCTTAGATTAACAACCCTCTGGGTGAAGATGTTCCTTCTCAATTCAGTCTTAAATCTGCTCCCCCTAATTTTGAGGCTATGCCCTCTTGTCCTAGTTTCACTGCCAGTGGTAATATCCTGTCTACTTCTATCTTATCTATTCCCTTCATAATTTAATGTGTTTCTATAAGATCCCCCTCATTCTTCTAAATTCCAATGAATATAATCCAAGTCTACTCAGTCTCTCCTCATAAGTCAATCACCTCAACTCCAGAATCAACTTAGTGAACCTCCTTTGCACCCCCTCCAGTGCCAGTACGTCCTTTCTTAAGTAAGGAGGCAAAACTGCACACGGTACTCCAGATGTGGCCTCACCAGGACACTAAACAGCTGCAACATAACCTCCCTGCTTTTAAACTCAATTCCTCTAGCAATGAAGGACAAAATTCCATTTGCCTTCCTAATTACTTGTTGTACCTGCAGACCAACCTTCTGTGATTCATGCACAAGGACACCCAGGTCCCTCTGCAAAGCAGCATGTTCCAACCTTTTACTATTCGAATAATAATCCTTTTTACTGTTACTCCTACCAAAATGGATGACTTCACATTTATTAATATTGTATTCCATCTGCCAGACCTTTGCCCACTCATTTAAAGTATCTATGTTCCTCTGCAAAGTTTCACAGATCTGCACACTTTGCTCTGCCACTCATCTTAGTGTCGCCTGCAAACTTAGACACATTACACACAGTCCCCAACTCCAAATCATCAATATAAACTGTGAATAATTGCGATCCCAAACTGATCCCTGAGGCACACCACTAATTATGGATTGCCAGCCAGAATAGCACTCACTTATCCCCACTCTTTACTTCTTGTTAGTCAACCAATCCTCTATCCATGCTAATACTTTACCCATAATGCCATGCATGTGTAGCTGATGCAGCGGCCTCTTTGTGTGGCACCTTGTTGAAGGCCTTTTGGAAATTTGGTACACCACATCCACTGGGTTCCCTTGTCCATCTTACTGGTAATGTTTTCATAGAATTCCAAAAGATTCTTAAGCATGACCTGCCCTTCATGAAGTCTGCGTCCACCCAATGGGACAATTTCTACTGAGATGCCTTGCTATTTCTTCCTTGATAGTAGACGCAAGCATCTTCCCCACTGCAGAGGTTAAGTTCACTGGTCTATAATTCCCCATCTTTTGTCTACCTCCCTTTTTAAACAGTGGCGTCACAGTTGTTGTTTTCCAATCTGCTGGGTCTGCCTCCGAGTCCTGCAAATTTTGGAAAATTACTACCAATGCACTTGCTATTTCTCTCCCCATCTCTTTTAGTACCCTGGGATGCATTCCATCAGGGCCAGGAGACTTGTCTATCCTGAGGTCCATTAGCTTGCCCAACACTACCTCTTCCATAATATTTATTGTTTCCAGGGCCTCACCTACCTTCATCTCTTAGTCAGTTACTGGCATGTTATTAGTGTCCTCCACGGTGAAGACTGATACAAAATACCTGTTCAATGCCTCAGCCATTTCCTCATATCCCATAAGTAAGTCCTCCTTCTCATTCCCTACAGGGCCAATGTTAATTTTAGCCACTTTCTTTTTGTTTTATAAATTTGTAGAAACATTTGATATTTTTTTCTCGTGTTCTATCTTACTTGTCCTTGTGGCTCTTTTTGTGGCTTATTGGTTGACCTTTAAAGTTTTCCCAATCTTCCAGTTTCATGCTGTGTTTGGCCACTTTGTATGCTTTCTCTTTCAATTTTTCTTTATTTCCTCATTTCCTTAGATCCCCATGGCAAATTACACCTTCTCTGACAGTTCTTCCTTTTCACTGGAATATACTTTTGCTGAATGCTTAGAAAAATTGCTTTGAACATCCTCCACTGCTCATCAACTGTCACACCATAAAGTCTTGTTTCCAGTCTACTTTAGCTAAATCCTCCCTCATCCTACTGTAGTCTCTCTTGTTTAAGCGTAGGACCCTGGTATTGGATTTTATCTTCACATTCTCCATCTGTATTCTAAATTCAACCATACTGCAATCGCTGCTTCCAAAAGGATCCGTAACTATGAGGTCATTAATTATTCCTGTCTCATTACACAGGACCAGATCTAGGATAGCTAGCTCCCTCGTCACTTCCATTACAAACTGTTCAAGAAAATTATCACGGATACACTTAACAAACTTCTCCTCAAGCTGGTTCGACTAACCGACATGTAGATTAAAATCCCCCTTTGATAATTGCTATACCATTTTTACAGGCGTTAGGTTTTTTTTTCGTTCATTGCCCACCCCAAAGTGATGTTATTATTTGGAGGCCTATAGACTACGCCTATCAGTGACTTTTTCTTCTTAGAATTTCTAATTTCCACCCAAATAGATTCAACCTTATTCTCCATCGAACCTATATTATCTCAGCACCACCCTGATGTTGTCGTTGAACATCAGAGCTGCACCACCCCCCCCTTACCTCCCTGTCAGTCCTTCCGAATAGTCTGATATCCCTGAATATGTAACTCTCAGTCATGACCATCCTGTAACCATAGGACATAGAACATTATAGCACAGTACAGGCCCTTCGACCCTTCATGTTGTGACAACCTGTGGAACCAATCTGAAGCCTATCTATCCTACATTATTCCATTTTCAGGCAGGGCATTCCACGCCCCTACTACTCTCTGAGTAAAGAAACTACCTCTGACTTCTGTCCTGTATCTATCACCCCTCAATTTAAAGCTATGTCCCCTCATGCTAGCCATCACCATCCAAGGAAAAAGGCTCTCACTGTCCACCCTATCTAACCCTCTGATTAGTTTATATGCCTCAATTCAGTTGCCTCTCAACCTTCTTCTCCCGAATGAAAACAGCCTCACGTTCCTCAGCCTTTCCTCATAAGACCTCTCTCTATACCAAGCAACATGCTAGTAAACCACCTCTGAATCTTTTCCAAAGCTTCCACATCCTTCCTATAACACGGTGACCAGAACACTACATAATGGCTACTAAATCATACTCATTTGTGATGATTTGCACTGTTAACTCATCGACTTTATTACAAATGCTACAAGCACTCAGGTAATGTGCCTTTATGCTAGCTTTCTTACCCTCATGATTTCCAACATCTAGAAAAATATCTTCTGAGTTATCCTTCCCTTTTACTTCATTCATAGTCGGTCTTGTACTTAAACTTCCTGCACACATTCTAACCTGCTGCTTCCTTTTCATTTACCATTATACTTCCTGTTGTTTTCCCTTCCCCTCCCCCACCCTGGCTCACTAGTTTAAAGTCCTGTCACTGCCCTATTTATACTTTCGCTAGAACACTGGCTCCAGATTGGTTCAGGTGGAGACTGTCCCATTGGTAAAGATTCCCCTCGGTTCCAAAACTGATGCCAATGCCCCATGAAATGGAGCCCCTCTTTCCCACACCACTTCCTTAGCCACGTGTTTACTTCCCTAATTTTCTTATCCCTAAGGCAATTTGACATGGCTCGGGTGGTTTTCCAGAGATTATGACCCTCAAGGACCAATTCCTTCATTTCGTTCCTCATGCTTGATAATCCCCAAACAGGTCATACATCCTGACGTAGGGCTTTTGCCCAAAATGTCAATTTTCCTGCTCCTCAGATGCTGCCTGACCTGCTGTGCTTTTCCAGCACCACATTCTCGACTCTAATCTCCAGCATCTGCAGTCCTCACTTTCGCCCAGGTCCTCAATCCTAGACTTGCTGCTGATGTTTGTCCCAATGTGGACTGTGACGACTGGATCCTCTCCCTCCTGCTCCAATATCCTTTCAAGCCGGTCAGAGATGTCATCGGGCAGGCAACACACTACACAGGACTTCCAATCCGGCTCACAAAGGATACTATCCATACCCCTAATTATAGAATGCCCTATAACTACCACTTGTCTTTTTGCTCCCCCTCTTGAATGGCATCCTGGACCATAGTGCCATGGTCAACTGGCTCATCCTCCTTGCAGCCTTTTACCTCATCCACACAGGGAGAAAGTATCACATTCCTATTGGATAAGGTCAAGAGCTGAGGCTCTTCCATTCCTGAACTCAGGATCCCCCTATTGGCCTCATTTGCAATCACACCCTGCTGTCCCTGATCGCGCAGCATGATGAAGGGCTTGTGCCTTAAAAGTCAATTCTCCTGCTCCTCGGATGCTGCCAGATTTGCTGTGCTTTTCCAGCACCACACTCTCGACTCTGATCTCCAGCATCTGCAGTCCTCACTTTGTCCTCTCCCTGATCACTGACTGTATCTGAAATACTTAATCTACCAGGTGTAATTGCCTCCTAAAACAAAGCGTCCCGGTAACTCTCCTCGTCCCAAATGTTCCGGAATGTTTGAAGCTCAGATTCCAGCTCTTGAACTGTGAGCCAGAGTTCTTCCAGCAATCAACACTTGCTGCAGTTGTGATCACTACCATTCACAATGGGATCAGCCAGCTCTCACATCACCTGCACAGCCATCTCTACTTCGTGAATTACTTTATTAGTAGCAGCCACTGCCCAAATATATCAGTTCATTCACCTTCCCAGAGCACAATTCAACCGCTCCCATTCAGCTCCTCACTCTCACTGCTGCCGCTGCTGCTTAAAATGAAGGCGCCTGACTCTCGAGGTAAGTCCCTCTTAGAGGGAACTTACCTTCCCAGCAGCCCCTTGGTCCTCTTGTCAAGTGAATCAAATTGGCTGAAGACTGGCATTTGTCATGTTGGGGGCCACTGGAGAAGGGAGTGATGTATCACCCACTTTGCGTTTCTGGCTCATTACCAAGGAAGTAACACTTGAGTAAATTGTTGGACTTGTGAGTTGACAACTCCTCAGGTTCTAGGGTCCTAAGAAAAATAACTAGTGAGATAGTTGATGTGTTAACTTTAATTTACCAAAACTTGTTAGATTTGGGGAGTGTTCTTTCAGACTGAAGAATACCTAATATTACTCCTTTTATTCAAAAAGCAAGGCAGACAGCAGAAAACTACAGCTTAATATCTGTAATAGGGAAATGTTGGAAATTATTGTTAAAAGTTATATAATGAAGCAGTTTGGTAAGTTGAAGTAACAGGCAGAGTCAACGTAGTTTTGTCAAAGGGTAATCATGTTTAACTAATTTAGTTGGAGTTCTGACGAGGAAACTTAAGCTCTGACTAAAGAAGAATAACTGGATGCTGTGTACTTCAGATTTTCAGAAGGCATTTCCATGAGCAAAAGGTCATTGTGGGAAGTAGAAGCTCCAGGTTGAGGGAGTAACATATCGGCATGAATAGAAGATTGGCTGGTTAACAGGGAGCAGAGAGTAGAAATAAATGGGTCTGTTTCAGGCTGACAACATGCAATGAGAGATACGCCACAGGAATCTGTGCAGGGTCCTCAATTTTTACAATTTATATAAATGATTTTGACAAGGGGACTGAAGACATGGTGGCTAAGTTTGCTGATGGCACAAAAATGGGCAAGAAATTGGGTGATGAAGAGAACATGAGGACAAAAAGATGTTAATAGGTTAAGTGAGTGGGCAAATGGAGTACAAGGTGGGAAATTGTGAAATTGTCCATTTTGGCAGAAAGAATTAAAGAAGTATATAATCTAAATGGTGAGAGGATGCAGAGAGATCTAGGTGTCTTAGCGCATGAATCACAGAAGGCACAGCAAGTAGTCAGGAAAACTAATAGCATTATGGTTTATTGTGAAGGGAATTGAACGCAAGAGTGTAGACGATATATTTCAGTTCTACAGGGCACTGGTGAAACTCTCTGAAGTATTGTGTGCAGTACTGGTCACTGTATTTGCAGAAAGATGTTAATGCATTGGAAGCAATTCGGAGAAGGCTTGCTGGACTAAGACCTGAAATGGATGATTGACTTATGGGGAAAGCCTGGACAGATAGGCCTGAATCCTCTGAATTTTAAAGGGGTCAGAGGTGGCTTAATTGGAACATATAGAATCCTGAGCAGACTCTGGTGTCGAAAGGTTGTTTCCTCCTTTGGGAAAATCCAGAACTAGAGGTCATTATTTGGAAAAAGAGAGGCCACCCATTAAGACAAAGAAGAGGGAAAAAAATTCTCTCAGAGGTTTGAGAGGCTTTGGAATTCCTTTCCACAAAAGGCAGTGGATGCAGAATCCTTACATATTTTCAATAAGAGGTAGATAGATTCTTGATTAACAATGGGATGAAAGATTATCAGGGGTATGCAAGAATGACAAATTGGGGTTAAGATCAGATCAGCCATTATTGAATAGCAGAGCAGGACAGAAGGACCAAGTAGCCTACTCTTGCGTCTTGTTTGTTTGTTTGTTCCTTTGTTTAATATTGCACTGCTATTCACAGCCCTTTTGGGCTGAATGATCAATTTTTGATCTGAATGTGACAGAACATTGAAAATAGAATAGTACAGAACAGAACAAGCCCTTCAGCTCTCAATGTTGTGGCGACCTTTCATCCCACTCTAAGATCAAACTAACCTATATACTCTTCATTTTACTATTATCCATATGCCCACTCAAGAATCACTTAAATGTCCCTGATGTATCTGACTTTACTACCACTGCTGGTAGTGCATTCCACGCACCCACCACTCTCTTTGTAAAGAATCTACATCTGACATCTCTGCTAAACCTTCCTCCAATCACCTTAAAATTATGCCCCCTCTCTGCCCTGGGAGAAAGGCTTTCCACTCTATCTATGCCTCTCATCATCTTGTAAGCCTCTATCAAGTCACCTCTCATCCTTCTTCACTCCAATGAGAAAAGCTCGAGCTCCCTCAACCTTTCTTCATAAGACATGCCCTCCAGTGCAGGCAGAATCCTGGTAAATCACCTCTGAATATTATTCCACATAATCAATGCCTAGCGGACATCAGATTCCAGAGCAGAATTGACAATCTCACTGAAAAAGGCCACAGGGTGGCTGAAGTGGACAAGGGATCCATTCACATTCGTTCAGTACAGGGAGTTGTTCTGAAGTAATGGGACACTTGTATATTTCTGCTGATAAGATGACAATATTTTCGGCACTTGACTTAGGAGAGCAAAACACACCACCAACCTATTCCCATCTATGATGATTCTGTCAAGAAGTCATCAATTAGCGACTAAGATTGACCTTTATTACCAGCAATGACTGTCTGTGGGGGTGGGAAGAGGATTTTGAAAATACTGTAAAGAAATCTATTGGTAGCATTTGCAACATTTTAATGATGCAAAGGAGGAGCGAAGTATGTATTGCTCACTCAGTACAGCCAATATTCTGTCTATTGCAATGTTGTATAGATTTAAAGAAACTACAACTGAATATAAACCGTAGCAGCATTGTTTGTTGAAGTCAGTTCATTTCTTAAAGAATTGTCAGTGAGAGTTACAGAGCTGGCTGCTTGGTGCCCTCAGGTCATACAAAGAAGAGGCGTCCAAAGGGTGATGGAGCTATTAGTATTTGCAAAGAGAAGGGAGTCTGCCTGTATGAAGCTAAATCTATAAATTGTTTCAGGTGCACTAGTACAGAGCTGAATCTTTGCGTGAGGTTCTATCCTCTAACTGGCTTCTCAGAACGTGACCTTCACACCCTCGAAACATAGCTCAGTAAATATTAGTATGTATAAAAGTGTACTTTGATCTATTACAAAAATAGAATATATGAAAAATTCAAGAAGTCAGTTAGTATCTGAAGGGGAGAAAAAAGCAAATGAATTTTTCGAATGGGAACCTTGTTCAGAAAAGATATTATTGTATTTCAGCACCAGTTCTGAAGCACCTGATACATTAATCTTTCTATTGTCTTTCGAATCCCACTGTCCTGCTTTGCATTTTTCCACTTTGATTCCAGATTTCTGGTTTTTCATTTTATCTGGCAAGCTACTGTACTTATGGCTGACAGCGGATAGGAATATTTCAAATGGATAACTCAAATGTGAGCTGAAAAGCCTTTGAATCTGTGTCCCACTGAGTCGCTTTGTATTTTATAATTGTGAAGTCATTTACGATATATTCAGCATATCAAACCTTCACCAATAACCTTGGGAATTAGAAAATGTTTAGTTTGCACATTCTGATGTTAAACTCTGCAACACAATAAACCTGTCATTTATCATTTTAACTGTGGTACATTCAGTACCTGTAATTATTAACTGTCACCCGCCCCTTTGTGCAATCTGTTCAATGTGAGGTAATGCAATGTGTGCAATGTGAGATATATATGATATAGAAAATAAGATGTTTTTGCTCAAATTAATAAGTCATATTCTATTCTTCTCCTCCCTTGATTTGTATATGTGGTGTGTAGCTCTACAGATGTCATCTACTCCAAGTATTCCACAGATAGGGCTGCATAGACAACATTAGCATACAATTTAAGGCAAGTCTTCTTTCCCCACCATACTTTACACAGCAGCAGTTCAACTCCATCAAGTCTACAGTGGCTTGAATCAGTAGGCATCTCACAATCAGGAAGGAGAGATCACATCTGGAGTGAGTATATAGTTCAAGGACTTCCCCTCAGTGCTTCCCTCAGTGCCAGGGACCTGGATTCGATTCCAGCTTCGAGCGACTGTTTGAGTAGAGTTTGTACATTCTCAGTGTGTCTGCGTGGATTCCCTCTGGATGCTTCGGTTTGCTCCCACAGCTCAAAGATGTGCAGGTTAGGTGGATTGGCCATGCTAAATTGTCCATAGTGTCCAGGGATGTGCAGGCTAGGTGAATTAGCCATGGGAAATAGGGGGATGGGGTGGTGGGGTAGGCCTCGGTGGGATGCTCTTTGGAGGGTTGAGGCTCGTTCTGTTGGGTTTCTATGATTCTAACTCTTTGGAGGCAGCTAGGGAATAGAACTCCATTTTAAAAGTTGAAAATTCAGTAGTGTAGTTATACGTTTAATGAGGTAGCTGGCTCAGCCAGTTGAGGGACATCTATCAGTCAATCATCTGAAATCTGAATAGGGCCTCTCTAGGTGTTGATTACTATTGAAGCTTAACTAGGATGGGTCATCTCAGCTCACCTCAGCTCTATTCAGGAGAGGCCCTTTTGGAAGTGCATGATCAGTAAGCTGTGCACAGTCAGGAAGGAGAGATCACATCTGGAGTAAGACACAGCCTGAGTGAGTCTATCATTCCAGGACTTTGGAGGCAGTGTAGGAATTTCGTGCAGAGGGGAAAAGGTGCTTTTTGCTTTTCTGGTTCATTGTTTCTCAAACAGGATAAGTTGAAGCCCAGGAACAGGGGCCCATCTCAAAACAAAGCATGACATCAGAGGAAGACCATAAGTTTTCCATTGGTGACGGCTGCTCATGTGACTATCTATTATACATTGCTTTCAGATTGAAGGTAAATAGGAGAAATGTTTTAAGGCTACAAACTAAAAGACCAATAGGAATTATTCTTTCAAATATCACAAATTGATGACTGAGTAATTAAAATTGAGATGCCAGGCCAGACAATTTGTTGCAACTGTATGATGTGGAAGCTCGTCTATATTGAGTGTTGGTTGTTGACGAACTCTGGCTTAGAGCTGATGAGCTGGACTGTGGATTTTGAAAAATTTAAACACATCAGGGGAAGAGTTACCTGAACAGTGTTTCCAGAGGCAGTCACACCCCTTAGCTTAACTGCCTTAAATTTGGTCAGTGTTCAGGGACAGGAGGGTGTGACTACAAGCGAGGCAGGTAGAGGATTTCAGGAGGTAATGCTGAAGGAACCTCAGTCCTTGAGCTTGTCTAACAGGTTTGAGATTCTCCTTGCTCCCTGTGTGGACAATAGTGAGGGTTATGAGGAGGATGAGCAACCTACCCTCTCCCCGTGGTACAGAGAACCATTCAAGAAAGGGGAGAAAAGAGAAATGCAATTGTAATTGAGGAGAGTATAGTCAGGGAATAGACACAGTTCTCTGTGGTCAGGATTGAGAATACCAAAGCCTGTATTGCCTACCTGGTGCCCAGGTTCAGGATGTCTCATCTGAGCTGCAGAGGAACATGGAGTGGGAAAGGAAAGATCCAGTTGTCATGGTCCATGTAGGTATCAATGGTACAGATGGAAAGAGCTTCTAGTGAGGAAATATGAACAGCTAGGGATTAAATTAACAAACACCATCAAAAAGATAATAACCTTTGGATTACTACCAGACCCACAAGCAAATTGGCACAGGGTCAACAAGATGAAAGAGGTAAACCCATGGCTCAAAGATTGGTGTGGGAGAAACGCATTCCAATTCAAGGGACATTGGCACCAGCACTTGGGGAAGGAGGAAGCTGTGGGTTCAGTTGCATGGAAAATTATGGACAAAGGTAAAGTGGGGGGATCACAGGAGAGGTTATCCCCAGGATAAATAAAAGGGCAAAGAGTACGGGAAGGATCAGGAATCTAATTTCAGGCACAGCAGATAAGGGGACAGCTATGAGAAGAGGCGGTCAATTCAGAACTGAGGGTATTGTATTTAAATGCATGCAGTATAGGAAACAAGATAAATGTAGCACAGGTTAAAATTGATAGATTTAATGTTGTGGGTATCACAGAGACATGGCTGCAAGGGGATCAGGGCTGGGAATGAACTATCTAATGATCCTATCAATAGGACAGATAGATGGGCAGAAGGCTAGTGATTACTTGAGTTCGACAGGGGTCAGTTATGGAGATCACAACTATTCCCATTATACATTAATAACCTAGATGAAGGAACTGAGTGTATTGTTGTAGTGTTGAGGAAGTGGAGAGGCTGCAGAAGATGTTGGAGAGTGGACAAAGAAGTATCAGATGAAATACAAAGAAAACAATCCTAACATAACATTTTCCATAGCTGCCATTGTCCTTGAAAATCTCCTCTCCCCCCTCTGTAGCATAATCCAAACACCTTGTAATGAGAGGATCAAGAAACAATATTGCAGATGTATCTTAACTGGTGTTTTCCCCAGCCCCTTCCTCTTAGGTTATGTGTCTTGGTTAATAAAGGGAAGTATCCTATTATCCTTCTTAATTACATTAACAACCTGCTCTGTTATATTCAGGGAATGTTGAACATGCACACTCAAATGTCCTTTGGTCATGTTACACTTCTCAACTTGCCATCATTTATTGTGCATTCCCTTGTCTGGGTTTCCTTTCTTAAAATGATACGTTCCTGCAACCTTTCTCACAATCAACTACATGATTATTTTTTGTATTACCACTTCATCATACCCTTCTACTTAAGTTTAAGTGACTAGTATCTTCTAGAAAAACAACGGGCCCCATGCTGGGCCCTGCAGAATCCCAAATGGAAGCAGCCTTCCAGTCACAGAACCATACCTTACCATCTCTAACGAAGAGTTGCTGGATCCAAAATATTGATCCTGTTTTCTCTCCACAGATGCTGCCAGATCTGCTGAGTTTCTCCTGCAATTTTCTTTTAATTTCAGATTTCCAGCATCCACAGTTATTGGTTTTACTAACCTGCCACAGAGTCAGTTTTTGATCAATTTGCCACTATCCTTGGATGTTATAAGCATGTACATTTCTGACTTATCTTCCGTAAGGTTTGATAAAGTTTGATAAGTGTTTGATAAGGTTACCCATAATAGGCTGTTGCACAAAATATGGAGGCATGGGATTGAGGGTGATTTAGCAGCTTGGACGGGAATTAGCAAGCTGAAAGAAGACAGAGGGTGGTGGTTGATGGGAAATATTCATCCTGGAGTTCAGTTACTAGTGGGGTACTGCAAGGATCTGTTTTGGGTCCACTGTTGTTTGTCAATATTAAAAATGAGGGAATAGAAGGATAGTTTAGTAAACTTGTGGATGGCACCAAGGTCGGTAGAGTTGTGGATAGTGACGAAGGATGTTGTAGGTTGCAGAGAGACATAGATAAGTTGCAGAGCTGGGCTGAGAGGTGGCAAGTGGAGTTTAATGCGGAAAAGTGTGAGGTGATTCACTTTGGAAGGAATAACAGGAATGCAGAGTTCTGGGCTAATGGTAAGATTCTTGGTAGTGTAGATGAGCAGAGAGATCTCGGTGTCCAAGTACATGGATTCTTGCAAGTTGCCACCCAGGTTGATAGGGTTGTTAAGAAGGTATACGGTGTGTTAGCATTTATTGGTAAAGGGATTGAGTTTCAAAACTATGAGATCATGCTGCAGCTGTACAAAACTCTGGTGCGGCCACATTTGAAGTATTGCGTATGGTCTTGGTCACCACATTAGAGGGAGGATGTGGAAGCTTTGGAAAGGGTTCAGAGTTGACTTACTAGGATGTTGCCTGATATGGAGGTCTTTCAAGGAAAGGCTGAAGGACTTGAGGCTGTTTTCCTTCGAGAGAAGAAGGTTGAGAGGTGACTTAATTGAGACATATAAGATAATCAGAGGGTTGGATAGGGTGGATAGTGAGAGCCTTTTTCCTCCTATGGCGATGGTTAGCAGGAGGGGACATAGCTTTAAATTGAGGGATGATGGATGTCGGACAGATGTCAGAGATAGTTTCTTTACTCACAGAGTAGTAGGAGTGTGGAATGCACTGCCTGTAACAGTAGTAGACTCACCAACTTCAAGGGCATTTAAATGATCATGGGATAGGCATATGGACGAGAATGGAATACTGTAGATTAGATGGGCAGCAAATTGGTTCCACAGGTCAGCACAACATTAATGGCCGAAGGGCCTGTACTACGCTGTAATGTTCTATGTTCTATATGGGGAACAGTGAAAGAAAAGAAAACAAGTGCCGAAAATTATTGACACAAGTCATGAACTAAAAAGACCTTGAGGTGGAAGGGGAGTCGAAGACTTGGATTTCATAAATGAGATGAATCAGAGGGAGTTTCAGGAATATGATGAAGAGCTGATGAAGAGTGTGTGCACGAAATGTCGACTCTCATGCTCCTTGGATGCTGCTGGACTGGCTGTGCTTTTCCAGCACCACACTTTTTGATGATTAAGTGACACCTTTGGTTGGTTTGTTTCTTATTTTGTTTGGTTCTTCAATGGTGGAATCTGCGTGGTGCTTGGAGAAGGATGAACATGTGACAGTTACAGTTTGCTATGTCACTGCTCTCCCTTCCTACCCTGACCCACTCATCTGATGATTGAATTTATGGCATTAATTAACAGGTTGCTGTCAATACAAAGTACTCCATGTGAATCTGTTTCGTCTTGCAACAGAATTCAGGATTTCTTCCAATTGTAAAACTGATAACGATGTGTCAGTTGACACCTTTTTTTTAGAGAAAAAGGAGTTGATGAATAATGAATCAGAAGTGAGATAAAGATTATGGAGATACCTGGTGATTTTAAATGTCAGGAATGGAACATAAGGTTTCCCATCCTGTTAGGACCAGGAAAGTGCCAAGAGAGAAACCTTCTAGCTTAAGAAGTACAAATGTAGGTTGGAAGATTACTGTCCAAATTTGCTTTCTTAATAGCTGGAGACAAGGCAACCAACAGGTTGCAGAAACCAGCCTCTTTGAATGAATTGTTTGCAATCTGTGATAGGAACACTTGATTCTGACACGAGAGGTTTCCAGGGGAAGACAATCATTGAGATCTCACTGACTGATCCCTCTCAGTATATTGAGTCTAAACTATTAGCTGTAAAGTGAAAACAAAATAAATCAATAAATTACTTCATGCATGGTTCTTGTTAACAAAGCAATTTGATGGTTCATCGTCCCCGGTTATCCATTGTTTCTGAGATATCAAGTTCAGATTAGGAAGTACATTTTCAGGCAGTTTTATTGCCATAATGTACTTGACTCAGGAATGAAAGTATTTTTTTCCCCTCTGAACTGATATCTATTATCTTGGTGGATAAGTTAAATCATAAAATTATGTTTAAAAAAATGGTATTTGTTGCACCAAGTCTATGCATTCCGTAAAACATTTGCAAGCTCTAATTCTTTACAAATAAATATGTCCAACCCAACTGCCAACTCATCTATTCATTCCATTACCCAGCTTGCTTATATGCTCAGGTGATCTTATGTAGAAAGGAAAGTTCTGCGAGATTCATCGAATGCTTCAAAACATGAAATCTACTTTGGTTCAATAAAACCTGAGGAACTAACATTTCTTTTCATTGGTTATGCTTTTTAATTCCCTTTAGATTTGTGTAACCTACATTTCATTATGGAATCTTTGCGAGCAGAACATGTTACTTTGCCAGTTTGTAGAAAGATGGTTGCTTTGTAAAACTGAGGATCCAAAGTAATCATGATCTTTTTGCAGATTTCAAGGAAGACTTTTCAATTTGCCCTGTTTTTTAACCTGTAGTTCTCTTTTTCCACAGAAGCTGACCTGGCGATCGAATCAACATGACATTGACATCTGCAGAATGAAAGGCAAAAATGAGGTACACCTGCAAACAAATTGGCAGATTTTAAGTTCAGCAACTGTGTCACTCTGTGCCTGAGGGGCAGTACCTTCCATTTTTATTATCACTGAATTATTTTGTCAAACATGATTTATTAGCTGTCCATGTAATTGGTTTTGCAATTAATTATTTCTAGTTCACTGATCAAAACAGAGGCATCTCAAAATTCAGGGAAATTCAATGATCTAATTCTATTACACATATCCCTGGTCTGACTGCCCTCACATTGGGTCCTGGTTGTGAACTAACCTTGCATATCAATTGGTTCTTCCCAGTTCCTACACAATGTGTTGAGTTCAAATAAACCCTGAGACGTTGTTTGGAGTAATAGGATGTTGCTCTGGGTCAGATTATTACATGTTTGACAGCATTTACATCTCTATGAAATGGTCATCTTTCTCCTCCTTGTCATCTTTATTAACTAACAAAACGGGATGCTTTGGCAGTATTATTGCTGAAAAGTGAGTTATGTTGCCAAACCACCTCATCTTGTACTCATCAGGTCAAACATAAAAATGGCAAATTTCATGCGATCACAGTTTATGTTAAGGAGTTATACAAATTGTTGTGATTTATAATTAGGCATTCTTGTGGTTGTCCTGCATGCAACACAAAATACTTAGACAACACTTTTCTCCTTGTTGCAATATTAAAAACAGATTAGGTCCAGATATAAACAGGCAACTCGGGTATGCTGTGCGAATAGCCATTTTTGGTGATCAACATGAAAAAATGCAAAAGCAAAATATTTGCAAGTGCTAGCAAACTGAAATTAATACAAAAGTTGTTGGAATTTCTGAGCAGAACAGGGACATCCACGAGAAGGGAAAAGTCACTGAAGTTAATGTTTCGGATGTCATGGCCCTATGTTGGAATTAGAAGATGTTCCAAAAGAACATCTTATCTGGAAACACATATGTCAAGTCTCAATGATTATTTCCCTGCAAAATGTGTTCTGCTTTTCAGAGTGCTTGTAGTTTAATGACAATAAGTGTTAGATTTAAAAGCTTACAAGATATTGTCCAATGCTTCATGTTTGAAAATTAAGGTGAGTGCCAAGTGCAGCTGAGTTTATCCAAGGATTCAAGATGAAGTCTTCAATGGCAGTGTGAGGTGATGAGTTTTAAGAGGGGAAGAAAGGATTGGGGATGTACACCAAATGAAACCTACAGATGTATGTCAAATTGCCAGATGTGCTTTATTGTGATTTAAAGTTTGTCTTGTCAAGTTCTCATAGTTAGAGATTAAAAAAAAACTGCAGATGCTGTAATCCATCATAGATAAGCAGGAGGCTGGAAGAATACAGCAAGCCAGGCAGCATCAGGATCTAGAGAAGTCAATGGTTCGGGTGTAACCCTTCTTGGGGTTACACCAGAAATGTTGACTGCTCCACCTTGTCTACCTTGTCAAGTTCTCTTAGCAAGGTAGAAGTAAAAAGGAAACTCGAGTAGAATTTTATTTACATAAAGTATTTGAATTTTAAAGGATAATAAATTAAAAGGATATATTATCAAAGAAGGTTATTGGGTCAACTGGTGCAAACAGATTTTACAGATAAGATTAGTTCCTGAAATGGGAAGCAGTTGAATGGTGAATGAAATTAAGGTCGGCCAAAATGTTTATATTTATTGGGTCCCGCATTCTGAAAATAATATTCTTTTATGCAATCATTGGGTTCATGATTCTCACTGTACTACACAAATTCAGATGACTATGAAGGAAAGGCAAGCAAAGAGGCTGCCTTTGCATCAATGGCTCAACCTCAGTGTTCCTCCACCCTCATAAGCCTGGCTTCTTGTAAATAACAGTAGGTGGACCATTGCAGAGAGATCTTCCAAATTCCCTGTTGTACACAGCAATTCAGTGACTAGTGCAAAATCAGATGGTCGGTGTACCAGTTTGTTCATCCCGCTTTTGTGACCTTTTCTCTTCAGTTGTTCTAACAGAAAAGGGTGGACTAAAGCAGTCCATATGGAAATGCAACAAAACCTGGACAATGTCAAAGCTGACAAGTAAAAATAAAATTTATACCATATAACTGCCAGGTTCTAATCATCTTCAGTAAGATTGAACCTAACAATCATCCTTTAATAGTCAATGGTATGACCATTACAGAAACCCACATTATCAACATGCTAGGAGTTACTGTTGACCAGAAGTTGAACTGACCTAATTATGGAAACACTATGGCTACAAGAGCAAGTCAGAAACTGTGAATTGTGCAAAATGTAACTCACCTCCCAACTCCCCAAAGTCTGTCTACCATCTGCATGGCACAAGTCAGGAATGTGATGGAATACTTTCACTTTCCGAGATGAGTGCAGCTCCATAAACACTTGAGAAGCTTGATATCATCCAGATGTAACAGGTGCTTGATTGGCACTACATCCGCAAACATTTACTCCCTCCATTACCACCCCACAGTAGCAGCAATGTGTCTAGTCCTAAAGATACACTGCAGAAATTCAAGTCTGATTCAG
Source organism: Chiloscyllium punctatum (assembly GCF_047496795.1). Classification (NCBI taxonomy): domain Eukaryota; kingdom Metazoa; phylum Chordata; class Chondrichthyes; order Orectolobiformes; family Hemiscylliidae; genus Chiloscyllium; species Chiloscyllium punctatum. The sequence continues at coordinate 55,042,500 of NC_092762.1, read as the reverse complement.
AGACATTACCCACCAAATTCACAACCACTACTGTCTTTAAGGACAAAAGGGCATCATTTACAAGCTCCCCTCCAAGCTTCTCACATCCTGACTTGGAAACATATCATTGTTTCTCTTCACTGTCATTGGGTCAAAACGCTGGAATTCCCTCCCTAACAGCATTGTGAATGTATCTACACCAAGCCGACTACAACAGTTCAAGAAGGCAGTGTCAAGATTAGAGTGGTGTTGGAAAGGTACTGCAGGTCAGGCAGCATCCGAGGAGCAGGAAAATCGATGTTTCGGGCAAAAGCCCTTCATCAAGAATCCAGATTCTGATCTCCAGCATCTGCAGTACTCACTTTCACCTAGTTCAAGAAGGCAGCTTACCACTATCTTCTCAGGGACAATCAGTGATGGACAATAAATGTGAGCCCAGCCAGTGACACTCACATCCCATAAATAAATAAAGTCATGATTTGGAGACGCTGGTGTCCAACATGTTTTTGAACATTGTCATTCTAAAAGATGAGAGACTTAATAAACAATCCAGGTCTTTTTCAATATATAATTTCAGTTACATCACACTGTAAACTTTTGTTATAAATTCTGTGTCTCACAATCTTATTCTCCACAATCACCTGATGAAGGAGCAGCGCTCCGAAAGCTAGTGCTTCCAAATAAACCAGGACTATAACCTGGTGTTGTGTGATTTCGAACTAAATATTAAATCTAGCTTTGTACTTTTGTCTAATGGATGAAAATAGAACTAGGAAAACTCAATGAATGGCTTCCTTTTGAGGGGAAATAAAACATTTCTTAGCCTGTTTAAAATTTAGCTTTTCACTGTCTAACAAGTGAGTGAGTAGTTTTTCAGCTTGCAATTAATAATGCAAAGCTTGACAAGTCTAACAAAGGATCACAGGCTCAGTTGCAGAGATGGAATACCTCTTCAGGAAATTACTTTAAAAGATTTTAAATAAAACATTTTGAACAGTTAGAAATCCTGCCAGGAAAATAAGGTGTTCTGCTCAGGTTTCTTTCTTAGCGCTCATTTAAGAACAAATATACTGGAGAATTCGACTCACCATTGTCCATGTGAGATCACAGACAAATAGCACTAGTGGGTTTTTGACCATGATAGCATTACAATTGTGCCTTTGCTCATTTAATAGCCATCTCCTGGTAAGGTCATTGAATAAGAATCAGGAACTAGAGGCTTGACAGTTTTAAAATCTCATTCTATCCAAGAGAGACTGAAGCTCGCTCCGACTGAGATTGACCGTGGGTGTCTGAGTTTGGATAGTTCAGTACCACCCTAGAGATTTTGTTCATTATTCCTCTTGCAGGGACCTTAAATTCCTGTAAACAATGAACCTTATTAGTACTTTTCAAGCACATTTCACATTGAAATGTCATGATGAGGTTTTACATAATTAATTGTTATGTAGTCAAACAAAATAATCAGCTTTCCTCGGCATTGTCCCACAAGGAGCAACGGAATGAAAAGTGAATTAATCTGTTTTAAGATGATAAGAGGAAGAAATATGAACCAGGGCCAATAGCCTGCTGTGCCTCTAATACTATACCTCACATGTACACTTGGAGTGATTAGAGGAATGGGCAGATGTGTGTAAAGTACAACACCTTTCACTATGTCCCTGTGTAACATTGGAGATTCAGCATAGTTGCATGAACTGACAGCCTGGAGGGATTCACTTTCCAGTGTGATTGCTATCAACAAAGCCTTGCATAAACAGGGTTTTAAACAATATTTAATACATTTTTTTACAGCATGGATGTATGAAAGGCCATTGAAGCCATAAAGACTGTTTCTTTCATACCTCACATGCGCTCAAGAATCAGTTAATCTTTGTGTAATTACAACTTGCTCTCCTCCAAGCTCTTAAAAAGGTAAAGTTGCCATAGTCTTACCAGACCATAGGGTTACTCCTCATTAGAAAGGGACAACTGGTGATGCTTTAATCTGAGGGCTGCCATGACTCAGCTGGGGGGAGGGGTTGGGAAGGAAATTCCATTGTGTTAATCTCAGCTGGTGTGGGAAATGAACCCATGCAGGTGGCATCACATTGCCTTGCAAACCAGCCACCCAGTCAACTGAGCTCACCAAATTCCAGCAAATTCTTTAAACACCAAGTTATAATAGAGGGCCATTTCAACATTCCTGCTACTGAGCCAGAATCCTCTACAGATATCAAGATCACTGCAATGAATACTTCTTCACAACACAGTTCCAGCAACATGGGACATAGTCAGTTCATTTGGAATACTTGGCGATCTCCCATGTATTATTTCTCTCTGTAACTTCCAATTCAGTTTCCAACTCACATTTTGCAGACATACAATGACAGCACCAATACTTTTAATAAGCATTTGTCGATCTATGTCCTGAATGTAGGAAGGACTTCCAAAATCTAGCATCTATGATGTTTGTATAAACCTATATCTTTTACCTCTATATTATCTAGTTCTGGGTAAATTCTTTGAAAGCAAATAATCTGCAAAAATTGGTGTGTTTCAGATTTTCACAAGCCCTTGTGTTTTGATTTTACTCACATCTAAAATGTCTATGTCTTACCACCTTTTTAAGATGGATATTGTGTCTTTGCTCAGTGAATGAAACTCAAGTCTGTTCTATCATGAATTAGAACCCCAAGTACTGAAATTGTCCTTCTCATGTATCTTTTGTGACAGAAAGTAATGTGATAGTATGATAACTCTTGATTGTACTTTTGATTTCAATGATAGCCTAGACTAGACTGAAGAATTGAGTAGTTAACAGATTAGAAGGTGCAGATTCAGTGAAGAGGAGTTGGGTGTTGGGAATTCTTTGAAGTTGAACTACCATTGCAGAATGATTCATTTTTGCTCTGTGGACCTGATCTCTGAATTGAAGGACCCTTCTTTATCCCTTCGTCTGTAGCTTGCCATAGTGAAAGTCCATTGTTTGATTCTCTGGTTAAAAACAGAAGCAATCACTATTGCTCACCAAATCACTCTTCATCTTTTTTACATTTGGAACTCGTGAGCAAAACCTAAATGAGGGAGATAATATTCAACATTAGAAATTCACCAGAAATCGTACCTAAGAAAAGGTGCCTTGATAGGATGTGTAAATCCTGAAAGCAGTAAAAGACTTTAAAGTTCCTGAATTATAGATAGCACTAAATGCCAGAGACCTTTAGGGCATGCATGTAACTTGTTTCTCTGTACTGTATTTCTACTCAGATAAAATGTTCTACAAGATATTTTTCCTCCCTTTTGTCTGTCATTTGCTTGAAAGTGGTGGTTTTATTCTACTAAATATGAAGAACAATCCCCTCCTCGACTTTTGGAACGACAGCCATGAAAAATAAATGGAAAAAGTAATTGAAATATAATAGCTGAGAATTAATGTATTTTTTTGCTCTGAGGTGATGAAGTAGCATTTTTGAACAGATGCAGAGACGTCTATTTTTGTACAAATTTACAAGCTGCTTGGCTCCAAAGGACTGCTGATTGCAGCAGAACAATTCAGTGAAAGCAATCTGAGACAAGAGGATCCTGACTGGGATCGGTTATGTACCAACCTCTCATTGAGCAGAATGACATTAGCATGCATCAGATCACAAATGCATTTTTTAAAAATTCTAATATGCTGGAGTTTAGTTCCAGAGTCCCCCTGGAGCCCTCTAGAATTTCACCCGATTGGCAATTCTTCCTGTGAAGGCCTAGACACTGAACATAGTGAGCTACTTAACTAAAGAAAGCTATCATAGGCAAGCAGCTATCATAGGTATTTCCTTCAAGTTTGACTGATGTTTCCTGTCCTGAACTAAGAAATGCTCAAGTCAATCATAAGACTCCACTTGCTGAGAACAACAAATTTAACCAAATTATGGAATAAACCTGGAAGTCTCCCCCCTGCTTTTGTGAGCTGATTCACAAAAGCATTTTGGTTCCCCAATGACTCAGTAACTCCAGTTGACCTGTAAAGACTGGCAAGTGTGGCTTTGCCAGATATATCTCCCCAATCTCTGCATCTGTGCTAGTCTACAACTCCACTCTATCCTCCCTGTTCCTACCTGAAAAGTAGACCAGCTTCTCTGAGGATGACAGTCAAAATGAAAAGGGTACAATGTAGTAACATCCACAACAAACAGCCACTAAAACCTGGACACTTTTCTTTCATTGTAATCCAACTGACACTGACATGATGCCCCCTGTCAAAGGTGTCATCTATTGAAGGACATTAGGGGGCGATAGGAGGTTGTTGCTGGTGCACTTGACCAATATTTAATGTTCAATCAGCTCCAATAAGAAAATGGTCATTCGGTCAGTATCATATTCCTGCTGGTGGGAACTTGCTGTGTGCAAATTAGTTGCCTCGTATCTTACGTTACCACAGTGATTGGACTTTAGAAGTGCTTCATTGGTTGTAAAGAGTTTTGAGGTTGTGAATGATGCCACGTAAATGCAGGGGACGGGGGTTTGGCTGTTTCTTTCTCATTCCTCAGACTTCAGGGGTATTTCTATAGGCAGGACTAGAGACGTCAGTGATATGGACTGGATCAGTTACAAAAGCGAGACAGGTTGAACATTGAGGCTGAATGAGGACTCAGTCACACATCAAAGTTGTTGAGGTTTAGATTAGCTGTAATCAGGCCCAGTTGGGCAGAAAATCTGGGGGAATAAAATGTTGTCAGGAGAGAGATTTCAAAAAAGACATAAGGGGCAATTTCTTTACACAGAGGGTGGTTCGCATGTGGAATTAACTTCCTGAGGAAGTGGTGGATACAGGCACAGTCACAACATTTAAAAGGCACTTAAGTAAGTACATGAATAGGAAATGTTTGGAAGGATATCATCCAGGAGCAGACAGTGGGACTAACTTGGTTTGGGATTTTGCTCAGTATGATCTGGTTGGACTGGAGGGTTTGTTTCCATACTGTATTAATTCAGCAGACAAGCATTCAGGCAGACAAGCCACTTAGAAATTTGCTTGACCAGTGAGATTGAATGAATTGGATAGGACTGGGCTTTTGATGCAGAACTACTGTTAAAGATACCTTGCTTTGGAGCCTTTAACCAACCAATTTAATGACTGTAATAGAACCATACAGCACAAAAAAGAGACCATTTATCCCATTGTGATTGTGCAAGAAGTGAGTAATACCCCTTCTCATAACTATTATTGGGAGGAGGAAAGCCATTTTATTTGTTTCATTTTACTTTTGATTTTACAGTACCCCTCATTTGACTACAAACCAAATATTTCTGGCAAATCTTGGTTATAATTCTGTTGCAAACTGTGGAAAGGTGTTGAGTATTCAACAGTTTTCTTTTAATATAAGAACACCTCATTATTGGCCTAAGTGGGAATGATAAGGCAGGTTTCAATTCAACATGTGAGCTCATGAATGTAGATTGACACATCAGTACTGAGAGTGTGGTATATGGTCAAAGATGCTGATCCTCACTTGAGGCATCAAACAGAAGCTGAGGGCAGGGCTTCATCAATTTATTCCAGTGTTCTAAATAAACTGAAATGTACCTTGCATTTATATTGCCCCCAGCAATGTGTTATGACCTCAAAAAGTGCTTTACAGCTGTATAAGCTCCTTTTGAGGTGTAGTGGTGGGATAGTGGATAGGTGTGGACTCAGTGGGTTGAAAATTATCTTTCCATGCAGTAATACATGATGACTAGTCACAGTTGTAATATAGAAACTGATTTTCCCTCATGCAAATGTTAACATGATAAGGACCAGATAATCCATTGTAGTAACATTGATGGAGTGATGATATTGGTCAGGATACATCCCCTGCTTGTCAAAGTGGTGCCACGGTGTTAGATTTAGCTGAGAAGGCAAACAGCACCTCGGTTTAGTGTCTAATCTGAAAGAGTGTGAGACCGCACCATAGTGTCAGCTGAGATTGTTGCACTCAAATCTGAGGTGGGGCAGTGAGTCACAACCTTATGGTTCAGAAGCAACTATCCATGCCTCCTCAGTTGGAATGAGTGACATACAAAACAATAACTGATAACCATCCATCTGAACTATGGCTGAACTCATTAGTCTTCCAAGAATATACAGTAATTTAAAGTCAAAGATTATGGGCAAGAAGGGCAGGAAGTTCACTTGGCTTTGTGGCCAACATGAATCCCATACTCATGAAAATCAGAGCAAGTGGTCAGCCGTCATTGTTATTCTTCATTAGCTGTGTGCAAAATAGATGCTGTGTTTGTCTGTAGCAAATTGGCTGCATTTCAAAGTGATTCATTTCATGTGAAACTCTTTGGAACGTCTTGAAAGCTGTGATAAGATATAGAAGCATTGAAGCAAGTTCTTTGTTCCATCTTCTTGTGTCTTGTCCATCCATCAGACTTCAACTAAAGCTTAGCTCTAAGAATCACAATTACCAACAGTTTTCCCCCTATCACTGGGCATTTGAAAGACAAACTGTCAAGGCATCTTATTGCAGAGCGGCTTAAAATCTGTCTTCCTATTGGGTCTCCTTTTCTATTGATTTTTGGATGACGGTGAGAGCTGGAATAATTGTTACTGTCAGTTACTAGACCTCACAACATATTATACCTTGTTATTTTTGTGAGTTCGCTGGAGTACTAGATTCCAATGTTATATACACATGACCTTGAATTATATTGGCGGGAGACATATACACTCATGATTCTACTGATTCCCTCTGTCACTTCAACAGTTTCTAGTTTCTTGACCCTAACCATTTATTTTTCATAACAGATATCCAATTTGACTACATTTCTGTCTCCTACAAGGATGATCTGAGCTAGCTCTCCCTTTCTTCCTTAAAACGTGGCCAAACCTGTCCTCATCTACCAACCTTCTCTGTCGGAATAAATTTGTTCTCACATTGAACAACTCCTTCAACTCGACATGTTCCTCCAAATAAATGGGAACTTGCATGGGTCCTAGCTATGTTTATCTCTCTCTAGGATATGTGGAACATTCTACCATCCATTTATAGCCTTCCATCACCTCATTCACCAGTGCACTGAAGACTGTATCAATGGCATTTACAGCTCTCGCCTTGAACTAAAATATTTCATGGACTTCCTTCCAGTTCCCATCCTTCCCTTGCCTTCACATGGTTCATCTCCAACACTTCCCTTCCCTCCTTTGATTTTACTATTTCCATTTCTGGGGCTAGACTATCCACAAACATTCACTATGAGCTCACTGACTCCCAGAACCATCTCGACTCCACTTCCTCAAATTCTGCTTCTTGTGAGGACTCCATTATTGCTGTTTCTCTCTGTATCTGTGGGTCAAAATCCTGGAATTCCCTCCATAAGGGCATTGTGAGTCAACCTAGAACACATGGGCTGCCATGTTTCAAGAAGGCAGATTACCACCACCAAAGGCAACTAGGCACAGGTAATGAACGCAGGCCCAGTCAATGATGCCTACATCCCACTAGTGAATAAAACAAATGCCATATGTGCCAATTACTTCTCCTGTATTTCTCACCATCCCTGGCCAAACACATTCCTTCCAGGTTTAATGATGAAAGTACAGGGAGAGTAAATAAGAAGGAAAAATTGGATTGTAGAAGCAGAGTAAGCAAGCAGATAGTAAGAGGTTTTATATCTTTGAAAGCAGAGAAATCAGCAGGCACTATATTCCAAATTAGTAAGAGAAGCAAGGGAGCAAATAACAGAAGCTCCCACCATCATTTTCTAAATCCTCTCTTTTTAGAGGTGGGGAGAATAGGAGCACTGTTATCCTTGTACCATTGCTTATAAAAGGATGAAGGGATAGACCAAGTGATTAAAAGGACCATTACCCTAACCTCTGGGATGAGCAAGTCTTTGGATCAAAGTGTAAAGGACATTTAGGAGAGGACAGATTCATCAAGTATAATAGACAAGGAGTTGGAAAGGAAAGGCCACATCTAACTAACCTGATGAAATTAGTTGGAGGTAACAAGGAGGATTTATTCAGGTAGCTACTTGATGTGGGTCTCACATGACGGACTAGTCAGAGAAGTAACAGCCCGTAGGATTCAAGGGCAAATAGTAAATCTGGCTCAATGGCAGGAAGCAATGGGTTATGTTTGACAGATCCTTCTGGAATTTGAAGGCTCTTTCCAGTGTGGTTCTGTAGGACTCAGAACTAGATCCCTTGGTTTTCAAGGTTTCAATCAATTTAAGTTAAAATTCAAGGGGCATGATTAACAAATCTGCCTCTATAGAATCTTGGAAGATGGCCACTAATGCAACCACTATTTCTAGGGCCACTTTCTTAAGGACACTGGGATGTAGATTATCAGGTCCTGGGGAATCATCAGCTTTTAATCCCATCAATATCCCCAACACCATTTCCCTACTTATACTGATTTCCTGCAGTCCCTCCCTCACACTAACAGCTGGTAGTGGGTTTGACGTGAGGAAGAAGATCTAGACTGGAAGAAGATATTAATGAACTGATGTTAAGATATTAATGAGCAGGAAAAGTGGCAAATGAAATTTAAACTTGAGAAATTGAGGTCATCCATTTTGGGAGGGCATACAATGCAAGGTAGCACTTCATAAATGATCAGATATAGAGAGGAGTAAAGGAACAGAAGGATGTCTGTACAAAGAGAGGAAAGGAACAGCAAGCAGAACTGTACAAACCACTAATTATGTCAGGATAAGGGTCCTTCCTATAGTTCTGATCTTCACATTGCAGGAAGTTGTGATCACACTAGAGAGGATAGAGAGATGTCTAAGAATGTTTCTACAAATGGAGAATTCTGACTCTGAGGCTGCAACAGACAGGGCTGTAGGGAGAATTAACAGGGATTTATAAAGAAGCTAGATAAGAATGGATACAAAAGAATGTCAGAAAGCAAGGTGCAAAAAAATGTAAATAATTCTCAGGAAGATTAGAGGGGAATAGAGGATAAATATTTTCATCTAACTGTTAGTCTGAGATCTGGGACTCACTATCTGAAAGGGTGGTAGAGGCAGAAATTTAAAAAGGAATTTGATGTGCACTTGAAATGCGATAATCTACATGGCTATGCAGCTAAAGCTGTAAGGTGGAGTTAGGCTGGACAGCTTATTATAGCCAGCAGCAATTGTGTTCATGGTCTCTTGAACATCTCCACTTATAGTTCTACCAATGGCAGCTGTGCCTTCATGTGCCAAGTCCTGAACTCTAAATTTCCCTTCCTGAATCTCTCTGTATCATAACCTATCTTTCCACTTTTAAGGTATTCCTGAGAACTCATCTTTCTGACTAAAATTTTGGTCCATTTGTGCTGTTATCTCCTGATCTGGATCATTGTTAAAATTATGTTTGGTAATGCCCCTTTAAATTGCCTTGGAATGTTTTACAAAATGAAAGGTGCCACATAAATACCAGTTGTTGCTTATGTGCTTGAGTCAAGAGTGTGTTGCTGGAAAAGCACATCAGGTCAGACAGCATCCAAGGAGCAGGAGAATCGACATTTCGAGTATAAGCCTTTCATCAGGGCTTATGCCCAAAACATCGATTCTGCTGTTCCTCGGATGCTGCCTGACCTGTTGTGCTTTTCCAGCAACACACTCTCGACTCTGATCTCCAGCATCTACAGTCCTCACTTTCTCCTGGTTATGTGCTTGACAGTGATAACAGCTGTATATAATTTAACACACAGGACTTTTTATTTTTTGTGTCGTGTTGTCAAATGCATGATGGTAAATAAGTGCCATATTTTGTACTGTTCCTGATGGTTTTTCAAGTTGATTTCAATGGAAATAAAATTGTGTTTAAACAATATTAACTTGCTGTGTTTTTTGTGCAAGTGCTATATCTCTCTCCCCACATTTAAATCACTCCTTAATTCTGAACTCTTTAGCCAAGCCTTTGGGCATCTCTGGTTCAATATCAGTTTGTCATCTTCACTCTGTGAAATACTGGGACTTTTTAAAAATATGCTAAAGGTGTTCTATAAGTCCAATTTTCACACCTTGTCATTGTATTTTATATACTATACAGAGCTGTTTAATGCCTGGATGTATAAAATCAAAACAAAATGTGGACAGTTTGTACCCAGCACCATTAATCATCTTATTCTCGAGTTTTTAGTGGCTTAGACAAACAATTTTCGCAGACAATCGTCTGCTCTAGCTCTAGGTGAGCCAACTGCTAATCTTTGAGTAGATTTGTTACGATAAGATTTGTGCTGGTTTCAGCTTTAAGCCATGAACCCAAAACAATAACAGAAACAGTTTTCATGAAGCAACTAGCATCATGAAAGTATACTTTATATTCTCTTTCATTAATAGAAATTACAGAACAAAAAAAATCATAAATGTGGATTGTTTAGGAGTTGTAATTGGTCATTTTGTTCTGTTTTCAGGCAGAATGTCGGAACTTTATCAAAGTACTTCTGAAGAGGAATAGCAGCACGCTCTTCATATGTGGAACCAATGCTTATAATCCAGTGTGTGCAAATTACACAGTGAGTGACTGTTGCCTCCTGTAACTTTCCTGTATGTGCTTGCTATACTCATTAGTCCTCGTCTCCTTTACAGCCTACACAACACAAGACGCCAGCTACCTAATGAGCCAGGGTTGTCAACTGAGGGATATTGACCCTGGCAGCCTATACAAGGCTTGGCAGCTCTGCAGGACTTGTAACATTTTGGCAAATTAACTCAGGGGACGGAGCGGAAATAATCCTGTTGTAGTGCTTTATCTCTAGATGTATATTTAGACCAAAAGGAATCACAAAAATTTCAGGACAGAAGGAGGCCATTTTGCTCATTGTACCTGCACTAATACCTGTGAAATAAGTTGAATAGGACAGAATTTAGCAGGACTGATCATAAATCTAAATCTTTACTCCACTCAGGTTTGCAGGAAAACCAGTCACTTGAGTACCAGACTGGATTTTACCAGATCTATTGAGATGAGTTGAAACTTGTGTAGTTTGGCAAGATGGTGGCAGAAAGCATTGTGGGTGGACCCTGATGTTTCTTCCAAATGCTGCACTGTATCATCAGTGGTGAGAAAACAGTTTGGCCACCTACCAATTGTGCCATTAGGTACTCAAGAAAAGCCACTTGCTGCCCCTGGCATTTTACTACAAAGCTTGGTGGCATCCCAACATACTGCCACATAGACCCTTTCATTATGGCTGCTACATGTTGTACAGAGTGGCCCACAACACATACTGGCTTTATTTGTAGCCACCAGCGACACTGCTTGAAGGTTTGCCATTGCCAGTCGCCTGGGCCTACCTGCCAGAGCCAACTCATTAAAAGCAGCCTACCTTGTTATCAAGGGCAGTGTACCCTGGAGGCTTTCCACCTTTCAGCTGAAAGACTGGCCACTTTCAAAGACGATGCTAAGGATTCTGTCAGCATGGTGGCTCAGTGGTTAGCACTGTTGCCTCACAGTACCAGGTTCGATTCCAAACTCGGGCAACTGTCTGTGTGGTGTTTGCATGTTCTCAGGTTTCCTCCAGGTGCTCAGGTTTCTTCACCCAGTCTAAAGGTGTGCAGATTAGGTGAATTGACCATGCTAAATTGGCCCATAGTGTCCAGGGATGTTGGGGACTAGGTGGGTTAACCATGGGAAATGCGATATGAGGATAGAGTAGAGGGCAGTGGTTTTGGGTGGAATGTTCTTTGGAGGGTCTGTGCAGGCTTGATGGGTCAAATGGCCTGCTTCCACACTGTAGGGTTCTATGATTCTGTCGAGTTGATGGCCAGCAGATTTGGGAGATAGGCTGCTGTCCCCAGTTAGATGGCAGTGGGGAACCAGCCTGTTAATTGACTGCCTCCAGTTGTTGCACTGGGATACTGCCTGTAGCTGGGGCTGACTCCTCAGCTTTTGGTGCTGATAGTGGGGACTAATCATTTCCCTGAAAACGTGCTGCCAACAGTTATTGCATTGCCATAGCCTCCAGAGGTTTGGGCCAAAAGCTGCAAATGTGATTTTTGCAATTCAAATTTTTGTGACTGGCACAGAAATGATGGGCCAAATGGCCTCCTTCTGTGCTATAAACACCTATGAACAGTTATATGTTGTAGGTAAAGGAACAACACAAAGTAGAAATGATTTCAAGTAGAGGAAAAGTGTGTAATAAAGCCTTTGGTTAAGCTAGGAAAGCCTGGACTGGAGATGGTCTTGTTTCTATTTAGTTTCACAAGAGTGGACGTTTAATTGTGGAGCTTGTTTCTCACACTTGTGTAGCACCTAATGAAATCTGTCAAGTTGTTCCGACTGTGGACTTCAAATCTTTGTTACTTGTCAAAACCTGTTACCGATTCACTGACCAGAGAAAGTAATCGTTCATTGTTTACCCTTTCAAACTCTTTCAAGGATTTTGAGCAGTCCCGCATTGATCAATAATGTGCTTCAGTCCCAAGCACAAAAGAAAATCTGTGCATCTGACAGTGTCATATGTTTTCCTACAGCAGTGAAGAGTAACCTCCACTAACAGGCAAGCGAGCTTTAAAACGTTGACCCAGTTCAAATTTACTGCTGCTTTCCCTGGTTTTCATGCTTACCAGCAGAGCGAATGCAAGCCAATTAGGAGCTGAGTTATCTTCCTATTCCTGCAACCCCTATTAAAATTATGGAACTGACAGAATTATATATAAGACATTCCTAGTTGTCCTATATTTACTGGATCGACCATTTTGTGAGTCGACATTTTCAAGATGTTAACCACAAGGAGACTAAAACCAGTAAGAATGTGTGAGGACTTCATATGCTAGGGTCAGCTTAATGATAACTCCATTCTTCACTTTGATATTTTACTCTGCAAAAAGAAAATGAATTATTGATTACAAAAATATTTGCTGTGGAGAATTCGTAATTTTTTCCAGATTTTATGTCTCCTGACTTATTTCGTGTGGCCTGTCTCCTTCCATTTTAGTTCTATATTCCTTTATGTGAAAGGGTCTGACATTTCTACTTTGTGATGAGCAGACCTTTCCACATGACAAGAATGGAATTGATCTGTCCCCTGTAACCTTTCCAGCACATGCTTTTCTTTTTGCATTCGGCAAAAATAAAATCTATAATCCATGCAACACACCAGTTTATTCAAACTTCAGCTCACTGGAAGAATTTTGGAAAGCACAAGGGCTTTTGCCACAATTTTACCTGGTTTGAGTTTCACTGAAACTTGACTTTGTTATTGTACATTTGTGTGCCCTCAGATACAATTAAGTAGGTGTTTATATTACTTGGTGAGACTGTATTTGATACGTGGGTATCAAATTCTGATTACTGCTCAATTCTGCATTTTCTTCGATACCTCCCATCCCTTACAAGCTTCTAAAAATAGCTCAGAATGATTGTCGATGGGGTTGTATTTTTTATAAATGAGGAAGGAATTTAAAGAGATTGTGAAGTAACTTAATGAACCATCCACGTAAACGCTTCATCTGCTGATACAGCAATACAGAAATGCGGGCAAATATTAATTTACAACCATTACTGTAGTCGTGTAACCATGAGTCACTTAGACCTGAAGTGGTTGAGGCTCTATGTCAGACACTAGGACTTAAAACCTTGCACATATTCCTCATGTGTTCTATTTTTCACCCTCCTCTTCGAGGATAGTAGTAACGAGTAAGCTAAGCTAGTTCAGTGCACTCCTGACTGGTGTCCCCCATTCCACCCTCTATAAACATCCTAAACACAGCTGTCTGTGTTTCCACCAAGTCTCTTCTGCTCAGGGACCTACAGTGGCTCCTGTTCAAGCAATGTCTTTCCTGTTTTCAAATCTCTCCATGGTCTCTTCACTCTCTATGCCTACGATCTCCTCTAATCCCACAACCCAACAAGACAATTGCACATGTTTAATTGAGGCATCTTACACATTCCAATTATAATTCCTTCACCATTGGTGGCCATGCCTTCAGCTGTCTCTAGGCCCAAAACTCAAGGGTTCCCTCTCTGTACCTCTCTACATGCAAACATTAATCCACAAGTTGTACAGAGCTGAGGTGGCGAAGACTGATAGCAGTGTGATCAAGTGGTAGCTGAAAATCCATCCCAAATGCCTGGAGATTTTCAGAAAAATGTTTGAACACTGCCTTTTGGAGTGCTCCATTGCCAAATCTATACTTTTTGGATTTATTGAGATTAATGTATCTGATTTGGATGCAGTGCTGGAATGATAAAATATGATAATGAAACCCTCTCAGGTTTCACAAGTTGACACCTTGCTTAAAATGAGCATTGATAATTACTACAGTTCTTTGAGAGGCAGACTATTAGGGAGTGGGCTCAGGTTGCCTGGTCATCATTCAGGCTATCAGTATAGATTGGGCAAAGTGCATCACAGTAAAAGCATGTTACTGCCAAAGTTATTCTAATATATTCCATGGAATTAAATGTCCAGGTAGTGGTCTTTGGAGTAACAGATTATTGAACCTTGGCATTCAGTAACATTACCATCATTATCAACATCCCGGGGCTTAACATTGACCAGAAACTGAACTGGACTAGCCATATAAATACAATAGTTACAAGAGCAAGTCGGAGGCTAGGAATCCCACAGTATGCAATTTACCTCCTGACTCCCAAAGTATGTCCACCATCTACAAGGAACTAAAATAAAACAAAAAACTACAGATGCTGGAGATCTGAAACAGAATTGCTGGTGAAAATCAGCAGGTCCAGTAGCATTTGTGGGGAGAAAGCACAGTCAGCCATTTCCAGTCTGGTGACCTGTCACTGGACTTGAAATGATAACTCTGCTTTCTCTCCATAGATGCTGCCAGACTTGCTGAGTTTTGCCAGCAATTTTTTTTTGGCTGTGATGGAGTACTCCCCATTGGTCTGAATGAGTGCAGCTCCAACAACACTCAAGAAGCTTGACACCATCCAGGACAAAGCAGCTGACTTAGTTGGCGCCACATCCTCAAAAATCCACTCTGTCCAGTACTGACATTCAGTAGCAGCATGGCATCGCATCTCTGAAATGGAAATTTACCAAAGATCCTTAGAAAGCACCTTCTTAACCCAGAAGTCCACTTCCATCTAGAAGGACAAGGGTAGCAGACACATGTGGACACCTCCACCTTCTCAAGGGCAATTAGAACTGGGCAATAAATGCTGGGTTAGCCAATGAGACCCTCGTTCCACAGGTGAATAAAGAAAAGTTGGTGGTGTGTGTGTCTGTGTGTCTGGATGTGTGTGTGTGTGTTTATGAGACAGAGAGAGAGAGTGAAAACTCAAGTCAGGAAAATAAATTACCCAAGTCATGGCAATGATTAAATGCAGCTTCTACGCTCCTAGAGAAAGGGATTCTGTTGCTTTAATTTGTTTAATTGACCGTAACCTGAGCAAATTCCATAGTGTGAAAAATTCTGGGAGTTAAAATTTTATAAACACAGTTAATTATAATTTAGGATTCCTTCCACTTCTTTTGAACTGAATCTAGATTTCATGAAGAGAAAAAAATGCAAGAATAAAGAAACCCTTGTTCCCACCCTAAAGAACGGCTGATTAGGACAGGATTCACCAGTTGTGTTTATACTAGAATGTGACAAGTATTTACCTAATCAGGTAACGAGTGCTGGCAGGCCTGAGGATTACATTTCCTGTAGACTTTCAGAAAACACAAAGACCTTGTCTATCATTCAGTTTTGCAAGAAACTGAAAAGGGAGTGAGGTAAGGAGGAGTATTGGTAGTTACTGTCTGTGCATAAAAAATGGAGGAGACAGAAAATTATAGTCAGCATACCAAGACAATTGATACCACAATTCTGTTAACAGTCACCCATCATGTCACTCCCCCAGCCACCTCAACACCACTGTCACTCTTATAGCTGTTTCCCCCTTATCATCCTTCTATGGAGATTTTCTTATTGTAAAGACTGACCGTCACAAACCTGGCCTTCAAATTATCTTTTGCTGTTATATCTTCCTTCAGAGGGTATTGATTTGCAGTTTGCAGTTAAATGTTCATCCCTCCCAACACAAGATACAGTTTGCAAGCTTTTAAAGTCAAAGCTTGATGTCAGCAAGATTTGCTCGCTCTCTTTCTCTTTTCAATCTTGATGGTATTCTGCTGTTTTGGCCCTAGTGCTTCACCAAAAAGTCTCATCATAATGTGCACACGAACTAATTACTGCGAGCCTGCCTCTCTGTGTCTTCCTGATGATACACAGCATACTCCTGTGTAGTTCATTTCAAATCAGACTGTATGCAGCCTTAGAATCATATGGTCATAAGAATGACTAAGATTGCCCCTTCACAATCTACACAGTGGATTGTTTTAATTGGCATTCAACCTCTGTATAGGTCCATGACTTCGTTTTATTAATTCATAGGATGTGGGTGTCACGAGCAAAGCCTGCATTTATTGCTGATCCCTAATTGCTATTAAGGAGATTAGATTAGATTCCCTACAGTGTGGAAACAGAAAACAGGCCCCTCGGCCCAGCAAGTCCACACCAACCCTCCGAAGAGTAACCCACCCAGACCCATTTCCCTCTGACTAACATACCTAACCTATGGGCAGTTTAACATGGCCAATTCACCTGAACTGCACATCTTTGGACTGTGGGAGGAAACAGGAGCACCCGGAGGAAACCCATGCAGACCCGGGGAGAATGTGCAAACTCCACACAGATAATCGCCCGAGGCTGGAATCGAACCTGGGACTCTGGTGCTGTGAGGCATTAGCGCTTACCATTGTGCCACCATGCTGCCCTAAATGGGGGTGAACCTTCTTATTGTCAACTTGGTGGCTAGCTGTGCCACATCAGAAGGCACTTAAGAGCCAACTAAACTGTTGTGGGATTGAAGTCAAAACTAAGCTGAAAATGTGTTGCTGGAAAAGCGCAGCAGGTCAGGCAGCATCCAAGGAGCAGGAGAATCGACGTTTCGGGCATGAGCCCTTCTTCAGCTCCTTGAATGCTGCCTGACCTGCTGCGCTTTTCCAGCAACACATTTTCAGCTCTGATCTCCAGCATCTGCAGTCCTCACTTTCTCCTTGAAATCAAAACTAGCCTAGACCAGATAGGAAAGACAGATTTCCTTCTGAGAAGATTATTAGTGACCAATATGTTTTTTTTTCCCAACAATTCAACGTCACATAGTCACCATTATTGATATTGATTACAAAAGCTGAATCTTTCAGCTTAATTTAATGAATTAAATTTATGTTCCCTTGCTGAAAAGTCCAGATTTGAACTCTTGCCCCTGAATAATTTGTCTTGATCTCTAGATTAGTCATCTCATAATTGTGTTACTGTTCCAAACTTCCTTTGTGCTTTGGCTTCCTTAGCATCAGATAGTTGCAAATTGCAGGACTTTTCTTGGGTAGAAAGAAGACTTGAACCTGAGCTGTGAATTCAGTTCTCAGAAATTTCCCAGAAATGAAAAGTCCTCCAGTTCCATATCCAAATTATCAACTGAATTGAGTCATTGGATAATTGAAAAATGCATGAAGAAAGAGTAGTTCATAAAGTAAATGAGTATTTGTTTTAACTCTCTCACATTATGAATGGAATTGGAAAGTATGCCTTCAAGATAACATTGAGACATTTGCATGATGTAAACCTTATTTCATGGTTCAAAACATTAGTCAAGGCTAAAATCAAACACTAAATGATCTGTAGAAATGCATAATGATAAATAATTTCCTATTCCTTCCAACGTACTGTCATTGAACAAGGTGACAGATTAGCAACTAGCTCCACAATTATATTTGTAAAATACTGGAATCTTTGCTCATTCTCTTTCAGTTATTCAGTGACACAGTTAAACTGATAGTCTACCAAGCAATGTGTCGAAGAATTAATTTCAGGTTCTGAAGTCAATCCCACTACAGAAGCAATGAATGGGAATGATTTGGGGCCAGTTCCAGTCCAAGACCATGACATATGGGATCATACTATGCATGTGCATATGTACTGCTTTGTTCCTACAAACCAAATTAATAACCAACCCACAGTCTGTCTCCCTGTTTCCACCCGACTTTAAATTTCCCTTTAAGTAATGACATCTCCTTTAAAGTGGCTCAATCCAAAGATGTAATTTTCATCTGCATTAGAAGATGCTTTTGGGGAAAATAATACTTATGGTTTTGGAGAGTGTTTAATTCCTCCTTCAAAATGTGAGAGAAACAATACAATAGCATTTATTTCAACCCCTCGGCTGTCACTAAACTTAATTCTGGAATTAAAAGCTGTAGTTCAGAAAGCAAAGTGGGAAAAATTGTGCAGGTCTGTTTGGATCTTTTTATAGCAAAATTAAATAACAACTTTACACTTCAGGAAATTAATGTTAGATTACAATCAGAATGTTGTAGGGATAAGGCCAACAGGTTAGAACACTGAAGCTAGGTTTTTATGAATTATCAAAGTGCCAGGTAACAGAGAAGAAAGGAGCAGACATATTGGCTATACAAGGGAAATGGCCATCACATAGAGCTAGTGATGGTTTCCATGCCAATTATTCTCTAAACTCCATTTTGGATGCCTCCAATCAGCTTTCCACCCCTATCACATGACCAAAACAGCTCTTAACAAAGTTACAAAAGGTATTCTATGTGACTATTCCAAAAGTAAACTACCCCTCCTTGTCCTTTTGTGACAGCTTTGCAGCATTTGACACAGTTGACCACAAGATCCTCCTCCTGTACCTCTCTACTGTCACCCTGTTCAATAGGAATACCTAGATAGCTCTCTTCTGAATCCATTCTTAACTGTGTAAACATTGTGGGAAAATCATCCATAATCACTTCTCACTTTTGCGCTGTTATCCCTAGTGACTCCCAAGAACAGTCTTTAACTCGTCTGGTTTCTCTCTTCAAAGATATCATCCAAAAACACAGCATTGGTTTCCACATGTACACTGACAGCACCTGGCTATACCTCACCCACTGCAATCCTTTAACCCTCTACTGTCTCCAAATTGTTAGACTGCTTCTTCAACGTTCCATAGCGATGTGCAAAAAGCTCTTCTAATTAACTATTGAGAAGCGATTGTCTTTGGGCCACACTACAAACCTCAATGCCCAGGTACTGACTCCATCCCAAGGAAAGGGCTGATACTCTGCAGGCATTCATTAAAATTAAAAGATGCTTCTTACAGGGTTCGCTGTAACATCCTCAGAAGATGTTTCATTGTGTTGAAGGCACTCTATAAATACAAGTTGCAGTTATTATTTCCAACAACAGATGGTGAGCCTGACATATAAAAGGAAATGAGAAATTTTACTATGGGACTTCAAGCTGAAGGAATGGTGGGGAATCCAAAGCTTGGTTGCATTGCAGTCACTATCGCTCTGTGACCAGTTGAATTACACTCTTGCCTTCCAGGCAATGCCTAATTTATATTACAGTTTTGTAATCACAGTACCGTACACCATTCATTTTGTGTGTACATCTGAGTGGAGCTAGATACTTGTTAACTGCTGTTGGGCACTTTCCCACTTGCGTTTGAATTATCCAATAACTCAGCTGAATTGATAGATTGTGGTTTATGTGCAGAAATTGCATACAAACCATACCAATTTTGTCCAGTTCTGTTCTTTTCTGCATCTTTGCCCTCAAGCTTGTTTACTTCATTTGTGCAAGATAGTTCCTCTCTCTTCTGGTCTTGAAGCTGTCGGTAAATCTATTAGAAATGAATTCAGTAGTTGTTTGTGAAAAAGCATTCTTAAAGGGAGTGAAAGGCAAGGTTAGACTAGACTAGACTAGTCTCATGGAAAAAATGACCAGTGATGATTTGAAGGGCCAAAAGCCCTGTTTCTCTGCAGTAACTTTCTACAGTTCTAAATTTCTGAATTTGTGCACAATTGTGAGCAATTCTGTAGCCTATGGCTGATGAGTCCTTTTCTCTTCACAAACAATTTGTCAGACAATTGAAATCTACTCTCCAGAGATAGGTTCTTATTCTTAAAGTGTTTAGTTTCCTTTGCCATGATTGTCAACAAACAGTTTCCCTCATTTGCTCTCTCACCGAGATTCACTGGAGGTCTGTTTACCTGAATCCTTGTCATGTTGGGCCAGCATGCTCCATATAATTCAAGTGTACGGAGTAAAGGCAGGCTGAAGACAATGATGTTCATTTAACAAGCACGGCGAGTCAAATGGTCTCCTTTTGCAGTGTAACAATCCTGTGATTCGGATTTGATGGGCTGAAGGGGCTCTTCTCTGTTGTCCAACTGTAATCTGCCTCACTCAAAACAGAAGTGTGATTATGAGAGCAGTTCACAATTGGGGTAAGATTTTACATGCACTTAGTTCTACCAAGAGTTATTATATCTCCATTTTCACGTGACATTTTGCTAGCTATTCCCACTACAGCAACAATTCATACTTCCATCGTAACCTTACTTTAATATAGCATCCCAATGCATTCCATGGGAGCGTTATTAAACAAAGTATGATATCAAGCCACATTAGACAATATTAGGTCATATGACCAAAAGTTTGGTCACAATGCTGGCATTCCTTCCCTGATTGCATTGTGGGAGTATTTATACCAAATGGACTGTAGTGGCTCTAGACCTCCATTTAGCACCACCTTCTCACGGTCAATTAGGGATGGGCAGTAAATGCTGATTCAGCCAGCAATGCTCACATTTCATGAGTCATTTCAAAAAAAGTACCTTTCTTGCGATTAGTTAACAGTTGGTAATAAAATAATTACTGCTTAAAATATAGAAATCTCCATATCTTTCCTAATTAGATCAGACTAGTTCTTAAGAGGACCAAGTTTCATCACAAGTAGTGCAGCCATTAAATTACAGGATACACAAAGGATCAATATTAGAGGAATGCAGATATTGTAAATGGTTGTGGGACTGGAGGAATTTACAGAGGTATAGGAATTGAAAGAATGGAGAGATTTGAAAACAAGAGGATTTTAAAATCGAGTTGCTGTTTGTTACATCAGCAAGGACAGGCACCATAGGTGAATGAGGATTGCTGCTTGGTAAGTCAGTGGAATTTTGGATGACATTTACTGAGGGTAGAATGTGGAGTTGTGTTGGAACAATCAAGTCTAGAGGTAATAAAGGCATGAATGAAAGCTTCCGCAGTGGATGGCATGAGACTGGTGTGAAGTTAGACCATGTTACAGAGGTGGAAACA
Source organism: Chiloscyllium punctatum (assembly GCF_047496795.1). NCBI lineage: Eukaryota > Metazoa > Chordata > Chondrichthyes > Orectolobiformes > Hemiscylliidae > Chiloscyllium > Chiloscyllium punctatum. The sequence goes on along the minus strand of NC_092762.1, from coordinate 55,021,434 downwards.
CATATTCAAAGTGACAGCAGCAACTTGAAGTTGTAAGTTCATCATGGAATCAAAAGTACACTGAGGTTGAAAACAGACTGGGTGAATTGTAAACTGTTCCCAGGGTACAGCCTGAAGTTGATAGCAAGGGAATGGAGTTGAAGTGAAAATCAAAAATAGCTTTGACTTTGCCAGTGTTGTATGCCTGGAAGGCAGCCTGACCATACAGTGACAGTGAAGGAGTGGAGAGAGAGAACTCTGGGTGAAATAGATCTGAATACATCAGTGTACATGTAAAACTAATGCTTGTCTTTCTGATGATGTAGCCTCGGCAGCATGTCAAGGAAGCCAACATTAGATCCTTGGGAAACCCTGGATGTAATGGTTTGGGAACAAGAAGTGCAGCCATTCTAACTGACTCTTTGTCTATACTCTGATGCAAAAATGTTCTTGCAAGTTGGTGGAACGTTTCAGAGAACATCTCCAGGACACATGCACTAAACATTCAATGACTGATCTGATAATCCTCAAGTCCACTTTGCTGCCTTTTCCTTATAACTCTTCATTCCCTTACTGATTAAAAATCTCAGCCTTGAATATACTTAATGACGCAGCTTGTACACCCTGTATGGTAAAGAATTCCACAAATTGACTACCCTTGAGAAAAGAAATTCCTCCTCATCTCTATCTTAAATAGGTGACTCCATACTCTGAAATTATGCCTTCTGGTCCTAGACTCTCCCACAAGGGAAAACAAACTCTCTGCATCTACTATGTCAAGTCCTCCAAATTGTACATTTTAATAAGGTCACCTCTCATTCTTCTAAACAACAATGAGCGCTGACCCAATCTACTCAACCTCTCTTCATAAGACAGTCTCTCCATCCCAGGGATCAATCCAGTGAGTATTTTGTGCACTCCCTCCAATGCAGTTTATCTTTTCCTAGAAAAGGACATTAAAACTGTTCACTATGACTCCAGTTGTGTTTTGACTAGTGTTTTGTATAGTTGTAGCAAGGACTCGCAATTTTTATATTCCATTGCCTTTGACATAAAGACTAATATTCCATTTGTCTTCCCTATTAGCTGCTGAACTGTTATGCTAGCTTTTGGTGATTTATACACCAAGGCTCCCAAATTCTTCGGTGTTGTTGCTTTCTTTGGTGTTGTTGCTTTCTGGAGTTTCTCTCCATTTAAGTAATTTTCACCTCCTGCATTCTTCCTGCTAAAATGCACTACTTCACATTTTCCCACAATATTTCAAGTTTTTGCCCACTTGCACAACCTGTCTATATCTCCCCATTGACTTTTTTGTGTTATCATCACCGCTTGCCTTCTCATCTATTTTTGTGCCATCATATATGTGACTCTAGTATGTTCTCCTTCCACATCCGAGTCAATAATATACATTGTAAATAATTATGGCCCCAGCTGATCCCTGTGGTACTTCAATAGTTACAGGTTACCTTCCTGAAAATGCCTCTATAATCCCTCCTTTATCTTCTATTAGTTAGTCAATACTCTATCAATGCTAATATGTCACTTCCATACCTGTGGATTGTTATCGTAAGTAGCCTAATGTGTGGTACACTATCAAACATCTTGCGGAAATCTAAATGTAAAACATCTACTGATCCCCTTTTATCCATCCTATTTATTAGCTTCTCAAAGAATTCTAATATGTTTGTCAGGCATGATTTCCCCTCCATGATCATGTTGGGTATTTCTAAATACTATGTTACTACATCCTTTATTATAGACTCTAATAGCCCCGTAGTTACATGTCTCTTTCCCTTTTTGAATAAAAGTTTTACGTTGGCAGTTTTCCAATCATCTAGGACTTTTCCAGCATTTAAGGATTCTTACAACATGTGCAATATGTACCAGTGCATCCACAATCTCTGTAGCTACACACAGTCATAGAGTCACACAGCACGGAAACAGACCCTTCGGTCCAACCAGTCCATGCCGAACATAATCACAAACTAAACTAGTCCCACCCGCCTGCTCCTGGCCTATATCCCGCCAAACCTTTCCTATTTGTGTAAATATCCAAATGTTTTTTAAATGTTGTAATTGTACCCGTATCCACCACTTCTTCAGGAAGCTCATTCCACATGCGAACCACCCTCCACGCAAAACATTTGCCCCTCATGTCTTTTTAAAATCTCTCTCCGCTCACCTTAAAAATGTGCCCCTTATCTTGAAATTCCCCTATCCTAGGGAAAAGAGAAATACCATTAACTTTATCTATACCCCTCATTATTTTATAAACTTCTATAAGATCGCCTCTCAACATCCTATGCTTCAGTGGAAAAAGTCCCAGCCTTTCTTTGTAACTTAAATTTTGCATACCTGGCAACATCCTGGTAAATCTCTTCGGAACCCTCTCCAGCTTGATAGTATCCTTCCAATAACTGGGCAACCAGCAACCTGACACTTTCAATGTCCTAGACGTATCACATCAATTCAAAGAACACATTGATTTTTAGTTTCCCTAGTACTTTCTCTGTAGTGACAGTTATTACATTTATGTCCTCTCCCCTTTTGCCCGTTAATTAAGTATTTTTTTTTGGAATGCTATTAGTGTCTTCTACCATGAAGCCTGTTGCAAAATATTTATTCAACCCTCTGCTATTTACTGGCTTCCCAGTATTGTTGCCTTTTCAATGAATCCATATATGTCACTGAGTCCAGGGATGTTAGCTCAGTGGGACTGAACACAATTTAAGATACAGGCAGCAGAATTTGAGTGAGCTCAAATTTTAAAAAGGTGCAGGTCATTGAGTTATATGGACATACAGAATGGTTTGGCATTGTACTGATTCATAGCATTCTCACATTTCCTGCAGTTCTATATTGTGTACCTTTTTATAATTAACGTCAATGTTCATTGAGAAAGTACACTGCAAACCTTTAGTGTTATCCAGAAAGCTGTGGACGAGTCTGCAGTAACTGCTGACCTCCACCTGGTTTTCTAAAGAAATACATAATGAGGTGCTACAATAGCTGGTGGAGAAAGTTGTGACAGTTGAAAATCACCGGCAAAGAAATAACGTGAGGGGATTGAACCATTTCTTGATTTCAGAACTCAATATCGACCTGAAGTGCTTCAAGTAACCTAAGTAATTTGCTTTAAGGAAAAATTAAGGCTGGCTTTTCTTTATTCCCACTATGTATCTAAGAATACAGTGTGGACCATTCCCCATTGCACAACTACAACATTTTCTTATCTCTATAAGTAAAAGTGTCAATCTAAACTGAATTACTAGCATTTTTGACCCAAAGGTCATTAGATTCTAAATTGGAATTCACCAGTTTATTTCTTGTTTATTTGTTAACTCTGTCCGTTTTCTCCACTTGTGGACTTTACATCTTGCTGAGCTACAGCTTCTGACAGATATTTCATCAATATCGCAAAGTAACATCCATAGCATTTATGAATGGGACAACATTGTGATAAGGACCAGATAATGTACACCTTGTGATGGTGATTGAGAAACATGCATTGACCAGGATACCAGGGCTAACTCTTCTCCCTCAGTGCTGCAATGTACTGTCAGCCTCGATTTCTGTATTCATCTCTGGATTGGAAGTAAAATATTTGTGATTCAGAGATAAGTACGCTACACAAGTGACACCCCAAAAAAACTGGGTACTGTGACTATTAATTGGTCATCCTTGGCATTGAATGTTGTTGGACTAACCCTAGACCTGTCATCTATGTTTGCACACTTTCAAGTAGGCAGAACCAGATAATCTTCTGCTCTCCAGATTCTTAAAAAACTGTCATTGTTGCTGGAATCTTCTCATGCATCTCATCGAAGGTAGCACCATCTCTGATCTCAATGATTAAATACAACCACTGGGCGATTTTAACGGGCAGGGTCACACTGGATCATTTTTTGAAAATGAAAAATTATTTTGGATCGAATTGGTGAATCTAGAATAACAGAAAAGAAATAAAGAACGGGAACAGGTCATTCTTTCTTTCTCAGTCAAAAAGTGTAGCATTGGAAAAGCTCACCCGGTCAGGCAGCATCCGAGAAGGAGGAGATCTGATGTTTTAATCATAAGCTTTTCCAGCAATTTTTGATTCTGATCTCCAGCATCTGCAGTCCTTACTTTCTCCATTGGATCTTTCATACGAGTTCCACTGTCATTCAGTAATTTGTGACTGATTTCCTCCCACAGCTTGACTTTCTTGTTCTCCCCATTTATACATTGCTTTCCCTAATTTTTTTAAAACTCTGTTGCTCCTCCAAGAATGTATTCAATGACTGAGAATTCAAAATCCTTTGGATTAGAAAATTCTGAAGATTCACAGCCCTCTGCATGCATATATATCTCCTTACTTCTGTCCTAAATGGTTGAGAAACCATTTTGAGAAACTAAATTCTGAGAAGGTGACCCATGTTCTAGATTCCCCAGCCTGAATCTCTCTCAGCATTTCCCTTCAAAAGCCGAAGGAAGTCACATTTTGTGTTTTTCAACCCTAGAGAATAATGACCCAGTTGCTTAGTCTGACCTCATAGGATAATCCTTTCCTCCTCTGACACAGTTTAATGAATCCTATCACATTCCCTCTAAGTCAGTGTTTCCCAAATCTACTTCTCTCAAATCCTACGACTATGAAAGGGGAATGATTGGGAAAGGGTCTGAAGGAACAGTGAGGATGCAGTTATTTAATACACAGGGTTTATAAGAGAAAGCACCTCGCTTTCCATTGTGTGTGTCAGGCCCAGAGGAAAAGACAGTTAGTCGACCATCACAATTTTCAAAAAGCTGCAAGATTTAAAGCACTCAGTCAGAACTCCACAGAAATTTTGCCTTGTAGCTCCCACCCGCAAATCTTTATCACAACCCATAATTCAGGAAGCACTTTCACTTTGTGAAGTTAACTTTGGCTCTGTATTTTTAAAATATTTTTTTTAATGTCCTAAGATTAATTTGTCATGGGTATGTACGTGGCTTGCACTCTGTTCATCTGTCTTTCGAAATTCTCCCATTTATTTATCCACAGTTTTATCCCATCACATTGCATTTCCAATCAAACTGCTCCAGTTCAACTTTTAGACTCCTAAAATCTCCTAAGATCTTAATCCTTTACTGATTTTCAACTTAATATTGAACCTTCCTATATTATGATTGCTATTGCCCCAAATGGTCATTAGATTATCATAAAAACCATTTTATTCACTGTCGTCACTTTAGAGAATGAAATCTGCTGTCCTTAACTGGTCTGGTCAATACATGACTCAGACCCACAGAGAGGGGGTTGACTGTTAACTGGCCTCTGGAATATTAAGGATGGGCAGCAATCACCATGATAGCTAGTGATTCCCGTATCTTGTGAAGCAATTTTTAAAAAAAATTGTTTTAAAGTCACCGATTCCTGCACAATGAGTCTTGGAAATTATCATTGAACAAGTCATACAAATATGATGGCTACAACAGCAGATCAGAGACTGGAAATTCCATGATAATTGTCACTCTTTCTGACTTCTGAAAGCCTATTTATCATCCACACGATACAAATCAGGACTGCACTGGAATACTCTGTTATGACCTGGGTGGATGCAGCTCCAGCAACAATCAATAAGTTTGTCACCATCCAGGTCAAGGTACCTGTCTCAGTAATTCCAATCTCCACTTGAAACATTCACTCGCTCCACCACCAACATACAGTGGCAGCAATGTGTTCCATCTACAAGGTGCACTGCAGAAACTAGCTAAACCTCCTTTGGCAGCATCTTCCAACCCTATGATTCTATCACCTAGATTAAAAAGGGCAGTATGTGCATGAGAACACCAGAACCTGCAAGTTCCCCTCCAAGTCAAATACTGAACTGGCTTGGAACAGTATTGCTGTTCGTTCACTGTCCCTGGGTCAAAGTCCTGGAGTTCCTTCTTCAACAGTATCTAGGTATGCCCACACTATAAATACTACAACCGTTCCTGAAGAAGGTTCATCCTCACCACTTCAAGAGTAATTCAATATTGGTGATCATTTCTGGTCTCATCTGTAACATCCACATCTCATAGTCAAGGAAAAACATAATAATTCAATGTTTCTGGTCAACTATTTTGTTCCCATGATATTTTTCTTTGAAATGTAATGGGGCTGCTTTTGTTTTCACTCATTTCTTCCTTTTTGCATGCTGAGAGAACATTTTGCAATCAGTTTTTTATGTTTCTGGTTAGTTCGCTTCATTCTAGTTTCTCTCTATCCTTTTCTTTGCCACTCTTTGCTGAATTTAACAATCCTCCCATTCATTAGACTTATGACCTTTTTGGGCAACTAGATAAGCTTCTTCTTTTAATCTGACATTATTTGTCATTTTCTTTCACCACGCTTGTCCCATTTTATCATGTTTTTATGGTCCTTAAGGAAACCAATATTTGTGAATTCTTAATTACTACAGTTGCTGATTTACCATCATGTTTTTAATCTAGTTTCCCAAATTGCATAAGACAACTGATCCCCATATATATCTACGTTGTTTGCTTTGTTCATATTTATGACTCTAATTTCAAATATTAGTTTTGAACTTAACTCTTATCAAATTGAATCTCTTCCAAGAGGCTCCTTTACCATAAGATTATTCATTAATCCTGTCTCACTGGAGTACTACCAGGTGATTGGAGGATGACATATATTATCCCCTTGTTCAAGAAAGGGAATAACGATAATGCTGGAAATTACGACCAGTCAATCTTATATCGGTGGTGGCCAAACTATTGCAGAGGATGCTGAGATACAGGATTTGTGATTATTTGGAAAAGTGTAGTTGGACTGGAGATAGTCAGCATGACTTTGTGAGGAATAGGTCATGCCTCACAAGTCTTATTGAATTCTTTAAGGAAGTGAGAAAACAAGGATGTGAAGGCAAAGCAGTGGATGTGGTGTATATGGATTTTAGCAAGGTGTTTGATAAGGTTCCCAATGGTAGATTCATTCAGAAAGTAAGGAGGTATGGGATACAAAGAACTTTGGCTGTCTGGATACAGAATTGGCTGACCCATAGAAGACAGAGGATGGTGGTAGGTGGAAAGTATTCAGCCTGGAGCTTGGTGACGGTGGTGTCCTGCAGGGATATGTTCTGAGACCTCTGCTCTTTGTGGTTTTTGTAAATGAATTGGATGAGGAAGTGGAAGGGTAGGTTAGTAAGTTTGCCAATGACATGAAGGTTGGTGGAGTTGTGGATAGTGTGGAGAGCTGTTGTAAATTACAGTTGGATATTGACGGGATGCAGGGCTGGGCTGAGAAGGGGCAGTTGGAGCTCAACCTGGAAAAGTGTGAAGTGATTGATTTTGGAAGGCCGAATTTGAATGCAGGTTATTGGGTTAAAGGTAGTATTCTTGGCAGTGTGGAGGAGCAGAGGGATCTTGGGATCCACATCCACAGATCCCGTAAATTTGCCACCTAAGTTGATAGGGTTGTTAAGAAGGTGTATGGTATGCTGGCTTTTATTAGCAGGGGATTGAGTTTAAGAACCACGTGGTTGTGCTGCAGCTCTATAGAGCCCTGATTAGACCACACGTGGAATATTGTGTTCAGTTCTGGTCGTCCCAGAAAGATGTGGAAACTTTCGAGAGAGTGCAGAGGTGATTTACCAGGATGCTGCCTGGACTGGAGAGCATGTCTTATGAAGAATTTTGAGGGAGTTAGGACTTTTCTCATTAAAGCAAAGAAGGATGACAGGTGACTTGATGGAGGTGTACAAGATAATGAGAGGCAGATAGAGTGGATAGCCAGAGACTTTTTCGCAGGGTAGAAATGGCTATCAAAAGGGGGCACAATTTTAAGGTGATTGGAGGAAGGTAGAGGAGATGTCAAAGGTAGGTTCTTTACACAGAGAGTGGTGTGTGCATGGAAAGCACTACCAGCAGTGGTAGTAGAGTCAGATACATTAGGGACATTTAAACGACTCTTGGATAGGTACATGGATGATAATACAATGATGGGTATGTAGGTTAGTTTGATCTTAGAGTCGGATAAAAGGTCAGCATAGCATTGAGGGCCAAAGGGCCTGTACTGTGCTGTGGAGAAAGTGAGGACTGCAGATGCTGGATATCAGAGTCGAAAAGGGTGGTGCTTGAAAAGCACAGCAGGTCAGGCAGAATCCTAGAAGCAGGATAGTCGAGATTTCGGGCATAAGCCTTTAACCAGCGTCACACCTTCCAGCTGTTCTGTGCTATACTGTTCTGGGTTCTAATACTAGATCTAAACTAGCTGTTGCTTTCAAATACAGATCTAGAAAAATACCTTGAACTCATCTTTTGCTTTGTTACCGCAAACTTTGTTCTAGGCCCCTCTGATTACTGCAGTACTTTTGTTACATTCCGTTCTAATTTCCTGATTTATACTCTGCCTGACATTGCAACTATTATGAGAGGTTACAAATTACTCCCATTTGTGTTTTTTGTCATTGGTTATTTCTTTGGTCTGCTCAAACAGAATCTACCTCTTGATATTCAGAGCCAAGGTCCTTTCTCTCTATTGTCTTTATTCCATTCTTTATCATTAAGCAGCCCCTCCTCCTACTCATTTTACCTGTCTCATAAAAATCACGTTTACTGGGCTATTTACTCGTAACCTTGGTATTCTGCAACCATGCCCCTGTAATTGGTAATAGATCAATCACTTTTATTTCTGTTGTACTTTTAATTCATTTATTCGGTGTCTTTAATGCACCTATTTTGTTGCAAATAGCATATTAAATTAGATATAGTGCCATAGCTTTAACTCTTTTATTCTTTCCTGATGTCACCTTACTTACTAATTCCCTTTTATATTTATTATTACTGTCCCTACCTGACCTTCTGCTCTGAAGCATTGACTTCTTTCTTGGTGCTTTTGAATTTGGCCTTTCCCTCATTCTCACACACCTGCTGTGACTGCTTCATTAGTTTAAACCTCTATCTACCACCCGAGTTATTCACTTCACCAGCACAGTAATCGACTATACTGCAATTTAATTTACACTGTCATTATCATCCAGCACAAAGGAGCACATTACTGCAGGTACTTATAGTTAGAATCCAGGGACTACAATTTTTTGTGCACCTTATAACCTACAAACATGTTCGACATTAATGAAATGTACAGGAATGATAATATGCTTCATTAATCAGTGTCAGTACTCACTAACAATGCAACATTGCTTTTGAAGATACGCAGCAGCCTGGTATTATGGTAAATACTTACTTGATAGCTGACAGAATATTGAACAATCAGAGGATTCAGTCACAATTAAGTGTTTGTTTGAAGGGAATATTTTTGCTATGTTATCAATCCCACAGGTGAACCATCACCTGCCTCTATTGCCCCTTGTCTCTCTCTTGAACTCTGGGTAAAACTTCCAGATCAAAGCCAGACAGGTCTGACAAATAGTTTACTTATTAAATTTCCAGTCGGCACATGCAACTCATTGAAACGTCATTCCTGCAACAGACAATACCTTCAGGAGAAAAAGAGGCAACATACTGGGGAAGATGTGGAAATAGAAGCAGATATTCACAGTGTAGAATATTGTCCGCAGGCTGTGTCAATGCAAGATGTTGCTTAGAGATTGATCTCAACATGTTGGTCATCTAGGCATTTTATCACCACTGTGTTACCGTAATGGTAGGTGCAGGAACTTTGGTTCCAGCAATACAAAAAGGAGAACTGTCCATAGGAATTCATTAACTGTCAAAGAGTCAATAATCATAAACAATGCTGCAATATTATAGATACATAATGTCTTCTCCAAACATTATTTTTTCTCTCTGCCATTTCTGTGGGAATATCAATGTGTCATGTTTCACTATTTTCAAAAAATATGTTTCTGCTAATGTGATTGTTAGCTGCATTACTTGGTGTAGAACTGACGGTTCAATTTAGAATAGCCAATTTCAGCTGAGGGAGGACCAGACACAATATTAGTGCTTGGTCAGGGGTAAGGAGAAAATATCTGGGTTCTAGTCCTTTATTGCAATCATCCCTGCAATTCCTGATACATTTCATTGCTTGTGGATTTGCTCTTTACTCCATTTATTAGCTGATCATATGTATTGTTCACCTTTTGTAAACTTTAATAAACTGCTAAGCTGTGCAAAGGTTGCTGAGTTTCTCCAGCAACTTCAGTTTATTGCAAATTTACCCTTACAAGTACACCACTACCATCATGTGGCGCTCCCCCAAAACCACACTGACTTGTCAACCAAGTGTTAATTCATCTGAAATGGAACTTGAACCCGTGACCCTCTAATTCAGAGGTAGCAGTACTGCTGAGGATCTGAAATCTGAATACAGGCTGAAGTAACTAGTTATAGTCAGAAACAACCATTTAATTCATGCTCTTACTAACATAGGAAGCAATAAAATGGCTTCTAGACAATTCTGCTTAAAACTGCATAAAATGGATTTTAACCCTGCTAAAAGCTGCATACTTGAAATAACCATAATTTGTCTCAACAAAGGTTAACAGACAATGCTTCCTTTACAGCATGGAAATAACTAGACTAGCTAAGACATTACTAGCCATCCTAACTGACATTGCAAGTCAGGTGCAGGGACTAGGTTCGCAAGATAGGAGTACTTGAATGTTGGAAAACAAGATTGGTTCCCAGAAAATATCATTGGGCTAAGTTGCTGTCAATAAAGTTATTTCATTAAAATGGATTGGTAATTGTTTGAATGTGCTCTGTAATGATGCACTGTACTTCTCTCAACAAAAAGTATAAAAATGTCTTTGTCTTAAACCATATGCGCAGTTTGTCCGAGGAACACGAAGGTGTTTAACCTCTATGTTACTGGACAACCTGTGCCTGACCGATATTGAATAAAGTGTGAAATGTTACAGAACCAGTCCGAATTGCTAGTATTTATTGACCGATTGTGGAACAGAGGCCCACCGGGTCCTGATCCTGCAACATGGTCACAGGACTAACACCTGATGACTCACTCACTTGGCCAGCAGTTTAAGCTTAAATCCTGTTTGAATTTTGTAACTTTTGAATCCTCAGTGCCAAACCTCCGTGGCTTTAAGACGGTGACTAGCCATGGCTTTGATTGATATAAATGGCACTGCACATTACCATCTGTGCCAGTGCTAACCTCAGAATTGTCTATTTGCTCTTGGCAATGGATTACCATTGTACAGCTTTATATATTTTATACAGATGGGGAAGATTTGAGTTCAGTATGAGGACAATTGAAAGTGTTCATCACAATGATTTATTCTGAAGCTATTGCTCAGGATGTGTATAAATAATAAAAATGTTAATCAGTTATGTCAAAAATATCACCCCCTCCAGAAGAATGCTCACTGTGGAAGCTTGTTTTATTGTTCTTGTCTAGCTTTTCTGGGATAGATTAAAGCCATCAAAGGGCAGAGCTTACCAGAGATAGATCGGTAGATGGCAGGTGAGCATGTAACATTAGGCATAATGCTATGGACACCTTTTCTAGCATCAACCTGCCTGCTCCTAATGCCAACATAATTTCATTAACAAAGATGGAGGCACCAGGCAGCATTCTTGCCCTTGAGACAGTTGAAGCCAGTAAGCTTCAGATTAATGTTCATTACAGGGCCTAATCTCACTTTGCGACCATTCTTCATCTAACCGATGGTAGGAGGCTGGTTCAAAGTCTGTCTAGCTCTGGGGCAGCTGGTGAAAAGGAGCTGAAGATAGCTACAGTATAGCCCATTGGAACAAGGCATGTTCACCATTGATTTCTTTTTGCCGAATGAGTGGCAGGAAATTCATGCATACCTAAAACCACATCCCAAGCATTTGCAAAGAGTTGGGAGCTAGGAAGAAACTGGGAGTAAGGCTGAACAAAATAAGCATTTGCAAATTTTTTAGCGAAAGGAAAGTAGCACATTTTGAGTAAGCAAGAGTCTCAGTTGTTTTGCTTTCCTAATTTTCTCATGTCCATACAAAATTTGCCGTCCATATTTTTCATTGATGTATTTATTTTGTTTCCTTATTTTCACTTGTTGCTATTTTCCTGAAAGAAGCTATTGGTAACTCACATACTCACCCATTGTGGTTAATGCGGTGGAATGAGACCCAAAGTGCTAACACAGATGGGTTTCCAGCACTTTAACCCAGTGACAATGAAGGAGGGGTGATATATTTCCAAGTTAGGATGATACGTGACTTGGAGGAAAAAGTTGCAAGTGGTGGCTTTCCGATGTCTCTGCTCCCCTTGGTTTTCTGGCTGGTAATGACTGGCAGTTGGTAGAAGCTTTTGTCAACTGGGCTTTGCTGGTAGATGGTACAGATGTTTATGTTGTTGAATATGGTGCAAATGAAGAGGGCGGTTATCTTGGGCATTGTGTTTTTAAAGTGCTGTTGAAGGTGCACTCATCCAGGCCAGTGCAGAGTATTCCATCACCTATAGGGTGGCACGGTGGCACGGTGGCACAGTGGTTCGCACTGCTGCCTCACAGCGCCAGAGACCTGGGATCAATTCCCGCCTCAGGCAACTGACTGTGTGGAGTTTGCACACTCTCCCCGTGTCTGCGTGGGTTTCCTCCGGGTGCTCCGGTTTCCTCCCACAGTCCAAAGATGTGCAGGGCAGGTGAATTGGCCATGCTAAATTGCCCGTAGTGTTAGGTAAGGGGTAGGTGTAGGGGTATGGGTGGGTTGCGCTTCGGCGGGGCGGTGTGGACTTGTTGGGCCAAAGGGCCTGTTTCCACACTGTAAGTAATCTAATCTAATCTAATCTAATCTAATCCTGATTGTACCTAAATAAATGGGAAACAAAGAAGCTGGTGATAGGCTTTGGAGAGACAGGAGGGAGTTGTTTGTTGCAGTGTTGCCAGGTATTGTTTGTATTCAGTTTTATACGGTGGGATTAATAGGTGCCAATTATCAGCCCAAGCCTGAGGACTTGCTATATTGTCACAGCTGCTGCCTTTCAGATGAATCATTAAACTGAGGCCTGACCGCTTTGTCATGTGGACACCGAAGATTCCATAGCACTATTCAGAGGAAAGCTCCCTGGATGAACTGCACATCAAAAAGATGCGATGAAGGGCTTTTAGAACATGCTGAGATTGTGAAAGCTGTTCTATAAATACAAGATTGATTGCTCATTCAGAAGGGAGACTGGATGTCTGATGTTGCCAGTCAACCTAACCGTGGAGGTGAACGTTGATTGCCTTGTCTCTTGCCTGTCTTTGGGAGTGCCAACTGTGTCCAAAACTAGCCTTGTGTCTGCCTGTGTGCAGTGTACAAGGGACAGGGTCAGGGGAGAGGAAACAGAGTGAAGTAAAAAAAGAAACAAGAGTGGAATTGAATGATTTCACAATCCATACTGTGATCTGCCTTATGAGTTGAATTTTACATGCCCGATGATGAGAGACAGGGCAATAAGGGTTTCAATAATATTGAATTGAATTGAATTGAATTCATTGTCATGTGTACCGAGGCACAGTGAAAAGCTTTGTCTTGCGAGCAATACAGGCAGATCACAGAGTTAAGTAGCATAGATAAGTAAATAATAGGTAAACAGCAGCAAAAACAAAAACACAGGTCCAGGCAAATGTTAAGAGTTTGTGAGACCATTCAGTATTCTGACAACAGTAGGGTAGAAACTGTTTCGAAACCAGTTGATGAGTATGTTCAGGCTTCTGTACCTTCTCCCCAATGGTAGAGGTTGTAGAAAAACATTGCCAGAGTGGGATGGATCCTTTCCTTAATAGCAGGCCTGGTAGATGGATTCTATCGATGGGAGGTTGGCCTTTGTGATTGTCTGGGCTGAGTTCACCATGGTCTGTAACCGTCTCCGATCTTGAATGCTCCAGTTGCCATACCAGGTAGTGATACATCCAGACAGAATGCTCTCAATGGTGCACCTATAAAAGTTGGCAAGGGTATTTGCCGTCATGCCAAATTTCCTCAACTGCCTGAGGAAGAAGAGACAATGTTGTGCCTTTGTAACTAGTGCGTCCACATGAAGAGTCCGAGAAAGCTTGTTGGACCACTCCCAGGAGCTTGACACTCTCCATTCATTCCGCCTCTGTGTTGTTAATACGTTGGGGGGCCATGAGTAATATCCCGCCGAAAGTCAATGATGAGTTCCTTGGTTTTGCTGGCACTGAGAGCAAGGTTGTTCTCAGTGCACCATTTTTCCAGGTCTTCCACCTCCCGTCTGTAGTCTGTTTCATTGCCATCTGAGATTTGACCGACTATGGTGGTGTCATCAATGAACTTGTAAATGGCATTAGTCTGGTATTTGGCGATGCAGTTATGGGTATACAGTGAGTACAGTAGGGGGCTGAGTATGCACCCCTGGGGGGTTCCAGTGTTGAATGTTAGTGGCAATGAAATATTGTTCCCAATCTTCACTGATTGTGGCCTGTGGGTCAGAAAACTGAGGATCCAGTTGCAGAGACTGGGGCTTAGTCTGAGAACACTAAGTTCAGTAATCAGTCTTGAGGGAATAATAATGTTGAAGGCTGAACAGTAGCCAATGAATAGGATTCTTACGTAGCTGTTCTTGGTGTCAAGATGTTCTAGAGAGGAGTGAAGGGCGAGTGATATGGCATCTGACGTGGATCTGTTCGTCCGATAGGCAAATTGGAGTGGGTCAACAGTAGTGGGGAGGCTTGAGTTGATTAATGCCAGCCTTTCAAAGCACTTCATGACCACTGAAGTTAGGGCCACTGTGTGGTAATCATTGAGACATGCTGCATGAGCCTTCTTAGGCACAGGGATGATGTTGACCCTCTTGAAACAGGCAGGGACAGTGATGTGCAGCAGAGAGAGGTTGAAGATGTGCGAAAAGATTTCTGTCAGTTGATATGCGCCTGGTCCAGTCGCTTTCCTTGGATTCACATGAAGAAAAGCTGATCTGACTTCTGATGCAGTGACTGTTGGGATAGGTTTGCAAGGACTTGTCGGAATAGGTGTTACCTCTCCGCTGAAATTCTGCTCAAAGCGAGCATAGAAGGCGTTGAGATGATCTGGGAGGGATGTGTCATCTGCCTCAGACAACTGTCTGTGTGGAGTTTGCACATTCTCCCTGTGTCTGCGTGTGTTTCCTCTGGGTGCTCCGGTTTCATCCCACAATCTAAAGATGTGCGGGTTAGGTGAATTGGCCATGCTAAATTGTCCATAGTGTTAGGTGCATTAGGTTACTCTTCGGAGGGTCAGTGTGAATTGTTGGGCGAATACTGTGGGGAATCTAATCTAATCTAATCGTGTGCTATCTTGCACTGTCTCTTTTTAGAACCTGTGATGTCACCGGGTGTCTGTCTGGGTCTCTAGTTTGGATCGGTATTGGTCCTTGGCTGTCTTAATGGCTCCGCAAAGGTCATACTTGGATTCCTTATATTTGAGTGGATCTCCTGATCTGAAGGCCTCACGCCTGGTTTTCAGCAGGTTCTGTATGTCCTGATTTATCCAACGTTTCCTGTTGGGGAACACCTGGATTGACTTCCTCGCTATGCAGTCCTCCACAAACTTGCTGATAAAGTCTGTGACGGTAGTGGTGTACTCTCCCAAAGTACGTGCGGCCTGTTGAACATGGACCAATCAGCCGATTCCAGACAGTACCGGAGTTGATCCTCTGCCTCCTCCGACCAGCATTGAACTGGTATCGACCAGGGGGTCTCCTGCTTGAGCTTTTGCCTGTAAGCCAGGAGAAGAAACACGACACTGTGATTGGAGTTCCCAAACTGAGGGAGGGGGATGGAGTGTTAGGCATCTTTCACAGTGGTGTAGCAGTGGTCTAAGATACTCTGACCCCGGTGGGGCAGGCAATTTTCTACATGGGCAATACCTTCCTTAGATTGGCTTGATTGAATATAAACAGGGCCTCGGGGTGTTCTGTCTCCAGGGTCTTAGTGATGGAGTACAGCACATCCAGAGCTTCCTCAACCTTTGCTTGTGGCGGTATGTAAATAGCAATTAGTATAGCAGCATTAAATTCCTGTGGTAGATCGAAGAAGCGGCATTTGATGGTGAGGAATTCAAGGTTTGGGGAGCAATGGCTGCCCAGGGTTGCAATGTCCATGCACCACAAGTTGTTGATTAAAAAGCAAACCCTTCCACCCTATAGGGAGCATATTTGGACATTCATCGAACTCTGTTACATGTCAAAAGTGATAGCAACCCAACAATCATTCACCCGGTGACCAAATCAGCCATTCAATTATAGAAATATCGAATCAAAAAGAAGGTGTAGGAGAAGGCCATTCAGTCCTTCGAGCCTGCACCACCATTCAATGTGATCATGGCTGATCAAACAATCTCAGTACCCCCTCCTGCTTTCTCATCATACCTCTTGATCCCTTCAGCCTCAAGGCCCACATTCAGCCTCCTCTTGATTATATCGAATGAACTGGTGTGAACAGCTTTTGATGGTAGAGAATTCCACAGATTCACAACTCTCTGAGAGAAGAAATTCTTCCTCATTCAGTCCTAATGGCTTACCCATTATTTTTAGACTCGGGGAACCCCTAGTTCTGGACTTCCCCAACATCGGGAACGTTCTTCCTACATCTAGCCAGTCCAGTCCCATCAGGATTTTATGTGTTGCTATGAGATTCCCCCCTTATTCTTCTAAATTCCAGTGAGTACAAGCCCAGTCTATCCAGTCTTTCTTCCTATGTCAGTCCTACCATTCCAGGAATCAGTTGATAGACCACTCCCCAGCTCTACCAGCATTTTGTAATGCCCAGGAGGGCCCTTTGAATGCTGGGAAGACTCACCAGGTAAACCCTGATGTCCCTTCTGCATTTTCCTGAGGTGGTAACTTCATAGAATCTCTACAGTGTGAAAACAGGCATTTGGCCCAAAAAGTCCACACCGACCCTTCGAAGAGTAACCCACCCAGACCCGTGCCCCTAACCTGTTACCCTACATTTGCCCCTGACTATTGCACATAACCTACATATCCCTGAGCACCATGGCCAATTCGCCTAGCCTGCACATCTTTGGACTCTGGGAGGAAACCGGAGCACCCAGACGAAACCCACACAGACATGGGCAGAATGTGGAAACTCCACACAGAAAGTCCCCCGAGGCTGGAATCAAACTCAGGTCACTAGTGATGTGAGACAGCAGTGCTAACCACTGAGCCACTGTGCCATCTAATGACCATTTAATGGCAGACAAAATGGTGCCTTGCCAAGTTGGTAGCTCACCTTACTGGAAACTGACCCCAATGACTGCACCTGCCTAGGTATACCTGAATTAGAAGGAATTTACCTGGTTTTCAAGAATTCCTCACTGTGGAAGTACCAGCTCCTTCCTGTTGGACCACAACTGTGGCCATGGCTACCGGTGACCCTGCCAAGCTGCTGGCCTTCTGATTGGGTTGGCAGCTTCAACAGGTGGATTGGCATCCTCAGTTGGATGACAGCTCCAACCACAATCTGTGTTTGGTACTTGCCAGCAACTTCTACCGCAAGTCCCACTGCTCACCAGTGTGGGGGCAGCTCCTGTCAACCCATGGTGGGATTTAACGTTGGACAAAAGTCATTCCTTACCTCATGAAGTCATAGAGTCTTAGAAATGTACAGCACGGAACCCCTTCAGTCCAACTCGTCCATGCCGACCAGATATCCTAAATTAATCTAGTCCCATTTGCCAGCACTTGGCTCATATCCCTCAAAACCTTTCCTATTCATATACCCATTCAGATGCCTTTCAGATGAAATAACTGTACTACCCTCCATCACCTCCTCTGGCAGCTCATCTCATACATGCACCACCTGCTGCGTAATAATGTTGCCCCTTAGGTCACTTGTAAATCTTTCTCCTCTCACCTAGAACCTATCCCCTCTAGGAAAAAGGCTTTGACTACTTACCCTATTCATGCCCCTCATGATTTTATAAACCTCTGTAAGGTCACCCCCTCAGCCTCTGACGCTCCAGGGGAAAAAACCCCAGCCTATTCAGCCTCTCCCTAGAGCTCAAACCCTCCAACCCTGGCAATATCCTTGTAAATTTTTTTCTGAACCCTTCCAAGTTTCACAACATCTTTTCTATAGCAGGGAGATGAGAATTAAATGCAGTATCCAAAAGTGGCCTCACCAATGTCCTGTACAGCCCACAATATGACATCCCAACTCCTATACTGAATGCACTGACCGTGAGAATACCTCATGAGAATAAAACACAGTGACTGCTCCTACTGGTACTGACAACCTCCAGCAGCTCAAAATCTGATGACTTAAAACCGACAAAGAGCTTCATACAAAATTGAAACAATATGCATTACAAATAATGGCAGTTACCAGGGAGTAATCCTGTGTTTACTATGAAATTGAGATGACAATTGTAAATCACTTGAGCTTTGATCTCCCAGTTTATTACTACATCTGAACTCCTTGATTAGATTACAGCCTTGTAATCATAGCCAGGTATACATTTTTTTCTCTATCTGCAACCCATTTAAAAGTAATTGTGATTTGTAGGAACAAATTCTTCTTGTCATGAAATACAACACATCCCCGGTCCTGTCCCCAGTCTGCTAGACAATTCAATGATTTCAAAGGAAAGTTCGGTACTATTTGAAGAAGGTGGATACATTTTATTATCTTGCCCCCAACCTGGATTATATCACAAAGAAATCCAGCTGATTGGATTGCAATTTTTTTCACCAGATGGCCAGTGACATTATGATATGTGACAAACACATTGATAAAGATGCAACCTGCTGACAGTACTGTGATCCAATGGGAATATGAATTCAGCCTTATAACCTCTTCAAAAAGAGTTAATCCTAATTCTATATTGGCTTGGGATAAAATAAGAATGTGATTTTCTTTTGGAAAATCAAAAGTGAGGGCTATCCAACAGGGCTGAGAAGAGGAGTCAAATCGAACAAAAATAATCATTTGGGATTGTCCAGTCTGATCTTTGAAGCCCGTACATTATTGGAGAAAAAGAAGATGAGTCAGTGTCCTGGTTGTCGGATATTAGGAAAGTAAAAATCTGGGTCTCACCAAAGGGCAAAATGATGAGGAGACACAGATAATTGGACTACAGGATGGTCAAAGATCACCTGCTTGACAACTTTTTTTTCTTATCTAGGAGCTTGAAAGATGCTCCAAATCTGTTATCAGTGTAATATAGAGAGCAGCTAATTAGATCAGCTTAGCCCCTTAGAGACTACAGTTAAATATAGAAGGAGAGCTCTCTATTAAGCAATGAGTTTTGTGTATGATTTTGATTTGAGTTATTATTGTCATATGTACCAAGGTACAGTGAAAAGTTCTGTTTTGCATGCAGTGCAGGCAGATCACACCATTACAAAATGCATTAGGGTAGAACAGAGGGAGGAATACAATGTTACAGCTGCAGAGAAGGTGCACAAAGAGTGAGATCAATGTTAAATTTAAAATTTCAGAAGCCCATTCAGAAGTCTAATAATAGCAGGGAAGAAGCTGTTCTTGAACTTGTTGGTTTGTGTGTTTAAGTTTTTGTATCTCCTGCCTGACAGAAGAGGTTGGAAGAGATTATAACAAGGGTAGGAGGAGTCTTTGATGATGTTGGCTGCCTTCCTGAGACAGCAAGAAGTGTCGATGGAGTCAATGGATGGAAGGTTGGATTGTGTGATTGACTGGGCTGTGTTCACAACTCTCTGAAATTTTTTACCGTCTTGGGTAGGGCAGTTGCCGTACCAAGTTGTGTTGCATCCAGATAAAATGCTTTCTGTGATACATCTATAAAAATTGGTATGAGTCATTACTGACATACTGAGTTTCCTTAGGTGCTGTGCTTTCTTGGCTAGCATTGCAAAAGATTTGTAATAAAGTATCATTATCCTCTCTTGTTTTCAAGACAGCTATTTAGATCCTTTACCAGTGTGTCCCCTTCCAATGTTCATGCCTCCTTCCGAGGCTACAGTTCCACAGGCACAGGCCACGTTTCAAGCTGTAAACATTGTTTAGCTCATAGTTTGACAATATCAGTTATCTGTCTGATCATGTTGGGTATCAGGCCAAAGCAAGATTTCCTTCACACAAACTGCAGGATTGGCCCGGTGACTCAATGATTAGCACTGCTACCTCACAGTACCAGGGACCCACGTTCAATCCCACCCTTGGGTGACTGTCGGTGTGGAGTTTCATGTGTTCCCTGTGTCTGCATGGGTTTCTTCCCGCAGTCCAAAGATTTGCGGGCTGGGTGGATTGGCCAGGCTAAATTACCCATAGTGTTCAGGGATGAATATATTTGGTGGATTAGCCATGGAAAATGCAGGGTGATAGAGTAGCGAGGTGGGTCTAGGTGGGATGCTCTACAGAGGGTTGATGCGGACTCGATGGGCCAAATGGCCTGTTTCCACCCTGTAGTGATTCTGTGAAACAATTGAGACAAGCTGTTTCTCACAAGCTTGCTGCAATCAATAAGGCTGGGGAAAAGATCATGCCACAGCAATATTAATTATCATTAACCAATAAGATATAACTGATTTTTTTTCCAAAAAATTTCTGTCAGACAATGAACACCCATCATTCTTTTAGTATCATAATCCAAGGAAAAGAACTGACCTTCATTTGGCTGAGCTTTTCCAATCATATCTAATAGTCCAGATTTATATCCTTTAAGCATATATTTAACAGGCTGTAGTTTTTTCTTTGGAGGTCATTATTTTTCGAGCCTCACAGAGACAATTGCACTGTTATCAATTTCTATTACCAGAGTTTTGTCAGGTGTCTTGATATGCACCACATTCAGTTCTTTTAAAGTCCTCGGTGGGTCAATACACATAGCATTGTGTGGAAAGTTTGATTTCAGGAGATCATGCTCCATCAGGTTCAATTTTCTCCATTTCACTTCCTTTCTAACTGTGAGAAACTGCAGATATTCAGTGCGTTAAATCTAAGACACACTGAAAAAACATTTAAAGTTCAGTAGTATGAGCCGAGGGATCACATCATGAGCCACCAACTTGTAGACAGTTTGACTGAAATTCTTTTCTCTGCTATTTCAACCTATTTTACATAAATGGGCTACCGGTTGCAGTAAAATCATGCAAAGTGGAAATTCAATCGAGCACATTAAGCATTTGTATGCTCTTTTCCTACAGGGTCATTTCAAGGCCCTGGTATATAAACTGTAACATGGCATTTATACATCTTTGGCCAAGCTCCCAAAATGCCTGCTGACCTTAATTTAACACATATTGAGAGATACCCAACAATAACATTAATTTAACATGTTAAGGAACTATTAAGTATAAATTCAACACAAATGTGTAAACTTCAATAAGAATCTGCCGTCCAGCTCTCAATATTTAAGGTCAAAAATCATAAATTTTACAGTAGAGAAACATTACTGAAAGGCGTAATATTTTTGAAGGTGTAGTGATTGTATTGAGGTCAGCCAGGCGGATGTCATAGAATATGAGTTCCCTGATTGAGGCTGTTAAACTGGTCCAATTTGAGAGCTTTGGCTGACAAATATAAACAGGAGTGTGAGAGGTTTTGTTCATTCTGAGAGTTGGCTTTGAGAGTTGGATCAGTGTTAAGACTCCACATATTTAAATGAAGCATAACTTGGTGATAGAATACCAGTCTCTCTCGAGTTATTTCAGAGAGGAATTTAATTCACATCAGAGAATCACAAGTGATAGTTCCTCTCATTGATCCAAACCCATCTCCTCTTGTGTTCTCAAAGGATCTATCTTTTGTGCCCTCTTGTGTTTCATCCGACTGCTGCCCTTAGTGACACTTCAGAAAAAAACAACATTAAGTTCCTTGTGTACATTGATGGTAGCCAGCTCCCTAATCACCTTTCTGTCAATCACTCCAGTGTCTCCAAATTGCCATGGCACTTGCCCCACATTGTTGGAAAAGTGCACATTTCCTCCAGTTAGATACTCGTGAGTCTTTGATCCCTACGACAAACTCTATAGTCTAGTTGCTGATTCGATCCCTCTACCTGGCAACTATCACAGAATAAACTACACAGTTACCAAGCTTGGGGTCATTTTTTGATCTTTAACCTCAATGAGTTTCCAGTCACATAACTGTTCCCTCACTAGAAGTGCAGATTTCCATTTCTGCAACACTATATAATTGTGCCTTTCCCAACTCATCTGTTGACGACACCTCTAGACTCAACTTTTCCAAAGCACTCATAGCCAGCCTTCCATTTAAGACCCTGTAAAAACTAAAATTCACACAAAAATCTGCTACCCGTATCCTAACTTGTGACCAGTCCTGTTCATCCATTATTCCAAACCCATGTTTGTCATGGTTAATCAATTCCTCACTCTTAAAACTCTCATCCTCATTTTCAGATCCCTCTGTGGCCCATTCCTATGGCACTTTGTAGTCCTAAAACCATCTGAGAATTCAACACTCCTTCAGTTCTGTGCATCCCCTATTTTGTCCATCATTGGCAGCTGTGCTTTCAGATGTCTAAGTTCCAGAATTCAAAACCCATCTCACTTTGTTTAAGATACTCTTTAAAACCTGCCTCTTCAACTAAGCTTTGTACGACATCTGTCCTATTATCTCCTTCTCTGCCTCAGTGTCAAACTTTGTAAGGTAATGATGCTGTGAAGGAAGTTGGACAATTTATGTTAAAAATATTATGTAAATGCAAGTTAACATTGATGCTTCATTCAGCATCTGAGAGATTAACTCCTTTTAGGATATTGAGGTGTTCAAGATAATTAAGGTAGAGCGAAATTGTTTTCTCTGGAAAGGATATCCAGGACCACAACCAATTCCCGAAAACACCATTGAACGTCTGCTTGGAGACATGCCTCTGGGATCAAGCTCATCAGCCACACAGGGACCTACTGAACACAGAATTTCCTTGGTGGACATTTGTATCATACTCACAGTGAACTGGTTTCTGCATTATTGGAATGCAGTGATCACAAAGGAGGCTTATGAGGAAGAGACCAAGAATGGGGAAATTTTAGAAATTGGATAGGCTGGTGTTCATTTCACTGGAGCAAGAAGGCTGTTGGGAAATTTAGTTGAGATATATTAAACTGTGTGGAACCTAGGTAGATACCCTTAGCAGAAAGGTCAATAATCAAGAGACATATATTTCAAGTAATTAGAGGGAGATGGGAGAACATTTTTCAATTGGCCTCAGTTGGCCTTAATTGGCTACCCACTAGAATTCACAGGATATGTTGCCTGGAGCGCAGACTTGAATTTTTTTTTCAGCAGCTAGGTTTTCCAATTATTTTGATTTCTAGGGGAAGTGCTGGTCCCACCTTGCAGAAAAGAGAAGCACAGCAGGTGAGCAAAGTCAGGATATCTTGCTTAATTTAGATTTTCTAAATCCATAAGATTACAGGCTGAAGGAGTTCTATCATGCTGAAATCTTAGAAATGAATTAACTTGAGGAAGTGACAGTGTAAATCATCCTGATTTTGTCAGTGGGGATGAAATGAAGAGAAAGAGGCATATTCAGAGTGACAAGTATATACACAGTACAATTCAATTAGATATCTACACATTAATTAGAGACAGAACACAACACTGGGAATGCAGGGGGTGCAATCGCTAGGCCATTAATCCAGAAACTCAGCTCATATTCTAGGGACCTGGGTTCAAATCCCATCATGGCAGATGTTGGAATTTGAATTCCATAAATGATCTGGAATTAAGGATTTGCGTGATAACCATGAATCCACTGTCAATTGTCGGAAAAAAAACATTTGGTTCACTAATGTCCTTTAGGGAAGGAAATCTGTCATCCTTATCTAGTCAGACCTACATGTGTCTCCAGACCACATAGCAATGTGGTTGATTCTTAACTGCCCTCTTGGGAACTAGGGATGGGCAATAAGTGCTGTCCTAGACAGAGATGCCCATATCCCATGAGTGAATATAAAAAAGTCCTCATTCCTGTGGTGCTGGAGGGAGTGTGATGGAATGGATTCCAACAAATTCCAGTGCTGATCCTGCCATGATATCCAGAGGCAGAGTGGATCATTTCAGCTACCCCTGGCCATGGACCCCTGTTTGAACTACATCATGGACATTGATTAATCAAAAGAGAGGAAAAGGAGACAATGTCAGACAGGCAGTCAAGGTAGAGAAAGAACTGGCAGGAAAAGCAGCAGTCAGCAATATTCTTTTCCAATTACCTGACGACTGAAAAGAACTCAAATGCCACCTGATCTAGAGGTTTAGGTGGGCCCCACTTCTGCTGTTCAAAAGATCTGAACCCTGGCTCGCTGCTGGTAATCAGGTCACTGGGCATTAGATCTACCAGGGCAGAGGGCACTGCTGGCATGAAAGTTCTCTTACCCTTTCAGCCCTGTATCCTCTAATATCGTGGACATTGGGAAGGACAAGTGAAGGGCTTGTTCCAAGCAATTCTCATTGGAAAACCTGATCTTAGGCTAGGATCCAGCATATCTGAATTCCTTCCAATTCCTCTTCATAGGGTCATACAGTCATACAGCATGGAAACATACCCTGCGGTCCAACTAGTCCACACCGACCATGTTCCAGAACTAAATTAGCCCATCTGCCTACATTTGGCCCAGATTGCTCCAAACCTTTCCTTTTCATGTATTTCCTACTCAAATGTATTTCACACATAACTGTAAGCACATCCACCACTTCCTCTGGCAGCTCATTCCATATACGAGCCACTCTGTGTATAAAAAAAGTTGCCTCTCTTCATCTCCTTTTTAGGTCCTCTCACCTGAAAAAAGTCTTCCCCCTAGTTTTGAACTCTCCCACCTACCTCCCAATTCATTGTACACAAGCCTCTGGCCCCTTAGAAATTGTGAGGGCTATATCTGCTCTAATATATATTGAGGGAAATCTTACAATTAACTCAAACCTGCATTAATTTTATAGGGCATTTAACCAACAATGGCTACCTAAAGACTAACTGAAGCAAAGCACACAAGCCCAAGATTTGTTAGTTCCCTTTTAGCTTAAAGAACTATGAAATGAGTCACCTTGGAATAAGTTAGCACGAGTAACTGAAACTAAACACATTTTTAAAATAATACTTTGTTTGAAGGGAATGTGTTTTTTTTATCTTTATCCATAAACACTTGCAGTGGCATATTAAGTACGATGACAGTCTATAAACAAAAAATATTAGAGAGATGACAGCATCAAATTCATTTATATGAAGTGAGCTAGCTATTTCTGCCTGCCTTTCATTTCGTGTTTATATATTCTTAATCTTGACAAGCATGAGTTTCTTTGGGAGATAAACAAAAAAATAATCTTTTCTTTGGTATGTAAAGACTTTGACAGAAAAAAAGAATAAGGTAGCTGTATATCTTCCAACAAAGCATCAACATACATAGTGAAGGCATAATGGAAGCATATTGTATTAGTATCACTACAGTGTACACAGTCAGTATAATATTTCAACATTTGCACAAAGTCAACACAGTGATGTACTATTGACACAGCAAAGAAATATCCATGAAAAAGTGTACGTACACAATCTTTTTCTCTTCCTCTTGTTTCTTTTGATTCCAGAGACGCTGACTGCCCTCTGTTCTTTTGTTAAAGAGTTTTGCAACTCTCAGCAGAATATTTGGCCAGGGAGACATAACAAAATTAGTAAAATGCATTGCTAACATATCGCAAACTGCCAGCACTGCACATGACAACTAAGGGACATGGCACTGGCACACCAAAGATTTGGGATCAGGTTGGAAGTTGAGTCACACTAATTGGCTTCACTGAACCCGGACTAAGCATAGAAAAGAGATCAGCTAAGTCTCATTCCCCCTTCTGTGTGATCCATCCTTGTAAAGCTAGGGGTGGATTTTCTGCACGCTACCTTTGTACAGAACATTGATAGAAACACATAAGTTGCCAAAGATCTTCCATTGAAATTACAGCAGAAGATTGAAAAAAACTCAGGAGAAATTCTCTCAGCAAGTATCATGGCAACATTAGTGACACTAATTGGTTCCAACTTTTAGTAATTGAAGTTTCACCAGCTACAGTAGAGAGTTTTAAATCCATTTCCCCAGGGCATTCACATCGGCTTCAACGTTTTGAGTGTAGTGACCTTACCACCATAGCATCACCTCTTCTGTTAATCCACACTGCTTTCAAAATATCTCACTGACATTATCCTTGTTACTGCACCTCCCCTTGCTAACTCTCCATCTTTGCATCCCATGTTTAGCAAGCAACACAATACTCTTCGCATAACCCCTTCCTCCTGAAAGTTATCCAAGGACAGTCTGAACTCATGGGCTAGTATTTGTAGAAGGCATCCTGGAAGATTGTAATATCATTTCTTCATGTTTGGTGGTGGCCCATTCCAGAATAAGCAGAGGCAGAGAGATTTCATAAAAAGCAGTCTGGGTGTCATTCAATGAAAGACAGCCCACCTATCAGAGGACAGAAGGAAAAAAAATGGATGTTAGGAATGAAATATCTATCATGTTAGTCTTCTACTCTTTCACTACATGACCAACTGTAAGGAGAGGATGACTTCCATAAATGGAGGGATGTGAATAGAGAGGGGTCAGTTAGTTCAGTTGGATGGTTAACTAGTTTGCAAAGTAATGCCAGCAGTGTAGGTTAAATTCCGATTGAGGTGATCATGAAGGACTCTCCTTCTCAACCTCTCCCCATACCTGAGGTGTGGAGAAGCCTCAGGTTAAACCAGCACCAGTTGTCTGTCTCTCTCCCTTTCTAAAAAGAGTCTATCCCCCTCTGGGACTATGGCAACTTTACTTGCTACCTCTGATTGATAATGGTAAATTGCAGACAGTGATCAATTCAGCGAAAACAAGGCGGCTGCAGTTAGGAAATGTATTATTGCAGTGTATAGTTACAAAATGTATCAGTTTGGTTATCCTGAAGCAGCCTATTAATTGATTCTAGAGAAAGCAAGTACTCAGATCACCTTCCTCAACATTTATGTACTTTCAGGACCTCTTTTATTTGAACTAAAACCTTCATTCCTTCTTTATTGGATTGGAGAGAGTAGAGGAGTCCCTACATTTCTGAGTTTGTTATCTCACTTAGAGTCTAAGGGATGTACAGCACAGAAACAGACCCTTCAGTCCAACTCGTCCATGTCGACGAGGTATCTTAAATTAACCTAGTCCCATTTGCCAGCACTTGGCCCATATCGCTCTAAATCCTTCCTATACCCATCCAGATGCATTTTAAGTGTAGTACTAGCCTCCACCACTTCCTCCGGCAGCTCATTCATACACACACCACCCTCTGCATGAAAATGTTGCCTTTAGGTCCCTTTTGAATCTTACCACTCTCACCCTAAACCTATGCCCTCTAGTTCTAGACTCTCCCCACACCAGGGAAAAGACCTTGTCTATTTCCCCTGTCTATGCCCCTCATGGTTTTATAAACTTCTATAAGGTCACCTCACAGCCTCTGACACGCCACAGAAAACAGTCCCCGCCTATTCATCCTCTCCCTATGGCTCAAATCCTCCAACCCTGGCAACAGCCTGGTAAATCCTTTCTGAACACTTTCAAGTTTCACAACAGAATTGCACACAATATTCCAAAAGTGGCCTAACCAACATCCTGTACAGCCGCAACATGACTTCCCAACTCCTAAACTCAATGCTCTGAACAATAAAGGAAAGCATACCAAACGCCTTCTTCATTATCCTATCTACCTGCGACTCCACTTTCAAGAAACTATGAACCTGCACTCCAAGGTATTTTTGTTCAGCAGCACTCCTCAGGACCTTACCATTAAATGGATAAGTTCTGCCTTGATTTGCCTTTCCATCTGCCACTCCTCAGCCCATTGGCCCACCTGATCAAGATCCTGTTATACTCTGAGGTAACCTTCTTCGCTATCCACTGCACCTCTAATTTTGGTGTCATCTGTAAACTTTCTAACTATACCTCCTATGTTCACATCCAAATTATTTATGTAAATGATGAAAAGCAGTGGACCCAGCACCGATCCTTGTGGCACACCACTGGTCACAGGCCTCCAGTCTGAAAAGCAACCCTCCACCATCACCCTCTGTCTTCTACCTTCAAGCCAGTTCTGTATCTAAATGGCTAGTTCTCCTTGTATTCTGTGTAATCTAACCTTGCTAACCAATCTCCCATGAGGAATCTTGTTGAACGCCTTTCTGAAGTCCATGAAGATCATGTCCATTGCTCTGCCCTCATCATTTCTCTTTGTTACTTCTTCAAAAACCTCAATCAAGTTTGTGAGACACGATTTCCCATGTACAAAGCCATGTTGACTATCCCTAATCAATCCTTGCCTTTCCAAACACATGTAAATCCCCTCCCTCCAGACTACCCCCAACAATTTGCCCACCACCGAAGTCAAGCTCGAGTTCCCTGGCTTTTCCTTTCCATCTTTCTTAAATACCACATTAGCCAACGTCAGTCTTCTGACACATCACCTAGAACAATCGATGATGCAAATATCGCAGCAAGGGGCCCAGCAATCACTTCCCTAGCTTTCCACAGAGTTCTAGGGTACACCTTATCAGATCCTGGGGATTTATTCATCTTTATGCATTTCAAGACGTCCAGCACTTCCTCCTCTGTAATATGGACATTTTTCAAACTGTCACCATCCATCCATTCTTTATCTTCCATGTCCTTTTCCACAGTAAACACTGATGCAAAATATTCATTTAGTATCACTCCCATCTCCTGTGACTACACACAAAGGCTGCCTTGCTGATTTATGAGGGGCCGTATTTGCTCCCTAGTTACCATTTTGTCCTTAATGTATTTATAGAATCCCTTTGGATTCTCCTTAACCCTATTTTCCAAAACTATCTCATAGCCCCTTTTTGCCCTCCTGATTTCCCTCTTGAGTGTGTTCCTACTGGCTGTACACTCTTCTAAGGATTCACTCGATCTCCGCTGTCTATTCCTGACATATACTTTCTTTACCAAAACCTCTATTTCTCTAGTCATCCAACATTCCCTGCATCTACCAGACTTGCCTTTCACCCTAACAGGAACATACTGTCTCTGGAACTCTCTGTCTCGTTTTTGAAGGATTCCCAATTTCCAGACATCCTTTTACCTGTGAATATCCACCACCAATCACCTTTTGAAAGTTCTTGCCTTATACCATCAAAATTAGCCTTCCTCCAATTTAGAACTTTAACTTGTAGATCCTGACTCTCCTTTTTCATCACTTTTTAAAACTAATAGAATTATGGCCCCTTGCCCCAGAATGCTCCCCCCCAACATCTCCTATCTTATTTCCTAAGTGTAGGTCAAGTTTTCACCTTCTGTAGTCGGGTACATCCACATTCTGAATCAGAACAGTTTCTTGTACATACTTAACAAATTTCTCTCCATCTTAACACTGTGGCAGTCCCAGTCTATATTTGGAAAGTTAAAATTCCCTGTCATAAACACATTATTATTCATACAGATAATTGAGATGTCCTTACAAACTTGTTTCTCAATTTCCCACTTACTATTGGGGAATCTGCAGTACAATCCCAATGAGGTGATCATCCTTTCTACTGCAAGAAAACGACATTTTAGCCGTAGTGTCTGCTTTAGCTCTTTCATGTTGGTCCAGCCTTCCTTCACAGGATGTTAACAGTATTTGGGGTCGACCATGTCAGTGTATTAAAGAGGATCTCAAGAAAACTTTACCATTCCTGAAAAAGACTATCCATTTAACACTGAGAAAAATCTAGATCCTGCCGCTGGTCAACTAGTACTTGTCTAAATTCAAGATCTTTTCGTCTAACCCACTCATCTCATATTCTTTTCTGCACTGCTCAGTCATGATGTTGTCCAGCACCAAGGTGTCCATGTTTGTGTGTATATCTGTATGTGGCTGTATAATATATATATATGCGCGTTTGTGTGTGTGTGTAGCAGCAGCATCAGCAGCAGCAGTA
The DNA here is from genome assembly GCF_047496795.1 of Chiloscyllium punctatum. NCBI lineage: Eukaryota > Metazoa > Chordata > Chondrichthyes > Orectolobiformes > Hemiscylliidae > Chiloscyllium > Chiloscyllium punctatum. The sequence continues at coordinate 54,991,653 of NC_092762.1, read as the reverse complement.
GTAGGGAGTTGTATTTTCAGCAACATGTTATATCCCAGCACATTTCCAAAGATTTGGCATTGGGAAACAGCAGGAGTATGCACAAAAGGGAATATTGCAATAAACCCTATGGTACAGCTTTGTCACTGGCCTGTATCCCTGATGAAATTTCATGAGGAGATGCAAAATTCTTCTGATTATTATTCCACAAGTATAACCCAGGTCTTTATATGGAATGAACATTGCTCATTTGTGGCATGGTGGCTCAGTGGTTGCACTGCTGTTTCACAGTGCCGAGGACCCAGGTTCAATTCCACCCTCAGGTGACTGTCCGTGTCAAGTTTGTACGATCACTCCATGTCTGTGCGGGTTTCTTCCCACAGTCCAAAAGTGTGCAGGTTAGGTGGATTGGCCATACTAAATTGCCCTATAGTGTCCAGGGATGTGCAGGCTAGGGGGATTAGCCATGGGGAATGCAGGGATAGGGCGGGAGTGGGTCCGGATGGGATGCTGTTCGGGAGGTTGGTGTAGACTCGAATGGCTTGCTTCCACACTGTAGGGATTCTGTGATTTCTTGTGGGCATCACATCTTAAGGAAAAACAAATGTAGCTGTTGAGCAGTTGATTCAATTTTTCACACAGTTCAGTATGAATCCAGTTTAACAACAAGCAGCCCTTCCTGAGAGGAATTTCAAAAATTGCTGTAATTCATTGCTGTGCCTTGTTTTAATCTCTTGATAAAGTTAAGTTATAAGGGGGCTTGGTACACATTTTGATAGTCAAAAGTGTGATGAGATCAAAGGAAATTGAATTTTCTTCAGGTTTGTAATCTATGTTCAGTGTTTCCTGAATTCTGACAGCCCATTATAGTAACAATATGCCTAGAATGTTTTATTCATACAAACTGTTATTTATATTCATAATAACTGCTACCTCTAGTAAGTGTTCTTTGAAGGATAAAATAGCAATTTTTTGACCAAACATGATATAATAAAATCTCAATTGGCACCAGCCTGTTACGTGAATACAGCAAATGGTTGTGTTTTCTTGTACCTCTGCATCAGAGTATGGAAATATAGTTTGTGGACTGCGTGTAGCCAGTATCCATTCACATGCAGCTCTCCGAAGACTTCCCGTATGCCTCTGAGATTACTCTCACAAATCGCCTTGCTGGACATTGGCAGATCTCTGAAATAAAGCAAAAACCTGTGGATACTGGAGACCTGAAACAAAAAAATGGAAATTGTGGGAAAAAATCCAACAGGTCTGGCAGCGACCTGAGGGGAAAAAACACAGGGTTCACATTTTGAGCCTAGGGAGTTATGAGAAAGTATTGCGCCTGGTGGGTAGCGTTTGTTAATTGTTTTTTTAAAATTGGTGACAAGAGTAAAAGAAAATCAAGGAGCGGGGGTGCTGGAGACATTTGAATGCTGTTGGTGGCACAGTGACTGTGTCCCTACCTCTAGGCCAAGAGGCCTGGGTTCAAGTCTTAGTCGTTCAGGAAGAGTGTGATGGCATTCCCAAATAGGAAAAATATCGGAAGAAGCACACCTCTTTTAAAAAAAATCTTCTGATTTGACATGGATGGTTTAGTTACAAAGAAAACAGAGGATTCTGTGGTAGTGTCACTCTTTGTCAAACTTGAAACCTCTAGAGGTGTGCTATATAAAAATAGTTGGGCTATCACAGGGGTCCCCAGTAGAGGGTTCTCTACATGGGACTGCTCTCACTGGAGACGAGGGGCGGAGGGTTTTATACACAGCAGATACATGCAACCAAGGTGATTCCCAGCCAAACAGAGCCGGGGAGGCCGTAGACACATAGACGTTAGTTGTGAGTAATTGTGTTCCCTGTTTAATTACTTAAAAAAGCTTATTTTTGTTCTTCTGGTTGTACCTCAGCCCCACACCCTTGATCTTTGGGCTCACAGTGTGCAAGCGGCAGGCAGGTAGAAGGAACTCATTATGAGTCCCTGACCAAAGTGGGGTCAGCAAGCCATGGAGGGGATCAGAGTTTCCGACTGTGTGCCTCTCTTCCACAACTATTTGAATACCCGATGTCCTTGGAAAGGGAGCACATAACGCCCACCAACATCCTTCGGGTATTTTGAGAGAGGTTGTTCCCCTATCAATTTTTATTTTGTCCCCTCCCTTGTTTCCTCCCCTTTTTATTTATCTTCTTGCTGCAAATCCCCTCGTGGGCAGTGTTTGTAGTAATATGTTAATTAGGTGAATGATAAATTGAGTTTATTTTCAGAGGAGGTGGTGGAGATGGGTATAATTATGACATTTAAAAGTCATCTGGATGGGTACTTGAATGAGAAGGGTTTAGAGGGATATGGGCTAAGTGCTGCCAAGTGGAATAAGGTCAGTTTAAGATAATTGGTCAGTATGGATGAGTTGGAATGAAGGGTCTGCTTCCATGCTGTATAGCTCTATGACTATTAATAAAAGGACTCAGTTCTCCCTCAGTGTGGGGTTGGATTCTGGACAGGCAAGTGGAAACCTGCTAAGCTACAAATTGACAATAAAATGCTTGTAAATCTCTGGATGTCTTTTGCTACCTCATTCAACATGGACATTGGTCTCTTAAACGCACAATTCTTCCCCAGATGGTCAGCCAAATGGAGTACTTTGGGTGTGGTACTGGACTATAGCTGAATTTCATTGGAACTCTATTGAGCAATGGATGTTCTGTCTTTCATGCAAGGAAGGGAAAAGATTGTGTTTTTAAATAAAGAACAAGGAACACAAACTAGTCAGCCAACAAGTAAGAGTTCTTCATGTCACACATTTTAATGCACGAGCAGATTTCCCAGTGCATTCAATGAATTTGTCATTTTATAATGATTAGGACATCGTCGTCAGAGAATGTTGGGGCAACTGTGACAGACTGAAAGGCACACACCGCACATAAGACTTTTAACGTCAACAAGTATTTGCTCACATAACTAGTGCAGTACTAAACTCAACTAAACGACTTGGCTAAAACAATATAAGTATAATGATAAATGTATGAGATTGAAATTTGATTTTAAATTGTAGTGAGGGTGTTGCAAGCAAACAGGGTTCAAATTGCATGAAGGCCGCAACTGAGGTCACTTTTAGAAGCCCCTAAAAAACCCTCAGAAATTCAATCATTGGGCCAGCCAGTGAGAGGGAAGTTAAAAATCACACAACACCAGGTTATAGTCCAACAGGTTTAATTGGAAGCACACTAGCTTTTGGAGTACCGCTCCTTCATCAGGTAATTGTCACCTGATGACAATCATCTGATGAAGGAGCATCGCTCCGAAAGCTAGTGTGCTTCCAATTAAACCTGTTGGACTATAACCTGGTGTTGTGTGATTTTTAACTTTGTACACCCCCGTCCAACACCGGCATCTCTGAATCAGTGAGAGGGAAGTTAGCCTCCTCTCTCCCTGCTGCCATATGTGGGAGAGTCTGTGAGGACTGTTCCATCATCCACAGATTATTCTCTCCTCTGCTTGCTGCTAATAGGCTCTGCTGGTTCTCATTAGTGTGTGGGTTAAAGAGAGAGTGAGACACCTGCTGACTTTGAGGGGATGTGAGAGAGAGAGAGACACACACACACACACACACACACACACACTGCGACACTGCGAGACTGCAAAGGTTGAGAGGAAAACAGAGACAGACAGACAGACTGCCAGGCTGTATGAGAGAGAGAGAAAAAATAAGAGAGACAGACTCCAATGGAATGAAAAAAAAAGACATAGCCCCCATCAGTGTGTGTGAGAGGGAGAGGGAGAGGGAGAGGGAGAGGGAGAGAAGGACTTCAATAAGACGACAGGCAGACTTAGATTTCAACACGAATGAGTGAACAAGTGTGGTAAATTGAGTCTTTACATGTGGGTTTGTTTGTTTAGATAATTTCATGTCTATAAGACCATAAGACATAGGAGTGGAAGTAAGGCCATTCGGCCCATCGAGTTCACTCCACCATTTAATCATGGCTGATGGGCATTTCAACTCCACTTACCCGCATTCTCCCCGTAGCCCTTAATTCCTTGTGACATCAAGAATTTATCAATCTCTGCCTTGAAGACATCTAGCATCCCGGCCTCCACTGCACTCTGCGGCAATGAATTCCACAGGCCCACCACTCTTTGGCTGAAGAAATGTCTCCGCATTTCTGTTCTGAATTGACCCCCTCTAAATTTAAGGCTGTGCCCACGGGTTCTAGTCTCCCCGCCTAACGGAAACAATTTCTTGGCATCCACCCTTCCCAAGCCATGTATTATTTTGTAAGTTTCTATTAGATCTCCCCTTAACCTTCTAAACTCCAATGAATACAATCCCAGGATCCTCAGCCGTTCCTCGTATGTTAGACCACCCTTCCAGGGATCATCCTTGTGAATCTCCGCTGGACACGCTCCAGTGCCAGTATGTCCCTCCTGAGGTGTGGGGCCCAAAACTGGACACAGTACTCCAAATGGGGCCTAACCAGAGCTTTATAAAGTCTCAGTAGCACAACGGTGCTTTTATATTCCAACCCTCTTGAGATAAATGACAACATTGCATTTGCTTTCTTAATCACGGACTCAACCTGCATGTTTACCTTTAGAGAATCCTTGACTAGCACTCCCAGATCCCTTTGTACTTTGGCTTTATGAATTTTCTCACCATTTACAAAGTAGTCCATGCTTGTATTCTTTTTTTCCAAAGTGCAAGACCTCGCATTTGCTCACATTAAACTTCATCAGCCATTTCCTGGACCATTCTCCCAAACTGTCTAGATCCTTCTGCAGCCTCCCCACTTCCTCTGTACTACCTGCCTGTCCACCTATCTTCGTATCATCGGCAAACGTCGCTAGAATGCCCCCAGTCCCTTCATCCAGATCATTAATATATAACAAGAACAGCTGCGGCCCCAATACTGAACCCTGTGGGACACCACTTGTCACCGGCTGCCATTCTGAAAAAGAACCTCTTATCCCAACTCTCTGCCTTCTGTCAGACAGCCAGTCCTCAATCCATGTCAGTTGTTTATTCCATGTCAGTATTTATGTGTAGATGAAGATATAGCAACACCCATGCCCGCCTAGAGCTTTTCTCATTCCAACCTTCAAGCAAAGGCTCTGTCGCATCACCACTGAGATCACAGTTTCATCACAGCATACCTCCAGTGATATCTACATACTCTTTAATCCCTACTATTACATGTGGCTGTGCACTGCTCCGGAAATCAACTACCTGACGTCCCATTTTAACTTTTCAAAATTATTCTTGACTGCTTTATTTATTTGCTGGATCATTGATCGGTATGCTGGAGTAAATAATGTAACAATGATCTTGGTGTCAACCTACTTTGCAACAGTGGGTTGACTAGCTCTTTTGTAAAATTACCTTTGATGTGGCTGAGGAACCATTTTGTGTATCCTCTCTGTTTTAAGCAGCAAGAAGATAGTAAAAGCCTAGTTGTAAACTTCAAGATTTGTGCATATGTGATGAAGTTGCATTGGCTATGATTTCACTGGCCTGTGGAAAGTGTTAGAAAAAGGCCAGTGGAACTAAAAATGTGGTTCTTAAGAAAATATCAAGGAGAGTCCTTGAAAACAGAATTAGATTGACCCCTGCAAACAATGCATTATTCCTGCATCTACAATCTTTCAAACGTACATCTGTTGATCACACAGCACTGACTAGTGGAACAATAGCTTATTTATAGCTGTTTGCTTTCCACCTTAGAGTTGATTTCTTCGTTGCATTGAAATATTATAAAGACAATATGAGTCGATTATGAAAAAGATTCCCTGTAATTGACTTTCTTCTCAATTTCAAATGAAATATGGTCATTGAGCTCAACCCTAACTGGTTTGCATAGCATTGATGTAATCTATTTCTCACAAGCTGATGGTCCTTATTTATTTCAGATGGATACGCTTGAATCTCTCGGACCTAGTATCAGTGGTATGGCAAGATGTCCTTATGATCCCAAACAAGCCAATGTTGCACTCTTTGCTGGTAAGAGTAGAAACTTTAGTCTTATTGGCTAAAACTCTAATTATTTAAACTAATTTGGCAACCACTCACGAAGAACTACATTTAATAAAATATTTTAATTGGGCTAGATTGCATTGAATATGTCTCAGTTTCACGTTTTTATTTGTTGGCTTTAATACCTTCATAAGACAATAGATTGTCAGGCATTGTTAGAGACAAAAAGACCAGAAAGATCTTGGGCTTAGCCTGCAGTATGTGGAGAGATTCCTGAAATAAGGATGGGCATTGGGCAATTTGACCATGGTCTGAGGCATTATTGGATTGAGAGGAAGACTGAGTCAGTATCCACAAGAGTGATGGTTACAATGGGTTTGATGTAGAAAAAATCTTTGCTTCACAGGGGCAAAAATCAGAAAAAAATAACAGCCAGTCGAAGATGTTAGGGGGGCTAAAATAAAGCATAGAGTCATACAGACATAAGCAGAAACTTCGGTCCAGCTGTCCGTGCCAACCAGGTATCTTAAACTAATCTAGTCCCACTTGCCAGCTTTTGGCCCATATCCCTCAATCCTTTCCCATTCTTATACCCATTTGGGTGCCTTTTAAGTGTTATAATTGCACTCACCTCTACCACTCCCTCTGGCATATATACACCACCTTCTGTGTAAAAAAGTTGTCCCTCAATTCCTTTTTAAATCTTTCCCCTCTCACCTTAAACCTATGCCCTCTAGGTTTGGACTCCCCTTCCTTGGGGCAGAGACCTTGGCCATTCAACTTATCTACGTCCCTTGTGATTTTATAAACCTCTATAAGGTCACCCCTCAGCCTCCTACACTCCATGGAAAAAAGTCCCAGCCTTTTCAGCCTTTCTTTATAATTCAGACATACCAAGGGTCTTAGTAACATCCTTGTGAATCTTTTTTGTATCTTTTCCAGTTTAATAACATCCTTCCTACAGCAGGGTGACCAGAATTGTAGGCAATACTCCAAACATGGCCTTGCCAATGTTCTGTACAGCTGTAGCATGATGTTCCAAATCCTGTTTAAGTCCTGCCTAGGTTTGTCTTATCAAAATTCAACACCTCACATTTGTCTAAATTAAACTCCATCTGCCATTTTTCACTCCACTGGCCCAGTCAGTCAAGATCTTGTTGTACTTTTAGATAACCTTCTTCACTTTCCACTAGATCATCAATTTTGGTGTCATCCACAAACTACTAACTATGCCTCCTATATTCTCATCCAAATTGTTTATATAAATGACAAACAACAGTGAACCCAGCACCAGTCTTTGCAGCACACTGCTGGTCACAGGCCTCCAGTCTGAACAACAATCCTCGACCACCACCCTCTGTCTCCTAGCATCAAGCTAATTTTGTATCCAGTGGCTAGCTCTCCCTGGATTCTATGCGATCTAACAATAGACAATAGATGCAGGAGTAGGCCATTCTGCCCTTCGAGCCTGCACCGCCATTCAATATGATCATGGCTGATCATTCCTAATCAGTATCCTGTTCCAGCCTTATCTCCATACCCCTTGACTCCACTATCTTTAAGAGCTCTATCCAATTCTTTCTTAAATGAATCCAGAGACTGGGCCTCCACTGCCCTCTGGGGCAGAGCATTCCACACAGCCACCACTCTCTGGGTGAAGTAGTTTCTCCTCATCTCTGTCCTAAATGGTCTACCCCGTATTTTTAAGTTGTGTCCTCTGGTTCGGCACTCCCCCATCAACGGAAATATGTTCCCTCCTGCCAGAGTGTCCAGTCCTTTCATAATCCTATACGTTTCAATCAGATCCCCTCTCAGTCTTCTAAACTCAAGGGTATACAAGCCCAATCGCTTCAGTCTTTCCGTGTAAGGCAATCCTGCCATTCCAGGAATTGACCTCGTGAACCTACGCTGCACTCCCTCAATAGCCAGAATGTCTTTCCTCAAATTTGGAGACCAGAACTGTACACAGTACTCCAGTTGTGGTCTCACCAGGGCCCTGTACAGCTGCAGAAGCACCTCTTTGCTTCTATACTCAATCCCTCTTGTTATGAAGGCCAGCATGCTATTAGCCTTCTTCACGACCTGCTGTACCTGCATGCTTGCCTTCATTGACTGGTGGACAAGAACACCCAGATCTCTCTGAACAGCCCCTTTACCTAATTTGATACCATTGAGGTAGTAATCTGCCTTCCTGTTCTTGCCACCAAAGTGGATAACCAGACATTTATCCACATTAAACTGCATCTGCCATGCATCTGCCCACTCACCTAACTTGTCCAGGTCACCCTGAAATCCCCTAACATCCTCATCACATTTCACCCTACCACCTAGCTTTGTCATCAGCAATCTAATCAGTCCACCATGTGGAAACTTTTGAAGACTTGCTAAAGTCCATGTATACACCTTACCCACCACTGACGTCAGGCTCACAAGTCTGTAATTCCCTGGCTTTTATTTGCAGCCTTTCTTAAATAATGGCATAACATGAGCCAGTCTGCAGTCTTCTGGCACCTCAGTCATGGCTATCGCTGACACAAATATCTCTGCTGAAGACCCCACAATTTTTTCCCTAGTTTTCCACAATGTCCTGGGATATGCTTGATTAGGTCCCAGGGATTTATCTACCTTCATACAACTTAAGACTCCGGCACCACCTCTTCAGTAATGCCACCTCTTCAAACTATCACTATTTATTTCACTGAGTTCCCTAGCTTCCATGTCTTTCTCCACTGTAGATACTGACGGAAAATATTCATTTTAGGATCTCACCTATCTCCTGTAGTTGCACACATAGGTGGCCTCACAGATCTTTAAGGGACCCTATTCTCTCCCTAGTTACTCTTTTGTCCTTAATGTACTTGTAAAATCTCCTTGGTTCTTCTTAGTCTTATCTGCCAAAGCTATCTTATGTCTCGCCTTTGCCCTCCTGATTTCCCTCTAAAGTCTACACCTACACTTGCTATGCTACTCAAGGTATTTACCTGATCCCAGTTGGCTATACCTGATTTATGCCTCCTTATTTTTCTTGACTTTAGACCCTCAATATCTCAAGTCATCAGTGTTTCCTATTCTTGCTAGCCTTGCCCTTCACACTAACAGGTCCCTGAATTCTCATTATCTCTCTTTTGAAAGCCTTCCACTTACCAGACATTCCTATACTCACAAAAAGCCACCCCAGTCAACTTTTGAAAGTTTCTGTTTAATACCGTCAAAATTGACATTGCCCTAATTTAGAACTTTAACTATGGACCTAGCCTATCCTTTTCCATAACTATTCTAAAATGAATAAAATTATGGTCATTGGTCCCAAAGTGCTCCCACACTAAGACCCTACCCTCTTGCCCTGCTTTATTTCCCAACAGGAGGTTGAGATTTGTCCCTTCTTTAGTAGGGCCCTCTATATATTGATTGAGTTTTCTTGAATATACTTAACAAATACCTCTCCATCGAGGCCTTAACACTATGGCAGTCCCAGTCTATGCTTAGAAAGTTAAAATCCCCCAATATTACAACTCTATTGTTCTTACGGCTATCTGAAATATCCCTACATATTTGCTCCTTGATTTCCCACTGACTATTGGGAGGGGCTTGTTGTACAATTCCATCAAAGTGATCACTCCCTTCTTATTTCTCATTTCCACACAAATAGCTTCACTGGGCGATCCCTCAGGAATATCCTCTCTAACTACTGCCGTGATGTTTTCTCTAATCAAAAATGCCACACTCCCTCTTCTCTTGCCTCTGTATCCTTCCTATAGCATCAATATTCCAGAACATTGAGGGATGCTGCCAGTCCTATCCCTCTGAGTCGAAAAGTGTGGCACTGGAAAAGCACAACAGGTCTGGCAGCATCCATGGAGCAGGAGAGTCAATGTTTCGGGCTTAAGTCCTTCAACAGGAGTCCTATCCATCCCTCAGCCATGTTTGTGTAATAGCTATGAAATCCCAGTCCCATGTTCCCAACCATACCCTGAGATCATCTGCCTTACCTGTCAGGCCTCTAGAATTGAAAGAAATGCAGTTTATTTCATCAATCTTCCCTCGTTCTCTGCTCTGCTGCTGCCAGCCTTGTCTTTTTAATTGCTGTCTTTAACTTCAGTAACAGGTTCAACATTCTCTCCTGTCTGATTACTGCTTAGTATCTCACCACCCTGCCAGACTTGTTTAAATCTTCCCGAATGTCTCTAGCAAATCTCCCTACTAGGATATTGGCCCCCCTCCAGTTCAGATGCAACCCATCCCTCTTGTGCAGGTCACTTTTGCCTCAGGGGGGATCTCAGTGATCCGAAAATCTGAATTCCTACCTCTTGCCCTCTCTCCTCAGCCATGCATTCATCTGCCCTATCTTATTACCACTCTCATTAGCACTTGGCACCTCAAGATTACTACCCTTGAAGTCCTGCCTTTTAACCTCTTGCCTAACTCCCTCTGTTCATTGTGCAGACCTCATCCCTTTGTCGATCCATGTGTTGGTACCAATGTGTACAACGACCTCTGGCTGCTCACGTTCCCCTTTGAGAATTTGTTGTAACTGCTCCAAGATGTCCTAGATCAAAGATTTGAAAGGAAGATCTTAAAGAAAGCGAGAGAGATGTAAAGTAGAAATTTCAGAGAGAATTTCAGAGCATGAGGTAGCTAAATTCGTGACTGAATGGATTGGTGGGTTGAAGTGAGCAGAGAATTTGCAAGGCCACTTATAGAGTACTGGGGTGGACTGGAACATCTGTCATGCAATAGGACTTTACAAAGTTATGAATGGATGAGACAATGAAGGGATTTAAACAGAGGATGAAACTTTCAGATTAGAATATGGAAAGGAACGGTCTCTTGTAGACAAAATTGATGAGTTTGAGGAATATGATGTAACCAGGAGAGTTTCAAGTGAGCTAAAGATTATGGAAAGTGGGAAGCTAACTAGAAAATCATTGGAATAATCAAATCTGGAGATAACATTGCAAATATGTGGTTAAGATATTTCATCTGCTCGTCTATCTTTACTCCTGTCATTTAAGGAGGGCAAGGAAGGTTTTCAAAAGTAGGAATCCAAGTTATCAGGAAAGAACAGAAAGTCTGGGCACTCGAAATGATGGTCTTATAAATTTGAAAGGAATTGATGACATTGTTCCAGGTAAATGTTTCACAATAAAGGTGATGAAGATTAGAGAGACTTAGAACTTCAGATGTCAGGAATGTTGAGGGAAGCAGAGTTGAAAGGAGCTAATAACTGTGAAACCTTGCAATATTACATCATTGTTGAGGCACTGCATAGACAGTTTCCAGTCAATCAGGTCAGAGGTGTTACTACACACCTCTAGAGCAGCTGGGCCTTGGAGCTGGAATTCCTAGTTCAAAGGTAAGAACACTACCACTGCACCGTATGAGTCCCTCAGGCACTCTATACTATTTGCTAATCATTGAGTTCAGAGATATGTTATTACATCCCTCTGGGCCAGGTGGGACTTGAACCTGAGACTTCTGACTCAGAGGTAGGGACATTAACACTGTACCACATGAGCCCCTTAGGCACTCCACAATGGGTTGAAAATCAGGTGAATTCTACAATGCTGAAAATGTATTGCTGGAAAAGCGCAGCAGGTCAGGCAGCATCCAAGGAGCAGGAGAATCGACGTTTCAGGCATGAGCCCTTCTTCAGGAATGAGGAAAGTGTGTCCAGCAGGCTAAGATAAAAGGTAGGGAGGAGGGACTTGGGGGAGGGGCGTTGGAAATGCGATAGGTGGAAGGAGGTCAAGGTGAGGGTGATAGGCTGGAGTGGGGGTGGGGGCGGAGAGGTCAGGAAGAAGATTGCAGGTTAGGAAGGTGGTGCTGAGTTCGAGGGATTTGACTGAGACAAGGTGGGGGGAGGGGAAATGAGGAAACTGGAGAAATCTGAGTTCATCCCTTGTGGTTGGAGGGTTCCTAGGCGGAAGATGAAAGAGCGCCTCATCTTCCGCCTAGGAACCCTCCAAGGAAGAGCGCCTCATCTTCCGCCTAGGAGCCCCCCCAAGGAAGAGCGCCTCATCTTCCACCTAGGAACCCTCCAAGGAAGAGCGCCTCATCTTCCACCTAGGAACCCTCCAAGGAAGAGCGCCTTATCTTTTATCTTAGCCTGCTGGACACACTTTCCTCATTTCTGAAGAAGGGCTCGTGCCCGAAACATCGATTCTTTTGCTCCTTGGATGCTGCCTGACCTGCTGCGCTTTTCCAGCAACACATTTTCAGCTCTGATCTCCAGCATCTGCAGTCCTCACTTTCTCCTTGAATTCTACAATGGCCAGGCAATCTGCTACTCCAATGTCAATCCCTCCTCGTGTAAAATTTGAAAACTGTTCCAATTTTAATCGATTATTGAATGCTTTTCAATTAAATGCTGAAATGTTCCTAATTTTCTGACACTAGATAATAAACTTTTCACTGGGACGGTCACTGATTTCCTAGCGATTGATGCTGTCATTTATCGAAGCTTGGGTGGCAGTCCAACCCTCCGAACAGTCAAACATGACTCCAAATGGTTCAAAGGTAGGTCATCTAACAATAAGAGTACGTAACAAAGAGAAGATATGTAAAAAATCTTGTAACATGGCAACTCTTGAGTTTATTGTCGGCCCTCACAGCCAAATTTCACCAGAGACATTTATAAGAATTATACCCAACCATAGCAAAGCAAGGAGGACAATCGTTCAATATGGATGGTTCTTTTGGCACTGACAAAATCATCAAAATTGAATTGACATTAGGAGTGTTGCAGTACCTCATTGGGGTTACATTTGATAAGTCATTTAGTGGAGGGTCCAATAGTGGTCATCTCTCCTTTTCTGTTCACTGTCATTCACCCTGTATAGGTCACAACTCAATTCAAGGTCTTAAGTTAAGTTTCAGTGAGAAGCTTCAGGACTGTTCTGCTCCTTTATGATAGGGCATCCTTTTTCTTGGATGTGGTGGATAATTCATGACGACACCATCATAATCCTGGCCTGGAACTGATCACCTTCCCCTCTGTGGCACAAACTCACAGCTCATCCTGTATTGCTGTTGAGCCTAATCCAAGAAAGTGTAGTTTGGATATTGAGTGGTGCTGACACCTCTGGCCTGGAAAACTCCAGCTCCCACAGTCTAAGAGCATGCTTAAAAATTGCCTGTTAATATAATGTAGCCAAGGCTGATTGCTCAGCAAAACTGAACTCAGTGGATTCATCGGAAGAGAGTAAGAAAGCAAAGTGACTTTAAGGCCCATGGGTGAAATGAGCTGATATGTTTGTTGCATTTTCTGGACTCTCAATCATATCCCTGCCTTGCAATCATTTCCAAGTATCTGCTAAACTCTATATAATGCATATTGTTGGTGACTGAACCCTAAAATCTTCTGAATCAGCGAGGGATGAGATTTGTGGAGCCAACAAGAGTTCACAGAAACAGCCGTGAACAGATGATGGGAGACAGCAAAAAAATCAACACAAGTTGATAGGAACCATTTTGGGAGTCATAAAATGGAATATGAAATTGCCTAGAGCAGCTGGAGAGATCAATAAAATTTATTCTTTTATCTATACTGCAAGGAACACAGGGAATAAACATTAATAATGTTATTATGCCAAAAGTATCACGGTAACTGCACTTACCCCTGGAGTACTTTCCTGAAGTATAGTAGATTATTACAAATTTCCATACACTGAATATTTATTGCATCTCTCATCAAACAAATATTTTGGCCAATAATCATTGCAGAAATGTTAGTCACTTCTATGGATCAGTGGGTAAGGTGTTACACTGAGCATTACAAATCAACAAGGTACTAGGGTTCAGCTCTGATGAAGAGTCATCTAGACTCGAAACATTGGCTTGCGCTCTCTGTCCATGGATGCTGTCTGACGTGGTGTGATTTCCAGCATTTGTCGTTTTCAGTACAGATTCCAGCATCTGCAGTAATTTACTCCTATTAGATTTTGATCCCTGGTCTGTACTGACTCAGATATACTCAGCCAGATCAATAGTTAGACTAGGGCTCAGCAAACCTGATCTAGGAAGGGAAGATCCATCCAATCAATCTACATACCCCACATCTGATTAGACCAATGACACTGGACTGGAAAACATATATATGATGCTTCATGAGGTTAGGCTTAGCACTAATGGCATAGCTTGCTAACACAGTGGTCCAGTTACTTACAAAAGAAAAATATCCACTTGTAATGGAGAACCATTTTACAGAGTAAGAATATAATAATATACATTACTTTCATTCATGCCTATCCGTTCATAGGCATGTTTTTCCAAATTCAATTTTTCTGATTAAATGTAACTGAGTAATATATATGTTTATATATTATATATAGGTAATAATTTTTGACTTGTTAATAATTCCCATGGCAATTTAATCAGGAGTGCAATATTTTTCTTTCAAATCATTCTTTCTTTGTAGCTGGCTCTGAGTTTCTGTTTTTTTAACATCTATACTTACCTCCTAAAAATATCATACATATTAAAAAATATCAAGTGTAGTCTCATAATAAATGTAAACTTTGATATTAATGTAGCTTCTCTTCACTGCACCTAATTATGTTTGTGCAATTTGTGATGATTAAAGGGAATTACAATGAAAACTGAGTCAATACAATCGCAGTAAAATATTCATTACTTTGAAAGGTGTTCAACCAATTTACAATTAGATTTTTTTTGGCTGATGGGTTAATAAGTGATTAATATGATGTTTTACTTGATGTCATTGCTAAGGAAAGGCGCTCGATTAAATCTTACCTAATTTCCTTCCAGAACCATACTTTATCCACGCTGTAGAATATGGTCGACATGTTTTCTTCTTTTTCCGAGAAATTGCTATGGAATTTAACTACTTGGAGAAGGTCAGTGGGAACTTTGGGGTGACGTGATTGCTGAGGTGTACACCAAATGAAAATTATGTAGCAAGAAAAATATTGCCAGTATGGATAACAATGCTTTGTCCTTCCTATATGTGGGAATTGAAACGCAATCTCAATACCTTTTAAGAGCCTCCTTCCTTTACTTGCCATCCAAGTGTGGGGTAAAGCTCACAAAACTGGAATGGGAACAGACTTTTTTGGCTTTCAGGTACAGTCCTTCAAGTGTACTAAGTATAGTCAGGTTTTCCCAACTTGTTTGAATTGGTTGAGGTAAGCGATTAAACATTAGTAATAGATCCAAGAGGTTTGGAAGAACTTTGACCCAGATATTGTTGACATATCCTGATGGGTTATGTGACCCCATACTGCGTAATTATATATCATTATGTTTGACCTCATAGCTGGCATCTCACTTCTTACTAAAACTTCCAGTGCTACAACTCCAGATCAACAGCTTATCCCCATGTAACTTGATTAAAGGATCTGTTGTACACAGTTGATCTGTGCAGAGAACAGTTCTGTGGATCTCAAATCTTGCCTGCAGTTTGACTATTTCATGTTTACATCATTCAGACTTGCAATCACAGTGTGTTTAGTGGATCTGACAATTCAGTTTCTACATCACCCCCACTCTTATGTGAGTCCTTCCTCAGAAATATGGGAGAGGGTGGGCATTTCATAAATTTGGGGAGTTGGATTGGGGGCAGACAAACAGCATTGAGTAACTATGGAAAATTACATCGGTCATAATCCTGTTCTCTTTCTGTATTGTCTATGGGCACAGCAGTGCCAACTGTACCAGCAGCAGCAAGACTAATACCAGTAGCAACAGTCTACCCAGCTACGTGCCCCTCTATGGTGAAGATGAGATGGAGACCATGTTTGAGCTAGAAGAATGCTATACCCCTACTCAAGATGAGCAGATGATTAGCTCTCTCAGCGTACCCAGTGTCCTAGGTCAGCCTCTCACTACAGGTTGTTGCTGTCCTTTTTTGCAGCTTTGTAAAACCATTGTATAAGACCAACACATATTGTCAATGATTACCTGTAGCGAAGGAAACTGAAGGATAATGGAGATCTGAAATGGGATTGATGAGTAAGTCATTTAGAAGTGGGCAGGGCTGTTGAGAAATTACTTCTGAGGACATTTAGCACCAAATTCTGGATTTCCCAGCCATAGAGCTTATTTTTGGAAGGGTCACCAGCTTCGGAGAGTAACAAAGATGGCTGCTCAGCAGAAAAAAACTTTTCAATGAGACTGACAAGCTGTAAAGACAATTCTAATAAAATGAGGTTGTACTGAAGAGCTCCAGCCATGGCCAGGTGAGAGAGAACACAGTTGAGAGCACATCTTCTCAGGAAGTGTTCTTGCTGCTTGACAGATGATCCCAGCTTCTGAGAAGGCACTCGACCTGCTTAGCCTGTCACCAACCTGTAGCTGAATTTTTGTGCGTACTTCTACCTTGTAACTCTAGAAGGGATCGAGGGAAGAGGGCACAGCTGTGCCATCTGTTCCAGCAGCAGCATGAGCAATGTCAGAGCATCAGTCTTGCCTACCCATGTGCCCTGTACAGCGAAGATGGAATGGACACCGTGTTGCAGCTACAGGACTACAACAGCCCGCTCAGGATGATTTAACTCTCTCGGCAGGTCTGAGCAGAGTGCCACAGGAGCTCAGCCTTTAACTGTCACTTGCAGCTTTGTGAAGTATTGCATCAGGGAACATGTATTGTCAATGATTCACAAGGTGTCTGTCAGAAGATCACCCCCTGTTCTCCACTCCAGGGACTGCATTATCCAAATTCTGTTCTCCATTTTGCAAGAAGCAAAAGCAGAAAGGTGTGTCTAATACGCGGAGAAGGGAAGCACACCGTTAATAGAAGTTGAATGTGAGACACAGATCAGAAGGCACGTGTGTGTGTGTGTGTGTGGCAGGTCAGGTAGGAGGACATGTGAAGTGATTGTAAAGAGAGGAGAAGAATTGACCTGAGAAATGTCACGAAATGACTGAGAAGTTAGATTTTAAGGTTTGGCACATGAAATCATTGCACAGTCACCCTCTGAGGCCCTGAATCAATCTACCCTATCATTGACCTTACCCCAGCCAGGTGATCCTCAGTCTATGGCACATTAGCTGTGCTTAGCCACAGTGATGCTAGGGTCGTACAGTTGGCCTCAGCAGTTCAACTGGGATTGTTGCTCCTGATCACATTTCATTAATACCATCAGCAAAGTGAGGAGAATATCAGAATTGCCTGTGATGTCCACTACAGCACCATTTAGACTTGCGTGTCCAATTGCCACTTGTACTAACTAGCTGAGGATGGCCAGTGGAATGGGACTATAGCTCAATACGAATAAGTGCCTTCAGGAGATGGAGGGAGAAAATTGGGAAGTTAACAGCATCAAAACGTCACCTGAGACAGAGATGAAAATTTCACCAAAGTTTCTCTTTCTGATATGCAGGTTGTTCTCTCCAGAGTTGCTCGCGTCTGTAAGAATGACATGGGTGGTTCTCAGCGGGTGCTTGAGAAGCAGTGGACATCCTTCCTGAAGGCGCGCTTGAACTGCTCAGTGCCAGGAGATTCCCACTTCTACTTCAACGTCCTCCAGGCCGTGACAGACACCATTCAGATTAATGGGCACACTATTGTGCTGGCCATATTCTCCACTCCCTCCAATAGGTAAATGCATTCTCTACTAATGAAATGCATATTCCACCATTTGAGATTTTTCAAGGAAACAATTTAATAAGCTGTCTAAGTAATACTCATTTCATCTTCATAAAATACATCTGCTTATACATATTGCCCACATTTCATTTAGAATTCAAAGTGTAGTTCTAATTTTGGGAAGATTTTACTGCCTTTGAAGGGCACAGTGAAGGACAATAGAGGTGATTAAGAATATAAAGAATTTCAGTAAAGAGCAAAGTTTTAAAAAGTTAGGTATGTTTTCTTTAAACAACAGATTGTGGAGTGATCTAGCTGACTGTTTCAAGATTATGGAGGAAATAGGCAAAATCTGATGGGAGCAAATGTTTCACTTTGGCAGATTGGGTTAAAATACATACAGCACATGTTACAAATTAGCAAGTTTGAACTATGGAGGGAGGACAAATGTATATACCTGTAGAATAAGTTACAATGGAAGATGATTGAAGCTAACAGGATAAATGGATTTAAATATCAAGAATGTGTTTATAGTTTAAAAAGGGTTTAAGTGATATGCTGAGAAGCAAGTTTGTGGGTTACAGATCAAGCAATCTATAAGTAAGCATGTTTGATTTAATAGTCTTCCGATGCTGATATAAATGTTGATTATTTATACAACCAAACTGTATTTAAAGATAACATATTGTGATATCCAAAAATTCCTCAGTTTTCAAAATTGAATTAGTGGACCATGTATATTTTGGTGAAGTTTATATCTACAGAGCTGAGGGATGTTAATTTTAGGAAAAGGATTACTGTCTTTTACGGACATTCAGGTGCTGGCTTTATTGGAGAGTTGGTTGAAGGAGGATGGAGCAAAGTGAACTTAAAGGATCTCTGACTCAGAAACCTGACGCCTGGGCAATTTTAACTCCTGGATCTCCTCTATGTATTTCCAGTCAGCTGTCAGCTAAAAGAGACAGGCTGACATTCAGCAATAGGATTCTGGGTGGGAAATCACTGACTGAGACTAACAAGCTAGCAAATTAATTCAGGCAGGTTCTCACAGGAGCAAGGTACCCAATGCAGTGAGGACCTGAGCCTTTCTTAAGAGAGATGTGTTTAGTCCAAGATCTGCTTCCTGTGGTCTTCTTGATTTAGATTTAGATTTTATTATCAGGTGTACACAAGTACAGAAATGGAGGAGAACAATGAGAAATGTATAATGTCACCACACCTGGTGCCATCTTAGGTACAGAAGTACCTTGGTACAAACATTTCTATACAAAGTAGTGAAAGAAACAAAGTTTAAAAGATTAAGTATTACCATTGTTGAAAAAGTAGAAATGTAAAGAAATAAGGTAATAATTAACATTAATTGATATAAACTAGAAAAATAAAGGAATACGTTAAATGTTCGACAGTCTTTGATGAGCCACTTAGCTCGCTGTCTGGGAGACCTCAGCTGCCTGTTCTTGACATCGTCACCATAGATACCAGGCGACCTCCCACACTGCTCACTCTTCCCACATTGGACCGTGATACCATTGCTGCTGCTCCCTCCCCAGTCTCCTCCTGGTGCCACGGGAACATACCCAGGCAGGAGCCACTCACACACTAAAATACCACTTCGCCAGGCTGGGAGACTACACGATACAAATATAACCCTTATTTAAGCAAGGTGACAGAGAGCAAATGGGGACTATAGAACTGGTCGCCTGACATCAATAGCAGGGAAAATGCTGGAGCCTCTTACAAAGGACATAACAATTGGACTCTTAGAAATTAATGGTAGGACTCAACAGGGATATGAAAAGAAATAGATTTATGAAAATAAATTATATTTGACAAACCTGGAGTTGTTTGGAGATGCACCGAGCAGAAAAGATAAAAGGGAACCAATGGATTTGATGTATTTGGATTTCTAGAAGAGTTTTGATAAGGTCCTACACAGGAGGTTGGTAAGTAATATTAGAGCAGATGGGATTGGACTACTATACTTGCATGGATTGGGAATTTGTCAATGGATCAACCGAGTCCGAGTAAATGTGTCAGACTGAGGTCAGCAGGCTGGGACTGGTGGGAAACTGTAAGGATCGGTGCTTTGACCACTGATACACTCAATCAGTGATTGAGATATGGGAACCAATTCTAATATTAATTTTGCTGAAGACAGAAAGTGGGAATGTGAGTTCTGAGGAGAATGCAAAGAGGCTTCAAGGCTGAGTGAATGAGAAAGAACGTAGCCAATGGAGCATATTGTGGAAAAATATAATGTAATTTACCTTGATAGAAAAAAATACAAATTTCAGATCTTAAGTGGTGAGAAATTGAGAAGTATTGATATCCAATCTGATTTAATTTGATTTGATTAGATTTGAGTTATTGTAGTCACAGGTCCCAAGATACATAGATTTGTTCTAAGTCACTGAAAGGTAACATGCAGGTGCGGCAACAGTTCAATGCTTTGTCGACCTTTACTGCAATAGGCTATGAATACAAGCGTGAAAAAAGTCATGCTGCAATTATATGGAGCCTTGGTGAGATATCTCCTGGAGTATTGTGTACAGTTTTATTGCCCTTATGTCAGGTTCACCAGATAGCTCACTGGAAAGATGGGACTTTCCTCAGGAAAATTTGAAGATAGGGCCTTTCATTCACTAACGTCTGGAAGAGTCCGAGATGGTCTGAGTGAAGCATGGGCTTGGCAGTGTATGTACAGATATTTCCTGGGGGGGGGGGGGGGGGGGGGGTTGGGTATTGGACAGGAACTGTCTAGAAACTGAGGACACAGTCTTGGAATAAGGAATGGACCATTTAGAACTGTGATGAGGAGGAATTTCTGGACTCAAGCTGTGATAATTCTTTGAAATCATCTACCAGGAAGGGTTGTGGGGGTTCAGTCATTGAGCATGTTGAAGGTGGAGATCAATGGATGTCTAGACATTAAAGATATCATGGAGTAGTGCAGGGCAGTGACATTGAGGCAGAAATTCCGACAAGATCTGGGTGAACGGTGAAGCAGGCTCAAAAGGACAAATGGCTCACTCCTACTTCCAATCATTCCAGTCATTCAGGTTTCACTTAATGGGAAAAACATTGGTTTCCTCCCAGAAAGCCATAGATTAAAGTATGAAGAGGCCTGATGACTAATCCAATTCTCCATCTGCAGATTTAAAGGAGGGCTCCACCACTTCACTTGGTTCTGCATGCCCACTGCTTAAAATGGAAGAGTGTGGAATCTGCACAGGGCACTGATGAATAAGTTACCCTGCTGGGAAGTGAGATTAAAACCTTCACCCCCACCCCCATCATTTTCAGTATGGAGCTCTCTCACATTAGAAATAGAGAGCACATACAGTGTCCAAACCCTTAGCAGTAAAATTTCACAGAGCTCTGTGAAGTCTCCCATGATAGCCATTCTATGGGGCTCCTGATTGAGACTGACATCTACATTCAGCTTTTTTTCTGTTGGTCCCTGCACAAAAAGCTGAATTGAGATGTCAGATGTATTTTGTGTGGATAGTGGATATAGGATTTTCACATTAATCCCGGGCAGGAGTGGGTTGACCTGTGGAAAGTGATTTAATATCAGACAATTGCTTCAGACAGAAGTGACTACCTGTTAAGAGAGGATACACCCACTTTCTCTTCACATTTAAAGGCATCACCATCATGGAATCCACTTCTAGCAATATCGCGCAGGTTAACATCGATGAGAAACTTAACTAGATCAGCCATAAGGACTGAAAGGGCAGGTTAAGGCTTGGGTAATCTGCTGAGTTAGAACTCACCTGGCCACAAGGCATAAATCAGGGGTGAGATAGAATATTCTCTACTTGCTTCAGTGGCTATAACTACAACTACACTCACAAAGCTCTCCATCATTTAGGACAAAGCAGCCAACTTGATCGACACCCTTTCCACATGCCTTCAATATTCACTCACGCCACCATTAGCACACAATGGCAGTAGTATGTAACATCTGCACAATGCACAACAAGAAGGCTCTTACAACAGCACCTACCAAACTTGTAACCCCCTACCACCTAGGTCAAGGACACCAGAGCAGGGGAGAACCGTAGGAGACATTGCCCCATCCCCACCTCGGCCCTCCCCCAAATCACACAATATCCTGACTAAGAAATAAAGTATCATCATCATTACTGAGTCAAATATGCTGGAACTCCACCCTTTAAAGCAAAGGAAGAAGATTACCTGCACCTAATTGAGGACACCTAGAGATGAATAATAAATGTTGGGCTAGCAATGCTGCACATCCCATGAAAGATATGTGGTTGGGATTTGAACCTGAATCCCAGCAGTGAAAGGACATAAGAACAGAAGATCACAAGAACTAGGAGCAGGAGTACGCCATCTGGCCCATTCAATCTGCTCCACCATTCAATAAAACCATAGGCGATCTTTTCATGGACTTAGCTCCACTTACCCGCCCGCTCACCATAACCCTTAATTCCTTTCGTGTTCAAAAATCTTAGCCTTAAAAACATTGAGTGATCTAGCCTTAACTCCTTCA
Organism: Chiloscyllium punctatum; assembly: GCF_047496795.1. Lineage (NCBI taxonomy): Eukaryota > Metazoa > Chordata > Chondrichthyes > Orectolobiformes > Hemiscylliidae > Chiloscyllium > Chiloscyllium punctatum. Next base: position 54,969,650 of record NC_092762.1, on the reverse strand, counting down.
CTAGGCAGGGAATTCCACAGATTCACAACCCTTTGGGTGAAGGAGTTCCTCATCAACTCAGTCCTAAGTCTGCTGTCCCTTATTTTGAAGCTATGCCGGCTAGTTCTAGTTTCACCCACTAGTAGACACAGCCTCCATGCTTCTATCTTTTCTATTCCCTTTATAAATTTAAATGTTTCTATATGACCACCCTTCATTTTTCTAAATTCCAGTGAGTAAAGTCGAAGTTAACTCAATTTCTTCTCATAAGCCAATCCCCTCAATTCTGGAATTAACCTAATGAACCTCCTCTGTATCCCTTCCAGTGCCAGTACATCCTTTCTCAAGTAAGGAGACCAAAGAAAAGTTTACATTTAACTCACTGTATAACCAGTTCTTCCGTTCCATTGCATTTTGTACTGTATGTTGTACCTATTCTGGCAGCTAAACCTACTATAGTGGTAAGGCTGTTACTTTGGACTGTGTGTTTTGTTTGAGTTTGTGTGATATTGGCTACTGAGTCTGTCAACGTCAAGTAAATGAGATTAAGCCACTGTTTAAAATCTGATGCTCGTTCCTATAAGCAAAGCAATTTTCAAAATTGGTTTGTGCAAAAATACACCATCTCTGGGTTGAATCAATGACTGTCAAGAATGGATATGTTGTACAGCCGAAACTAAATGGGCTGAATCAGAGAAATAATGACTGTAAAATGACTGCCGTGGTGTGCACATTGTTCCCCAGTCATTCATATGTCCAAACAAGTCTTTATTTCTGCAGCAGTCCATTTTGGTAATGGATTTGAAAATGGGAATAAATAACATGTTTAAATCCACAGTGAATACAGGGTCGGTATCTTTGATTTTGCAGACAGCTTTGTGTAATCCAGTCTTTTTTCAAAGTGCGTAACATGGAAACCTAGAGCTTTGCAACATAGAAAGTAGAACTCCACAAAGATTGATTCAGAGACCACTTGTTCCTAATTTATTATAATGATTTATATTAATACATGTTTAGATATTAAAGGTATCAAACAGTATGGAGAGAAAGTGGGAATATGGCATATGGTGATGAGGGTTTCAAGGGCCAAGTGCTCAAGTTTGCATGTTTCTGTCAACATATGAGCAAAAGTAGCCATTAGGCCCACCTAGTCTGTTCCACCACTAATGAGACCGTGGCTGATCTGATAATTCTGAATCCACTTTCCTGCCTTTTCCTCATAACCTTTAATTTCCATACAAATTAAAAATCTGTCTCAGTCTTAATATATTTAAATGACCCAACCTCAATAGCCTTCTATGGAGAAGAATCTACAAATTCATTACCCTCAGAGAGAAGAAATTCCTCCTCATCTCTCATAAATGTGCAACTCCTTATTCTGAGATTAGGCCCTCTGGTCCTAAATACTCCCACATGGGGAAATAACCTTTCCACACCACCCTGTCAAGTCCTCCAAGAATCTTATACATTTTAATTAGATCTCTTCTCATTCTTCCATATTCCAACAAATACAGGCCTCAATCTACTCAACTTCTCTTCATCAGACAGTCCTTCCATACATGTATCAGCCTAGTCAACCTTCTCTGGATTGCTTCCAATGACAATATACCTTTCCTTAGATAAAGGGCCCAAACAATTTTTTTAATGCATTCGTGGGATGTAGGCATCACCAATCAGGCCAATATTGATTGCTAATTCCTAATTGCCCAGAGGGCTATTAAGGGTCAACCACATTATTGTTGGTCTGGGGTCTCGTGTAGAACAGTAGTTCTTTTCTGAAAGGACATTTATGAACCTGATGGATTTTTCCTGATAATTGCCAATGATTTCATGGGCTTCATTAGCCTCTTAATTCCAGATTGTTATTGAAGTCAAATTCTGCTGTTGTGGCATTCAAACCCAAATCCCCAGAATGTTACCTAGATCTCTGGATTAACAGTTTACTTATAGTAACATGAATCCATCACTGCCCTGTACTGTTCCCTATATTCCAGCTATGATCTGAACTTGTGCCTTGTATATTTTTAACAAAACTGCCATACTTTTTACTAGATATCCTTTGAATAAAGGCCAACATTCCAGTTGCCTTCTTCCATTACCTGCTGAACTTGGGCGCTAGCTTTTTTTGATTGATAGTCAAGAACTCTCAAATCCCTCTAGCTTTCTGCAGTCTTTCTCCATTTAAGTAATATTCAGCTGTATGTTTCAATGATTTGAACTCAGTAACACATAACCCAGTGTCAAAATCTGCAAATAATAGCAAATATTGGGGAGCAGGTCAGAATGTAGAAACAGATGGTAGACGGTTTTTATAATACGTCCATAGGATGCTTACGTCAGCATCAAGGAAATCATTTTTGCCCAAACATAATTAGTCTGGAGAAGGTGATGGTGAGCTGGTTCCTTAAGCCACGGCAGCTCTTGGGGATGAAGGATACCCACAGTGCCATTAGAAAAGGAATTTCACGATTCTGTTCCAGCAACAGTGACAAATAGATATAATTCCAGATAAAAATAATTTGTGACTTGGAAAGGAATTTGCAGGTGACAGTGTTCCCAATCACCTGCTATCTTTGCCTTTCTAGGTGGTAGAGTGAGAGGATTTGGACAGTGTTGTTAAAGGAGGCTTGGTGAGTTACTGCAGTGCGTCTTGTGGATGTGATAAAGTGCCGACACTGTGCATCGTGGTGAAGGGAGTGAAAATTGAACGTGGTGGATTGAGTTTCAGTCAGCTGGGCTTCTTTGTCCAGGGTGTAATCCTAGCTGTCCTTCTTGATTGAACAGAGAGCTCAGAAAGGGAATTGTAATGCCATGCTGTAGTTAAAAGGCCACAGAATTTCAGGTGAAGAGCCCAACCGATTCCTGACCCACGTCAGTCCACACCGTTTCAGCAGCCACTAAATTTTTCTGGGACAATTGAAAATTAGAGGTCATATATATATAAGGCAATTACTTAATAAATGCAGTGGGGTAATAAAGAGAAATGTCTTTGCTCAGCGTGTTGTTAGGATGTGGAATTTGCTAGCACAAGAAGTGGCTGAGGCCAGTGGCTTTGATTCTTTGGAAAGGAAATAGACAAATACATGTGATGAAATGAAAAAGATATACTGATAGGCTGACATAAGACTGGAGTGAGAGGAGGCAATGAGAAGCATGAATACCAACACAAGCCCTTTGGGCCAAATGGCCAGTTTCTGCATTGTCATGCTGTGTAATTAAGAGTAGAATAGAGGGTTAAGAACACTCATTGTTTGAGAGCCTCCAAATTCTGTTCTTCTTCACAGCCATCTGAATTGGAAAATAAATATTGTCTCTAGAGTGGAATATATCGATAATTTCTTTTCTACTTAGTCTTCTAAACAGTCTTGCTTCTATTCTGAAATATGTCAACAAAAGTTAACAAAGCAAAAGCTCAAGAACTAGTTATAGCTACTAATAAATGACATGTACAAAGTTAATTGAGAATGAACCCACACTCGCTAATATTTTGTTAGCCACTGAGCCACCTGAAAGGAATATTATAAACTCATAAAAAGGTAAGTGCCTTTGTAACACTCCTAACTTCACTTCAGAATGGTCTATCTTCACCCCATTCCTCTGCTCTTTCCCTATATTTCAAATATTTTTCCTTCAATTTTTTTTAATCTAACCATTTCTCAACTATAACGGTTCACATGATTTCAGTACTCATATATAATGTATTCTGTAAAATCATCTAATTTTGTATTAGCAAAGTGGGCGGCACGGTGGCACAGTGGTTAGCACTGCTGCCTCACAGCGCCAGAGACCCGGGTTCAATTCCCGTCTCAGGCGACTGACTGTGTGGAGTTTGCACATTCTCCCCGTGTCTGCGTGGGTTTCCTCCGGGTGCTCCGGTTTCCTCCCACAGTCCAAAGATGTGCAGGGCAGGTGAATTGGCCATGCTAAATTGTCCGTAGTGTTAGGTAAGGGGTAGATGTAGGGATATGGGTGGGTTGCGCTTCGGCGGGGCGGTGTGGACTTGTTGGGCCGAAGGGCCTGTTTCCACACTGTAAGTAATCTCATCAAAGCTTCTCAAACCCTGCCTACCCCAACCACAGTTGTATTGGTTTCTTGACAAAAGGGCTTTTGGCACCCTTCAAGAATTAGTGCCAAAGTCAGCATATGTCAAATTCACTTTGTTGATAGCTCCATCACCCCTGACTCAAAATGTAGGTAACTTCCTAAACTATTACATGTCTGCATGTTACGTGCAGACTAAAGACCTTCCAGTCCTACTTGTGTAGAAGAATGTTCTTGATTTCTTTTGTCTCTTTTTCACTGTATTTTGTTTTATATCTCTGTATATCCAAAAGTGCCCTTACACACAACTGAATGTAAGTTTCCATCATCAAATCACCTGTGGTATTCTTTCACCTCTTACCTACCATCAGTAAATTGGCCTTGTTTTCCAGTTGAATAATTTATTTGCAGATCCCATTAAGTGCAGTGTAATGGTACTAAAGGTGAGAGAGGGGGGCAGAGAGAGGGAGAAGGGGCTATGTCAAAATGGAGTTGGAAAGGCAGATAAAGCACTGCCATGCTAGCACTCATTTCTCTCCAAAGTCTTCACTGGTTTAAAACTGGTAGGGTAGTAGACTTCAGCACTCATTGATCTTTCTCTGGTTAAAATCTCTGTTTCTGCCTCACAATTTAAAATCCGAATAAATCTTTTGACTGTACTGCAAATCTCACACTTTCTCTGTCATCTCATATTATCCAGTCCTTTGGGACTCAGCTGTTAAGTTTCCGTAACTTGGGATCTATTAGCATTTTTACATTTATGAGTCGAAAATTATATGTTATTTTAAAAGTTCACACTTGCCGGTTGAAAGCAAAGCCTTTATTTGGTGCTTATAGAAAAATATTCCAAAGGTTAAATTAAATCCTTGATGTAAATTGTCCACAGTATTGTATTTATTGAAAGCAATTTAACATTATACTTTAGTAAGGTTCAACAAGCTCTACTTGGAATAGTATTTAGTTTTAGTTTTAACTAACATGATCTGATGATATATCTTCAAGTGGTATAGAGGATCAAAGAGGAACACTTTATGTTGGAAGTGGTCCTCCAAACTCGAATATTTTTTCTAAATATTGCTGGCACCCTTTGTTTTTCGACATGACAAATTATTTGGCCAATGAATCTCTTTTGAGTCTTTTTAAACCATTGTGATGACCTCGCTAGCTGGCATAAGCTGCCAGTGCACCTGATGGAGTCTGTCATTTTAATGAGGGCTGGCAAAGCCTAAAAAACAATGCTAACATCTCCATCTCTGCAGAGAGAAAAAAATAAATTGCTAATCTTTCTGCCTTTCTTCTCTTCCAACCAATTTTGCCATCAAACTCCAGTCATGGCCACAAGTTGAATCAGTCAGTAATAAGACAGAAAGAAAAGCAGAAATTGCTAAAGAAACTCAACAGGTCTGGCAGCATCTCTGGAGGGAAAGCAGAGTTAACATTTCAGGTCCAGTGCTCCTTCTTCAGAACATTCTGAAAAAGGGTCACTGGACTCTTATTAAAACATAATGTTAATTGTTTTCAATAAATACAGTATTGTGGACAATAAGGATTTAATTTCAAAATGTTCTCAGGAAGGATCACTGGACCTGAAACATTACCTCTGTTTCTCACTGCACAGATGCTGCCATACCTGCTGTGTTTCTCCAGCAATTCCTTTTTTATTAATTTCTAGCTTCCACAGTTTTTGTTTTATTTAGTTCATCAAAACCAAAAGCACTGGAGAAGCTCAGCAAGTCTGGAAAAATTTGTGGATAGAGAAAACAGAATTAACATTTTGAGATCAATATGGCTTATCTTCTAAACCATATCAAACTCAAGATATTAACTCTGTTATTCTCCCCCGAAGATGCTGCTAAAACTGCTGGTTTTTCTGTATTTTTTATTTCTGATAACATCGTCCACAGTATCCTGCTTGTAGTATGTTCTATCAGTCAGTACCTCAGGAAACTTTCTATGGCTACATTTTGCATCAGTTGGTGTGCGTACTTGATTGATCCTGTTCAGGAATCCTCATTCCTGACAAAGGGCTTTTGTCCGAAATGTTGATTTTCCTGTTTCTCGGATGCTGCCTGACCTGCTGTGCTTTTCCAGCACCACTCTAATCTTGATCCTGTTCAAAGCCCTGGCACTAATTCCAAATGGCTTAATAAATGCGCTTTGGGGTTAGTTTTGTGATGTAATGTTATGTCAGACTGGCTGAAATATTGAAGGTTCAATGTTGGCTCAGCTACCTGATCTTAATCAACACATGATTTAGGGCACTACAATTGCTTTCACCGTTCCTGGAGTTAGAAAAGAGAAAAATCGACTGGGGTTTCTACTTTCTGCTGTCAGTGTGGGAAGTGTGCACACATGAACAGCAGGCAAGAACATTTCCAATCTGCTCTACAATGGCACCCCTATCGTGCTGCTAATTTGTAAGTTGATAATGAACAATGGCCACTAGGGCAAAATATTAGAGAGTAGTAGTTGCCTGAGAAAACAAAACCATATCAAGACTCAAGGTCTTCCCAAGAACAGATGAGAACTAGAAGAAACAGTGCTGGTTTTCACTAATGTGTCTTGAAATACAATTTGAGAGCCAGGACAGGCTTGTTGAGCACAAACCTTCAAGGAATTTGACTACATGTGAATAGCATTAATTTGGTTTTTCATAAAATGTCTTTTTTTAGAGCAAGATAGAAGAACAGTTTTGGTTTCTTGCCCATTATATGGAGCAGATCTTCCGAGGTCTGTAGAACTTGACGTTGGGCAGTAACTTGCTCACACTTGCTTACTGCTCACACTTGCTTACTTAGTCTTCATGATTACAGTGATGTTTGGCTATACTAATCCAACAAATTGTTCAAGATTCAAATATTGTGACTTAAATATTATATGCTGGGAGTAGCAGATGTAACAACATGGAAAATATATAGTCAAAGTGTAAGAGATTTGGAATAAATTAAAAGGAATTGTTCATAGAACAATAGCATAAAGCTACATGGAGACAACTCAGGAAATTGTTCTGTTAACAAAGAAGACAGAGATTGTCTGTTTTCCTCTTTGTTACTTGTCAATTAAATCATGGCTTTGAACCAGGCAATTCCTGAGATCTTTGTCCGCAGTTTTAGAGAGCAGTGGGTTTGAAGGATTTGGTGAGAAGGCAGGTTTGTGCAATTGAGAAAATGAAATAAAGGATGGGTTCATTGTGGGTCATGACTTTGTCTTGTCTCAGCACATCACACTAAATCATATTAGCCCACTCTTCACATTCCATTGATAATACGTCTGACCCTGTTTGCGTCACCTACAGAAAATTGGCACTATACCTTCAGGTTTCTATCGTCAAACTGCAAACTATTGTCTATGATTTTCTTTTTATATATATATATATATATGTGTAATATATGTATAAAATGATTTATCCTCCAATGTTGGACCTGAGAAAAGCAAGAAAAGTATATTTTTTAAATGATTTCAAATGTCTTGCATCTTTTCACTTTGTTATGTCATGTATTTTTCATAAATATTATGATGTGGTCTCCCCCAACGTAAAGTACTAAGCTTATGGTTCATCGTACGCTTGAAATTTACCTTGGCCTTTGACCCAGGGCAGAATTGTTGTTAATTCCTTAACTTAACTTAAGGAATTTTGTTAATTCCTTAACTATCTAGTGAGAGAACAAGAATTCAATGCTTTCAGAAGCATGGGTATCCTAGCAACCATGGAGAAAACTAAAAGACCTCTGTTAAATTTTCATTAATTTCCTTGACCTTTAGTGAAGGTGGTGTCTTGTACTAGTTTCAGCCTGATGGGAGAGAGATCAGCCTTTAATGTCTTCATGTGTTAGTCTTGACAGTGAGCATTCATAGAGTTCCCAGCATCTGCAGTCCTCATAGAGTACTGAACTACAAAGTCCGACACAGCCTCACCTTATCATCCAGCTTCCATGCACATTCACTCCCAAGAAAGATTAGTTCACTGGTCTATGAGAACCCTGACATCAATCAAAATAGATTGTGAATCAAATTTAATACCTAAATGTAGTATAACTAGCAATAAAATTTTCACAATTGCAGCCAATGCAGAACACATTGGTATTGGAGTAATTCTGAGGGCCACATACAGTCATAGAGTCATAGATATGTCCAGCATGGAAACAGACCCTTCAGTCCAACCCATCCATGCCAACCAGATATCCCAACCCAATCTAGTCCCACCTGCCAGCACCCGGCCCATATCCCTCCAAACCCTTCCTACTCATATACCCATCCAAATGCCTCTTAAATGTTGCAATTGTACTAGTATCTACCACTTCCTCTGGCAGCTCATTCCATACCCGTTACACTGTCTGCATGAAAAAGTTGCCCCTTAGGTCTCTTTTATATCTTTCCCCTCTCACCCTAACCAATGCCCTCTAATTCTGGACTCCCCCACCCCAGGGAAAAGACTTGCCTATTTACCCTATTCATGCCCCTCATAAATCTCAAGTGGCGCTGGGAGATGCTGCAACTGGCCTGTGAAATGATTGACTCAGAGGTTAGAAAACTGTCCAAACTTTTAGTCTCTCTTTTTAATTCATTCACTGGATGACAGCGTCACTAGCTAGGCCAGCATTCATTGCTCATCCCTAATTACCCAAGGTCAGTTAAGAGCAAACCACATTGTTCAGGGTCTGGAATCACGTGTAGGCCAGACCAGGATGACAGTTTCTTTCTCCAAAGGACATTAGTGCACCAGATGGTGTTTACTGACAACCAACAATGGGTTCATGGTCATCTTTAGAATCTTACTTTCAGACTGTTTTTAATTGAATTCAAATTTGTGCTGTAGCAGGATTTGAACCTGGGTGCGCAAAACATTACCCAGATTTCTTGATTTGCAGTCCAGGGATATTACCATCAGGCCATTGCCTCCCCCCATCCCCTGTTCTAAACAGCACCTCTTTACTCTTTTGAGGGATGGGAGCAAATATGAGCTTATATTATGATCAGCTGTGATAGCTTTCATGAGAAAATGCACAAAGGTGGGCCATATGCTTAAGTAAACCAAAGATTTTCAAATGCTGGAGATCTGAAACAAAACCAGAGCGCTGGAGAAACTCAGCAGGTGTGACAGCTTCTGTAGAGAAATACACAGTGTTAACGTATTGAATCTACTGACCCTTCATCACATTTGGACCATATACCCGCTGGTCTCTTACCTTCAGCTAAGTGCACAAGTAAAATCTCTGTTTCAACACGGCCCCTAAACAAGATACTGTCGAAGTTGGGAAAGGGAGCTTCTTCTTTTGGTATCCTCTTCTTCAGGAAAATTATCTGCCTTCCCTGAATTGTTCCCCGCCATGTGGCAGAGCTGTGAAATATATGAACTTCTTTATGCTCTAGTGGACAAATTGGGCCAATGGATAATTTTTGGTGCTTAGCCTCTGCTGAAGCCAGTGTGTAGAAAACATATTGATTCATTGGAGTCAGTTCAGAGAATATTCACACGATGATCCCAGATATGACTGTTTTACGAGCAAATTGGAATTTAGAGGAATGGAAGATGATGTATATAGGATTCTTAAGGGGCTTGACAGGGTAAATGCTGAAAGGATATTTCCCATCGGGGAGAATCTAAGACCAGAGGACATAGTCTCAGAATCTGAGACTGAGATGAGAAGGAATTTCTTTCTCATTGGACTGTGAGTCTTTGGAACTTCTTGCCACAGAGAGCTGTGGGCCAGAATCCTTGTTTGTATTTAATTTTGAGATAAGTAGGTTCTTGATACATAGATTCTTGGTGGGGTTATGGAGAAAGGACAGTAAAGTGTGCATAAGGATCTGCCCTGAATCAGGTTCAATGAGCTGAATGGCCTCTTCTTGTTCCTATTTCTTATGGGGTTCTTTCATTTGTATAGTTTGGATCTTGAGAAATTGATGTGTCCAACATACCATTCTTTAATTGATAATTCCCCCTACTCTCTCATGGAAATGTTGAAAGATTCCTTGATCTTACAGCAACAATTTTCACTTGAATTGCATTCTGTCATACGCAAAGGGAGAATAAGCATAAAACTAAATTCTCAATGCTTTTCCCCCTTAAGCTGGAAATAGTGAGTATTGTTTGATTTAATTCTTTCCCTTTTTGTTTCTCATCCCTTACTCAGATAGGCCCAAATTGCGTTTCCCAAACCTTAGAGTTTGGACTCCAACTCTTGAAATAAACCCACAGCAAAAATTTTAAGTTGAAATCAACAATAGTCTTGATGACCAAAACATAGGGAATTATTTCATTGCTCTATCCCTACATTCAAACATTCAGGAAATTAAGCAAGACAGGATAAGAGCCAGGATATGTTATAAATTACAAGTTTAGTAAATCCAGGGGTATTTTAAAATCAGTTGTGAATTACAAGTTCCGAAAAGTCACTGTTCAATGTTAATTTCTTCAGGGAGTTGAACCCAGTAGACTTGCCTTCCAGCAGGTGAAGTGAAGACTCCCTTCCAGCCAGAAACATGGAGACAGAGATGGAGAGTACAAGTCAGGCTGTTAACCCAGCCTAGAGTCCGGCTTTCCCACTCGAGGTCAAACAGCAACTGACTTTGAATCCCAGAATTGTGCATTTAAACTATTTAACCAGCTCCAACTTTCAGTCATATGCCAAGGACAGGCATTTCAGGTGCTAATGACTCATCTCAGTGGACTAATTTGAAATTTGCTAAACTAACAGTGTAGCATCACCTCCCCATTAGAGATTCTATTGTAAGATGATGAAGTAAGTATTATTGCATTATACCATAAAAAGTCTTGGGAGATTTCCTTTCTCTCAAGCTGGCTGGAAGCAGATGGCTTGTCTTCAGGTCTTTTGTGTTAACCTTAGCTGGATATTTACACAATGCAGCGAGTTCAGCAGTTTATAGAAATATGATCGTGTGATGAACTTTGATTATTTTAACTATGTTAATTGCCCATTTTTAAAAGAAACAGAACTTAAACACAAAAATAAAGAAGAGAATATAGTATTTTTGGGGATTTCTCTTCATGCCAGCAATGCACTCTTGATGGAGAAAATATCTCAAAAGGCTTTACTGAAGCATAACCTAAAGGGAAACAAATCAAACAAGCGGACATTAGGCACATGAGCAAAAGGTTAGTCAAAGAGGTTCATTTTCAATAGGATCTTTACGGAAGAGAGGGAGATAGAAGGTTGATGACGCACTTGAAAAATTATGTATCTTACAGAAAAGGAACAACTCATTCTGCTCAAAGTTGCTGCTTACCCCCTACACAAACAATAGTCCTGATTCCAAGTTCCCACCTTGTCCCCACTTTGCTTTTATCAATAACCATCAAACCAATTCTTCAAAGTTGAGTTAATGTCTGCTTCTATTATTATGCATTACACAGCTTTATGACTCTCAAAGCAAAAAAAACTTTTAAAATATCTGAACCTATATCAAGAAGAGCAAAAAAGCCCTTTCCAGTGTTCATCAGCGGATAGCACTCTTGCTCCTGAGATTCTCATCCCAAACCAGGGCTTGAACATAAACATCAAGGCTGGCAGTCCAGTGTAGTCCTAAGTGAGTGTAGCACTCTCCACAAGACTGAGGGAGTATGCATCGTCAAAGGTGTTCTTCAATGAGATGTTAATCAATTCTCTGTAGGCCACTAGGTGGTTCCATACAGACCACGCCAAACTGACTCCCGATAGTGGAAGTTGCTGCCATGCACAGACTTCCAAGATCTGCGCAATGGAAAAAATAATTCTGGGATCCCAAATCATATGTAGATATTAAAGATCATTTACCACTGCTTGGGGAGAGCTTTTCTGGTCTTCTTCAAATATCCTGGCTAATTTTTATTCCTAAATCAGCACCACACAAAAAACGTCATTCTGGATTTCCTGTTTGTGGGATTTGCTCTGCATAAATTGGTTCCTATGTTTTCCTATGTCATGACTACATTTCAAAAAGTACTTTGTAGACTTAAGAGCACTTTGAGGCAATCAGTAATTGTGAAAAGTATAAATGCAATTCATTCTTTTCTCCTTTATTCCTTTCTTGACTAATATGACCATTAACTGATTCATTAATTTGCATTTTGGCGGTCCTTGCTTTAATTGGCTGCTGTATTTGCTGAATGGTAAAAGCAGGAAAAGCATTGAGGAGCTTTTGATAGATGTAAATGTTAATATGTGAATCAAGTCTTTTTTCTTCTTTCATTTATAGTTGTTAGATGCAGGCTGTGTACTGGAACATACACTGAGCTCCTTAACCCTGAGACTGTGAAGTGCCAACATATGCTGTAATTCTCCCAGCTGTAGTAATGATGCCAGCATGCAGATCACTGAGCATGCACACACAAATTATTTATAAGACTCTGGCTTGAAGAAAGAAGATCTCAGTTATGCAGTTTGTACAGTAATACTAGAAATAGATATGCATGTCAGCACGGACCTTGATGTCTAAATGTGCCGCTGATCCATGTTATTTTTAATACTGTGTGTTGTAATTTGCAGTTCAAATCTTGACTACTCCTTTCCACAGTCTACAGCTCAACATTTTCACACTCCCTGTCAACATGGATTGATAAAATCACTCTGCAGTTACTCCTTGCATTTCTCAATCTGGTCATGGACTTTCCAGCTCAGGTTTTCCCTCCCAAAGTAGATGCAAAGTATCAGAGAAATTCCCAGGATATTTGTTCCATGGGTGGTGTAGAGAGGCAGATTTGTGCTGGAGTCAGACCTACCACCCCCAGAAACAGGATGTAGACCAGCCTAGCACGCCCCTTTTAATTTGGAAAAGGACTTGGGAGTTTTAATAGGTCACATGATTACGACAGCCATGTTTTTACCTGCTTTTAAAAATGAACAGAAGCTGTTCAGATTAGAAAGAACCGCCATGCAAGATAACATCTAAAGCATAGTGTGAAAAAGCATTGGATCGGCTGTTAACTTCCTAATTCACCAAGGCAAAACAGGTATTCCACGAAAAATTCAAAGGTGGTCACGGGGCTGCTGAGTACCCAGATTGGCTGGTTAAATGTTCCTACATTGGTGCTTCAGGTTTGTTCCAGTTGTTTTATTTAATATTACACCCTCTAGGTATCACCCTCAACCCCCACACCTCTTTCCACCCTTTCCCATTTCAATCCATGCTGTCCCATGCTCCTCCATTTATCCCCAAATGCCCCTCATAACCTCCATATCAGCCTATGGCCCATGAACTTTTATGGCTGCAATGGCAACTACATCCTAACTCTTGCCAAGAGATTACCTCCGCTCATCCCCATCAATCCTCACAGATCCTCCATCAAATTAGTACCAAAGCCATAAGATTCCCCCTCCTCCCACACCAAATATCCTTTGCTCCAAAATCCTGCATGCCACCTCACTAAGTACCCTTCATGGGTGAACCTTAAGACTAACACTAAGAGGAAATAAAGTAATGTTCTATGTACCTTTACAGAGTATTTGGCAGGAAACATTTCTGTATATTTACACTGGAACAAGTACCTAATCCCTGATAAAATATTTGTACTCGTAACACCAGACCAAAGACAGTTAATCCCTTAATAACCTTGAGGATCTGCCAATCAAGTTGTGAGTTTCCAACTCTTGCCCCACTGTGATAATGATAGGCTTTCAAACAGTCAAGAGGCAATAATATTTTAATCATTACCTTTAAGCTATTGAAATTGCAAGCACTGACTATTTTCAACTTTTTTAACATTCAAAGCACAGGAGATTTAAATAACAACAGCTTGAAAGTGGCAAACTTTTTTTCTGTGTTTTATGATTGATCTCCTGAACATACAAATTAAGGACAGAGGTCTAGGCCATTTTGCCTCTCAAGCCTTCTCCTGCATGCAATAAGGTCAGGGCAGATTTGTTTGTGTTTTGAAGTCCATGTTTCTAGCTATCCATGAATAATCTCTTGCCTTACAGGAGTCTATCTCTGTCTTGAAACTATTCAATAATTAGAACCAGTTATCCTAACCTAACTTAGTCCCATTTGCCAGCACTTGGCCCATATCCATCTGAACCTTTCCTATTCATACATCCATCCAGATGCCTTTCACATGCTGTCATTGTTCTAGCCTCCACCACTTCTTCTGGCTGCTCATTCATACACACACCACCTTCTACATGAAAAAGTTACCCCTTAGGCCCCTGTTATATCTTTCCCCTCTCATCCTAAATGTGTGCCCTCTAGTTCTGGACTCCCCCACCCCAGGAAAAGACTTTATCTATTGATCCTATCCACGCCCCTTATGATTTTATGAACCTCTATAAGGTCAACCCCTCAGCCTGCAATGCTCCAGGGAAAACAGTCCCAGCCTATTCAGCCTCACCCTATAGCTCAAACCTTCCAACCCTGGCAACATCCTTGTAAATCTTTTCTGAACCCTTTCAAGTTTCACAACATCTTTCCGATAGGAAGGAGACCAGAATTGCACATGATATTCCAAAAATGGCCTAACCAATGTCTTTTAGAGCCACAACATATACTCAATACTCTGACCAATAAAGGAAAGCATACCAAACACCTTCTTCACTATCCTATCTACCTGCAACTCTACTTTCAAGGAGCTATGAACCTGCACTCTAAGGTCTCTTTGTTCAGCCAAACTCCCAGGACTTTACCATTAAGTGTATAAATCCTGCTCTAGTTTGCTTTTCCAAAATGCAGCACCTCCCATTTATCTAAATTAAACTCCATCTGCCACTTCTCAGCCCATTGGCCCAACTAATCAAGGTCCCGTTGTACTCTGAGGTAACCTTCTTAACTATACACTGCATCTCCATTTTTGGTGTCATCTGCAAACTTACTAACCATACCCCTTTGTTCACATCCAAATCATTTATGTAAATGATGGAAAGTAGTGGACCCAGCACCGATCCTTGTGGCACTCCACTGGTCACAGGTCTCCAGTCTGAAAAGCAACCCTCCACCACCACCCTCTGTCTTCTACTTTCAAGCCAGTTCTGTATCCATATGGCTAGTTCTCCTTGTATTCCATGAGATCTAACCTTGCGAACCAGTTTCCCATGAGGAACCTTATCGAACACCTTACTGAAGTCCATATAGATCTCATCCACTGCTCTGACCTCATCAATCCTCTTTGGTACTTCTTCAAGAAACCTAATCAAATTCATGAGACATGATTTCCCACACACAAAGCCATGCTGACGATCCCTAATCAGTCCTTGCCTTTCCAAATATATGTTAATCCTGTCCCTCAGGATTCCCTCCAACAACTTGCCCACCACCAATGTCAGGCTCACTGGTCCATAGTTCCCTGGCTTTTCCTTACCACCTTTCTTAAATAGTGGCGCCATGTTAGCCAATCTCCAGTCTTTCAGCACCTCACCTGTAATTACTGATGATATAAATATCTCAGCAAGGGGCCCAGCAAATAGTTCAATAGCTTCCCTTAGAGTTCTAGAGTACACAATCCTGGGGATTTATCCACTTTTATGCATTTCAAGACATCCAGCACTTCCTCCTCTGTAATATGGACATTCTTCAAGATGTTACCATCTATATACCCACATTCTATATCTTCCATATCCATGTCCACAGTAAACACTGATGCAAAATATTTGTTTAGTATCTCCCCCAACTCCTGCGGCTCCACACATAGGCTGCCTTGCTGATCTTTGAGGGGCCATATTATCTCCCTAGTTACCTTTTTTAGGGTCCTATTATAATTGCTAAATAATGGTCAAATCTACTGTGTCCCTAATCATCAGATTGAATAATTTGTTTGGGTTGGTGGTGACCTAGAAAGATTTCAGATCTGATTCCAAATCTGTACTTAAGTCTTCCTTTAAAACTCTCTTTAATATCATCAAATTTGCTAAACTTCTCTTCTTCCCTTGAAATATTTCATCCAATGACTTTCTGTCAATTTCTATACTATTACAATGCACCTGGGGTTGATTTCCTACCTCTTTGATGCTATTTCTTTCTAGAAATTGCCATTGTCTGCAAAGATATAACTTGGGAATGATATCATTTGTTATTGGGTTATGCAAAGAAAAATCAGTCCTATGCTCTATGTTTAATATTGGCCATTGATCCTGCTGCCAAGTGTGATTTTGGTGGTTGTTGAGTGATGACAGCAGTTCAATACTTTCTATAAGGACATTGTTGTTCATGTCTGAAGAACAGGCAGTCAGATGACATAGCAGGGCGGTGACAGTCGGGTCCCCTCAGCTGGATTACCTTCACCATCCCACCAACATCCAGGGAGAAATCTTTACTTCAGTGTCATGGGGAAGCCACCCAATTTAGCCATCAATACAGGCAACGTATCAATCCTACTCATATAGAAATGGATTTAACTTCACACTGATGCTATTGCTGAGGTGAACCAAGAGGACACAACCACCCACTAACCAGGTATTGCCAAAAGTAGTGATTGTGACAAGATCAACCATATGGATCTCATAAAATGTGTTGTGCTAGTCCAATCAGGGACCCTGGATGGCAAGTACAAACAGGAGTGTCAGAGGTTCTGTTTATCTAAGAGCTGGTTCTGAGGAAGTTGGATCAGTGTCAAGGACTTTCCACATGTAAATGAAGGGTGACTTGGTAACAGGACATCTGTGGATTTATTTCAGTGGTGATGAAAGAAAAAAATACACTCCTAAAGAAGTTTGCTCACAACAGTCATCTTTGAGTTGGGGTAAGCCTTTGTAGTATCATGTCATGATTTGGGAAGCTTGACTCGTTTGATCCTGCCATCGAAGACTGTGGAAACTTTCCAGCAAATGAGATTGGGGCAGATGAAAAGCAACAATTAATTCTCCTGACAGCTTGTGGACCCATAGCTTTCTCAGTTATTAAAAGCCCAACTTTCCCTGAGGCAATACTAAAACTTTTCAAAAGTTAACGGATTTAATTCAGAAATATTAAGACACTAAGCTTCCTATAATTGTGAGATGCTATTAGTTTTACTCAGCAATTCAAGAACCAGGGGAATCTGCATTGGGATTTTTGACTAGACTGTTTAGTATGTGGGATTAATGATGTAACCATGCAAAAGCGCCTACTAGCTGAAGCCCAACTGGATTTCAAACAGGCACTACAACTGGCTTTATTATTGGAAAACACGGCAAGTGGAGCATATGAGTTGCAGGGTATTCTGTTGCAAATGGACACCCTCACCAGTCTGACTGAGCTTGGGGAACACAACTTGAGTGAAGGCAATTGCATATCCTAAACAGACGGACTCTAGGTCAGCCCACAGCAAACTCCAAAACAAAACTAAACCGCTGCCAAACAGTTAAAACTTTCATCAGGATTCTGGCCAACCCACCACTGTCGTGGCTGTTGGTATGTGGACTCGAGACAGCAACAGAGTCTTACTAAACCCAAATTGAGTAAGTGAACTAATTGGCAGATATCCAGGAGAGTGCACACCCTGGAAAGTCCACCGACAGCTGGTTTGGAACAGTTAAATTGCTTAGCAATAGGAACCAATCAAAGTAAATGTCTGGTTAAATGGTCACCCAGTTCTAATAGAGGTTGATACCGGCGTGGCTGTTTCAATGACTGCAGAACTGGTCTTTAGCAAAATTCGCTCTGAACTCCAAACCTAACGTTTGCTCAAGACCTTGGCTAGACTGAAAACCTATACCAAGGAACCTTTGCAGATTAAGGGTCCAACTTCAATTCCGGTCTCTTATGAGAAGCAGCCTGTTCAGTTCCCAGTGATTGCAGTAAAATGCTCAGGCCCAAGCTCGATGGGCAAAATTGGTTAAGAAAGATTCATTTTTCATTTAGAAAATGGCTGCCTGAGTGAAGTCCTAATTAAATCCCTGGAATATTTCAGGAATGTCTAGAGACTGTCAAAGGAGCCAAGGCCACCTTGCATGTTGACCAGGAAGCAGCTTCATGATTCTGCAAGGCCTTATGGGCAAAGGTAGAAGCAGAAATCAGGAAGCTGGAAAATGAAGGAATCATCACACCAGTCCAGATTGTGGAATGGGCAGCACTGGTTGTGCTGATTGTGAAGCCCCACCGGCCTGTTCACTTTTGTGGGGATTTTAAACAATCAATGAACTGCTTTACACAGCTGGATATGGACCCAATCCCTCGCAAAGAGGATTTATACGCAAAGCCGGCAGAGGGGCTGTCCTTCACGAAGCTGGACAAGAGTCATGAGTACATGCAATTCTTGTTAGATGAGGATTCCCAGAAATTTGCACCCAAAGATTTATACCAATATACAAGACTAGTATTTGGGCTATCGACAGCCTGTGCAGTTTTTCCGCAGGCAATGGAGACCATTTTACAAGGTCTACCCCAGGCCACCATTTATCTACATGACATGCTAATAACAGGGAGGACCAATAAGGAGCACTTAGGGAATTTGGACATTGTCTTTAGATGTTTCTCCCAGGTGGGCATACACCTTAGAAGGGAAACTTACGTGTTCCAGGACTCAAATGACCTACTTGGGCGACAGAGGTGGGGTATACCCGTTGGAAGACAAAATGAGGTGGATCAAAGGTGCCAGGCTCCTACCACTGTATTGGATTTAGGTCTTTCCTTTGGATGGTGAACTATAATGGAAAGTTCATCCATAATCTGGCATCCATCCTGGTACCTTTGCATCAACTCTTAAAAAAGGGTAAGCTTTGAAAATGGTTGTGGAGCCACGCCATGGCCTTCAGGAAAGTGACGATAACAGCTAACATCCTCTAAGGTGTTGGCACATTATGATCCCAAGTGAGATGTGATTCCATGTGATGCTTCCTCTGTATGGTATTGGGGTTGTATTAGCTCATAGCTCAAAGGAGAGGAATGCCCAATAGTGTATGCGTCCTTGACTTTGGCTATAGCAGAGCGTAAATGCACCCAGATAGAGAAGGAAGGTTTGGCAGTCATTTTTGGAGTCAGGAAGTTCGATCAATATTTTTGCAAGTGTAAATTTGTAATAATAACAGACCACAACACCCTGTTCGATCTACATGAAGAGGATAAGGCAGTGCCAGCCATAGCTTCAGGCCAAATTCGATGATGGGATCTAATACTAAGTGCATATACTTACAAGTTGGAACACCGTCCAGGAGGCCAAGCAGCAAATACATTGATGTCTCCTGAATACATTGAGCCTTCACTCACTGGCACATACATTACCGGTGGTACCACCAATAGAAGAGCTCGTAATAGTGTTAAACATTCTGAACACACTTCCAGTCACAGCTGACAATATCAGACTTTGGACCCAGAAAGATCTGGTCTTGGTAAAACAGAAGCAGCTGGTGGTGATGGGGGAAATCAAAGGGCTGTCACAACCCAGAATTGAAACTTTTTTTGGACCCAGTGAGTTCAGATCACTTTAGAGGATGGCATATTGTTATGCAGAGCAAGGGACTGAACAAAGTCTGCTGCCAGATACTGGCTGAACTCCACCAGAGTCATCCAGAGGTTTCCAAGATGACAATGTTGGCAAGAAGTTATATCTGGTCGCCAGGATTGGATGCAGACATAGCTGCATTGGTAGGGCAGTGCCCAGAGTGCCAACAAGGACAAAAATTACCACCACCAGCTCCCCCACATTCGTGGGAATGATCGGGTGAACCCTGGATTTGGTCACGCATTGACAATGCAGGTCCTTCATGGGATCAATGTTCTTAGTCAGTGTGGATGCCCACTCAAATTGGCTGAACATGTATAGAGTTCATTCATCAAACACGAGAACGACAACAGAAAAACTGTGTGCATCTTTTGCAATACAGACTCCTGGATGTGTTGGTCACAGGTTACGGGTCATCATTTACCAGCAGGGAATTTGAGTATTTCCTAAAGTTGGATAGTAATCGACATATAAAGACAGCTCCACACAATCCACCATCCAAGGTCTGGCAGAAAGAGCAGTCCAAATTTTGAAGGCAGGCTTAAAGAAACAGCCTACAGCTTCACTTGATACCAAACAGTCCCGGTTCATCTTTGAGTATAAAACCACCTCTCATGTAACGACAGGGATAGCTCCAACAGTTACTAATGGGGAGAAGTCTCCACACCAGGTTAAATATGGTCTTCTCAGACATGAGGGAGAGGATGAAATGGCATCAGGAGCTCCAATGCAGGACATAAGACTCCACTGAACAAGAGACACAGTTTGCTTCAGGGGATGAAGTTTGGTGTAGGAACTTCAGGAATGGCCCTGCATGGGAAAGAAACATGGTTGATGTGAGGTCAGGTCCAGTGACATATAAAGTTCGAGTCGGTGCGACGGCCCTGAACAAGCATGTGGACCGTATGAACACTGCAAACTGCAAACAGTGTGGGAGCAAAAAGTGCCCAGCTCCTCAACTGCCTTTCTGACTTTTCCAGAACCCATGGGATCTCCCTCTCCGTCAAGCATTGAAAATACCTCGGAATCTGAGATGGACATGGCAGATGTCATCTTTGTGGCCTGAAGAGGAGAATTGAATTTCTTGTAAGACACTCCGAGCACAGTAGGAGAGCTACTCCACGTACATGCTGTCTGTATCAGAGGCAGAGTTGGAGAAACCTGACCCAATGCTAAAACGCCCCAGGAGGAGCTATATAAAAAAGAACCAGCTAATGTTCTTGAATTCAGAAGGGAAATGAATTATTGATTGTAACAAGGCAGCCATATGGACTTCATTGACTTCCCTGATTGGGGCTATTAATCTGATCCAACCAGTGAGCCCTGGTTGACAGTTATCCAGGGCCTTGGTTGATCACACAGCATTGCCCTTTGATGTGAAGGGCAGTGCTTGTCATTGGCCACTCGGGTGTTTTCCTATCTTCCTGGTGGTGGAAATTGAATAAAGATTCGTGCACTTTGTGTCTCTCACTATGTCTCACACCTGCACGCACACACCATGGGTGCTGGGGAAAAATAAGCACTACCGCAGTTAGGCGGTAGTGTGGGGGTTTAAATAAAAAGAAACAGGAGTGCCAGGGGTTCTGTTCACTCTGAAAGCTGGCTCTGAGGGAGCTGGATCAGTGTGAAAAAAAAGAATTCAGGGCCTTGGTGAGGCCACACCTAGAATATTGTGCACAGTTTTGACCTCCTTTTCTGAGGAAGGATGCTCTTGCTCTCGAGGGAGTACAGCGAAGGTTTACCAGGCTGATTTCTGGGATGGAGGATTTGACAGATGAGGAGAAATTGAGTAGGTTAGGATTGTTTTCACTGGAGTTCAGACAAGTGAGGGGGGGGGGGGATCGCAGAGAGACTTATAATATTTAACAGGACTAGACAGGGTAGATGCAGGGAGAATGTTCCTGATGGTGGGTGTGTCCAGAACCAGGAGTCACAGTCTGAGGATTCGGTGTGGACCATTTAGAACAGAGATGAGGAGACATTTCTTCACTCAAAGAGTGGTAAGCCTGTGGAATTCATTACTGCAGGAAGTGCCAAATCATTGAATGTATTCAAGGGGCAACTACATATAACACTTGAGATGAATGGGACCAAAGGTAATGGGGAAAAAGCAAGATTAGGCTATTGAGTTGAATGATCAGCCGTAATAGTGGTGAATGGCAAAGCACGCTCACAGGGCTGAATGGCCTCCTCCTGCTCCTACCTTCTATGGTTTTATATAAACAGGAGTGTCAAAGGTTCTGTTCAGTCTGAGAACTGGCTCTGAGAGAGCTGGATCAGTGTTGAGGACTCTCCACAGGTAATTAAAGGGTGTCCTGGTGATAGGATACCTGTGTCTGTGGAGTTAGTCTGTCAAAGATACCACTGTAGTTGCTAACCTTCTATTTAGTTCCTATAACCTTAAAACAGTCCAGCTTTCTGTGTCAGGCTGCCACAGAACTTCTAAAGCAAAAATCCTTACCCACTACTGAGTTTGACCTGGCCTCATAATTGACTTTCTGTTCCCACACTCTCTGAACTGTAAGGTGAAATCACTGTGTGTCAAACTGTCAATTACATAGGGCTCCAGCCAATTGAGAGCTTGCTCTTTCTGTCATTGGTCTCAGTAACAGCTGTCAAGCAAGTCTCTTCCAGCTTGATCATTCTCAGTGTGTGTGAAGCCAAGGCCATCCAGGAGTCTGTTTGAATGAAGTAATATCTTTAATGTGCAAAATATTTAGAGGGCTTGACAGGATAGATGCTGAGATGTGGTTTCCCCTGTCTGAAAAGATTAGAATTAGGTGACAAAATGACATGTTGAACATTTAATAATAGAACAACTAGTGAGCCCAACTAGACATTCCTTCACTTGGATGGTTGTGAAGCTTTCAAGTTCTTTACTCAGAGATTCTCAGTTTTGTTAACAGATTTTGATATATAAAGAGATTCGAGGGATATATGGACTGGATGGGAGTTGAGATTAGGAGAGCAGACTTTAGGGGCTGAATAGCCTCCTCCTGCTTCTGATTCTTATGTTCTTAAGCAGTTTGGTGCCACAATGAAATTTGGTGAACAGAGTCATCTTAATATTACAATGATAATATGATTTGTGTTATTTATCTGAAGATAACCAAAGACTTCAAACTTCAATTGTGCAGTCTAGAAAGAAACTATGTCTTGTTCCTACTCAAGTCAACACTGGTCATAATTGTGAAAGTTTATTCATGTTTATTCAGAATTATAAGAACAGTAGTTTTGAACATTCAATCGTGCAAAAATCACTTGTGTCCCAAGAGCCCTGAGAAAAGCAAATGAGTAAAAACAGAAAATGCTACATTCTGCACAGGTCTGGCAGCATCTGTGGAGAGTGATCCAAGTCAATGTTTCAGATCGATATTAATATTAAAACAAATCAGCCGTCAGCCCAATCCTTATCAGTTAAATGACACCTATCCCTGTGCACAGCAGTGGTAATTAGATAATTGTGCAAAGTGTAACAGTATCTTGTGAAAAGTCATGGCCTACCTCTTAAAATTATTGATCCTGTTTGACCCAGTGTTTCAGTCTGATAGGATGCTGAGTCAGAAAGGTGAAGATTTGAGCCTGAATTGGAGCTCAATCTTCCTAATACCAGCCTCATTGACTAAGCTTTAATTCACCCCTCCAAACATATCCTTACTACGAATTGGCTCTTGATCCCAGACTCAGTTCAATGTTGTCCACTCTGGTTCCTGAGATTGGCTAGCCTACTCAGAGGAGTCCACACAGGTACCCTCCAGGCTCTTGGCAGGCAGACCCCCATCCCCTCCTTAGACCATCCCCACACCCAGCCCCTGCATGCCTCAGTAGGCATTGTTAATCAAATATTTTAACAAGGCCCCCAGTTTCTTGTGCCGTTCATAGATCATCTGCAGTGGGCATAAATTTCCTTTAGATTTCTATCAGTGCAAAAACCCACTGAACATCCCTGAGTGAGTGTGTGTGTAATATTTATCCATAAGATCTGGGCATGAAGATTTATATTTACTGTTTCATCATTGCAACATCTGATGATGTTGTAACATCTTATCTACTAAGAGATAGAGACCGATACCAACCAAATATCAGTCATGAAATTTGCTTCCAAGTTCCATCCATCCATTACTTTCATCTAGTCCACCTCTGCCTCTTCCCTTCCCTTTCTTAATCACTCCATTCTCATTTTCTGGGAATACACCAGTAGACAGTCTCCACTACAACCCACTGACTCTCACCATTACACTTCCTCACGCACTCTTGGGTTTTGGCATTTCTGCCTCTACATCAAAGCTGTCTGTATTATATCAAGTCCTCAAGGCACAGAAGCAGGGCATTCAGCTCAATTCATCTGTGCTGTGTTTATCCCCAACAACAGCCACTTCTGACGTCCTCTTCATCTAACCGTATTGGTATATTTTTCCATCCTTTTTTTTTTGACCTCATGTGCTTCCTGTAAGGATCCCATTCCATTCACCCAGTTTCTCCCTTTTTATTGCATCTGTTCCAGTAATGTCATATCCAGCATGTACATCAGCCATGTACCATGGGAAGGCTGGAAGGTTATAAGCAGTTTAGATTCCCACAGCTATCTTTGCTGCCACCTTGCTGTTCTCCCTGCACCATTGTATACAGTGGATGTTTTACTGGTGCAAATGTTCTTTGACTTGATTTTTAAAGTGGGACTTCTTTTAGAGAACAGACAGCTTTAAATTGAAAGCCAAATACTGGGGATTGTGAAAATCTCAAATAAGAGAGTATTGGAGAAACTCAGTAAGTCTGGCATCTATGAGAGAGAAACTGAGTTAATATTTTGAGCCCTGAATGACTTTTCTCCAGAGTCTTCAGTTCCTTCATGCTGACCAGGTTCCTGCGCTGAACTAGCCCCATTTGCCTGCATTCCTTCAGTTCCTCTGAAGAAGAGTCACACCAGACTCAAATCATTAACCGTTTTTCTCTCTCCTCAGCCGCTGCCACTTGAGTCCTGCTGAGTTTCTTCAGCGTTCTCTGTTTTTGCTTTAAATTAAAGTAAGGCGAAAGTTAACAAATGAATTTAAGAAATAGAAGCAGGAGCAACTCCCTTGGCCACTGAATCTTCTCTGCCATTCTGACTGGTCTCATTGTTGCTTTAATTTCTCTTCCTGTCTGCCCCACCCAAATGATTCCTTGAAAATTTAGAAAATCTACATTCTAATATCTTAGATCAGGAGCCCTCAAATTGTGACTCCACTGCTTTCAAGTTATTTCCAAATGGATTTCAAGTGTTGCACACATACTGATGAGGCAGTCAAGTTAACAAGGCCAGGGGTTTGGCAGGTAATTTGAATTGAGTTTTCTCTCCACGAGCAATTTCTGTGCTGGATAAATAATGGCAGCCTGACCCTGAATACATTAATCTGCAGACACCACATGCTGGCTGGAAATAAGGCTTTAAAGTCTATTCTTTGTCAATTATTTGCTGACCTCCCAAGTTATGCACAGCAACTGAGGTTAGGGAGAAGGTCACGAAGTGTTGTGAGAATAATGGCTTTTGGCATTTCTGCCTCTAACATCAAAGGTTTCTATATTACTTCGAGTCCTCAAAGCACAGAAACAGGCCATTCAGCTCAATTCATCTCTGCTGACATTTATCCCAATAATAGTTCCCTCTTACACCCACTTCATCAAAGCTTATCAGTATATTCTTTTATCCCTTTCTTTTACCTCATATGCTTCTAAGAATTAGCACCCTAAAATCATCCATTTCAAAACTAATTTTGAATTAGTTATTTAAATTGAAATCTTGTCAAATTTCTTTTATATCTTCCCTACTGTCTAGAACTGAAGTTTTAAAAGTGAATTTGGAATCAGCAAGCAGCTATTCATTATTCATTCATCCTATTTTGAACCTGGGAAGTATCCAACACACTGGATCTCAGTCTTTCCCCGTGAAAAGTTTTAGATTAAGATGTTCAATGCTAATGAAACTACACCAGAATATTTATCCATCCTAACGTGTCCACAATCAGTTCCACAATAGGTCATTCTCCAGCTGACTGCTTCCTCCACAACTCTACCAAACCAACACGGGAACTTTGGGTTCCATACAGGGTTTGACAACCTGAGTCAATGTATGAAGTGAGTATAGGTGGACCATCAAGCAATAACTGCTGTAGTCACAAAACCATACATAATAGACAATGCTCAGGCACCACCAACATTATCTCTACATATGTCCTGTTCCAACAACATTAGCAAGGTGAGAGCACAGTCAGGTAGAAGTTTCCCTCAGACTCCTCAGTGTTGATTCATGGTTGTGTGAAATCTCATGGCTTCAGGTCTAACTCGGGCAAGGAAATCTCCTGCTGATTCCTAGCTAGTCCGTGTGCCTCACCCCTCTTCAGATGATGAATCAGTTCTCCTCTACTTTGAGCATCCCTTGAAGGAAGCATCGAGAGTGGAAAACTTGTACACTGAGTGGGGGAACTTCAAATTCCATCAGCAAGAGTGGCTCAGTCGTGCCAATACTGACCATGTGCTAAAAGACATAACTGTACAACTGGATCTGCGGCAGGCGGTGAAGAAACAAACAAGAGTGAAAAGCATGCTTGGCCTTGATCTCATGAATCCACCTCTAGCAGATGCATCTGTCAATAACATTATTGATAGAAAGGACCACAATGCAGACCTTGAGAAGGTAATGTTGCATCTTCACATTGAGGAAAAACTCCATTGTATTTTGGTGTTTTTCCATAATGCAGGATGAGATACATTTCAAACAGATATAGCAACCCAAGAATGGGCACTTACAATGCTCAGTTTGGGTTCTGCCTGGCTTACTCAGCTCTCTACCTCATTACAACCATGGTCCAAACGTGAGTTAAAAAACAGAACTCTGAGGACTTTTGACATCAAGGTGGCATGTGACCAAGCATGGTATTGAGGAGCCCCAATGGAAATAAAGGGAAAATCACTCTGCTGATGAAGTCATTCCTCACACAATGGAAGGTAGCTGTGATTGTTGAAGCTCAATCATCTCCCCTTCAGGACAGCACTGCAGTAGGCCGTCCATGTGGACGTTTTTAAGTAGCCTGTTCAGGCACACCTCTGGAGCAGCTGGGATTTGGACTTAGGGACCAAGGGACACTACCACTGCTCCATAAGAGCAATAGGCACTAGTGAAATGTCCTAGGCCAAATGAACTTCAGCTGCTTCGTCAGTCTGCTTTCCTATATCAAGAGGTAAAAAAATGGGGATGTTTATTGGTGGTTGCACCATTCATGACTCCTCAGATACTGAAGCAGCCCATGCACATAGGTAGCAAGACCTGGACAACATTCCAGGCTAGCCTGATAAATGGTAAGAAAGATTCAGACTGCACAAGTGTAAGACAGCAACCATTTCAAACAACAAAGTTCAACCATCTCCTCTTGATACTCAAAGGCATTACCATCACTGAATTCCAACTATCAACATCCCTGTGAGTTACCATGTGCAAGAAACTGATATGGAGCAGCCATATTAATACCATAGCTACAACAGGCAATTCTAACTCAAGTAACTCACCTCCTGACTTGTTAAAGCCTGGCCACCGTCTGCAAGGTACATGTCAGGAACGTGGTGTGATACTCCTTTTGCCTATTGAGCTGAACTCTACCAACATTCAAAAAGCTCAATGCTACTTATGACCAAGCTTTCCAATTGCTTAATACCCCATCCACAAACATTTATTTGCTTCACCATGAATGCAGTATGTATCACCTACAGGCTGCACTACAACAAATTAGTAAGGCTCTTTTAACTGCATCTTCTAAATCCACAACCTCTAACAGGAGAAAATGAGGCCTGCAGATGCTGGAGATCAGAGTTGAAGAGTGTGGTGCTGGAAAAGCACAGCTGGTCAGGCAACATCTGAGGAGCAGGAGAATCAAAGTTTCACGCATAAGCTCAAAATGTTTCTGATGAGGAGCTTCTTCTCGAAATTTCAATTTTCCTTCTCTTTGGATACTGCCTGACTGGCTGTGCTTTTCCAGCACCACACTCTTCGACTCATAACCTCTACCACCCAGATGGACACTGGTGGCACCATCTGAAAGTCCACCTCTGTTGTTCCCCTCTGTTCATTAAGTAATGTCTGTTGTTTACTTTATGCCTCTCTAACTCTACAGTCTAATTCACTCCAACACCTCCAAGCCACACACCACCTGATTTTGAACTGTATCATTGTTCTTTCATTGTGACTGGGTCAACACCCTGGGACTCCCTTGCTAATAGCACTGTGCTTGTATCTACAACACTTTGACTGCAGTTCATAACCATCTTTTCAAGGGCACTTAGGAAAAAGCAATGTGACCATAAGACATAGGATAAGTAGGCCATTCAGCCCATTGAGTGTGCTCTACCATTCAATGAGGTCACGGCTGATCTCATAATCCTAAACTTTACTTTCCTTCCTTTTCCCATAACCATTGATCCTCCTCATTAAAAATCTATCTCAGTCTTGAATATAATAATGACCAAGTCTCAACAGCTCCCTGTGTAAAGAATTCCACAAATTCACAGCCCATTGAGAGAAGAAATTCCTCCCCATCTCTGACGTAACTGTGCGACACCTTATTCTGAGATTATGCCCTTTGGTTCTAGACTGTCCCACATGTGGAAGCAACTTTTCTGCATCTAGCCTGTCAAATCCCCAAAGAGACTTGTATGTTCCAAGAAGGTCACCTCTCATTGTTCAAAATTCCAACGAGCACGAGGAAAAAATGTAGCCCAGTCAGCTATGGTCACATCCCACAGCTGCATAATAAAAAAAATCCAAAATCAGAACACCAACCTATGATTATGTTATCAAATTCAAAATGAGCAAATCCATATGAATACGAATGTAAACATTATTTGTGAACTTTGATGCTGCATGGAACACAGCTAAGTAGACTATGAACCCCACAAACCTGGACACTCCAAGATCAAGCTCAACTTCCAGAATCTCCTCTTCAGGTTTCAAATGTATAGTTATGCAATTACTTTAAAAAAAATGTTCATTTTTATCCTGTGGTCTGTCTGTTTCCCCCCGACTGCCATTTGGAAAACAATGTTTTTCAAGTCCCTTTGAGCATACCATCAGGACTGAAACTCCAATACAGCACTGAAGGAGGACGTTCTTGTCAGAGATGTTGATATTCAGTGACACATTAAATAGCTCCGGATTAGAGAGTACTGGGTATACAAGTAAGCAGGAGAACTTACATGGCCTCAAACCACTCCATCAAGACCAGATCATCTCACCATTTTACAAATTGGTTCCCATGTTTCCTGAGTTATAACAATTGTAACATACTTGGCTGTGAAGTACTGTCACCCTGAGGTACTGAAAGCTGCTGTATAAATGCAAGTTGTCTAGCACTCTTCTTTCCATGTTACATGCAATTCCTAAACTAGAACGCAGTGCCAGAGTTTATATGTAACCAGTCACTAAGAACGTACTTAGAGAGTGGACCGCTTTGATTATATCTTATTCCCACACCCCTCTTTTATATTCCATGGAGAGTATTTTGTTGTTACACATCCATGTGATTGTCCGCCAGTGTCCTCTTTCCCCCATCCCTTTATGTATGTTCTGATTTATAACATAGCATTACAGATTAGTAAGCTTATGTTCAACAAATGATTGATGAATTTATTTAGTGAATAGTGGAGTCACACTGACCAGAAAGTTCCCAGGTTTGATCCCTGGTTTAGTCTGAGATACCTGGGGTGAGATATTGTATTTTAGGTTAGGGCACTGCTATTGGGCACGTAGAGTCTGATCTCCCGCAATGTCAGGAGGAGCAAACCGGTATAGATTTTGGTTGGATTGGTGAATCAGTCTGATAGCCATCCAGTGGAGGACATTACCTGGTCTCCCGAAGTTGGCAAACCCATAGAAGGCTCTCCAGCTGCTGAAGGAGTCTGCGGCTAAGAAAGACAGGGTGTCTATGTCATGAACTGTCCTCTCAGTTCTTAATGGGCTTCCTGGACACTTTGTGCCACAATGAACAGATGAAGGGTTACACCCGAAATGCTGATTTCCACACCTCCTGATGCTGCCTGGCCTACTGTGTTCTTCCAGCCTCCTGCCTGTCTACAATGAACTGATAAACCCGAAACGTCGATTTCGAAGCAACTTGGATGCTGCCTGAACTGCTGTGCTCTTCCAGCACCACTAATCCAGAATCTGGTTTCCAGCATCTGCAGTCATTGTTTTTACCTGATAAACAGGGAAGGCCTATTGCTCTTTGCCACCCTCCACTATACCATTCGCAAGGCCACCTCCCACTCAGCCTCTGACCATTGCCTTAACTAGCCTGATAAAGACCTTAACATGGAGAAAGTGAGGACTGCAAATGCTAGAGATCAGAGCTGAAAAATGTGTTGCTGGAAAAGCGCAGCAGGTCAGGCACCATCCAAGGAGCAGGAGAATCGACATTTCGGGCATAAGCCCTTCTTCAGGAATGAGGAAGGTGTGCCAAGCAAGCTAAGATAAAAGGTAAGGAGGAGGAACTTGGGGGAGGGGCATTGGGAATGCGATAGGCGGAAAGAGGTTAAGGTGAGGGTGATAGGCCGGAGAGGGGGTGGGGGCGGAGAGGTGGGGAAGAAGATTGCAGGTCAAGAAGGCAGTGCTGAGTCCGAGGGTTGGGACTGAGATAAGGTGGGGGGAGGGGAAATGAGGCAGCTGGAGAAATCTGCATTCATTCCTTGTGGTTGGAGGGTTCCTAGGCGGACCTTAACAAGCTGCCTGCCAGCCATAATGCCTCTGATCCAGTCTTCCCCAAAGTGGCTCAGGGTCAGGTCAGTGTCAGAAACCCAGCACACTACCTCAGAATTGTGTGTATACCCATTACCATTCCCACCACCACAAACCTGAGAAAATCTGACCACACTCAAGGCATTAGTTATTAGAACAGACCTTTGTAATGCATGTGGCATTATTTAGGACTGTCACTTCTGATCACTAAATTGTGACTCTGCTGGGAATCGGTCACAGCTTTGAATGTGCTGCACTTCAAAGTCAAAAAGCCTCCGATAGCCACTGATCACTTAGGTACATATCAAAGAACATGTAGCGTTCATGGAAACATTTCTCAGTGAGCAGAGCATATCTGACAGGAGCTGAGTGACATCTGAGCCCAGATTCATGAGATCTGTTCTTGGTGGACATCATTTCAAATTGGAAGATTGAGTTCAGAACATTTACCTTTAGAACTGAAGCACTGGTGACAGCAGTGAAAGCAACTTGATATTCTTGCCTTTTACTTCCCTTCATTGTGATTCATTGATTGTTCTGTGGCATTAAAAGCACTGTTGTGAATGACGCATTTTCATATTGTTTAACCAAAACACATCAACCCCTTAATTGTGTATGAAAATTGGTAACTTGCAGACCTAAATGTCGAATGGAAAGGGTAATACTCTCCTTACTCAAATGTACAGAAATGAATTAAACATTTTAATGTGATATTGGGCAATATAAATGGGATCTATTGACAAGGGTCTAACCTGCTACCTTAGCAACTGACCCAAATTGCTGCACTATCCATTAATACTCCATATTGCCAGCATTATTGCTTAAACATTGTAACAACCAGTACATTAACGTATCTTATGAAAATGTCCTCTGAAAATTCTTATGTAGAATTTGAACAAAGTGTCAGAATGTGAGTTGTGCAGAATTTTCCCTTATACTATTGTTTATGCCTGCGTGAGGTTTTAATTTTAAACTTTTATCTCCTTCTCTGCCTCCTGCCAGTGTACACTCTCCACAGAAGCTCCCAGCCTTTTTCTACCTCTCTATGTACACTTAGAGATATAGATAGATGGTACGTCTTGTGTCTAAAGCAGAAATTTCATAATTGAGCCCCATTCTAAATATGAGATTTTAATTTAATTATCTGGTGCATGATAAGAGTCCTGCGTGGGCAGAGATGATGGTTTGTGGATGAGCTATTTTAGACGGGCATATCGAGATCACATAGCAGGTTTGAGGAGGGGTCAATGTGTTCTCCCAGTAAACCTGGCCAAAGCCATCTCTTTAACCAGCAGGTTGGTGCTTGTGAGTGTCTTCTGTCACAGATTGACTGCTGCTCTTATTTATTTAGTAATTACTGCATCAAATCATTGCATTCATAGTGATTTGGGAGCTGCTTCTTTCTTTTAATTCTTTCAGGCTTTCTTGCTTTCTTTCTTACTTTCCCTCTTTCTTCCTTGCATACCAGCAAATTATTCACAACCTATGGCCAATTATAGCAGCTCTCATACTGTTACATTCATTGAGCCGAGACTGGTGAACAAGCTGGATGAAGAGAGGCCAAGTGATGTCTATGAACCTGTAACCCAGTATGGGCCTTAAAGAAAGTAGTGGTGCAAATTAGAACATTGGAAAATAAACTTTAACATTTTAATTGGGTGCTTATTTTCTTTGTTACCAGCTTATAACACAAGGCAAACCAATCAAAGTATTTTGAGGTGATGCATCTTGTAGGAACAGGGCATCCACGTGAGTGCTAATTAAGTGTTGTTTTACATCCTGAACCCTCTCTTATGGTCAACACAGTATCAGAATTTCAAAACAATGCTGCAGCTAGCTCTATTCCTACCTTATTAGCTGTAGAACAAAGTAATGGAAGATTCAATTGATCTTTCTCTATTACAATTGTAATATGTTCAAGCACATATACCTGTCAACTTATTTTATTGGCAGCAAGGTGTGGAGAGAGACAAAGTCATTAAAATTAACGTATTTCAATTAGTGTGACACTGGGAAACAGATTTCGATACAGGAAAGATGTGTACCAACGGGGAAATTAATCAGCCTTGACACCGAGTTTCATTTAA
Organism: Chiloscyllium punctatum; assembly: GCF_047496795.1. NCBI lineage: Eukaryota > Metazoa > Chordata > Chondrichthyes > Orectolobiformes > Hemiscylliidae > Chiloscyllium > Chiloscyllium punctatum. Next base: position 54,937,444 of record NC_092762.1, on the reverse strand, counting down.
GTCTCTGCATGCCCTTAACTGTCAAGACAGTTTTTTTTATATCTTGTCTGCTACATTTGTCAACACAGCTCTATGGAATCATCCAGAAGTAATGAGCATTCAACTACAGTGACTTTTTTCTGCTAGACTAAGTTACGATTAGGGCAGAGACAAAGTCATTAAAATTATTAATAAAGAAAATAGAAAGTTGTGCAGCCAAGCTTTAGCTTTTGAACTTCAGGAGAACAGACAAACAGTTGTTACACGGTAAAGAGACTGTCAAAAGGCAGGAGGGAAATGTACAATTTTCAAAAAAGTACCTGCATTTATATAGCGCAGAAGGAGATGCTTTCCAGCGAGTTAAGTGTGTTACCAGTATTGATATCTCAGGAAACATGGAACCAATTTGCAAAATGATGAGATAAAGTGTTCTTGATGATGTTGGGTTAAATTTAGGCCACAGATGTTCTTCTGCTAATTTTTGTTAAGGTTTTGAACACCCACCAGTGAGGGAAATTGGGGCTGTCTAGTGCGACATTAAATTTGATTTGGAGGTGCCAGTATTGGACTGGGGTGTGCAAAGTTAAAAATCACACAACACCAGGTTATAGTCCAACAGGTTTATTTGGAAGCACTAGCTTTCGAGGCGCTGCCTCTTCAACATCTCTAACAAGAAAGTCCTCCTTCAGTACTGTATTATACGATGCAATATTCATGACAACCAGATGTTTCAAAGTGCTTTACAGCCAATTAATTGTTTTGGAGTGTCATTGCTGTTGTGATGAGGGAAACACATCAGTCCATTTGCACACAGCAAACTCTCCCAAACCATCGTGACCAGGTATTCCCCTTTTCCATGATTTTGATTGAGGGGTTAATATAGACCAGGATCCCATGGATCCATTTCATCCACTGGAGCAAGCAGACAGGCCCTTGATTTAAGTTGTATCATAGCCCCTCTGACCGTGCACTATTCCCTCAGGACTGTGCTAGTCACGTGGTATTGTGTGCAGTTCTGGTCACCATACTATAGGAAGGATGTGGAGGCATTGGAACGAGTGCAGAGGAGGTTTACCAGGATGTTGCCTGGCATGGTAGGAAGATCGTATGAGGAAAGGCTGAGGCACTTGGGGCTTTTCTCATTGGAGAAAAGAAGGTTTAGGGGAGATTTGATAGAGGTGTACAAGATGATTAGGGGTTTAGATAGGGTTGACAGTGAGAACCTTTTTCCGCTAATGAAGTCAGCTGTTACTCGGGGACACAGCTTTAAATTAAGGGGTGGTAGGTATAGGACAGATGTTAGGGGTAGATTTTTTACTCAGCGGGTTGTGAGTTCATGGAATGCCCTGCCAGTAGCAGTGGTGGACTCTTCCTCTTTATGGTCATTTAAGCGGGCATTGGACAAGCATATGGAGGTTATTGGGCTAGTGTAGGTTACGTAGGCTTCGGTCGGCGCAACATCGAGGCCGAAGGGCCTGTACTGCGCTGTATTTTTTTATGTTCTATGTTCTATGTTCTATAAGCCCTGGAGTGGGGTTTCAACCTGAAACCTTGTGAGAGGTTGAGACAATGAACCATAGTTGGCAGGTCATATTTTCTAATTAATCCCCTTCACCCACCCCATGCCTAACTACCTGTACCAGGTTTTGCTGGGATCCAATCCATATGGGCTGACCATCCTGCAGTGCCATGCCTAAGTTCCTATATTCATTTGGGAACCAAGGCATAGAGTCCCTGCAAGGTATCACTGCCAAAGTACTCCTATGCTTCCAACAATTGAATCACAGACCTTTCTGCCTCCAACCAATGCATACAATCAACTGGACACTTCTTCCAACATTTGCAGAACTGAGGGATAGAAATGCTCTTAATATTGTTCTCCCTGGTTGCTTACAGCAGAATCCAGGGGACTAACATCTAACACCAGAACAATCCTGGAAGATTGGAGATCCCACTCCAAACACAGATCACTGGATGGGATATAGGACTGGAACTAGGCTAACATCTCTCCTCATTGAGAAATAAACCTGTGATTTTCCTGTTGTCTTTTAATCAGGGACACACTGTGCAGTGTCATTACCCAAAGAGTATAATAAACTCTGCATAATTAAGTTGAACAAATCTTATATTTTGTCATATTTTAACTGGAGGTGAATTGTTTTCTCAGTTTCTGAAGTGTACTGTGGCCAGGCAGGCCAGCTTAACTGTAACTGATGTAACCACACTATAAAAAAAAGACACATTATACTGGCAAATCATCCATGGTATTGCTCACGGTAGGTCAGATGATAAGCTATTTTATAAGAATGAGAGCATTAGACTACTTAACACACCATACATCATTCTACTGCTAAAGAGGATCAGTGTGTAACGTGACCCATATATTGTGAATCTGCAAAACCTTATTGTTGGGAAGAGGTACATTTTGAGGTCAGTTGAAGGACATTTCCTTTTCCTCTGATACCAATTGAAATGCTAACTTCCTTTCCTTCCTTCTTTTTTATTGTGACACAGGAATTTACATATGTGACAAAATAAGACATCTGAATTGTCACAGGCACATTTCAAAGCTATTTTAATATGCACTGTGTACTCATCTTTATTCAAAGTTACTTAATTAAATTCTGTGAATTTACATTGCAGTGTTGCAAGAAAGAGCTTCCCCTTAATATTAAAATTGCTTGTTCTGTGCTGCTCGCTAATTCATTATTTTTTCAAGCAAAGCAGAACTTCAAGTTAGCAGAAATAATTATACAAGATATACGCATGTATGTGTGTCTAAACATATATACTTTAATTTGCATAATTTTCATGGTAGTTACTTCAAAAAATATTTTGTCTCTCACATCAAAACTGGTCTGTTTTTACCTTTGCTATTGTCACATGAAGCATTCACAAGAATGCCTCTGATCAAGAATGTGTTGCAGGCCAATTGATTACATTCTTCGAGAACTCCAATGTTGCATGTGAATTCAAAAGGTGAAATATTTGACTGAGTGCAGAACACACCACCCAATGTGTGGTCAGAGTAAAGAAGGAGCTACCAGAGGATAGACATAAGGTTATCATTCTCCCAACTGCTCTGATGAAAAGTCGTCTCGACTCAAAACGTGAGCTTAATCTCTCTCCATGGATGCTACCTGACCTGCTGTGATCTCCAGCATTTGTTGTTTTCAGTATCTCTGTAGCAATCTAGGTCATTTTCATGAAAGCTGTAAATAATATAAGTAAGGCAATAAGTTGCAATAATGTAAGTTGCAATACACAACAAGACTGTTCCAGTTAGATCAGAAAGGTGCCATTCCTCAGCTATACTATATGCTTCACAATATCCAGTTGTGTCATCTTTCTGTTATAGATACTGACTATTTCTCAAGAGTCCAGTGGCTTTTCCCAAACTTTCTTGCTGTGTAAATCAATGCTTTCTGTCATCTGCCCTAAGTGTCTCCATCACGTCCAATATCTCTAACAGCCCTGGCCTATTTGAACTTAATGTGGAGGTACCAGTGTTGGACAGGGGTGGACAAAGGTAAATATCACACAGCACCAAGTTATAGTCCAACATGTTTATTTGGACGTATTAGCTTTCAGAGTGCTGCTTCTTCATCAGATAACTAGTCAGGTAACTAGTTACCTGTTGAAGGATCAGTGCTCTGAAAGCTAGTATTTCCAAATAAACCTGTTGGTCTATGACCTGGTGTGTATTTGAACATACTAATATGCATTCATTTCTTTATCCTATTAGATTTTTTTCTACTATTCCAATAAATTATTTCTGCTATGTTCCCTAAGACTTTGAGAACAAATGTTTATCAAGTCCTTAAAGAAAACTGAAATTTCTGGAAAAGCTCAGCAGGTCAGGCAGTATCCGTGGAGAGAGATCAGAGTTAATGTTTCGGGTCCAGTCATCCTTCCTCAGGACTCCACAGTATGATTTCTAATCTGATTTCTCTCCACAGATGTTTAGACAGCAGAGTCTTTAGGAGCATTGAAGCGACTGCTGGACATGCACATGGATAGCAATGAGTTGAGGGGTGCATAGGTTAAGTTATTTTATTTTACATTAGGATTAACCCTCAGCACAACATTGTGGGCCAAAGGGCCTGTTCTGTGCTGTACTTTTCTATGTTCTATGTTGCCAGACCAGCTGTGTTTTTCCAACATTTTATGTTTTTGTTTCTGATTTCCAGCATCTGCAGATCTTTCAGATTTTATCAAGACCTTCCTTATTTCTGGTGCTTTCAACACTCATAATTTGTACATCTTCCGGGGCCACTTCTATTGCAGCTGCCAATTTCTCTTTCTGTTCTGTTGACATTGTACATGATAATGGCAGGCACACTTTGTACGTAAACTAGTTTAAGATAACTCAGCTTGAAATACTGCCAAAGGAACAGTATGTTATGGTTAGAGTTGTGTAGTGGATCAAAACTGCAAAAAAATGATTCTGTTTGAACCAGAAATGCATGCCTTTGAGCATGTTATCTATAAGTAGATGGATGCTGAGTCAATTGGAATTTCCAAGATTAAAATAGCATATTTTTCTTAGGTTGGGGTCTCAAGGGGATTCAGATCAATGGCCTTTAGATGCATGATCTAAATAAATGGCAGATTCAAAATGTCTGAATTGTCTTTCCTGTTCCTAAAGGCCTACATTAAGCACACCTCAGAGATAATAAGTTTAATCCCAGTTAAAGGTTGATTTCACGAAAGTACTTGACTTGTTTTGCTGGGTCCCAGAAAGCCATAATTGTTGGTGAATCCCAACTTATCCCATGAGGACCCAAAGTTGACTTCGGGACAATATAAAGTATTCGATTAACAATTAGTTTAAAAGAACTTCAATGTAGATGAAAAGAGAGATATGTAGCAGAAGTGTTTTGTCTTGCTCTCATCAGGACAAACACAAGAATGCCAAACTTTAAACGTAAGGCTCCCAGGGAGAAGAGATCAATCAACAGCAAGTCCTAGCAAGGAAAAGGACGATTTCGGAAAACCCCATGATAGGGACCATTGAATTGTTTATGCAGTTTTTCCCTCCACTCATAACACCAAATACTTTAATTGGCTTTATTTGTATGCATAGGAGGAGTTTTATACAAGGATAGAATTTTTAACTAATGGAATTATACATCAATGGTTGTTTAATTGTAGTTAGAATCCATTTATTTGTAATAATGATTCATGTCAAGTACAGAGATCTGATCTGTGTTTTCTATAACCTGCATTTAACAAGATTGGGGAAACCAGTATACTTTGATATAAAAAAACCCCTCAGCATTTGTGATGACTGTAATAATAGCAGAGCTTGATCTCCAGTGCATTACCCCAGTGACAGAAGGAACAATGATGTAGATCCAACTCCAGGAGGTGTGCAACTTCCAGGAAGACAACTTCCAAGTAATAGCATTCCCATGCATCTGCTGCAGGTCCAAGTTGGTAGGGGTCAAGGGTTTGGAACATGCTGTCTAAGGAGATTCAGTGGTGAATGGAGTGAATGTCGAAGGTGGTGGGTGGAGTGCCAATCATGTCAACTACTTTGACCTGAATGGTCTTGAGCTTGTTGAGTGTTGCTGGAGTTCAAATGATTCAGGGAAGCAGACAGAATTTCATCAAAATCCTGATGTCTGCATTGTAGATGATAGACTTTGGGGAGTAAGCAGGTGAGTTACACACCACAGAATTCCCAGCCTCTGACCTCTCTCAATACTTACAAAGCTGGTCCTGTTCAGTTTCTGATCAATAGTAAACCCCAGGATGTGATGCAGTGAATGTTTCAGAGAGGTAATACTATTGAATATCAAAAAGTTTAGGTTTTCCATGTTGGAGATGATCATTGCCTGCCACATTGGAACAGAACCACGATGTTGTAAGCAGCAATTTCATGGTGGGTTGGAATCGGCAGTATATTTGATCTTGGGGAGAATTGTGAAAGTACATGAAAAGAAATCATCCTCCTGCACTGACTGTTCTCTTACTGCCATGACAACTTTCCAGAATCAAATATTCTTGTTGCCATTGGAGAGTTTCTTTTTGACTTCATTAATTTCAATCTTCCTTCAAATCCTTGTTGCTGGAATCAATGAAAAGGTATTATATTTTGAAGGGTTGCCATTCTTATCTTTCCCTTGGCATTCAGGTCTTGCATCCGCATCTGGATCAAAACTGCAAAAAGGTTCAGCATTAAATGATTCTGTTTGAATCAGAAATGCATGTCTTTGAGCATGTTATCGAAAAGTAGATTCTACTGAATGCCAATAATTAACACATGTCCAATCAGAGAAATTTACACCTTTAAAATGAATTTCTGAAACATTACATACTTTGCATTAATTGCTGTCACTTCATGTTAGTTTAAACAGAAGTTTAATCTGTAATGATGAACTTGCAGCAAAGAGCCAGTTATGATATGCTATAATGAACCCAATGTTCCCACACAGCTGAATTGTATACTGGGTGCAGCTTACCCTTAGAGGGTGTGGTGAACCCCCAGCAGGTTAGCTGAAAGTTTACTTGATTATTCCTTTAATAGAAAAACTAATGCCATCACAATTAGTATTTGCACTTTTATAAGAAAGCTAAATAAAAATATTTTACCTCTTTAATTTTTCCAAATCAGCCCAAGGGAATGAGATAAAAATTCCTTGCTTGTAGTCTGTTGAAAACCCCAAGTAAATGCGATCCTGAAAGAGCTACACTCATTTACTGTTGGCTCGAATCCACAGCCCAGGCTGTGATTTTGTTATAACTGCTCTATAGAGATTCAGGTTGCTTTGCTGATGTGCCAAGGATTTCCCATCTTCATAAACTGGGCTTCTCCCAAAGTAACACTATACATGGCCCACTCCCAGCAGCACTGTTTACATAATGAGGCTTAATTTGAATTTGATTGGAATTAAATATTTAATACCCAAATCAAACAAATGCTTTTGAATGACCTCCACTACCTGCACCCAACCCCATTGCACCTTTGATGAATCCTGTTAAAAGTTTGAATTCTTCATTGTAAACTTCAAATTCTGCTTTGTGACAGACAATGACCGTACTTTCAATTTTTGACGTTAAGAAACAACTCAGTTGAATACAGGAGAAATAGATATAAATAAAACAAAATATCTACAATTTATTTTCCTCAAGCTTTTAAATAGGCTCTCACTTGCATAATCTGTGCAGTTCCATGACAGCAGTGAACAGGACACAAAGTTGCAAGCTGATAATCGCAGACTGAATTAATAGGTTACCAGTTTTCAGGTGGAGTATAATGTATTCAAGCATGAGTTATTAATCTCGATAGTAAGATTGGAAAAGCAGAATACTTTTTAAATAGCACATAACATTGAAACTTTGATATTCAGAGACTTGGGTTTGTTTGTCCAAGGAACACAGGAAGTCAGCAGCCAAGTACATCAAAGCATTAGAAGCTGATTGACATGTTGGCCTTTGCTGCAAGAGCATTACAATACAAGCAAAAGGAAGTCTTCCTAGAATTGTAAAGGATTTTTCTGAGATAACACTTGGAATACTATGTATAATTTTTGTTTATATATAAAAGTATACTTTACTCAGTGTTTTATATATGTAAAGTTTATATATGAGTATACTTATATTATTTGTAACTCCCTCACTAATGATATTGCCTGCATGGTTCAAAACGTTAGCACACCACCACTGTCTCAGGGCAAATAGGGATGGACAATAAAATGCTAGCCAGCCAGCAACGCCAATGTGCCACAAGTAAATAGACAAAAAAGGCTTTACAGTGAAGTTTCATGAGAGGCTTGACACTAGAAAGGCTGAGTAAATTCATCCTGTATACTCGCTAGCATATGAGGAGAATGACAAGCAAGGTAGCATTGTTTATAGACTCCTAATATGAACTACATGCATGCAGGAAAAGGCCTACAGGAAGAAATAATGGGAGATTGTGAGAAATGTACAATAATAGTCATTGGAGATGACGATCAATAAACAGATTGGACAAATCAAATTCGCAAAGGTGGCTTGGAAAATGAGTTCTTTGCGTGTTTTCACAACAATTTTCACAAAGCCAATCAAAGAGCAGATTATTCTTGATTTGGTAAAGTGCTATGGGATGTGATTAATTGATGGCCTCATATTAAGGGAACTCCGAGGGAACAATGAATAACATAAATGAATTTTGCATTCAGTTTAAAAAGGAACAGAAGAATGGGTTTAATAATTAGTCTTTTTAAAATGAAAACTGGCAATTTAGCTTAAGATATTTGTCAATAACAATGCAATAGAAGACATTTAAGGAGCTATTTCATAACACTAAGCAAAGATACATTCAAATGAGAAAGGCAAACTCAAGGAGAAAGATACATCATTTGTGGTGGACTAAGTTAGACGTGGTAACAAATTGTAAGCAAAGGCGTGCAATTTTGCAAAGCTGAGTGGAATCTCAGAAAATTAGACTGAATATAAAAATAGCAAAGAATGGTAAGGAGGAAGAAATTAGAGCATGAGAGAAGATTAGTTGGAAATATGAAAGCAGATAGTAAGAGTTTCTATAGGTATTCAAAAAGGAAAAGAGTAACTGAAATGAACATCAGTCCTCAAGACAGTGAGCCAAGGGGTTTGAGATGCACTGAATAGGTATTTTGTATCTGGCTTCAATGTAGCAGACCCAACTAACATTCCAGAAATAACTAAATAAAAGGTGAAAGGGAGGGAGGAACTTAAAACAATTACAGTCACCAAAAAACTTACTGGAACCAAAGCTGGCAAGTCTGTTGGGCTTTATCCTAGCTTATCTTTGCAAAATTGCATGCCTTTGCTTGCAATATCCTCAGGTTTTAAAATAAATGGTTGATCAGACAATAGATGCAATTCTCTAAAATCCTTAGATTCTGGGAAGGTCCTATCAGATGAGAAAAAAGCAAATATTACTCTTCTGTTCAAGAAAGAAGGGAAAGAGATTGCAGAAAACTGCAGTTCAGTTAGCTAAACATCTGACAAGCGGAATATATTCAAACCTATCATTAAAGAAGTTATAGCAGGACATCAGCCTTAAACAGGCTGAAGGGGCCAGATGGTCTTTTTATGCTTTTATTCCATGTACTCTTAAGCACAGTATCAGGTGATTTGGCTCAACTGGGCCATGTTGATGTTTATTTTCCACAGAAGTCTCCTCTCACCTATCTTAATTTTATCCTCTCTTTTCCTGTTTCCCTCATGTGTTTATCTAGTTTCTCCAACTTTTTGTCAGGAATTCATTTTACAGTTCACTGGTAACTTTTGGATTTGTAAACAATAAGGAATCATTACTATGGACAAATGAACATTTTATCATTGTTAATCAATGAATCTCATTTTTCAAAGGGCAGGAATAGACACAGATTTTTTTCTGGATGAACTCTCCTGATCCACCTCTGAGTGCATGATTGAAGGAGATTGAAGGTGGATTGAATGATTCTGCATTTTCTTTTTCTGTTTGTTGAAGCATTCCTGGATCTGCCATCTGTGCCTTCGACATGGAGCAGATTTCCAGCATTTTTGATGGGCGTTTCAAGGAGCAGAAATCCCCAGAGTCTATATGGACACCAGTTCCTGAAGAATTGATTCCAAAACCAAGGTAAGAGAATCCTTCAAGAGCACGCGGCACATTACAACAAGGAAATCTTGAGTTTGTCTGAGGTTGAAATGATGGTGTGGTAGGTATGATGTTTGAATATTGTCAGCATTGAGGTCTCGAAGTTACAATTCAACACAGGTAGAGTGTAGCTTCCTCAACTTTGTACCAATATTACAACCCTGCAGGAATGTCACCGAACACTACTCACTGCACCAGTATAGCATTTTTATATTTTGCAAAATCTAAGAAACTTCTTTGTGTGGGATTGGGAACATAAATCTGATTTAGGGACAAAGAGAGCCCACATGTAACAATTCCATCTTGCCTCCTTCATTATCTTATTCATTCACAGGATGAGGGCAGTGCTGGCCACGTCAATATTTATTGTCCATTCCTAATTGCCCAGAGGGCATTTAAGAGTAAAACACATTGCTGGAGTCACATGTAGGCCAGACCAGGTAAGGATGGCAGTTTCCTTCCCTAAAGGATATTAGTGAACCAGATGTTTTTTCCAACACTTGGCACTTGGCAATGGACTCATAGTCATCATTAGGCTCTTAATTCCAGATATTTTTGTCTAACTCCAGTTCTAACATCTGCCATGGCAGGATTTGAACCTGGATACTCACAACATTGGCTGAGTTTCTGGATTAACAGTCCAGCAATAAAACCGTTAGGCTATTGCCTCCCTGTTTGGTTGGGAGGGGGTAAACATCTTCAAAAGGAATGAAAAACCAAGGGAGCAGTAAAGTCATCAAGAGACCTTTTGGTTAGTTTTAATTGACAGTTTTAGGAGTAGTTAATAGGATTAGAGTTTTTTGAAGGTTTTTAAATGGCTGTTTGTCTATCTTAACAGTTTTATGAGTATTTCAGAAACAACTTTGTTTCAATGAGAGTTTGAATGGCTGAGTTCAATTCTAAATGTTATGAGATTCCAAAAGGATTAAAGCCTTCTTTAGGAGTTTGGACTTTAATGGTTGTTTGTTTGACAATTTCATAAGATTCTCAAAAACTTCCTAGTTTTAATATAGGACTGCTAAGTTTTGTCCATAGCTGATCCTGAGTGAGAGGGCTCAGAGAAATAAAGAGAGCATGGGTTAAGGAAAATGTATGAGGGATCTCAAAAGGAGAGGCAATGTTATCACTAGACAATTAATCCAGAAACTCAGCTAATGTTCTGAGGACCCGGGTTCAATTCCTGCCATGGCAGATGATGGAATTGGAATTCGGTAAAGAATTTAGAACTAAGGGTCTAATGATGACAGTGAAACCATTGCCAATTGTCATAAAAAAACCCATCAGGTTCACTAATGTCATTTAGGGAAGGAAGCTGCCGGCTTTACCTAGTCTGGCCTTCATGTGACTCCAGACCCCACAGCAATGGTGGCTGACTCTCAACTGCTCTCTCTGCAATTACAGATGAGCAATAGGTGCTGGGCTAGACAGAGATGTCTACATCCCATGTGTGAATATAAATAAAAAAGAAAATAAGCGAGATGAAGTGGAAGTGAGTGGCCAGCACTCAATTCCAGAATTGGTTTGATGTGTCGGTATTCAGACTTGGGTCTCCTGACATCCCTGCCCAGGCATGCACTACCCTCCATTGCTGCCTCAGACCTGATTCCAAAGGCAGTACCATGTGACCCTGCCATAGCATTAGACTGGGAGAGCAAAAAGCCCCTGACTCTCAATTTCCAAGAATGAAATCTCTGACCAAGACGTCAATTAAAATGCGAAGCAGGGAATAAAAGAGGTGCAATCCAAGAATTAGTGTCAGGCTTTTAAAGAAAGAAATGGTGCTTATAATATTGTGGAGAGAACTCTAAAAACAGACAGCATACTACCTGAAAGAACAGACAATAAACGTAGAATTGACCGTGGATGCACATCAAAGACAAGATGCAGTTCATGGCTTTGTGGTGTTATGAGTAACAATGCAATTGAGAGAAATTACCTTTTTGTATGTCAATTCTGCAGGCAGATGGCATAGAGCAAAGTTGGCACAACAACAAGGTGAAACAAATTGGAGGAAATTAGTTCTGCCAATTAAAATAAAGGAAATTTGGCAGTGTGAGAGTGACATAATATGTTTTTTTTTCACACTTGCGTTAGGTCTTTAAACAGTTTGACACTGCAGACACCCACGTTGGGATTTTCTCCCCGCCTCCTGCTGGTTTGCGGATGGATGCTGGAGAATTGTTTGGAAATGTTCCTGAGTTGATGGCCAAAACTCGCAGTTGCCCCATCCCGTTCTCGCAATCCTGAACACTCCCATCTGCTCACTGACACAAACTGACAGAAGAAAGCACATGAAGTGCAAACCTGAGAAATACGCCCTTCAATATATACTCCTCATGGTTTGTCTCTTCAGAATGTTGTTTATTCCAGATGTCCCACAGTTCTAACACAGGCAAAAATGATGTATGTGAATCTAGTTTCTGAGTGGTAAGGGTTGTGTATCATGAAAAGTGACATAACTATGGGCATGATGCATATTTTGTCACCAAATCAACAGATTTTCCTCGATTGCTTGGATGAGTAAGAAAAATTGTGGCACAGAAATGGTTAAAAAGTCCCTTTGTGACTGATTACAGATAGAGTAAGTTAACCGATGATTTGCCTGGTCACCTGCATTTACCTACAATGCCATGAGTGATTTTGCTTTGTGAGCATCCTGTTTTCTCTAAAGTCTTGCCTTTCACACCTATAGGCCTGGCTGCTGTGCAGGACCTGGAACAAAATACAACTCCTCCAATGGGTTTCCAGATGAGATGCTGAACTTCCTAAAGACTCACCCCCTGATGGATGACACGGTCCCATCGCTAAATCATGGGCCATGGATTATAAAGACAACGATCAGGTGAAACTTAAAGACACAGCCGCCAGAATTATTTTAAAAGAGGAACCTTAGTTCTGTGCCTTTTGATGGGGTAACATCAGTGAACAGACATTTTGAATCTGTTTTAGTCTCCAGCAAGAATTCAGGGTATGGCCCTGTTCCTTGTTTCCATTTAGTTTCTGTACCTGTGTGGCATTTAACTTATTCCATCATAAGAGCAATGTATCAATGGAAGCAGACAGGTACACTACAATTGTACCTCAATATATGTCAGTTTCAAAATGGCCAGATGAGTCAGGTCCAAATCTAACTCTTAAATTCAATCAAGCCAAGCCACATGAGAGCCTGTCTAATTGAGGGCTCATGTGGTGCAGTGGTAGTGGCTCTACCTTTGAGCCTGGAGGCTTGGGTTCAAGTCCCACCTGCTCCAGAGATGTGTAATCACATCTCTGAACAGGCTGATGAGGAAAATATTGGGAAGCCTCTCCAAGAGGTCACTTCACCCTGCTGCATGTCTCTTACAGCTATAGTACAGTTAGCGCAAAACTGCTTCTGAGGCAAGCCTAGGTTACTCTGGCAGGTTTTAGGCTTTCACATAGAAACTTTTCCATGTTAAGACACTGGGGTTACTTTGCTGAAGGCCAAGAAAAAGATATTGTGCTCATAAAGATTTAAAAGTCTGTTTCTTTGTTTTGGATTTCCACATATCTGTGCCTTGTAATATGTGATGATTCAGTTAACCGGGATGTGAATGGTCTCTATACAAGATGACACTTTCAGACTGTGCACTAATAAGCTATTTTTAATCAACCTTTTTGGCATATCAAAGGTGGAAGGTGAGGGTTGAACCTGGACCTTATGACCCAGAGGGAGGGATACAACCCACTATGCCACAAGACCCTGAAACTCTGGTTATTGCACATGATTTTCATCCTAATTATTAATTACCATGACTTAAACTTGCTGATCAGGTACCATCCAAATTAGCAGTATGTTGTAAATGGACTACACTCACCCACTTCCACTGTTTGTGATTTTCCCAGGTTTGTGAAGATGAGCTTGGAGGTGTGGGCAAGGGTTGGGTTGGGAATGCCACACTGCATAATTATGCCACCTCTCCCTTTACCCAGAAGCAAGGGAAAGTCAATTGAACCTTTCAAAGACCCGATGAAGTGGAATTCTCTTTTTTCCATCTTGGAGGCATTATTCATTTGCACACCGACTGATCAAAAATGCTACACCATGTGCCTCTTCTACCCTCCTGCTGTCCAGCCTTCTTCAAGTTCATCACCTCCAACCGAGAGAGCTCTCATTGATCCTGCTCACCTCCTCTGCCACTAGTTGCTCAGTTGAAGAAAATGCACTGTGCTGTTGGTCTTATTGGAGTTCAGCTCACTGCAGCTCCCTCAGCATGACCATCAAGTAAGGGCTAGTGACAGCAAACAGCCCTCACAGGTTTCCCTCACTTGTGTGGTTGCTGCAGGTATAGAAATGCAAGTTCCAATGAACCTGTCTAAGGTGGGTCATGTTCCCTTTCATCTTTGCTCTGACAAACCGTTCTAATCAGTCAGAGAGCCTAAAGAGAGACTCATTATAGTTTTCTCCAGGGAGTCCCTATTGCACCGGATATTGGGGTTGTGACCTGAAAATGGTCCGAACAACTAGACAAAAGACCCTGGGACATTCATTGCTAAAGAATTAATCCTCAAGCACATAACTGGTAGGCTACATCAGTAGTGATGTAGGAGATCTCATGGTGGAGGGACTCTGAATATTGCTGTGTAGACCTCGTGCTAAGTGCAGGACTCTAAATAGTTCACGGAATGGTGAATAATCAGTCATTATGAAAAAGACTTTAGATTCCAGCAATCTCTCCAGGCAATGGACAATACGTAACCTCTTCCACATTACTACCTCAATAACTGAGAGTGAGCTGGTAGACAGTTTGTTTCAGGATGGCAAGAGCACAAAGGTTCTGGGAAGGGGCATTGGGAGATCCTAATGGAAGGGGGGTTGCGGAGAAGGAATGACTGACAATTGCAGGAAGGAAGAGTCCTGTCACTCCCTATCGAGCAGCTGGTGCTGCTTTATGTGAGCTCATCCCCTGTTCCTATTTCAGGTGAAGGTTCTGGGAAGGATCGAGAGGTCTGTTCCCAAGCAAGATGTAAATGAACGAGCATTTCCTTTCTCCTGCTGACTCCCATGAGGTATCCAATAAGGAACAGCACAGTGCTCACTCTTTTGAAATGAAGTCCTGAAAGGATTTGCAGAGTACCTGGTGAGAAAGTGTTGGTGAGGTTTGAACATGTTTCAGGAAATCTCTCGCTATGTTTCAAGGTTAGTTTCCTAAGCTCTGGAAGCAAACAGACAGTGAAGTGTCACCGGACCCAAAACGTTAACTTTGATCTCTCTTCACCAATGCAGCCAGACCTGCTGAGTTTTTCCAGCAACCTCTGTTTTTGTTTTTCTCAGCAAAAAATGATGGATGTTTGAATAATGCTCAAAATCCTTTTTTTCATTCATGTGTGGGAAGTGGGTGTCGATGGCTGGGCCACCATTTATCATCCATCCCTAACTGCCCTTGAGAACATGGTTTTGAACTACTTTCTTGAACCACCCCCATTATCCATTTGGTGTAGGTACACCCACAGTGCTGTTGGGGAGGGAATTCCAACATTTTGACCCAGTGACACTGAAGGAATGGTGATACATTGCCAAGTTAGGATGATGAGTGGCTTGGAGACAAACTTGCTGGTAATGGCATTTCCATCTCTCTGCTGTCCTTGTCCCTCTCGATGGTCATAGTTGCAGGTTTTGGAATGTGCTATTTATGGAGCCTTGCTGCATCTTGTAGATTGTACACACTGCTGCTACTGAGCATCAGAGGTGGACAGATTCTACTATCTGCCATTCAGGTTTTGAACCCAGGTGACCAGAGTTTACCTTGCTGTCTGGTTTCCTCATCCAATGACAATACCACTAGGCTATCACCTCCCCTGTGGAGGAACTCCAGCTTTTTTAATGCCAGTTTTTAATTGATTTAAATTTTGCAACCAGCCATGGTGGAATTTGCAGCCATATTCCCAGAACATGAGCCTAGGTCTCTGGATGACTGACCCAGTGGCATATCACTGCACCACTGCCTCTCCTGTCCTAATGTGGAGATGCTGGAGTTGGACTGGTATGGACAAGGTCAAAAATCAAATGACACCAGGTTATAGTACTGCAGCTTTGTTTGAAATTGCAAGCTTTCAGAGCACAGCTGCTTCCCCGCGCGTGGTATAATAGAGACATAGGTGACTTTAGATATTTTTAATAAACCTGTCCAGACATGTAGCAGGTGAGACTTGAACCCAGATCTCCTGTCCCAGAGGCAGATCTCTACCACAAGAGTCCTGTGGAGCGATTGTACTATTTTAATCTCCAGAAGCGCTCTTACATGCAACTGAACATTTTTGTTTCCCCATCATCCATGTTTTTTGTTCCATCTATTAACGACCAGCAAATCAACCCTTGTTTCAAATGTAATAATTTACAAACAAGACCCATTAAGGGCAATGCTGAAAATGTGTTGCTGGAAAAGCGCAGCAGGTCAGGCAGCATCCAAGGAACAGGAGAATCGACGTTTCGGGCATAAGCCCTTCTTCAGGAATGAGGAAAGTGTGTCCAGCAGGCTAAGATAAAAGGTAGGGAGGAGGGACTTGGGGGGGGGGGGGGGGGGGGGCATTGGAAATGCGACAGGTGGAAGGAGGTCAAGGTGAGGGTGATAGGCCGGAGTGGGGTGGGGGCGGAGAGGTCAGGAAGAAGATTGCAGGTTAGGAAGGCGGTGCTGAGTTCGAGGGATTTGACTGAGACAAGGTGGGGGGAGGGGAAATGAGGAAACTGGAGAAATCTGAGTTCATCCCTTGTGGTTGGAGGGTTCCTAGGCAGAAGGTGAGGCGCTCTTCCTCCAACCATCGTGTTGCTATGGTCTGGCGATGGAGGAGTCCAAGGACCTGCATGTCTTTGGTGGAGTGGGAGGGGAAGTTGAAGTGTTGAGCTACGGGGTGGTTGGGTTAGTTGGTCCGGGTGTCCCAGAGGTGTTCTCTGAAACGTTTCACAATTAGGCGGCCTGTCTCCCCAATATAGAGGAGGCCACATCGAGTGCAGCGGATGCAATAGATGATGGGTGTGGAGGTGCCTTCCCCTGCAACCGCAAGAAATGCAAAACTTGTGCCCACACCTCCCCCCTTACTTCCCTCCAAGGCCCAAGGGATCCTTCCATATCTGCCACAAATTCACCTGCACCTCCACACACATCATTTACTGCATCCGCTGCACCCGATGTGGCCTCCTCTATATTGGGGAGACAGGCCGCCTACTTGCGGAACGTTTCAGAGAACACCTCTAGGATACCCGGACCAACCAACCCAACCACCCCGTGGCTCAACACTTCAATTCCCCCTCCCACTCCACCAAGGACATGAAGGTTCTTGGACTCCTCCATCACCAGACCATAGCAACACGACGGTTGGAGGAAGAGCGCCTCATCTTCCGCCTAGGAACCCTCCAACTCAAGGGATGAACTCGGATTTCTCCAGTTTCCTCATTTCCCCTCCCCCCACCTTGTCTCAGTCAAATCCCTCAAACTCAGCACCACCTTCCTAACCTGCAATCTTCTTCCTGACCTCTCCGCCCCCACCCCCACTCCGAGCTATCATCCTCATCCTGTCACCCTCACCTTGACCTCCTTCCACCTATTGCATTTCCAATGCCCCTCCCCCAAGTCCCTCCTCCCTACCTTTTAATCTTAGCTTGCTGGACACACTTTCCTCATTCCTGAAGAAGGGCTTATGCCCGAAACGTCGATTCTCCTGTTCCTTGGATGCTGCCTGACCTGTTGCGCTTTTCCAGCAACACATTTTCAGCTCTGATCTCCAGCATCTGCAGTCCTCACTTTCTCCATTAACGGCAATGCAAACCATCATGGGTGAGGGAGAGGGAGAGCAGGTGGGGACCATATTAAAATGTAGCTGTAAGGAGAGATAAAGCACTTGACTCTCTACAGTGCCCATCTCTCTCTAAAGGCATTGGTGGAAGGACACAGTACACTTTCTATTCAGAAGAGCTTGAAATTGGGCCTCTCAGTCCAGAGATAGGGACACTACCACTGTGCCTCAAGCCCCTGGTGGAGGGACTCTAAATTCTTTTTTTATTTGATCTATTTTTCCTAATCAACCTGTTCAGAGGTGATATAACACACTTCAGGAGCAGGAGGGATTAAACCTGGGCCTCAAGTGTCCAGGGTCAGACACTACAAGAGGGCCAGATAGACTCTATTCAATCTAGTTTCTGTCCAGTCACCATTAAAGAGGACATTTGTTCCAGTGCTAAGCAACATTACCATGCACTCTCATTAATGAGCACAAGCAGGCAATCTAAGTGGCAATCAGCTGCTGAACAATCTTCTGAGATGCTGTTCCTAAAGCAAGCTGCAACTCCTTTACCTTCCATTACTTGTAGATGACACAACTGCCATGTCAGCTTAAGCTGCTATTCAGGCAATCCCAGTGACAATATCAATCTATCACTCCCCACACATGTTCCCATTCTTGTTCTCCTAATATAAAAAGTGGCATGTCAAGTGTACTTCTTAACCACAGTGATGAGTTCCACATTGACTGCTCCAGAATCTCTCCCATTTGCTCATAAAGCAGCAAATATAAAGGACAGGGCAGGAGTCAGCTGCAGCACTTCAACACCAGTTTTAAATTCATTAATGGGATGTGGGCACCGCTGGCTAGGCCAGCATTTACTACCCATCCCTAATTACTCAGAGAGCAGTTAAGAATCAGCCACATTGCCGTGGGTCAAGAGTCACATGTAGGACAAACCATGTAAGGATGGCAAAATCCCTCCCTAAAGGACTTCAGTGAACCAGATGGACTTTTACATCAATTGACTGATTGTAAGGTCCACATTAGACTGGCTTTTGTTTTGAAATTTTGATTGAATTCAAATTTCTCCATCTGCCATATTGGGATTCGAATCTATGTTTCCAGAATATTTGGGCGGCACGGTGGCACAGTGGTTAGCACTGCTGCCTCACAGCACCAGAGACCCGGGTTCAATTCCCGTCTCAGGCGACTGACTGTGTGGAGTTTGCACGTTCTCCCCGTGTCTGCGTGGGTTTCCTCCGGGTGCTCCGGTTTCCTCCCACAGTCCAAAGATGTGCAGGTCAGGTGAATTGGCCATGCTAAATTGCCCGTAGTGTTAGGTAAGGGGTAGATGTAGGGGTATGGGTGGGTTGCGCTTCGGCGGGGTGGTGTGGACTTGTTGGGCCGAAGGGCCTGTTTCCACACTGTAAGTAATCTAATCTAATATTACCTGAGAGTCATGGATTTCTAATCCACTGTTTCACAGGCTTCACAACATTGTGTTACATAGTGTCAAAATCTTTGGGCTACCTGAAAATGACTGAGGCCCCACTGTAACAGATTGTTCCTGCTGGTATTGAATTTTATTCAAAGGATTTGACTTAATATAATTCATTATTGTCACATATACCTAGGTACAGTAAAAGGTTTTCTTTTGCGTGCAGTACAGGCAAATCAGACCATATAAAATGCATTAAGGTAATAGATCAGAACAGGAATATAATGTTACAGCTGCAGAGAAGGTGCACAAAGCTCAACCTTAAATTTAAAATTTGAGAGGTCCATTCTGAAGCCTAATAACAGCAGAGAAGAAGTTGCTCTTGAATCTGTTGGTATTTGTGTTTAAGCTTCGTATCTTCTGCCCAACAGAAGAGGTTGGAAGAGATTATAACCGGGGTGGGAGGGGGCTTTGATGATGTTGACTGCCTTGCTGAGGTAATGAGAACTGTCAATGGAGTCAGTGGATGGAAGGTTGGCTTCCAGCAACACCAGAATCATCTTTTTGCACATTCTGACAATACTAATCAGGGAATGGTAGGGTGAGGCGGGGGGGAGGTGGGGGGAGGGTTAATCACTCCCATCTGGTGATGAGCCCTTCAGAAGCTGACGTTCAAAGTTGTGGAAACCCTTTTCGAAACCTTCCCATCTCTTGACCCATCTCTCTTTCGAGAAGCTTCTGAAAATCTATCTGTTTGAACAACCTTTTTGGTCAGCAACCCTAATGTCTCCTTATGTGCTCAATGTGAAACTTCGCTTTGACATTCTGCAAAATATCACCAGGCATTTTATGATATTTAAGGTGCCACACAAATACAAGTTGTTGTTGTAAACTTTCAGACTCCCATTCCACATTCTGCACAATTTCTCTTCACTTTTATTCCAATGTAAGTTAAACTTCAGTTGAATTCTATCTGCCTGCTGACTTTTACTGCAATAGTGCAGGACATATTCTCCATCAGTTTTAGCACATTGGCTGACAGCAGAGCTACAGGGAGCAATGAAAGGCAACAGCAATGAAGTCAGACATCGTATCAAATTGACCCCAGTGATTGCTGAGGCTGTGCAGAACCCAACTGGAATTGTATTCACATCCCCAAGGAATAAGTGTTTCCTCAGTCTTGGTCCAGTCAAGTGTTTAAGCTTCCATATCTGAATTTGATTCAGGCATCAGCCCTGTCTGGGGAATGTTCATGAGGCTGGGGCAGTGATGCATGAAGCTTCACTGTTGCCATGTTATATGTGTGTCTTAGGTTGATGATGACCATTGAGATGCAGCCTTAATGCTCACACTGTAACTGAAAATCTAGCTCAAGTACTCCTAACTGTTATTGCTCTACAGAGAGTCGATCATACAGCCACATCTCTACAACACTGTTGAGCATATGACCTGGTAAGCTTGCCCATCCAGTCTGTTTGTCTCATGCCATGTTCATGCTGCAGAAAGCTTTCACTTGAAGAGTCCGTTAATGTACTGAGCTGCTGACGCTCCATAGTCTGCCCTTTAAATAGTGAAGCAGAGAAGCATCAGGATGCATCACAGTTGTTTCTAAACTGCAGTGATGACTCTTAAGTTACTGGGTAAGCTAACAATGCAAAAGCCACGTTAAGACCCATCTGACTGAAACCTGAAAAATAGCAGCTGGTTAGTTTTTCCCACCTCAGGGCAGGAAACAGTTCTGGAAAGATATCTCTCGCTCTATCCCAGCGACAGTTTCACCTCTATCTCACTTGTACTAATGAAAACAAAAAAAATGCTGACAATCACAGCGAGTCAGGCAGCATCCATGCAGAGAAAGCAAGCTAATGTTTTGACTCTAAGTGACTCTTTATCAGAGCTGATCTGAAGTGTGGAGGGAGCAGCATTTATGCAGGTGGTGGGGGGGGTGGAGTGCTGGGAGAGAAAAGGGGGGGTGGAGTGCTGGGAGAGAAAAGGGGGGGTGGAGTGCTGGGAGAGAAAAGGGGGGGTGGAGTGCTGGGAGAGAAAAGGGGGGGTGGAGTGCTGGGAGAGAAAAGGGGGGGTGGAGTGCTGGGAGAGAAAAGGGGGGGTGGAGTGCTGGGAGAGAAAAGGGGGGGTGGAGTGCTGGGAGAGAAAAGGTGTGGACAGTGCAGGTGAAGCGGTCGCAATGTGAGAATAGCAGAACATGGTGTGTCTAACTGCCAAACAGGAAAGAACAGTCATTCCAACAGAGTGGGACAACACCTTCAGATTGTGAACCTAACTCCCATTGCTCCCCTTTCTTTTCACTTTATTTGTTACATTCTCTGTCACCATGTCCTCTCCCCCACTCCCTCCACCCCAGTGGAACTGTCTGTCTGAACAAGAAATAGGTAGACATTGCACAATACTGTGTCATTGAAGGTGTTGAGTTGGCCCTTTCATTAATCTATTCTCTCTTTTTCGTCATGGACATGCTGTTATTTGGTGACACTATCTAAGGACATTGAGCCAATTGACATAAACATCAAGGGCATAATGTTCTATATGTTGCCCATGAGGTTCACCCCTGTATTTTGTCATTCTTTTTATCTGAAAGCTAGAATTAGATGAGTCAAAACTACTTCCAGCTTAACTTTTGCAGTCCTAAAACCATCACTGATTCCGCTTTTCCTAACCCTAACCCTAATCCACTAATTCCCCTTTTCCCTTGGCAGCACATCCGCTAATTCTCTGTTATGTCTGGGCAACGCAGTGGCTCAGTGGTTAACATTGCTGCCTCACAGTGCTAGGGACTTGGGTTTGATTCCTTGGGTGACTGTCTCCCTGTGTCTGTGTGGGTTTCTGCTGGGTACTCCGGTTTCCTTTTGCAGTCCAAAAATGCGCAGGTTAGATAGATTGACCGTGCTGAATTTTCCATACTGTCCAAGGGTATACAGGCTAGGTGCATTAGCAATAGTTAAGGGACAGGATGGAGGATTGGGTTTGGGTGGGATGCTGTTTGGAGACATGGTGCAGACTTGATAGGCCAATTGGTCTCTTTCCACACTGTAGAGATTCCACTTGAAGATTTGGTGTTGAGTTCAATGCTTGAGATAGTTCACAGGGTCATTTTATTTTAAAAAAATGTCCTTTCAGGGTTGTTCAGTGGTTAAGGTCAGTGCCAGGGACCCAGGTTTGATTCCACCCTGAGGAATCTGTCTGCATGAAGTTTGCACATTCTCCCTGTGACTGTGAGAGTTTGCTCCAGTTTCATGCCACAGTTCAATGGTGTGTAGGCTAGGTGGATTGGCCGTAGAAAATGCAGATTTATAGGGATAGGGTAGGGGGGTTGGAGGCTGGGTGGGATTGTCTTCGGAGGGTCTGTGTGAGCACAATGAATCAAATGACCTGCTTCCATACTGTGTAGGGATTCTATGATTCTTTCCCTAGGTACTGTCCCTGGACAGCAGCTCCACTGTTGTCTGTAGCTTGCAGTCTATTTCATCTGGTAGATAAATCTCACTGGCAGAATCAAGATCCCTGTATCCTCAGAGACATCCTTGCCAACTCTTTCTCATCTTATAGAGAGGCCGATGATTTATGATCAATCTTAAAGAGCATCTTCAGGCTAACCATATAACCTGAAAAGCTCCAGCTTGCCCACATGATAGAGATACCCTACTTCGCTCTAACGAATGTATGCGTAATGTATCAGAAAGTCTGATGGTGCACTGGAAGTGGGATAAGCCAGTTATGCCCAAATTAAGTCAACACTGGCGTAACACAGTTCCTATTCAAGTAGCTGTTATCTGCAGTTAAAGTGCAGTGGAAAGAATAGATCGTAGTGGGCCGCAACATCTGTGAATGTCGACATGTGTTTGATCTGTCAGAAAGAGCCTTTCTGATCCAAGTCACAACACCATCCTTGCCTCATCTTGAGAAGCTGTCACAGGGTCCAGTCACTTAAAAGGCAATTGGAAGGGTATGTGAATGGGAAGGGTTTAGAGGGACATGGGCTAAGTGCTGTCAAATGGGACTAGATTGGGGTAGGATATCTGGTCAGCATGGATGAATCGGACCTGAAGGGTCTGTTTCTGTGCTGTACATCTCTATGACCCTTCCTTAGGAATGAGGCTTATGCCTGAAACTTTGACTCTCCTGCTCCTTGGATAAAACTCTGCATAAGAAATAGTATCTCACTAACTTGATTGAGTTTTCTGAGGACGTAACCAGGAGGATTGATGAGGGCATAGTTGCATTTACCAAGACTCCTTAGACACTTTCTCCTCGTGGTAGAAGTTGTCTACATGGACATTAGTAAAGCCTTTCACAAGGTTCCACGTGGTAGACTAATTCATAAGTTTCACATGGGATTTAGGTGGAGCTTGTCAATTGAATACAAAATTGGCTTGATGGTAGGAGACAGAGTGGTGGTGGAGGGTTGTTTTTCGGAATGAAGGTCTGTGACCAGTGGTGTTCCACAGGGATCAGTGCTGGGTCCACAGTTGATTCCCATTTATATAAACAACTTGGAAGAGAATTTAGGAGGTATGGTTAGTAAGTTTGCAGATGACACCAAAATTAGTGGTATAGTCAACAGTGAAGCAGGTTATCGAAGATCTTGATCAGTTGGGTCAATGAGCTGAGGAGTTACAGACAGAGTTTAATAAGGATAAATGTGAGGTATTGCATTTTGGTAAAATAAATAAGGACTTTTATAGTTAATGGCTAGGTCCTGAGATCCAGGTGTTCAGGTACATAGTTCTTTGAAAGTTGTGTCACAGGTAGGCAGAGTGATTAAGAAGGTTTAGCATGCTTGCCTTCATTGCTCAGACCATTGAGTATAGGTGTTGGGACATCATGTTCAGGTTGTACAGGTGATTGGTAAGGCCACTTTTAGAGTACTGTGTACCATTCTGGTCACCCTGCTATAACAAGGATAAAGTCGGAGAACGTTCAGAAAAGATTTACCTGGATGTTGCTATGTCTGGAGAGTTTGCGTTATTGGGAGAGGCTGGATAGGCTGAGACTTTTGTCTCCTGGAGCATAGAAGGTTGAGGTTTGACCTTGACGAATTGAAGTTTAATTAGCAGGGATCTGTGAGAGCAAACTCAATACTTAGAGAAAGATGCAAAAACAAGCTTGAACTGTAAACATTCAGTTTTTATTAGAAGAAATACGACATGCAGTTTTTTTCTGACTAAAAAGAATTATGAGAAGGGGAAACTAAGGATCCCACCACTCTCCAAGCTTTTTGCACCTTTACAAAGAAAGGTGTGCATTATATACTTTAAAAGATGCTGAGAAATTACAGATTATCATGAAATGTACGTCATCCATGACACTGATCTTTAGCCCTAAAAACATTAATCATTTGCATCATTCCATAACTCTGTTTCTGTTGTACAGATGTTTTGTTTCGGCTAAAATTTGCAGTTCAAAATATACAAGGAGCCATTACGAAGATCACTGAAGTATTATCAAGTTTGTATAATTTGTTTACATTCAGTCTGACCCTGAAAGCTGTTTCTGACCTTTTGCCACAGTCCTTTTCACTTACTGAACTATAATTCGAGAGTTGGCCAGTTTTTTTTCCCATCATGCAATATGAAATGTTCCCCACAATACTACAACCTTATAGAGGCTTATAAAATCATGAGGGGGCATAGATAAGGCGAATAGAACGGTCTTCTCCCTCGGGTGGGGGAGTTCTAATATTTTTAAGGTGAGAAGAGAAAGATTTGAAAGGGATCTGAGGGACAACTTTTCCACACAGAGCATGGTTCATGTGTGGAATGATCTGCCAAAGGAAGTAGTAGATGTAGGTATAGTTACGAAATTGAAAAGACATTAAGATAGTTATGTGAATGGGAAAGGTTTAGAGAGATACGGGCAAAGTGCAGACAAGTGGGACTAGTTTTGTTTGAAAAACTTGGTCAACATGGATGAGTTGGGCTGAAGGGTCTGTTTCCATCCTGTAGACTCTATGCACGATAGGAATTTACCAAGGCTCCTTAGACAGGACCTCCCAAAACCACAGCCACTACCATTTAAAAGGACAAAGATAGCAGATACGTGGAAATATCACTTGCAAGTTCCTTGTGTCACTGAAAGTTTTTTATTGTCACTGGAACTTCCTCCCCAACAGCATCTTGGGTGTAACAACATCACAAGGACAGAAACAATCCAGGAAGGTAACTCCCCACCACCTTCACAATGATAATTAGGGATGGGCAGTAAAAGCTGGTCTTGCCAGCTAAGACCATATCCCTTGGATGACTTAAGAAAAACTAGGGATGGACAATAAAGAGCAACCTTTCCTTTCCAGTGATGCCCACACCCCTTTCCAAGAATGAAAAAAGTCTTTCTCAACAATTTTGTCATTGTCTCAGAATTCTTCTGCTTTCTCCCTCCAGCACAATTTATTTCTCTTTGGACTGTAATAGGTCTAACCAAGACTCAACAATAATTCTAACCAGAATTCTGTCTATTGAATTCTGATAGCAAATCTCCTTAGTCAGTTTTCAAGTAAGATGAAAGCAATTATTACATAAACTATCTATGGATCCCCCTGGATCCTGGATGCCTCGATGCTTCATTCCTGGTGAAGGGCTTTTGCCTGAAATGTTGATTTTCCTGCTCCTCAGATGCTGCCTGACCTGCTGTGCTTTTCCAGCTACACATTTTCGACTGCTGAACTCTGAAGTTGAAGTCTGGCTGTTTCAATAATTTTATTTGCTCTCAGAACAAAGTAATTATCAAAAGCTTGCAGAGTATTTTCAAAAATATTCGTCTTATTTTACATTTTGGGAATTTTGAACTTAATCTACTGTGAGTCCTGTTGAATAAAATATTGAATTGACTTGTTCAGCTCATGATTCAAGTTCTAAGCAATTTTATAGAATTACTTTCCCCAAGATCTCCAATTCTGTGTTCTACTTCATATTAAATCTTGCAGTTAGTATTATTTCTCCTGCCATTCTTTCAATATGATTATTTACACTTCCTTTCACAAAATTTAAGAGCTTTAAATTATCTTAAGGTTGCTATAATCTCTTCCCCTTGAAGAGATTTGCTTCTGTAAATAGTAAGGCTATTTTAATTTCCTCATCTTAAAGCATTTAAACTGTCTTTTTAAATTTCTTTAATTATATTAAATAGTAATGCCATACATTTGTACTGATTTGGAGAGTTTTCATGCCTTCTGCGGATAAATGAAGATTTCCCATTTCTTTACGGGTAGAATGCATGATCCCCTGCCATTCATGGGTGAACGTATAATGCATGTTGTGTTCCATAATTTCCCCAAATGAAGCCATGTGCCTGGGCCCTCAGTAAATTCTTCCCAACAGAAATGTAATTCAAATTATGGATCTCTTACTTGTAAGGGCTTCAAAAGTCTTGTAACTATGTTCTTCTGTTAGGCTCAGTCTGCTTTGCCTTTTAAATTATCTTTTTTATTACATTAATTCAGTTCCACGACATTGCCAGTGCTGTGACCTCAGTGTAAATTTTGTCTATGACCCTTGGTTACCCTACTGTAGCTGTGCCTCCTGGGGTCCACCTCCGATGGCAGCAGTCCTTGGTGTCAGCCTGTTTTTTTTTTGTCCTTTTAATTTGAAATTTCTCCCCTTGCTCAGCAGGGAGTTTTAACTTGCCTACCAAGGTCCAATATGTTCATTTCTGAGCTGAACATCACTTCCCAGTAGAAGCTGTAACTGTCAGGCCTGATTAGTATCTAGCCCACACTGCTTCTCATCCACTTCTTCCCAGGTCTGAATTAAAGGCTTTAATGGACTGCTGTTCCTGTGTTATTGGTCTTTCCATAGGCTCCTGCTGACTTGCCCTTGTAGCTTCTGACTATGTGTGTTCCAATTTATATACTGCCGATTGAGTATACCCTGCTTCGTGTCCTGTTCATCTACCAACTTAATCCTTGCTGAACAACACTGGATCCCATGTAGTTCCCATTTCAAACAGTTTTATGACATAGAACAGTACGGCACAGTACAGACCCTTTGGCCCTCAAAATTATGCCGGCCTTTTATCCTACTGTAAGATCAGACTAACCTACATACCCTTCATTGTACTAATTTCCATGTGCCTATCCGAGTCACTTAAATGTCCCTAATGTATCTGACTCTACTACCACTGCTAGCAGTGCATTCCACACACCCATCACTCTCTGTCTAAAGAACCAACCTCTGGCATCTCCCCTCAACCTTTGTCCAATTACCTTAAAATTATTCAATTTTCAAATTTGAAACAGGCCTTTTGGCCCAACAAGTCCACACCAATCTTCCAAAGAGTATCCCATTCAGACTCATTCTCCCTGACAAATGCACCTAGCCTACACATCCCTGGACACTAAGGGCTATTTAGCATGGCAAATTCACCTAACCTTCACATCTTCGGACTGTGGGAGGAAACTGGGGTACCCATAGGAAACCCACACAGACTTGGAAGAATGTACAAACTCCACACAGACAGTCACCCGAGGCTGGGATCAAACCCAGGTTGTTGGTGCTTTAAGGCTGTGGTGCTAACCACTGAGCCACCATGCCATCCTATTCATAGCTCATTATATTCCTTATCTTACCATCTTCCTTATCTATAGCTCAGTCTATGTACTTATTGCCTTATATCCTCATTTGCATGTCATCACCTTGAGAAAACTTTAGGTCACATCTTCTACAATCTTCCTCACATTTATCTCTGAAGCAAATTAGGACTGTGTTTCAGATCCAAGATACTGCATAAATGCAAGTTGGCATTGGTTTGCATATATTCTGAGTTTGTGGGGCCTAGGGGCAGAGCTTGACCTCACAAAAGAGTACAAGTTGTGAAGAGGTTATTCATTACTGGGAACCATTGAGAGAAACCAGAGTTGATTATCTAAACAGAACTTCATTCCACAGCAATATCTGTCAATTAGCTTCTCTAAAAAGGCCCAGAATGTGACCTATTTGGTAAGCATAGTATCATCTGTTTTGAAAGGTGCGACATTCAGCAAATTATAGGGAGATTTTGCAGAATGTTTTGTTTTCTTCTGATTCATATTTGTGTATCGTGTCATCAGATGATCATACTGACCCCTAGTGTCTTTATAAGTAACAGCACCTTCAACACAAATGCTCGAGTTTTAATTAAACTTCTCACATCTTTCCTCTGGATCGCACTGCCGGAAAAGTAGCTTTTGTTTTTATTGACAAAAATATTATTTTAAAGAAATGCATTCTTATTTTTCAGAAACCCAAGTACACAAATAGCTAAGTATTTGGCACCATGTCCAACTTCAGATTTGACCTATTTTTCACAAGAAGTTTTAATAATATAACTGCTCTGGCAGATTTGAAAGAAAAGGTTGCTTCGATCCTCTTTGTTCTCTGAAACTCCAAATACACAATTCTAGACATTTCTCACCTTCCTGAATCCTCCTCGTGATGAAATCAAGAGTCATTCTTCCTTCTCCTTTTCTGAATAGACAGGCGGGAGGCTGGAAGAACACAGCAGGGCCAAGCAGCATTCGGAGGAATTGATGTTTCGGCGGTAACTTTTATTCAGCATTTTTCTGAACCATTTCCAGAGAAATCTCCCTACTTCCTGCTTAAAACATCGCAGTTGCGGGCTTGAAGTATCTCAGTTTGCAATTGGCACTTCTTCTTTGATCTCAACTTTTATGCTGCATTTTCTGTTTGTGTCCTGCATTAAAGGTCTTGTTGCCTCATCTTCAGATAAAATCGAATGAAATACTTACATGGTGAATGGTAAGGCCTTAAGGAGTGTAGTGGAACAGAGGGACGTTGGAGTTCTCTGAAAGGGGAGTCACAAGTAGACTTTGCAATGAAGAAGGCTTTTGGCATGCTGGCTTTCATCAGTCAGGGCATTGAGTAGCGAAGTTGGAAAATTATGTTGCAGTTATGTGGGATGTTAGTGAGGCTGCATTTGGAGTATTGTGTTCAGTTTTGGTCACCTTGTTATAGGAAGGACCTTATTGAACTGGAAAGAGTGCAGAAGAAATTTACAAGGATGTTGCCAGGATTCAATGGTCTGAGTTACAGGGAGAGGTTGGACAAACTAGGACTTTTTTCTTTAGAGTATTGGAGACTGAGGGGGGATCTTATAAAAGTGTACATGAGAGGCATGGATAGGTTGAATACACTCAGTCTTTTTCCCAGCATTGGGAAATTAAGGACTAGAGGGCATCAGTTTAAGGTTAGAGGGAAAAGAATAAAAGGGAACCTGAGGGGGTAACTTTTTTACACCGATGGAGGTATACATATGGAATGAGCTGCCAGCAGAAGTGGTTGAGGTGAGTACATTAACAACATTTAAAAGGCATTTGGACAAATACATGGATAGAAATGGTTTAAAAGGATATAGGCAGGGAAATGGGGTTAGCGTGGATGGACATTTCGGTTGGTATGGACCAGTTTGGGGCAAAGGGCCAGTGTCTGCTGTAGGACTCTGTGAGTTTATGACTCTCCTTCACTTGCAACAAGTCTGTGAACTCCTTCTCTACATTATGTGCAGAATACTGATTACAGCTCTCAAGCTGTAATCTTCTCCCTTTCAAGTCTCAATGGCATGTGACTATTAATGTACCATTATCTTCTTTGTTATCATTAACATAGTTATTTTCCTTTATTGCTAACTAGAATGTTCTAACAGAATACGCTAGGAAAGTTCTAAGTGGTTAGTCATTAGACAGCATTGGATGCATTGGGTTCAGTCTGCTTAATAATTTATCTTTCACACACACACACACACACACAGAGACATTTACAGACATATGCACACATAGACATACACTTACACATACATGTGCACACATGTACATACACATGTACACTTACGAATATATGCAAGCACACACATACACACCCTCTCTCACACAATTCCATTCCATCAAGTTTGAAAATAAAAACCTTGAACTGACAGGTGATAGATTTGATTAATAAATTCTGCAAAATTCTAACAAATATTGGCTTTAAATGTTAAATAATCTGATGAGGGGCTAATATTTAATATGCAAATTAATGAGCAATATCTGGGTATTTTACAGGTGGAACAAAAATGTAAATAGAGTTTCTCTTGTATAAAAAATCTCTGGCAACTTTTCAATTTTTATCTTTACTTTAGCCTTTTTTTAATACCTAGGGATCGACTGAACAAGATTGTGGTGGATACAGAGGCTGGTCCCTTTAAGAATTACACAGTGGTGTTCCTCGGCTCGGAAACTGGAATTATTCTTAAATTCCTCATTAGACCAACTGCAAATGCAAACTTTGCCAATCGCAGTCTATTTCTGGAACATTTTGATGCTTACAGCCCAGAGAAGTAAGTAATACTTTATTCAGTTCATGCACTTGAAAAGATGCTTGTGATTAATTACAAAAGAAGGCACAAATATCAGAGATTAAGAGATCCGTAATCCAATTTAGTAGCTTCGGACAACGTTTTAGCTTCTAATCTTTGTCTCTCCATTGCAACCTTTCTTTTCTGTCCCTGTCTCTGTGTATTTAATATGTATAATGTATTAATACCATTAAATTATTACTTTCATGAAATTATCGCCTTCATTCAATTCAAATACAAATACTCCATTGTATACTATTTTCACCCCTCCCTACTCTATTCCTAAGGCTTCACTTAATTGTTACTAAAATCATTGCACACCCCTCACTCCAACTCACTGCTTCCCAAGATCTCAAATTTGTGCCACTTCTTACCTTCCCAAAACGTGCCTTCTTCCTTCAATTTACAGGCATAATTTGGTTTATAGCATTCTCTTGTGTTTTGTCTCGATCAAACATATTTCCTCACATCTTCACACTGTCCTACCACCCTTGGTCCAGGAACACCTCACATCTATTCAGGACACCACTCACGCCCTGAACCTCATCCATGACTATCGTTTCCCCCGCCCCCAATATCCCATCTTCACCATGGACATCCAGTCCATCTGCCATGGCAGAGGCCTCTAAGTCCCCCATTTCTTCCTCTCCCACCGACCAAACCAGTAACCCTCCACCGACACACTCAATTGTTTGGCAGAACTGGTCCTCACTCTCAACAACTTCTCCTTCGAATCCTTCCCTTTCCTTTAGACCAAAGGAGTAGCCATGGGCACCCACGTGGGCCCCAGCTATGCCTGTCTCTTCATCAGATACGTGGAACAGTCCATCCTCCACAATTACACCAGCACCATTCCCTCCGCAACATTGATGACTTGATCAGTGCCACTTCGTGCTCCCACAAGAGGGTTGAACAGTTCATCAACTTCACGAATGCCATTCACCTGACCTCAAGTTCACCTGGACCATCTCAGACACCTCTCTCCCTTTCCTGGACCTCTCTGTTTCCATCTCCAGCAACTGACTCAACATAGACATCTATTTCACACCCACCAACTCCCACAGCTACATCTCCTCCCACCTCTCCCCTGTCCCCAGCTCCGAAAAAGCACTATCCCTTAATCCCAATTCCTCTGCCTCTGCTGTATCTGCTCCCAGATAGAGCAATCCAAAGATGTGCAGGTCAGGTGAATTGGCCATCCTAAATTGCCTGTAGTGTAGGTAAGGGGTAGATGTAGGGGTATGGGTGGGTTGCGCTTCGGCGGGTCGGTGTGGACTTGTTGGGCCAAAGGGCCTGTTTCCACATTGTAAGTAATCTAATCTAATCAATTCCACTCCAGCATATCCCAGATGGCCTCCTATATCAAGGACCACAATTTCCCCTCACACATGTTCATCAGTGCCCTCCGGGCATCTCCTCTACTTCCCGCACTTCTGCCCTTGAATCGATTCTCTCCAACCATAACAAGGACAGAATCCCTCGGTCCTCACCTCCCACCCCACTAGTCTCTGGATACAGTTC